>NC_090923.1:916893414-917518414 GCF_040938575.1 Ambystoma mexicanum
TAATTTCATGCAAAACAACATTCAATTGATAGGTCATCGAGTGGATGCCTTTTTTTGGCACTTGAACACTGGATTAATGTCTCTCCATGCACAACGCTGCGCAAGCAGACAGATGGATGGATTTTAGCATGCAACTAAGACGCATTTCATTTTAAACTTTGCAGAACATTACCCTTCTGTCCCATAGCACTAATATTGGTGATTAATAGTCGTAATTTAAAGATACGTTCTCAATGCAATTATGCATCAGCTTCTTGGAACAAGCAATGAGTAGAGCCAGTTCCACAAGTAGTTGCATTGGCTTGTAAGTCAAGGATAAATATTTTATAACTGCCACTCAATCTAATAACCCATGTTGCATTAGTTACATCAATGTAATTTACCCGTATTTTACATGCACCAAACCATATGGTGTTCTTCCATTGCACCATTTTTTTGATGCTCTTCATCCTACGTTTACTTAGAATAAAAATGTCAAACCTCAGTTACCATTTCGCACCATCCCATCACTGTTTACCGACTTCCCTTCCCCTAAAGAGCATGCCGCCCCTTTCATTTAGCCACATTGTCAATGGAGTAATTACTTGTAAATCACCCCCTTCCCTATGCCCTGGTTCACGCGTACATGTCGGATCACATTTACCATTCGTTTTATGCAAGACACAAGAAGAATTTTTGGTAAGGCACTTGATGGTAATTGCAGCTATGGGGACTGCCCATGGACAACACAGTGAAAGACGCTGAGTGGACTTGACATTTATTTTGCAGACATATTGCACTTTATTGTAAAGTCTGCTGCATATTTCAATTCATGGAATCAGAGGAAACTAACTGGCTGGGGTGTCTTTCATGGATATGGTGATGGAGAAGGCACAAGTCTGACCAATAATATGTACTTGTGTGGTGCACGAAGCAGGGGACCTTTCTTTCAAAACACTTGTTCCAAAAGGGCCATAGAAAGGGATGAAAAGGATGGCACCTCAGATGGGCACATTCTTGTGTCCTTTCACAGGAAAAGCTTCTTGGGCACAATATTGGATATTATGTGCATCAAATATGACTAGTAATGGTATTACAATTTAATAACCTTTACATCCTATGTGCACATTACTGGACTGTCCACAAGTGAATACCACAATCAACCATCATTTTATTATTCAGGGTTATTACTGGGGGTTCTACCAAACTTTTCTGTAATGAACTCACAAGAGATTCTTGGAGCAGTAATCATACAGAATGAAAGCAATGAAAAACTCTTATATATGTATTATAACTTAGTTGGCAAGTAGGAATCGTGCTAAGTGGCTGCGGATTGCAATATACCAATGGTTTATGGGCCACAGTGTGAGCCAACATTGAAATAACGGGCGAAAGAATATGTTATTTAAATGCATTCTTTGCTGGTGAGCACTATGAACATTCACATGTGGCCTTTGTTCATTTTCTTCTTATTGTGAAGGCCCACATGTGGAGGACACCCAGGCGCACTAGCAACATTTCAGAAATCAAGAGGATTGCTGGACTAGAGCTACACAGAAGCCATTAAGCCTCTCAAAACTCTGCTCATTCTAGGCATGCTGGAATTTGAAGTTTTTTTTGCACTTCTATCCATGCATCTGTGTTTTGCGCTGTAACCAACACTACATAACAAATATAATTTCAGAAATTACCTTGTGGGAGTTTAATCCTCACTGAATATGGAGAATAGCTAGTTAGCTAACCGTAATACATACTTGGGTGTTCAGAACTAGGTGCATCAAGTAATGTTGCAATAGGTTGCAGAGTCACAACAGTGAAATTATTTAATCAATGGACAAAATTTCGGAAGTCGTATTGGGATCAAGGTGGAAAAGCTTGTTTTCATGGTGTGTGTTCGAATTCTGTTTATGAGTAGTGAGGAGATGACTTGGATGAGTACAGGTGTGATACAATTTTGTTTCGTTGCAATGTTGATATTTGACTTTAGATTTGAAGAAGACTGCCACTTGTTTGTAAAAACTCTTGAGACATTACATGCATGCCCAGGGCAGTAACGCTTGTGTGTGAACACGAGCAAACTGAAATGTGTGGCGTATTGTGTTCTGCACACCGGGTCGGACATGGGCATAAAATTGTCAGAAAGAAAAAGTGGTCCACCTTTGCAAATGGCAATACATTTATTTTGTAACAGACCGTTTGAATAGTACTCGAAGGGGATTTTTTAAAATAAAATACCAAGAATATTCATTCTGCAACAATGGTCAAACACTACACATACTGGGATTAATCGATCGAGGAACGGAATCGGCATAATAAGATCACTGTTCACAGTTCTACAAAAAATGCAAAGCATGCCATGTATGCTAGCTATAACCTCGACTGGCAAATGGTATCTATGTTTTTGTGGACATAATGGTCTCTTTTGATCGTAATCTCAAAAATAAAAGTACATGTCACGTTCCAGACTATTGCTGTTTTCTTCAAAATATACATTTTAATTCTCCTATTTTTTTTTATTTATAAAAGCGCACCATGGCAATGTTACAGAAGGACTTGCTTAGAGAACATGGTACAGTGAAAGGATACATTCAGGACTTGCTTGGAAAACAGGATAATTTCAGGAAGTAGTACAGTCAGGCAGTAGTACAAACAGTTACAAGACAAGGTCTTAAGGCCTAGACAGGTTCCTGGGTATCTGTCAGTTCTTGAGTTAGAAGGAGGCAGGGCTAGTTGAAGAGCTTGGTTTTGAGCCCTCTGCTGAAAACTGTGATGGAGGTTTCCTACCTAAGAGAAAGCCGTAGGGCGTTCAATTCTTTGGTGCTAAAAAGGGAAAACTTGCGCCTCCTGCTTTGGTTCTTTTAAAGGTTGGGACAGAGAGCTGGTTGGAGTGCTGGGTTCACTTGGGTCTATTAGAAGCAGCACAGTGAATTATTTCTGATAAGTAGGGGGGAGCAGTGTGTGAGAGGCACATGTGTGTGATGGAGTGCTTTAAAGAGAATACGCTCCTTCACTGGGAGCCAGTGGGCGTCTCATCTAGCCTGGGAGATGTGCTCCCTTTGGGGAATGCTTAATGTTGCTCTGAGGGCGTTGTTTTTAGTAATTTGCAGTTTTTAAGGTTTTTAGCTGATGTGCCTAGAAACAGAACGTTGCAATAGTCCAGCTTGGCTTATATGGCGACTCTAGCTATGGAGAGACAGTTTTTGGAGGAGAGGCATGGTTTGACAGCATTTATGATCTTGGTCCTAAGTGCCGCTGATGATAAAATGGCGTTGACATGCCGTGTCAGAAAGGGTGGAGTCTAGGTATACTCCAAGTGTTTTGACTGCAGTAGAAGCAGTGATTATAGTATTCTCAATGCTGAAGGAACTAGATCGACTGTCGAGTTTGGTTGAGAATTTCTTTGGGGCCTACCAGGAGGATTTCTGTTTTGTCCCCATTGAGACACAGACCATTGGCCGCCAACAAGGCATGTTTTGTTGAGTGTGGCAGCGTCCTGTTCATAAGAACCGGAGAGGGGGAGGAGAACTTGAGTATCATCGGCATAGTTGGTATATGCTATGCCGCGATTGTCTAGGTCATTGAAAAGTGGTAGGGTAAAGATGTTGTATAATGTAGGCGAAGTACAGGAACCCTGGGGGACTCCCCAGTGGATGGGAGTAGGGGCAGCACAGGCTTCGGTCGGAGATCTTCTCATAAGTCTTCCTTCGAGGAAAGAGGTGATCCAAGATGTAGTTTCCTGGTAGAAATGGGGGAATTTAGAGATTAAGAGATTTCCAACAAGTGGGCAGCGGTGTACCAACATTTCAAAATGGGGTATATTCACATGGTCAAGGATCTTCAAGGGAGACAGGCCAACACACCTGTATGAGAAATGTCCAATTGCCCATTCCCATTTTACAAAGTTGCACGAGATATCTGGAGGTCCTGTGGCTAGGGCACTGTTGGGAATGTGCAATCCTGCCCTTCAGGCTATCCTCAGCACCATTGTGCTGAGGAAAGGTGATGCAAGAGGTGGTGGCCTTCCTTTGGTAGAGTGTGATCAGTCTCATTGTAGATCCATGACTTGATCGTCATGTTCCAGTAGGACCTTCTGTTCTAGCAGATGTGTGGTGGCAGAACTCGACAGAAAAAGTATAGAAATTCGAGAGAATGCTAGCTCAGAAGATTTAGGGTTCTCAAAAACTCCGAAAGCCACCAATTACCAGTGGAAAAAAGTAAAACGGGTGAAGTGAAGCATCTTGTGGCTAAGGGTTGTTTGTTGATGAGGGAGAAAGACAGGGTTGCACAGTTTCTAAATGCATCGCTGAAGGCCATATATGACCCTCTACTTTATCAGGCTCTTTAGAGACTGTAGATCTCATACCCGTGTCGCTGGATTTATTTCACGCAGGCGGTACTTCTTTCACCAGAAAACAATCAAAACTTGGGGCAAGAAATTTGTCAAACGGTGTCACTATTTTCCTCAATATTTTCTTTAACTTGTTAGGTTAGATTTGCTTTTACTAATGGTATAGTATTGTGAAAGCAGGCTGCAATTGGAAGTAGAAATTGAGAAGGGTAAAAACGTGCAAACCCCAAACCTTTATTCCCAACGTGTGCTACACTTACAGCACATTTAATTATTATTCACAATCTTATGAAGACAATTATTCAATAGGACTAAAACTTTTTTTTTTTAAAGAAACAATTTGGGGTTATCGAAATTGTGATTTAATAAGCAGGGGCTAAAAGCAGCTCCTGGAGCCATGTCTGGAGAACCAGGAAGTATTACATAGCAAATCCAACCTGCACATTAGATCATGTAAACTCTTCCTATTATCTCCAAACATAGAGTTATCACACACTTATGGTGGATGAACCCAGTGAGTCAAAAGTAGCTCCTTGTTGGTCTCAAGCTAACCAGGCTTTACTATGTTACAAGCAGCAGCTCAATAGCTCCCAGTAAGTTCAAGCTCTGAATTTGTGCTCTAAACGTCTTCATATAAATATTGTGAAAGGCAAACACATGTAATGGAAATCGATATTCAGCTATTTGACATTATATAACATCTGTTGAGACACACAGCCCTAAAATTCAGTATTATAAAAAGGACCAGCATATTTGTCGCTGAACTTCAGCTAACAACACGTGCCCAGTGTTTCGCACTTGTGTTACCCAGAACAAAGCCCACAATGGCATTGTAGTAAATTGAATGGTTTGATATTTCAACATCATAAAACACACATTAAAAAGGAGAGAACAATAAATGAACATAAATGATATTACGATTGTATCAGTGATCTCAATTAAACCCTAATTAGCTGGTCAAACCAAGAAGAACATTAATGTTGCCATTCAATTAACCCACAACTAATTAAGGTATGTAACATCTTGGAAAGGGGCATCTTCTATGGCTAAACGATCTGTATAACTTCTCCTGATAACTAACACAAGACAACTTGCATAATAATTCAATGGAACCGCTTCAGAATTCCAGTTGACCAGTTGTAAATATTCTGCATTGGGTCATCACTGTCGTTTTCTGTAGTGGAAGAGTAAATATTACGTGTATACTAGTTTTATATGAGTGGTCTCAATTCTCAAAAAACAGAGGACTTGGAAGTTTATAAATATCCACCTATACATTTTGGCACCTTCTTTGAGTCTTAATCCAGTATGAAGATGAAGAAAGTGGGAGTAGCAAAAGGAGGAGCTGTAGATAACAAAACAGGCGACAAAGTGAAATGGTGAGCGTCATTCATTAGGAAGGAGCCAACAAAATAGGGCTCAACAGCACCTCCCATGCTGCTTTGCATAGCTATGGTGCTGCAAAGGGGCTCCTTGTCCAGGCGGCTTTTAAAACGGAGCGATCTTTCTGCAGGATCTGGAGCTCAAAGCAGGCTCTCCTCATAGTAGTGCGCAACTTCCCACAGTGCTGCAACGCTAGATCAGAAATACATGAATGAAAGGCTGCAAGTGCCAAACATAACAGCTACTATTGGGCACCATTGCAGTGTGGTGCATGTCCAACTAAACTATAAGGGCTGCAATGTATGATGTGAAGGAGGCTGAAGAACGAATGATAGGACGTACAGAAGAAAACAGCCTCTTTAACCTTGAATGATTACATTCCATTTCACAGCCCCTCTTCACCTTCCCCTTACTCGTTTCAAACTCCGAGGTAGCTCCCAGAGTTATTCTTGGAGCTTCTGATACGCTTGATTTGACACTCCGACACTGGCTTAACTGCTCAGATTGAAAATATCACCACGAGTGCTCAATTCTTATAAAAAGCAACACAAGGTCAAAACATCTTGGGCAATCTCCCTTGTACATGAACTCGCAATAAATCTGTTTTAAATTGTAATACCTGCATACCTATTTTGGAAGAACATGCGGTTTATTTTACAATACATAATTCTTTCTCCGAAATGATGAAAAATGTTTTACTCAAAAAGTGACTTAGTGATGTTAATGCACGAATGTACATAAAACCATGCAGTGTAATCACAGCTCCAGCTTTGTGCAGCTAACTGGTGCAGAGTTTATTGTAGCAAATACTGATTTAATTGCTTCATAATTAGCTCCTACTCCGCAATGTGTGAATTTAAAACCACATTTCACAATGAACTATGTTATGTATACCAGGTCAAAAAGAACACTTGGGGCGTCAATGCTGCGACAGTGTTACTTCTTTAACCTTTTCCAAATGGAAAGCGATTTAATATGTGAGCAAATGATCCGAGGACACCTTTCGTGCGAATTCAAATATGAATTAGGAATATAAAATCATGTTTGCATTGCAGATTGCTCCGGCGTTTAAGCACTTGATGATTTTACACAATTAAATGGCATCCAATTTGTCGACTTGAGTGAAGGGCTTAGACGTGCTATGGGAACGTGTGTTTAACAAGCTGGTCCCATTTCTGAGGTGAAAGATTAATTCAATAATTACTGTATGAAGGACTAGGGCACACGGTTACAATGGCAAGCTCCCACCTCAGTCAAATCACCAGCCAAAATTGACTTTGCCAACTTGTCATAGTTTGTTTGCGCCATGCACCGCCCTTTATTCACAAATGGGTTATGGGACTTGCAGCTTACCACTTGAAATTGTGCACTCTGAATTGAACTGGGATATTGGCAATTGTGAGTAGCATTTTGTGAATTAGCACCTTGGGCAAGGACCATGGCCAATCAGCTTGCCCGCTGAATCCCACAATCCAAGCCCGCCAGCCATTTTGCCCCCTAATTTCCTCTTCCACTGCACTCCACTTACCCGCTTCCTCTGGTGGTGCCGACGCCCCCGCCTCACGAGCCGCCATAAAAATGGAGGAGCGGCTCTGCATGGAGCGCCACCTCCCAGAAAGGGACGTGCTCCAACAAAATAGACTGCTATCAGCAACCCAGATTTTCAGATTAAAAACCTGGGGTGCTAACAGCAATAACAGATACGGCTGGCCGGATCAGGTGGTAAAAGCACCGGTGCCCAGGTCGGTTCTTAATCGAACTACTAAATCCGACCGAACCTCATTATCCAGCACATTTTTCTTTGTATTAGTATTTTATTTGTAATTTATATAGCGCCTTCCTAAGGTGCTGTACATTTGGCAATTTATGGTATAATAATTATGAAAACAAGATAAGGCAATTCATCCTAGTAAGATAACAATGAAAACAATAGGAGAGGAATACAGAATTTAAGATTGCAGTAGATAACTCTTTAAGGAAGAGCGAAACAAAGAAGAAGAAACAATAGATCGGAGAAAGAGTGGAAGAGCATCCCAGTGAAGTGGGGAGAGCAAAGAAAAAGAGCAAAATGACACTGGAATTCCTTCTGAATTCTTGTTCACGTCAACCAAAACTGGTAGAATACAGCCTGACGCAAAGTAACACTCCCATGGGGCCTTTAACACCTGTATTGGCGAAGTGTGGCAAGCAAGTGTCAGTCTGTTGGACCTGTGTTTTCTTAGAGGTGAAGCTAAATGAGTGGGCCGACCCCTCCCACATTTCAAATATAACCAGCAGACGGCCATGAAGCGGGCCGCGAAGTGTGGCGAGCAAGTGTCAGTCTGCTGGCTGAGGGAAGAGGGCGAGGTGGACGACCTCCTATCCTTGGCTGTGTACACGTGTCTCCGACTGCAAGCTTCGTGCTTTCACCCTCTGCCGGTGTGGAACCGGTTCTCGAACACTTGCACATGCGGTAAACTGTACTCGGAGTACCCCGAGTAGAAGCATAACTTTCTCTGTCGTCTCTTCGCCTTCGCTTTCATACGTGCAAAGACATGTGATGATGCACAGATGTAACGAGGCCCTCGGTTGATGTGACAATTAATGCTGTGAGGCGTCAGTAAATCAATAAACAAAACAAGTTAATCGTCTATCAGGCTGCACCTAAGCAACCAGGACTCTGCTTTTCTATAAGCAGCTTCTCTTAGAGGGCGACTGCGGGGAATTCTTGACTTTGAGCCCTCTGTGGAAATGTGTACTCTGAATTACTGCTGCTGATCCTCGTAATGCTGTTTGCTCCCGTACACTCAATATACGGCAGGAAGGCGTCATACTCGTCTTTTGTCAGAGAGTGACGGTGGGCGCAGTGCCTTTGAGGATCGTTTGAGGGGAATTACGCTGAAAAGCTTGGACTGTTCCTCTCACTTTTGGTAATTTCAACTGTTGCTGAGAGCTTGGAACCCTGTGTGGCGTCCGCACACTTAAACGGCAGGAAGGTGTCGTAATCACTACCTGCAAACAGAGTGACTGTGGGTACATAAACTTTTAACTCTATGGGGCAGTTCGCTGATATGCTTGGTCACTTCCTTACATTTCTGAGGGCTTTACTCGACTTCCAAGGGAGGGGGTAGGGGGGGGCGGGTTGGGTCTACAGAGCCTTCTATTGCAGGCGGATAAATCCTGAACTGAACCCCGCCAGCACCCCCTGACCCCAACCCCATCTCCCCCTCCACTGGAATTATTGGGCTTAGGAGAATTCTGCGGCATAACTGACGCTGTGCTGCTGGACCGCACCCTTTTAGTTGAGATCATCCAAAGAGGGCTTGCGCCACTATCCACAGGTGGAAGAGTGCCTTTGGGGTACCATTCATGGCATGGCAGACTTTGAGGTTGGGGGCAATTAGAGCCTCGGGCACAGCGTCTACAAACTTCTCCTCCTCAATGGTCCTTACTCAATCTCTGAAACAGGCACGGCAGCCACGATCGAGAGTCCAATGCAAGGAGGTTATGGGGGAGGTAATAATCTTGAAGACCACTTAGATTGGCCCAAAGACGACAGCTCCTCGTCTTAGGAAAACAACACAGGTCGGTCTCGGGAGAGGCTGATGCGGAAAAGACAGCCCTTCAGGGCCTGTGAACATCCTTCCTACACCAGCTTCATCATTTTCCACCGATTTTTTTTTTAACCAACAAACTGGTGCATTTTCATGCTACCAGGCAATAAATGACACAAAGCGTATAGGTGGGGATAATGTCTTGCCCCCATTCAGTTCTCTCCCCCCCGCTCGGGCAAAAGGTCAATCACGATGCATTTGTGTTTGGCTCTCACCAATCTTACTCATTTTTGTTTAAGAATGATGTTAACATGGCAGAGCCCAAAGACACTGACTGCACCAGAGGCAACGTCTTGTCAGGTAAAAACATATTGGGCACCTCTGGGTTGAAAGGGGCCCCTAGGGGTCCCTCGCGATATGGAAACAAGGCAATAACCATACACGAAAGGATGCACCAGACACGAGGTTCAAATTCCCAATGCTAGGGTTTACTGCAAGCAAAAATAGTCCCAATTGGCCAACTATGGTCTCACGCCCCGCGACGTGAGTTTTCTAGACCTTGAGGGACGCAAGAGAGCAAATTACGTACATCAGTTACATATATACAAAATGCATATCATAAATGCATATCATACAATCAGCTATGTCATGTTTAACACCCCCCTTTATTAAGTTTCTTTGAACTCGGGACGACGATGGACATTCCCAATGGGTATGACAATTATGACACTTTCGATGTCTATTCTAGTAACAATGTGCAATTAAAAAGTGCACAGGCATCTTCTAGTTGTTGAACAGAACACGGTGGTTCTGTTCTTGGAAGCAAGCTGCACACGGGGGGAAGAGTCACATTCCAAGCTTTGCTATCTATGGAGGTACTATTCGTGTCCTGGGAGCCGACACGCTCTTAAGGGTTTTGCGAAGGGGGGCCGTAAGAAGAGCATAATTCAAGCCTTTAGCTGCTTTATTCTAACATTTTACCACAGTACGAGACTGGCTGGCAGCTGTGAAATGATTACATGCCCTGCAGCTCTCCCTCTTGGCTACAGAGAGGGAGCATGGGCATTCCTTTCTGGGCTACTCATGAGGAGGTTCAACGAACTCCTCAGTCCCGCGACCTTGCCCTTTCATATTCAGACAACAATGTTAACAGTTGAGCAGAGTAAGCAGAATTCGCAAGAATTGCAAGCTGCAAAGCAGTTTAGACAGAAAGCAATGAGCAATGGTTAACAAGCAAAATGGCGATTCTTGCTATGTTTAAAATGGCCGCTTGTTGGTCAAGCATAGCAGTCTGTATTTCTATAATTCGGTGCATAAGACGGTTGGCCTTCGGCCATCAAGTTACGTCTGTCATTCAAATGAAGGGTATTCACTTTTCCAGATTGACAAACCCTCCTTTTGGCCGTATGCCAAACGTCTTATTCATTCATTGTATCCTCCTCCGATGAGGATAAGTCTGGGCTATCTATGTCTGAACCTTTCATGCTATCATGAGCATCATCTTCATCATTAATGTCTATAGCCATGAATTGTTTTACTCTTTGTTTCATCAGTGTCTGTTATTTCGGCCATGCGTTCGTTTTCCTCTCAACACCATGTGCATACATCCCTTAGTACATCCCTCAGTTGTCTCAGTGCAAACTATTGGTAGGCATTGTATGCAACAGCAACATGTTATGTATATACCAAGTACCACCATTAGTATCGAAATTAACTTCCATCCCCAAGACCGCAATAGTCCCCACAACCAGGATCCTATCCCCCAACCCCCTTCTTCAGTAAAGAGTGTGGAACTTAGGACATGTAATTTTCGGATTGCTTTAAATGTCGTAGAGGAGTAATCATCTATATACACACAGCATGCAGTTTTTACGAGTTTGCAAACTCCCCCACAATCAACTAATATTATATCGAGAGCCATCCTGTTTTGTAGTGCCATTAGTCTTATTCCTTTCTCTTCCAACGTCATATTCAATAAAATATCCGTTGTTGAATCTATTGTATTTTTTTAATATTCTAGACAGTTTTCTTATATTATAGGAATTTTCTATTTGGGCCAAGAATGGTATAAATGATTTGGCTATATCTATTGCTATCATTCCATCCTCGCTACTCCTCTGAGTTCTACCTTTTGTTCGTCTGGCTATTTCTGCTGTTTCCAAGAGAAACACTCCTAGAAACAGTAGACCTAGGTAGCATGTACCTCGCCAGTTCCTAGGTAACCATGGATATGCTTTTTCCCCACATATAAAGTAGACAGGGTCCCCTACGTACACAGGTTCTATTTCGTGCTTTAAAACCACTGTTCAGGCAGCTGCTAAACGTTCCTACTTTATAGGAACCTTTTTTCTTTAAACATAGGGAAGCAGTTTTGGGGCTGTGATCCACTGTATAGGCAGGGGGCACAGCATCTTTATTCAATTCATCCCTCATTCGAAATGTCATTACTGATGTTTCTTCTGTTGGCGGGGTCGGTCTATTATGCCTATGTAATCTATCTAGTCTTGTTGTATTTCGTGTATTTTTACTCATGGGATCTGGTGAAAACACGCGAGCTTTGTGGAATATGGAACAACCCACAGGTCTCATGATCACTTCCTCAAATTCATTCATATTGGTCTCATCTAGCTGACCCATATTACTCTTGTTCCATTTCCCAAAGAACATTGCACTCAACGATACTTCACATGAATAAACCAATGATAACGGTTGTACATACCAGCCTATCCCTTTCCCACCGTGCTGTGATAAATGGGCACACACCCAGCAATCTTTTTTCTTAAAAACCGCATGGGTCATGTTCATGATGAGCAACAATGTATGTTGCCATATCCTTCTCTATGTCTTTCTTCCATTGGGGACAAAGTACCAGTGATTACATGAACCGGCTTTCAGTAGCTGCTTTTGGCAAAAGTGTTTCTAATGGGTGCGCGGACTCCAAGAACCATAGTGTAATAGCTGTTATTGTTGGTACTACCATACTTAAGAAACACAAGACCAATGTCCAAATCAGTACCTTATTCCTTTTACCATGCTTTTTCCCTAAATTTACAGTCTCTAAAACTATCATCTTTTCAGCAGGGTGCAGGAGGAAGCTGAAACCGGTCTTGATTTGTTCTTCATCGTCCTTCTTGCTGGCAAAGTTCGTCGCAAATGTCTCTCGTTCTTGATGCCAGAAAAGTTCAACGAAAATGTCACAGTTCAATTCTTCCAGCCCTTTCACAGCCTAGATCACTTATCCACTCCGAGCGAGATTAGTTCTTTCTCCCACTGCTCAGACGATTTCTGAACAATTCTTTATTGATAGAGTACTATGTGCATCCAGCTTATCCTGCTCTGGCTTAGGACACATGTACTTTATTATAAGCGCACCGAGGAGCCGTGAGTCTTGAATTGTCCGACTTGCACAACTCACACTTCTCTCCTCTACGCCCCTGGCTCTTACTCCATCCGTGAGTGGAACCAAAGGCAAAAGAAAAGCACCAAAGATCTGTGGATCACTTTGCCTGTCGAGGCCGCAAATTATACCGTTTCACTCCTGGTATTGTATGATCCGTGAATAGTGCCGTTGCACTTCCAATATCAAACTGTCAGCCTGCGGCACAATGATGGGTAGCGATGAGCGGCGTGGCAATGATGTAGTTTCTTTCTTTGGCGCGTTTGCAGAAACTGGTGGGCGCCAAAGGGGTACACGCGTTGTTTCTGCTGGTGTTTGCAATGCAGAGTTTGTGTCGCTCGGCAGTGATGTTGTTTCTGCTGAGCAACGTTGGGGCACTTTTCGCCCTTTCCCCTTTCTGACAGCCTCCTCAGGCTCCGTTTCGAGTTTCACTTCTCGCTTGGGCTTTGTTTCAACTTTCAGTTCTCGCTCAGGCTGATGCTGTGGCAGTGGACTGGCAACAGTTTCTTTCGTTTCCGAGACAGTTTCC
This sequence comes from Ambystoma mexicanum, assembly GCF_040938575.1. NCBI lineage: Eukaryota > Metazoa > Chordata > Amphibia > Caudata > Ambystomatidae > Ambystoma > Ambystoma mexicanum. Next base: position 916,906,584 of record NC_090923.1, read on the forward strand.
TTTCTCTGGTCGTCGGAAGTTGTCAGCAGTCCTGGGAATCTTTTGGCATGTGTCGCATGGATCCATGCCTTCCGACCGTCCACTCGAATAGCCGTTTGCGTCGCCAAAAGTACTTGGTAGGGGCCACGCCACCTGGGTGCTAATGCTAATGCTCAAAGTTCTTAATCAGGACCCAGCTTCCAGGCTCCAGCGAGTGCCCCGGTCCGGTGTATCGCACTGGTATTGCCTCCTGCACCTGCTGATGAATCAAACGCCACTTGTACATTAAAAGGCCACAGTACATGCTTAACACAGGATGCTCGACCTCACAATCTTTTGGGCTGCGGTGCGCACCATACATTTGCCGGTCTCCCCATTATAATTTCATAGGGGGAGAGCCCAGTTTTAGCCTGCACAGACGTGCGCATGCACAATAGCGCTAGGGGTAATGCATCCCCCCAACTCAACTTGCTCCCAGCACAGATTTTAGCTATCTTTGACTTTAAGATACCGTTATGTCTCTCAACAAGCCCGGCAGAACTGGGATGCCTGGAACTGTGGAATCGTTTCTCTATCTGTAGACCTGCACAGATCTGTAGTACTATTGCGCCCACAAAGTGTGGGCCGTTATCTGACCACAGGACACGGGGCAGCCCGAACCGGGAGAAATACTCTTTCAACATTACTTTTGCCGTTGACATGGCAGTACAGTCTTTTAAAGGATATGCCTGCACCCACTTGCTAAATGCACAAATCACCACCAACACATATTTGTAGTTCTGGCACCTTTCCATTTCTATAAAATCAAAATGGATCACCTCGAATGGCATGGAGGGTGGGCCAAAACTACCTACTGGAGTCACGGTTCCCTTCCCTACATTGTGTTGCAGGCACGTAATACAATTCTGCACTATCCTTTCTGCATTCTTTTTTATGTGCTCATTTTTCCATACTGTGGATAAATGTTGTACCATCTTCTTCGCGCAAATGTGGGTAGGGCTATGCGCCATTGTAACCATTGCGGTTACGTAACAATTTGGCAACATCCAGTTCTTGGTCTCTTTGTCCACACAACATCCTTCCAAATCTAACTCAGCAGAGCCCTCAGCCCACCCCTGAATCTCTTCGGTTGTGGCCTCAGCCTGCATTTCTTTGACTGTGGCAACTCCATTTTCTATCATACAAGGTACTTCCTCAGTCTGTACTGTCATCATTTTATTTCCCAAATCTGTGGCTGTTTTGCAATCCTGTCTGCAAATGTGTTTCCCTCTCCCACTTTACATGTTACTTTTTTATGCGCCTCGCATTTCACTATAGCTAAGCGCTTTGGAAACGTGAGTGCAGACAACAATCGTACAATCAAAGGCCCATGCTAAATCCTGGCCCCATGTGATGTCAAGAAACCCCTCTCAGCCCAGAGTCGGCCAAAGTTATGAACCACGCCAAATGCGTACTGGCTGTCAGTATAAATATTCACGTACAAATTCTCAGAGAGTTCACAGGCTCGGGTCAGCGCTATTATTTCTGCGGCTTGTGCCGAATTGTAGGGGATTCTTCTGCTTTCTACAACACTCTCTAGGGTAGTAATTGCATATGCGGCCGTTGATGTGCCATCAGGTAATTTAAAACAAGAGCCGTCACAAAACAAATCCCCATCTGGCTCTTTCTGTGGGATGTCGCTCAAGTCAACTCTTCCCTTTGTTTCTTCTTCAGTGACCATTAAGCAATCATGCTTAATGTCACCAATTTCTGCTATGGGCAGTGGCATTAATTCTGCAGGATTCAATGCGCTACACCTCATAATTTGGATGTGGGGTGCAAACAAGATGAGCTCATATCTTGTTAGTCTAGCAGAGGTGAGGTGTTGCGTCTGTGTTCTGTTTAATAGAACGACTATGGCATGTGGCACCATCAGAATTAAAGTATGCCCCAATACCATTCCTTCCGTTTGTTTCACTGAAGCAGCCGCCACAGCAACGGATCACAAACATCGTGTTAGTGTGCGCGCTACAGGGTCCAGCGCGGAAGAATAATAGCCGCACAGCCTATTTCTTCCACCTTGTTCCTGTGTCAAAACCGCCAATGCACATCCTTGACTCTCGCTCACAAATAGTCTAAAGATCTTTTTATAGTTAGGAGTGCCTAAAACTGGCGCAGTACACAATACAGCTTTCAATTGCTCAAACGCTTTCTGACATTCCTCATCCCACTGTAAAGGCATCACTGCATCCTTTTTAGTTAATTTTATCATCGGCTTCACAATCAACGCAAAATTACTGATCCACTGCCGACAATAAGAGGCCATGCCTATTACAGCTCTCACTCCTTTTTGAGTTTTTGGAATAGGCATACTAGAAATACTTTCTATGCGTTCTGGTGTTAATCTTCTCCCTTCTTTCAAAAGTAGGTAACCCAAATAAGACACCTCCTTTTGATTATACTGGAATTTCTTCAAACTCACCTTGTGACCATGGGTAGCTAGGTGCGTCAATAGTAATAGAGTACTTTCTTTGCAGATCTCTTTTGTGTCAGCAGCTAGTAATAAGTCATCTATGTACTGCAAGAGTACACAACCTTTGGGTAATTCTAACATGTCTAGCTGCTCTTTTAGCGCTCTGCTCTAAATACTCAGGCTTTCTGTGTATCCTTGTGGAATACGTGTGAATGTGAATGATCGACCTCCTAGAGTGAACGCGAACAGATATCTACTGCTTTTATCCACTGGAATGCTAAAGAACGCGTTCTTCGAATCAACTACACTAAAGTATTCTGCAGTGGCCGGCATCAGTGTCAGTATTGTTGTGACATCTGGGATCACAGGGAATTGTGGCTCTACCACTTTGTTCAATGCGCGCAGATCAATTATGAAACAATATGGTACTTCATTGCCTCCTTTCTTGTAAACTGGAAGAATCGGGCTGTTGCACGTGCTACCTGCAATTTCTTCAACCACCCCCAATCTCACCAGGTCAGTAACAATACTCTTTAATCCCTTCTCACCTTCAACAGAAATTTTATACTGGGGAATTCGTGGTAATGTAACACTTTCAAAGTTATTTTTGCTGGCTCTATTTTCAAGCATCCTACATCATTATCATGCATTGCCCACAGACAGGTTGGTACTCTACTTAGCTCTTCTGGTAACGCTTTTGACATAAATTCCGTCACCGGTGCATCGTGAGGCCAAATCGTAAGGGACACCCCATCTGCCGTACAATGTATAACTGCCCCCAATTTTCTCAACAAATTTAATCCTAGCAAGTTCTCCCCACAATTTTCTGTCAGAAGAAATGGACACTGTTCCGTAAATGGTCCTATTGTAATTGGGACAGCTTCGGACATGGGGTTAATTACTGGTGTACCTGCGAAGCCTACAGAAACATTTTTTTGCCCCGACAGTGGGATCTCCGGAACCAAGTGGTGGTCTATCGAACACTTCTGTGCCCCTGTATCTACAAGGAAACGGTGCTCCTTATTCCCCGACTCATTTCTACGTATGGTCCTCTCTGATTCACGGGAATAGACACTGGTTCCGACCCCTGTCGTGGGCTGTCCTATTGCGAAAATAACATCGTTCGACGTGTAGTCACCGCTGCTGCTATAATACGTGTTTGGTTGTGTATCAAAAATATTCCCATTTCCCCCTCGGTGTCCTCCACTCTGATCATTTCTCTGTTGGCCCTGCCCGCCCTGATTTTGGTTCGGAACACCTTGGTTCAATGCCTGGTTCTGTTGAGCTTGGTTTTGACCATAGGATTGGTTTTGATTACCTCCATTAGTATATCCCGGTTGCTGCTGCATGCCATTTCTGCTTGGGCCATTTGACCCCTGATGTCCTCTACGAGGCCTTCTCTGGCCAAATCCACCTCTATTCTGTAGGTGCGGGCATTGCGCTCGCCAGTGTCCTTCCTCTTTATAGTACGCACATTGATTTAATCCCAATGACACCCCGTGCATATTATTCAAATTTCCCATGCCTTGTGCATTTCCTCTACCTCTATTGTATCCAATCACCTAAATTTACTCTAGCCTTCATCTCTCTTTCGCCACATTTACCCTGTTCTCGTAATATTGGGCTATGTGTAATATCTCACTCACCGGTTTTGCTGCCCAGGCACTTTCCGATGCCATTAACATACCTTGAATTGGTAATATTAGTCCCCTCACATATTTATCAACAAATAGCCTTTTCCCCCACTCTGTGCTCACATCCTGCCCACTGAAGTCTGTGAATACTCCTTCAAATCTATTGAAATAATCCGTTACTGGCTCATCCTTGCCCTGTACACATGTAGTTAATTTGTCCCACTGAATCCTTTTTTCTGGAATTATTTCCCTCAATCTCCGCATTATCCGTTCTGGTAGATCTGCCATGCGGGTTCCCGGATTTTCCCCTACTTTTTTATTTTTGTCCTCCAATAGTAACTCCGCCCATGTGGCGCCAAAAGCCCCCACGTCATCTACAGTCCTTATCTGTTTCCATATATCTGCTGGCAAAATGACTGGGAAAATCAAATCTATATCGCTCATAGTAAGCACTGCTGATCTCAGGGTTGACTCTACTTCCTTGTAGAAACCTGCTGGATTCTTTTTTATATCGGGAATCGTCTGTTTTATAGTATTCACCTCTTGCCTGGAAAAGGGGACATGCACATACTGGGCGGTGAAATGGGCTGGTGTTACCTGCGCCCCTACTGTTCCCATCGCAGGGACCTCTACTTTTGGTATAAACGTGGGCGGAACCTCACTCATTGGAAATGCCCCACTCACGATCCCTCCCCCTTCTCTTAGGTTCAATAGTATTCCTAAATCCAGTGATAGGCCCGTTTCTCCGGTACTTCGCTCGAATGCGCTCTTGTATACCGCTAGTATCTCAGGTGGGCTAGCCTTATTGTTTTTTATATCCTTCTCTTTCAAATGTTCAGCCATCGATTGCAGTGCCTTTCTTTTCATTGGCATGGAATATTCGTCAAATATGTCATGTATGACCATTGTTGGGATACTAGGATTCGACACCCACTTTATCGCTTCCCGTATACATACTTTCAGCTTGTCGCCCCTCTGTACAGATGACATTGAATGTCTCCGCTGTATGTATGGTTCTACCGTCCCTCTCCCATCTCTTCTAATATCCCAACCCCTGTATCCAGGTGCAGCAAACATTTCAGCATACTCATTATCCAACTCATTTTTAAGATCAAAAAGTCCATTCACATGTTCCTTTACTTCTTCATCTTTTATTCTACCACATGCTAATTGGTTCAAATCTAACAATCGTTGTGGCGGTAATTTCTCAAGTAACCTTTTCCATTCTCCCAGCAAAAATGTCCCCATGCATTCCAACACTACCTGTCTCTCGTTGCTTCTTCGGTACCCATATAATGAGGCCAATGCTGCAGTCCCATCATTTCCTTCTATGTACATTTCTGCCCCTTGCTGTAATTCAATCTTTCTTTCTTTGCTGATCGCACTGCGAGTTACCCGTCCAAATCCTGTTCCTTCAGCCCTGCCTCTCGCCTCCCTCGCCTCAATTTCGACTTCGGGAGGGGCAGATGGTGCTGAATCTGTCTCTGGAGCGGGAGGTGCGGATGGGACAAGTGACACAGGTGGCATCTGAAGGGCCTTCCTGGGTGCTGGGAAATTGTGCGTCTGCACTTGTGGGAGGGCTTGAGCTGTCGTTGGGGCATGGGTTAATGCTTGCGTGAGGTGAAGTGCTTGGGCTTTGGGAGGGGATATGAGAGCTACTGGTTGGGCCTGCGCAGTCACTACTGGCGTGTTTGGTTTCGATGCTGGTTTTGGGCCGCGACCCATATTGGTTAGCAAATGTTCCATTAATTTGTCTGCTATGTGTAGTTGCTGCTGCGGGTATATTCCTTCTATGTTCATTTGCTCACGTCTCCCTTCCAGTCTTAGACTTGCCGTCCACTCCTCCTCCTCCTTTTCTTCCGCTACCTCAAGCTTCGATTTGTGCCTACGCGCATGCTTCTCTCTACTCCTAAGTCGGATCATTGCTTCCCTCCTCCAATCTTTGATAGTCTCAAAAGCTGTGGGTCGCGCGTTTTTCCTTATCAACACCCTTTCTAGGTTATCTATCCTCGCAATCTCAAAGCTACCATTAATCGGCCACTGATGGTCCTGTTTCTTTCTAGTTTGCCTATGCCAAATTTCACAAAATATTATCGCACCCACACCATATTTTGCATACATGTCATAAGCCGGCGTTCCCCCAGGCGGTGCACTTTGGCCATTTTCCAAGGACTGTCTACCGCAGCGGAAAAGCCCCGCTAAAGTGGACAGTACTCCAGGCATGTTTTTAACCTTCCCCTTTGGTTAACTAACCTTTACCTGGACGTTTGAATTTGCAAAATCAACACTACCAAATTTCAGGTTTTCGTTTGAATCGGGGAATGACTCACCTGATAAAACAAGTCGCCTGTTCTGACGCAACCTCTCCCAACGTCGTGTCTGCGCTTCTCGGGCTTCTGCCTCATTTCGGGACCCTCGCCTCCTTTGCCCTCTGGCCTGGTACGTCGATCAGGGATCAGATGTGTGCAGATCTGCGAAGGAATCTCTTCTACAGGGCGCCCCGTACACCTCTTGATCCCGGCTCGATCGTCCCATCCTCGCCGTTCTTCCGCCTTTATTCCGTTACAACGTATACGATGGGGCAAGTGGGGGAGGGTCCCTATTCGGGCGCCATCTTGAAAGGGGCCCCAAGGGGTACCTCACGATATGGAAACAAGGCAATAACCATACACGAAAGGATGCCCCAGACACGAGGTTCAAATTCCCAATGCTAGGGTTTATTGCAAGCAAAAATAGTCCCAATTGGCCAACTGTGGTCTCGCGCCCCGCGACGTGAGTTTTCTAGACCTCGAGGGACGCAAGAGAGCAAATTACGTACATCAGTTACATATATACAAAATGCATTTCATACAATCAGCTATGTCATGTTTAACACCCCCCTTTATTAAGTTTCTTTGAACTCGGGATGACGATGGACATTCCCGACGGGTATGACAATTATGACACTTTCGATGTCTATTCTAGCAACAATGTGCAATTAGAAAGTGCGGAGGCATCTTCTAGTTGTTGAACAGAACACGGTGGTTCTGTTCTTGGAAGCAAGCTGCACACGGGGGAAGAGTCACATTGCAAGTTTTGCTATCTATGAGGTACTATTCGTGTCCTGGGAGCCGACACGCTCTAAAGGGTTTTGCGAAGGGAGGCCGTAGGAAGAGCATAATTCAAGCCTTTAGCTGCTTTATTCTAACATTCTACCACAGTACGAGACTGGCTGGCAGCTGTGAAATGATTAAATGCCCTGCAGCTCTCCCTCAAGGCTACAGAGGGAGAGCGTGGGCATTCCTTTCTGGGCTACTCATGAGGAGTTTCAACAAACTCCTCAGTCCCGCGACCTTGCCCTTTCATATTCAGACAACAATGTTAACAGTTGAGCAGAGTAAGTAGAATTCGCAAGAATTGCAATCTGCAAAGCAGTTTAGACAGAAAGCAATGAGCAATGGTTAACAAGCAAAATGGCGATTCTTGCTACGTCTAAAATGGCCGCTTGTTGGTCAAGCATAGCAGTCTGTATTTCTATAATTCGGTGCATAAGACGGTTGGCCTTCGGCCATCAAGTTACGTCTGTCATTCAAATGAAGGGTATTCACTTTTCAAATTGACAGGGTCTTCCTCAGACAAAATGGGCTTCGTTCCCGCAGTCGAATCTGGGGTGGCCCAACTCGAACTCAGACATGGAACTGCTTTCAGGATGTCTGTCAAGGGAATTTACCAGCTATGTCTGCTCCTCCTGCTTTGGACAACTGTGGGCACTTGAATTCGAACCAGCAGTCGGGCCCCACCATCAAAGGCTATGATATCGAGACACAGACAACAAAATAGCATTCCAGCAACTTGTTGGCAAAATTCCTGTTTTCCTGCCTGGCTGGCGATTTCTGGAATAAGTCCCCTCCCAGTGCACCCTACAGACTATGAACCACAAACATGGGGGAAGTTCTCATCCAACATCAATAAAGATCTTACTGCCCTCTATGACCAACGAGAACTGGTCTCAAAAGCAGTGAGGGCCAACACAGACATTCTCAATCTACTGAATGGAAAACATTTGTGGAAGGTATCGCAGGGGTTTTGGCTCGAGAGAGGGGGCAAACTGAGCTTTCTTGCCAGGCACTTCTGAGTCATTGCAGGCAGCTACAGTAAAAACCAATCCGCCCCACTAATTTGCCGGCAATGGTCCTTCAGGGTGTGGGGAGTACTACCTTGGAACATTTGTCCATGACCCCGATGGACTCTCCTACTCCATTGTTAGAGTATGGCTCAGGCTGATGGTTGCCCAGTGCCATTTCTGTAGTGGAGACTAATAGATCAGAGGTTGAGGTTGTGTGCAATAGCTTTGCTGAGAATCTTTCCTCTCCTCCCTATTCTACCTACACTAACAAGAAAAGAAAGAAAGAAAGAAAAAAAAAGGGGAATTGAAGGGATTTAAAAGCAAAGAACCAACCAACGGTGAAATCAAGGCCTGCCAATGCTTCAAGAAAAGACCAACCAGCTCTCTGCCAATGACATTATCGATCTAAATGAGCAGGGCACAGATCCAGCTTTGAAGCAGAGGTCTGTTGGAACATCTAGCAAGGGGTCTGGGGTGCAGGTCCCAACAAAAAGCCTAAACAGGGTTCCATCTGCCGATGCCCCTTTTCCTCCTGCAATGATAGATCGACCCTCCAGTCCCATCATCCCCTTCCCACAGTTGGGTTCTGATCAGCTATCTAATGAAGGTGAAACAAGGGAGGCATTCAGTCCGAGGCCTTGAACAGATCACAACAGTCGAAGCTTACTGCTCTGTGGCCTTCGATGGTCACTCTGCCCATGTCCAGTAAGTCACAGAGGCCTAGGGATGAAGCGATACATCAGCCGCAGATGCCACAGAACATTTGTCCAGGTCTAGGGGATCCTGCGATGGACCCACCCAAAGATCCCAGAGATTTGACCTCTGTGGATACCAACAAAGGGGGAGATAAGTATGGGAACAGTGAGACTGCTTGTGCCACGAATAATCCCTCTATGGTCCAGTCTGGGACTCAGCAGGGGAGTGCTCTGGAGATGTGGTGCGCATCTAAGATAATTAGATGGCAGTTGAGCAATATGGGTCGGACTCCAAGGGATTAAACAGGTCTAAGGTGCTGGAATTTATGCAATTCCCCTCGCTAAGGTCTCGTCACTCGGGGGATATTGAATTTATTGCCTCACCTACGGTCACAAACAATCACATGGTGTCAATTTTATTCTGAGATTGTATCGAACCTGATTTGGTCCCACTGGGTGATTCTACAATCCTTGGGCTATGATTTGTTTGACATCAAAACCACAGAGGCTGCAAAGGTTATTTTGGCCCCTCCGTTGACCTCCGAGTCATCACCCACAATTGTGGACTATGAATACTAGCCAATGCTTGTGTCGTCAATCTGTTAGCAAAAACGATGCTCAAGATTTGTCATTTATTGAGGGGGGCATTAAAATCTTTGTGTCTCTAACAACGGGGTTGAAGCATCCTAGCATTGGTGACATCAAGATTCCCTCGTGGAACTCATGCAGGCTGAAAAACTTGTCTACAACTGGAAGAACTCAGCAGAGATGAGAAAATGTAACATTCTGTTCTTACAAGAAACCATGTGTATGTGACCTTTTGTGCTAAAACAAAATTTCTCCACGTTAACACTGACCTTTGACTCTTGGCGAGTTACCAAAATGCTATGGCTGGGAGGGTGGGGAGGGGCAGATTTCAATGTCTTCTGTGCCACTGGGGGAAGATGGGGTGGAACTACTCCACGTGGGGCTTGAGAGTTGGGGCACATTTATGTCATCCTGGGACTTGCAACTATTGGAGATAGAACTTCCCAGTAAGGGAGATCTTTTCATTTGGCACAGGGGCACCTTCAAATCATGGTTAGACTCCTCTTGTTTCTGCCTCCCTCAAGGTAAGGTCTACCAACTTGCACATGCTCGATGTGGGGGTAGGTGAACATACTAGGAGTAAAATCAGTAAAATCACACGCAGGTCCGACATATGCGATGCCCTAGCGTTTATCACACCACAGAATAACGGGCGGTCATGTCGCAGGGATTCCCCAATGTATAATAAAACGTAGGAATTGCCGAATACACACAGCAGTGGGCGAGACACCTGGGGGTGGGGGGCACGCACTACACCTCCCATGGAGCAGAGGCTACTGGACTTGCGCATCGGGATTGTATAAGCAGGGTTACATTGGATACAGCGAGGCATCTCAAGGGACCCCATACCCACTTATGTTCGATAAAAGAATAAGACTCAAGAGGTGCAAAAGGCGAACGAACAAAGCTTTCACTGAGCCAGCAGTCTCTATAGAGTAATATCAGTCTGAAGAGGCGGGAGTGTCAGCGTCATAGAAACCTTGTGAAAGCCCCAAGATACGAACTCCACCTTAAAGACAACCAACATATGCTGAGGTTGCTTATAAAAAGACTGACATAATTTTGGAAGACCATCAACTCTAAGGGGGGGCATTTTAACCAACATTGGTGCCTGAGGTAATTCTAGAAAGCCCCTGGGTCTCCTTCATTAAGGGCAAATTTAAATCTTCATTGGATGCCAAGTGCTCTATCCCTCAGTGCGGGTTACAACTCTGACCCTTGCCCCTGGACAATGGAAGACATAACATGCTATCAAGAAACTTAAGCCCTCTAGGGCACCAGGTCCCGATAGGCTTCCCCCTTATTTGCTGAAAAAAAGACACGATTAAGCCAATATGGCCAGGCAAACCCTAATTGACCCCCATGATCCAGCCAACTATCGGCCCATTTCTCTGATCGACTCCACCTGTAAGGCGTTTTTTTCTTTGTTGCTTAGAGACCTGAACACCTATCTAGTGAAGGTCAACATTCTATCTCGCTTCCGGGAAGGATTCAGGCAGCAGGTCAATACTCCAATGCTACACTAATCAAACATGTGTTGCTCTCAGCCAAGGCTTCTCAAGGGGGTACCATTTATATGGCATCCCTGGATCTTTGCTCGGCCTTTGACTGTGTGGAGCGCCAGCGGCTCTGGGACTAACTACTCAGACTTAAAGTGCCCCACCAGTTAGTTTGCTTAGTGGCAGCATTGCATCAAAATTCCACTGTCAGGATTGACCTTAAAGAGGGCGCTGTTACTAAGCCCATTCAGGTTTCACTGGGACTAAGACAGGGGTGCATTTTGGCACCAACCTTGTTTAACTTATATGTGTGTGACATTGATCATTTAAGGGAGAGACCGGATCTGATTGCAGGTTGGAACACCTGAGATTACACTGGTTGGCCTTTGCGGATTACATCATTTTTGATCAGACTCCACAGGGCCTACAAAGCAAACTCAACATCTTTGCGGCCTATACCACATAAAATAATCTGGCCATCAACAGTGTTAAATCCAAGGTGGTGATTTTTTTCTAAACTCAAGAATGCTAAGTTGATGCCATGGTGTGTGGGGATGGAAACAGTTGAAAGGGTGCGATCCACGCACTAGCTGGGTTAAAATCTATCCAACATAGGTTCCATTGAGGTGTGGATACGCGCAGTGAAGGAGAAGCTGGCTCCTCTATTATCTCATATGAAGCGCATCTTTGCAAACTATGTAGGTTCTCCATCCTCCCTGTTCTCAAATACTAACTGGGCAAGATAGACTGGGCAAGATAGAGCCGATACTGCTTTATGGGATAGAGAGCCGATACTGCTTTATGGGATAGACATGGCATCTGTAGACCCTGGCGTCTGCCTGAATGGTATGCAAGGGACCATCTGGAAAAAGGTGATGGGGCTAGCCCTGTCAGTGCTGAACGGTATCATCAGGCATGAATTCCGCTTAACCTCATTGCAGGCTAGATTTCAATGGAGACAGTTGTCCCATTTTAGAGTTTGAGTAACTCACTGTACATGGACTTCAACCAGATCATGCTACAAAGTTCTGTCCAGTCTGTGAAAGGGTTCCGGGTCAATATGGACAAATTACTGGGAAAAAATATATGCTTGAATGTGCTGGAGCACAAATACAATCCTGATGAAGTTAAGGCTAAACTATTTAGGGATGATTGAAGAATCACAATTGAATCTATGAATAACTACTCCATATACCGAGAATATGCCAGGTTAGGCCAGCTTCCACCTTACTTAAAGTGCTTTCCCTGCCCAAAGCCCTGCACAGTATATATGAGATTTAGGTTGAATCAAATTCATACATATGAACGTACAAGGAATTATTACACCTGTGATCCAGAGGGGGCTGTCTTAGCGGCAATATGCAGTTACTTTTAATGGTAATTCCGTGGTGGAGAATGTGAGTCACTGGATTCTAGATTGCTACTCTTTGGAGTTGAAACAGAATAAAGTGCTTTGAGAAAGAACTGTTTAGCCTTACCACAGAATTTTCAAAAGATCTTTTCTGGTCATGCCTTACGTGGGGTAACAACCTATTGCTTATTAACAGGTTTGTTTCAATTCTTAAATGAAACTGAATTGATGTGTCAAGAAATTACGGTTCTAGATATGTGGCGATTTATTTAATTAATTTAATGATTAATTTGTTTATGATGGAATTTCAATGGATTGTACGCCATATTCTCTTTTTCATTGCGTCTATTCGCTTTTGTAATAAAGACAATGTAAAAAAATAATTGCAGGTGCACTAGTCCAGCTGGCAGGAAAATAACAGAGCAATAAAGTGCTGAAATGCAGCATTCAGTTAAACAAATTCATGAAGAACCAAAAAAGAAAAACTCAACTGTTATGCGTTACCTCGAATTTGATGTCTGCCAATGTTTTGAATGAACACAGAATTACTGTAGCACAATTTTTCCTACCCTCAAATGGATTCTTTTAAGAGGACAAGTCTTTGTCTAGTACTAACCCCTTTGTGTACCCACTACAAAAAAGTTTTGAACTGGCCTTGTTTTCCATCTATTCTTTTACCACTAAATTGCAAGAGGACAAGCTTTTGCAAGGCCTTCCTCTTTGAAGACGATGAGACTCAGTGGCACACACCACACAACATGGAAGTGACCAACAGAGATCCCAAGTGTAGTTGCCAGGAAGGTGCTGCAGGATATACATGTGCCCGCTACATTCTTTCCTTGCACAAATATGTAACTTCCTCAATCACACCAATTCAAGTCTAGAAAAGTCCCAGTAAAACGAGGCCCACCATAATTTAAATAAGGGAAGCCCTTCTAGGTAGCACATTGCCACACAGTAGCATGGTTTTAAATTGAGGGGAGCTGGGAGCAATTTAGCTCTGGCTTGTAGCCTAGACGAGCCTGTTAGATTTATACCAACATCTACCAGGAGCTACTTTTAGCTCCCTGGGCCAACTGATGCTGAACAAACATACCTATGTGAATTTACGTCTGTGTGTTTGGGACAATCAATAAAGATTAGGACACATCTATACAGCATTCAAAGCATAAGAGGTCATAAAATGAACGAAATGGCATATTTGCATCTTATGTTAAAGGTTACTTGTACCGCGCACTATCACCACTCGAGTGGTCCCCTGGCACTCGAGCAGATCTGAAAAAGGACGGTGTGAAACAGGGAGGCTGTAGGAGCGGTTAATAGGGTGCAGTGGGAATAGGAAAGCGAGATACGATGTTCTGTTGGCAGTTTCAGTTTGGTTTGCACCGTTCGCTGAGCTTAGGTGCGATTTTCGAGTATGAGCAATTCCCATGTGCTGTGCATGGTTATGTTTATGTTGTTGCAGTATGGTGAAGTACGTGCGGTTTGCTGTGCAGGGATGTGGTCGTAGTGAGTTTCTGGAGAAGAGTTTGTGAAGTGAAAAATATAGGTTTTAGCATTGGGTTAAGGGATTTTTTTTCCCTTACCTCTTTGCTTTGGTTTTTGTGGTTGGCATCTATGACCATCCTGTGTGCCTTGATATTGTTTGGCATCCTAGTCGGTAGGTACGCTGCAGTGTGGTAATTGGTCTTCTGTAGAAATCCAGCGGTATGTGGACATGGGTCATGGAGGTGCAATTCCCCCCCCCCCCCCCCAACACCACCCAAGGGTTAGAGATGGTTAGGAAGGTTATGGGTTGCTCCCTTGACCTCTAGCGGGGTACTGTGAAATTCCTCTGCAAGCTTGGCGGTGTGTGTATATCGGAGGTCCGAAATGTCCGCCCTACGCCTACCAGTTGGGAATGGATTGTAGGTCCCTCCCTGGGCTTCCTGTTTCTGCCAGAATTCATGATTCCTACTCGTTCCCTTCTGATTCTGGGGTGAGGCGAGACTCCTCGACAGTGGGAGAAAGGCCTGGGTTTCACAAAAAGGCAGATATATACAGCTGAATTTGAGATTCCTAGATAGTGGGAGAAAAATCTAGTTTTCACAGAGTGGCAGATCTAAACACAGCTAAGTTTGAGATTCCTCAAGTTTGAGATTCCTAGACAGCGGGGGAAAGGCCTAGCATGTGTGATTGGTGCAATTATTGCATGTTTTTGGCTGATTTCGGTATGCTTATGTTGCGTAGGTAATGAGAGGCAGGGCTTTTTGGAATTACTGCAAGCTCGACATGTGCCAAGACAAAAATGGGGGCCAGTGGGTACAACGGCTGTTAAATTATTGGTGAGATACATATGGTTTTACCCAAAAATAGCCTAGTGAAACCAGAAGAGAAGATCACACCCAAACGTTTAACAATTCAAATGTATTAAACCTAGTTAAAGAGTAAAACACGGCATGGCCTTATGCACCTCAAAATGCACAGGCAATTACAAAATGACTGCAATCATTTTGGATTTCCCCCGCTTTCAATTCCCATGAAAATGCCACAAAGTATTAAAAATGCTACAAAAGTATTAGTTTATCACTTGCCATCTACCATTCCAATCACATTTTAGAGTGGTATTTGAGCCGATCTGTGGGGGACTTGAGGCTTCAAGATATCACAGCTGCTAGGTGTTTGCGAAAATCATTTAATGCCTAGTTGATGGGGCGTAGCAGGTTCTGCAAAGGATCTATGAGGGGCTTGCAGTCTGCTGATAGACCAGACATACACACTTTGGATTTTGAGTACCAATTCCGCTACTACTGGTAGTAGCACATGTAGGTTTCTGCCAATATTAGTTAGCAGTATTTGTAAAAGTCACACTACCACCGACAGCATTAGTTCACTTGCTGGTGACAGTACAAGTAGTAAAAATACAGACAGTACTCTTATTAGCCAAGTCACCTTGTTTATATAGAAAACCACGACAATTTGCAGCTGTGACGGGTCTACAGACTGCACTCATGTCACATACAAGGGCTTTAAAGCAGCTTAAAAAAATAACACTGTAGTAAGAAATACTGTAAAGCAATAAATGGACCCATGTAGAGAATAAAACAGCGTACGAAACAATCGAAAAAACGTATTGCTTCACTGATGACAACCAATAGAAAACAAGATTGGGCACGGTGCTTCATAACCCAAGCCATCACTTGTGTAATGGATGGAAGCGATGCACGATTCTCCTTCGCAATTACAACAGACATTTCAGCAATCACTTCAGCCTGCTGGAATACTTGCACATGCTATATCATTTTCAGTAGCTCGAAACGGAAGCCCCCGCATGTGAACAAAATGCCCACTATGAAGGCCAGAACTTACATCTCCAGCACCACCATAGCCTTGTCCTCCCATATGTTAAACTTGCAGAATCCATGTACTGGCTCCTCGTTCCCCAGTGGTAGCTGGCTTTTGGATACCCAGGAGCTACTTTTAGCGCCCGCTTATCCAACAGTAATTTCGATCAATGCAGTCGGCTCCAATAATTCAATTACATCGATTGACTAAAGCTAAGGCAGAACAGTCCTTCAAGGAACCATGCCAGCAACCAGAGCACTCGTCATACAACTCACTCTGATCGGCAGAAATGAACACGTTTATCCCAGAACAAACAGAGCCAGAGTGGCTGAGCTTAGACATTGAAAAATGACTAAACAAATGCAAAATCAAATCTTTGTTTGACAAGATAACATTTTGTGGTAGTTGTACACAGTTCACAAAACTCATGACAAAGTCACACTGCATGACAATCCTTTGGCACACCGAGGAGATCTGGTGAGCAGGAATGGCCACCAGCCAAGTGAACCTGGAAGCATAATAAGGGGAAATCCCCTCAGCCCCTTCACGTATGCCAAACAATCATGTTATGTTAATGTTATTTATTGAGCGCACGTACACCCAGGGGCATCATGGCGCTAAGAGAGAAAGTGAGGAGTGGTTCCAGGGTGGCACTATTAAAAGAGCAGAGTTTTCAGGTTCCGCCGAAATGTCAGATGATCAATAGTCCCCCGCAGGGAGAGGGGCAGGTTGTTCCAGCCTTTCGCTGCTGCTATCATAGTTGAGGTGAATGTTGTGCAAACCCTTCTACCTCCCCAGCTCAACCCAACCTTCTCTTTGACAGGCTCCAATCTCGCCTCTCAAACGTCACCTCACCCACTGGACTGGCTCCCTTCTCTGCTGTGCCTTCCTCATCCTCTGCACATGCCCCCCTTGTCTGCTGTGCCTTCCTCCTCCTCTGCAGAGGCTCCAGTGCCTTCCCCCTCCTCTGCACAGGCGCCCTTGCCTGCTACCCTTCACCCTCCTCTGCACAGGCTCCCTTGCCTACTGTGCCTTCCCCCTCCTCTGCACAGGCGCCCTTGCCTACTGTGCCTTCCCCCTCCTCTGCACAGGCGCCCTTGCCTACTGTGCCTTCCCCCTCCTCTGCACAGGCGCCCTTGCCTACTGTGCCTTCCCCCTCCTCTGCACAGGCGCCCTTGCCTACTGTGCCTTCCCCCTCCTCTGCACAGGCACCCTTGCCTCACTGTCCCAGCTCCCTTGTCGCCCTTGGCTCCTCCGGCACCCTCCACCATCCCTCCGGCTATCTGGCCACCCACAGTAGACCTTCAAAGATGGCAAGCTCCTCCATATTGCCAAGCTTAGTTCTCGCTCTGCTGTCGAGCACTGATCTGACATCTGAAATCTCCTTGAATGCATGGATCTAGATGTGCTCGCTATTACGGAGACATGGTTCAGGGACAGCTCTGTCACAAGCTTTGACACACCACTTCCTGGAGGACACCTCTCTGTGCCCAGGCCCAAGGGGTTAGGAGGGGGAGTGGCGTGGATCTTCCCAGAATGGATACCTGTGTCCATCATCTCTACTCCTCCTTTGATCGCCTGGTATGCAGGCTTACACGGTCTCCTAAATCTTCTCTCCTATGGCCACCTTCTATCGGCCAGCTAAATCTGTTAATTGCTAACAGGTGACTCAATGTTGCTAACAGGTGACTCAATGATGCACTCCTGTGGGGATGCAAACAATCCCAAGGTAATTTGACAACAGGTGTTCGAGGGCGAGCCTCAAAAGGGTGCAGTCTGCCCGGATCACGTGTTTAAGAGACTCTAGGTCCCTAGTATTGTTACCGTCATTCCTTACTTCAAAATTCTACTGAAACACATCAAATGTAAATTCATACACAACTTCAAAGGCATCAGTACGTCAAATAACTGAGTGACACCACAGCAATGTTCTTCTCAAAAAGTTGTAATTATGGAAAGTAAATTCATAAAAGGATAATCAAGTTCAATCAACACAAAACCAGTGTACAATTCCACATGTACATAGCTGTTCGTATATGTTCCTATACAATGAATACAATAGGTCAGTGGTTGTGTTTACACATCACACACCATCTTTCTAATACACAACAAAATTAAATCAACAAGATTGTTATGTCAAATGCATATCTTCATTCACATCCAATACGCTCCTTAGGAGATAAAATGATTGCCGACGCGTTTCGGATTTTCCAATAATCCATCTTCAGGGCTTGGGTGCCTATTATTTCTCAAGCAATTAATTCCTTGTGTCCATAAAGTGGCCCAGGAGGAGGACCTAAAAATAATATATAATAGCTTAGTGTCAGGGTGAAACCTACAAATATACTTATCTATGGAAATCCATAATGTTAAATGCAATAACCGATATTGATATTTTATTTCTATCGCGTTCGCACACAAGTGTTTCAGAGCGCGACAAGGCAAGTGAGGGGAACAGGGGAGAACAAAACTGTGATCTTACTAGGCCCAGCGACATTGAGAACGCGCAAGTGCATGGGGGAGGGGAAAATTGCATGGAAGGGGGGGAGAAGTGGAAAGTGTGAAGCAGAGGAGAAACATATAAATAACAATAAATAAATAATAAAGGCAACAAACAGTGGTAGTGCAGCCAGCAATTTGCAAGTGCTAGGTTTAAGGCAGCAGACAGGGTAGGTCTGATAAGTGCAGGAAGCAAAAAAGGGAGGGCTGTATGGGTACAGATACAGACCCCAGTGCAAGGGGTGGCCCGGAGGACAGAGGGTGGCCAGGTGCACGGTGCCAAGAGAGAAAGGATCAGCAGGGGAAAGGGGGAGCAAAAGCAGAAGAAAAGAGGAAGGTCTTGAGGTGCTTCTGGAACCAGAGATGGTTCTCCTCAAGTTTTAGAGTGGCAGGGAGGCTGTTCCAGAGGGAGGCCCCAGCCGACGACTGACCTCAGGGCCTCATCAGTAGGTTGAAACGTTTTTCCCGGACTGTATTCTGTCTTCATACAGTAATGAGAACGGTAGAATCGTAATGCTGCTTGTCACGAGCGCGTATTAGTCACTGCAGGCAGCCGCTGTCTGCTGTGTCTGGGAATGAGCGATCAGAGCGATCTATGAGAGACAGAGCGGAGGGTTGTTGTCAGCACTATATGTGTGGAGGCATGGCACTGTGTCGTGTATCTTGGTAATTAGCACAATATTGTGTAGCCAGTATAGATATACCTATTTCGCGCTAAGTAAGTTTAGATATGCACATTCCCAGACACAGCAGACAGCGGCTGCTTGCAGTGACTAATACGCACTCGTGACAAGCAGCATTACGATTCTACCATTCTCATTACTGTATGAAGACAGACTACAGTCCTGAAAAACGTTTCAACCTACTGATGAGACCTGAGGTCAGTCATTGCATTTAACATTATGGATTTCCATAGAGTATATTTGCAGGTTTCCCCCCGACACTAAGCCATTATATATTATTTTTAGGTCCTCCTCCTGGGCCACTTTATGGATACAAGGAATTAATAGAAACTGTAATGTGCAGTTATTTTTAATTCTATGGTCTGGTATGATTGTAGACATATATAGTATTATAGTTGTAGGGACATAAGATATTGTTAGTCATAATTCTTCATTTTTACTGAAAATATTTGATGGATATGTATTTTGATGGAAACCTAATAAATATATTTTTTTTAAAAAAAAATATTACAGCCATGTGGTTCATCAACTATGGTTGGTGAACAGCAGCTGGTGCTTCCCTTCCATAGCGAGATTGGAGTGTGCCCATCTTGATGATGCTACTGTGAGATTCCTCAACAGGTTCAGACAAAGGGCACTGTGCCCACAGAATATCGGTTCTGGTCCATCATTAAATGGAAGATAGCCTCATTAAAAATGTAGCTACGAGAGGACGAACTCCTTGAAATAAAAATACAAAATGTTCATGGCTACCTTGAAGGAAAGAAGGCAAGGCAGTGTTCTCAGTTGTGGGTCAAATGAGCCCTGAAGAGCTAGGCTCAGGCACCAACTAGCTTGCCTATTGGTTCAACTGCCGGGATTTGCCATAAAGAATCTTCTACTACTGGATCTCAGACTCCAGTCAGGGATATCATGGGCATTCAGTTTCTGTAGTTAGCCTCTCCATAGACAGCCACTGTGTACAACCAGTTTTGGGCCAGACTCACAATAAGCATGTACAGAGATTATAGGTTAAGTGTAGCTTTACACGGTTTCCTTGGGCTCAAGCAGAGTCTTGCCACTTGGATTCATTGGAGTTTTTAGATTTCCTTCTTCCAGGGCAGTTGGGGGTCAAAGAATTGATGCTACAATAAGCCAAGCATTAGAGCCCCCGAACTTGTATGCCTAACCCAATTGTTATTATGGAGGTTCAGTAAGACTGCCTAAACACACAAGTACAAAATGCATGCTTTTGAGAAAAGTCACCATCGACAGGGTGGATGATCGCATTCGAGCAAGACTAAAAAAGCTCTAACTTTGTGAGCTGGCATGCTGGGGGCTCTCAGATTTTGAGACTAGTTAAAAGGAATTTCATTCCAAGCGGCTGGCCAAATCTACAGGACCTACGTGTCTAACCAGGCGAGGCATAGATCCACAAGTAGACTAGATGGAAACACTTGGCAATGTTTGTGTACATCTGCTCCGTTAGATGAATCTGCATGTTATCAATGTACATTATAAATTGATACTGGTGTTACGTAATCATGTCTATATGTAAAAATGTATACCAGCTCCTACACAATCTGTTGCCAATGCCCATGCTACATGTACAGTACTTCTATTACGCCACAAAATGTGCAATAGTCTGCGATAATTTACTTTGTGCAAGTGAATAAAGCGATGTGTGAATTTGGACAACATTCATTCATGCCTGGGGCAGAGAACTCATGACTGGCTAATATGTCGCAACTTGAAATGTTTAACTGTGCTTGTATGCATTATTTCATGTTAAGCATTCATGCAATAGCGGTCAAGCAACTCATTTGCTACTGTTCCAGGTCTCGGTTGTTAAACCTAAGAAAAAGCAAGCTAACCAAGTGTGAAGTATGTACTAGAAAATAAATTACGTTATACACCCTGAGAAATATAATCCCAAATACAACCTACAAATGCTACCCATAGAAAATAGAGTGCACACACAAAAAAACAGGGGAAACAGTACAAAGTTATGAAGTAGTGCTGCATTACTATGCACTAATTTCACATGTGTCTGCTGTAATGAAATTATCCGAAGACCAATTTTTTTTTTTTTTTTTTTTAGAAAAGATCACTTTTACTGTTACATAACTAAACAATAAAAATGAAGGAAAAAAACAACAAAATGTATCAATTTAATGGCTTCAGTTGGACTAAAATTAGACCCAATAACAAAAGTGCACTATCTTCAATACATTAACTTCCATGTAGTCTTCATTCCCAGTATGATACTGAAAGGGTGCATGTGCACATTTGACAACACAACATACGATGGAACGCCAAGTTGTGTTCCAGCAGAGATACATTTATGAGCAATGTGTCTACTAAACCGTGGAACGCTTTAACAATGGTGACAAAATAACTGCACTTCGTTTTATGAATAATGTTCCAAACCAAGTTGTGGTAGTCAGAAACAAAAAGAACGCATCTATCCCTTTGAAGTCAAATTAGCTGTTGTCAATCCTAGCAACTTCCAGATTAGACAAAAATGCTTACCTACTTCTATCTCAGTAGTCTTCCTATGACTCCTACGCAAGGTGCAAAAGAATGCCTTATTAAGCCAAATAAATTGAGTTATACATTTACTGTGTGTGCCCCCCAAAAGTATCTATGTCCGCCAGGGTACATTTTCACCCCGAAAAGTATGTTTATTGCCTTTTAAGAGTGAAAAAACATGCTGGGCTCTTAAAATCCTGACCAGAACCTAAATACTGTAGACCTGCATCTATCCAACCGCCATTAGTCAACTTTTCTAGAACAAAAATGAGGAATCCCAACATTTGGAATTGGGACCTATCCTGCTCAACATTTACATTCTAATTTGGCATGGTGACCTATTCTTTTCTGCTCAACATTTACATTCCAATGTCTTGAACCAGATTAAGAATCAAGGGATAGAACTCTGAAGTTTTTTTTTATGCTGATGCTGCACAGCCACTAATCAAACAGGTTGCTCTTACCTTGAGGTGATTTAACAACAGATTAAAAATATTGATAGGAGGCGGCCCAATTAGATATTTGAGAAATGACTGGGCCCTGCTGGTGGTGGGCAGGTGTCAAGAGCTTTTAAGAAAACTAAACTTGTTGTGCTTTATGATTGGTCGTTTTTGTCCGCTGTAAATTGCACTGGTTGGCTCCTTCTAGCTGCAAACCTTAAAAATAGATTTACCTTCCCAGAAAAGAATAAAACATAGGCAGTAAAGGGAACTCCTTCCTTCAAGGATCAACTACACAGACAAGATATCATTCTGGCTCCCCAAATTTCTTTAAAAAAAAGAATGCAGAGTCCCTAAATGGTGCAGCTTGACAGATTTTGAAAACAATGGGGACACATTACATCAGCATAGGGTACTTTGCATTGGCTCCAAGTATCCTCTTGTGTGGATTTGAATGTTCTCTGTACTGCAAACAGTGCTATCTATGGTCATCCCAGAAATCGGTCAATAAACTGCAACTCTTGAAGAAAATGAAGAGAACAAATATCTCACAGCAATGTGAGGCGTGATCAATGCTAGGCAGGTATGGGAGGAGCCTTGTGTGCATATGGACATTGACTAAAACTTACCGAACCCCTACTACCTCTCAGTAGCAAGTCCTAAATCAAAGAAAACCCCTCGTGAAATCCCCATGCCTCAAAAAAAATTTAAAAAAGGCACAGAATCGTGCATATAAATACAATGCGCACAGCAATGGTTGGCAAAGACTAATATACTTGTACAAAGTGACACTACAGAAGACGTATTGCTGAAATGTCAAGACAATATAAAAATACTGCCAAAGCTATAAAAAGCCAATTGTATTTACCATGTCTCCATGGGTCTTTGGGTTCCACGGCCCCAGACACTATGTCATCGTCTGATGGGAAGGTCACTCGCTTTGGCCCATGCTTGTTTTTCCCATTTTCGTCCTCTCCTGAGGGGGGCAAATGTACAGAATCATGAGCCAGACTTTCCGAGCCAATAGTTTGTGAGACAGGGAAAGTACTTTCGTCAGAAATCTTCTCGGGAGAAAAAAACAAAGTGTTAGAGTCGTTGAGGCCCGCTGGGGGCTCAGGTACAAGAGGAACAGATCCAATAATGTTGTTTTGGGCAAAGTTCCCTTCCGCGGATGGGCTCATCCCAGAGCCACTGTTGATGCCCCTCAGCTCAGGGCCTGTGCTGAGGTTCACAAGTATGTCAGATTCACTCGTAGTAGGAGTTTTCTGAGTTAAACTTAACTCACGGTCCAGCGTTTTCATCTGTTTGTGGCAGCCATTGTTAGGACCAGATAGAGAATTTCCAATTTGAAACTGGTCAGTATCCAAAGGAAACGAAAGAGCATCGGGGCTCTGGTTCAAAGCTGGTTCTCCAGGGCCTGCAGTCATTGCATCTTCAGCGTCATCACCGTCAGAGGGACACAGCTCAAAGACATCGTCCTCACTCTGGAAAACCATGTCCTGGCCGTTGTTGCAAGCGTTATCTTGAATCTGTAAAGGGGCGTGCATGCACTCCATGACTACCCCAGAAGGATGTACGGAGCTCCCTACCCACTTAGGAGCCTCGCATCCTTCATTGCCGTCAGTACCAATTATCAAACATAGAGGGGAATCTCCAACATTCCTTACAAGTGCAACTGAACCTTTGCAGCAAGTTCGTTATCAACAAATAAAATTCACATTATCATAGGAGTAATCAGTCAGGTTCACTAATGAATAAAGTTTGAGTAGCCTTAGCACTTATTTTTAAGTAACTTTTAGTTGGCGATATTTTTTTCTGAACAGAAGTTATCATCAGGATATCATCAGCATAGCCCTTCTGTCACGATGTTTAAGAATACCGTAGGGAAAGTCAGACGAAGATGGGTGGGAACATTACAAAGTAGGTCAGAAGTGCTATTTGTTAATGCTGCGCTGCGTTCTGGAGTGAAAGTATTGTTAAGACACGGATAAAGGCGATGTAGAGCAATACATTGACCAAAAGGTGAGTAGCTGAAGGTAGGATTAGTGTTTAGGTGCGAGCGCAGTTAGTTTGTGATTTAATAATGTGCCAGGTAAAACCAAAACCAGCCTTGCGCCGGCACTCAACTAGAAAAGATTAACATATAGGGAAGCGATAGGCGAAACTGGTTTGGGGAGGTTCATAAGGGAACCAAACGACTAAGTAATCGGGGCAATGAGTGGGTCGTGTGCACACTCCGTAATATTTGTGAGGGAGAATGAAACACCACCCTCTGTGGCTGTCCAGCAGCTGAGGGGCATAGCACTCCTCTGCCGTTCTTCCCCTTTAAACCCCTGCCCTTTCGGCGTCTCCACCGTGCTCCCTGTCAGTGGACTCTAGAGAAACCTAGGAACACTCCGGAAAGAGAGCAGAAGGGGGCTGCGTCACCCCAGAATAAAAACAGCAGCGACCAGCGTCTCCCAGAGCCAGCTCCGCGCGCAGCCATAACACAGCCCCAATGACGCGACGCAGCGCCGCGCCACGTCACACCGCCGCGTGACAAACACGTCGGACAAGGGTGTCATTTGGTTGCCAGCATCCGCACTTTCCACGCAACTGTTTGTTCGCCAGTTATAGGAAAAAAAGACTACTTACATGTTAAAGAGCAAACAATGACTCATTTTCGTATACAAGACTAAAATAATTATTCATGATTTGATCTGTTATTTTATTGGTGATTTGTCTTGGTAACGAATCTGTCGCACTACGTATACAAACTATAGGACACAGAGAACATTATAAAAAAAAAAGAACAGGGCTATGAAACTTCGTTGCCATCTTCGAATGGGAGAACGCCAATTCATCATGATAGAAACTTCTCCTGAAATAAGAGGCGTGCAAGCAAAAATTAAAAGGCAACATCCCTCCAGGTGTATTTCGGATGCAGTTTCCCTGTCCTTTCTGGTAATATTGTATTTTGTTTTCAAATAATATGCCGTGAATTATTAAACATGATAAACTGCTGTGTATTTTCAAACTGAATTCAGCGTCAGCAAACGCGCTTCCAAAAACGTTTAAGCGTGCCTAAATCATGAATGTTTGACTAATAAAGATTAGTAGCTGTTAAGTTTACAATTAGGATATATGGATATATATAAATAAATACGGGATCGGTTGCTTTTCCGATTCGTTTATTGATAAGAGAGTTCCCCCCGGCCTCGGCACAACGTCTCTCCACCCAAGAACTGAATCCCGCGTTCCAGGAGATGTTGCACCGAACCCGGGTATGGGTTCTAGAATTAACAATATCATAACATCTCCCCTCCTCAACAATAAAAAAAAATGAACAGTAACAAAGGCAACCCCCCGGCCTCGGCACAACGTCTCTCCACCCAAGAACTGAATCCCGCGTTCCAGGAGACCTCGCACCGAACCCGGGTATGGGTTCTAGAATTAACACTATCATAACATCTCCCCTCCTCAACAATAAAAAAAAAAATGAACAGTAACAAAGGCAACTTGATAAAGAACAAGAACATTAAATAATAATGTAAATACTTGAAAGGATACAGAGCATGTAATCTTCCTTGAACTAGTTAATGCTCCAGTAAAGTCACATGTTTGCTAATAATAATATATGTAATCTTCCTTGACACGTGGTATCCTTTTCCTGGTTTTCATTCCAGAGTCATCATTATCTATGCTGTCTCTATGGCATGCCATTTTGGATGATGATGGCTCAACTTCCACCTGGACACCTCTCCTTTCCATCCTTTCATTGTCATCCATCATCCGTTTTATTTTCTCATTAGACCTGACAATGTTGTCACATGACCACCTGCTTCCGTCTTCTAATGTCACAAACTTATTAGAACAATCTACAACTCTTTGTGGATAACGATACTTAGATTCACCTTTCATGACTCTTCTTGGTTCTCTCACTTGAATCCAACCTCCAACTTTAGTATTGCTCTCTACTGCACTTTTTTTGTCATAATATTTCTTGTATTTCTCTTGTTTATCCTTCACTCTCCTAATGATTGCTTCCATATCCACAATTTTAGTCTTATTTAATATCAACCAAGCTGGCCTCAACCTGTTATTGGCAACTCTTCCCCTCATCATGGTGAATGGTTCTTCCTCTGTTGTAGAATGTGGCGTGAATCTATAAGTGATTATAGCTTCCTTGAGAGTTTCTCTCCATGGCATATTGTTTACAATAGCCAATTGAATGGTATCCTTAATGAAGCGATTCATTCTCTCCACTAGTCCATTCCCCATGGGATGATACAAAGCCGTGGTCTTGTGTTTGATAGCTCTCTCTTTGAGAAACTTTTGTATCTCAATCGACATGAATTGTGCACCATTATCTGATATTAACTCTAAAGGATCTCCTTCCCTGTTAAAAATTTCTTCTAGAAATTTCTTGACTTTCATGGCTGACACAGATTCCTCCATAATACCACATTCTATCCACTTTGAAGTATAGTCAACCAAAACAATAATATAAATTTTATGAGGTTCCAAAATCTCATACGGACCTGCTATATCAATAGCCAATTTCGTCCAAACAGAATTCGGTATGATAACAGGCTGTAGGGGTGTGGCTCTGGTGATCCTTCCTTTGTCGCTAACTGCACACGCAGAGCATTCCTTAACAATATTTTCAATTTCACTCCACATATTTGGCCAACAAAAAGTCTGTCTTACTCTCCTTTTTGTGAGGTTTCTGCCTGTATGTCCCTTCTGTGCTATTTCCATTATCTTCTCTCTCAAACTCGAGGGTGGAACTATTCGATCTCCGCGAAATATACAGACTTCATCACAAGACATTTCATCCTTCTTATCATGCCAAGCTGAAACTCCATTATCTATTTCTTTCCAATCGCTTTTAATAGCATTTCTTAACTTCACTTGTTCTTCATCCATCCCGCTGGCTTGGATCCAATCTTTCTTAGTAAAACTAGGATGTATTTGTGCTATCACACTGTCCGTCTCCACTTCTTCTTCTTTGGCCTCCTCATCTATCGAGGTACACGGCAAACGAGAAAAACAGTCAGCAACCATGTTAGTTCTGCCTGGGGTGAAGCTAACAGTCACATTGTATTGCATTATGATCAAAATCCACCTTCTGATCCGAGGAGACATCAAATGCGAATTTTTTGGACTCAGGATATGAATCAAGGGTTTATGGTCAGTCTTGATCTCAATGGGACTCCCCCATATTAAACCTTTGAAGTGTTCCAGGATCCACATTACTGCTAAAGCTTCTTTTTCTATAGTGGAATCATTATTTTCAGCATCTCTTAAAGATCTAGAAGCAAAAGCAATTGGAACTGCTAGTCCATGTTGAATTTGTTCTAGTACACCTCCTAGTCCTACATTGCTGGCATCAACTGATATGATGGATTTAGCCCTACAGTCAAACATCTTCAAGGCGGGGGCTTTGTTTATCATTGTCTTGATGGTATCCAATTCACTTTTGCATTCAGCTGACCACTCAAATTTAACTCCTTTTTTCATCAAACTCCTCATTCCATTCGTTCTGTCCGTGTAGTGATCAATAAATTTGGAATAATACTCCGTCAAGCCCAACAAGCTCCTCAACTGGTCTTTGTTTGATGG
Source organism: Ambystoma mexicanum (assembly GCF_040938575.1). NCBI lineage: Eukaryota > Metazoa > Chordata > Amphibia > Caudata > Ambystomatidae > Ambystoma > Ambystoma mexicanum. The sequence continues at coordinate 916,933,948 of NC_090923.1, forward strand.
TTCAGGCAAATTGAGTATGGTATCCACTAGACCCTCCTTGGGTCTTATTCCTTCACTGTCGATACAATGGCCCAAATAAGTTACTTCTCTTTTCTTTATTTTGCATTTTTCAATTTTTAATGTGAGTCCTTTCTGTTGTAATATTTGCAAAACTCCAATAAGTTTGGCATCATGATCTTCTTCCGACATAGCTGAAATCAAAATATCATCCTGAAAAAAATATACGCCACTTAAGCCTTCAAACAAGATTTGCATTAGTCTTTGAAAAACAGCAGCTGCAGATGCCAATCCGAATGGCATCCTCTTGAATTGAAAAGCACCCATCGGAGTTATGAAGGACGTGAGATGTCTAGATTCTTCCTCTAACAACCCATATTCTGTTGTTTAAATCCCTTAAATCAACACACATTCGAATGTCCCCCTTAGGTTTTCGCACTATCACAATGGGAGACAACCATTCCGAGCTTTCTATTGGCTCAATTATATAATGGAAGCATAACCTTTCCAATTCTTTCTTCAACGGTTCCCTAGTGCCCACCGGTATATTTCTCACTTTATGGACAACTGGTATGGTTCCTTTCTTCAGAATGATGCGATGTTTGAAACCTTTGAGCATACCTATCCTGTCATTAAATATTTCAGGAAAACTTTTCACTAGGGTGGCATCAGAGTCGCAACATTTGTCCACGACACTCATAATGGGATTGCTCTCTCCCGGATGAATCCTAATTTTTAAGGCTGCTTGTTCCCACCAACCTACTATGGCAAAACCTTCACGAGCCACATACAACTTGCAGTAGGTTTGTCTCCCATCAAAGGTTATTTGGACCCAGGTGTATCCTACTATGTCTATTGGAGACTTCCCATACCCTGTGGCTTTGACTTTAGTGATATACAAATCTTCAGTTTTTTTTTTTTAAACTTTCCGAAATGTGTCTTCATCAACTATGGTATACGGGGAGCCAGTATCTACCATAACTTGTATGACAATTCCATCAATAGCCATTGGTACCCATGAGTCTATACGTTTTTCTTTAGAAGAAAAAGCCAGAATTTGCACTTCCTTGTCAATTTGTGTAGATATGGCCACTATATCATCCGATCTGGGATCATTTTCAACAGCACTCACACCTGAAGTGGCACCTTTAAAAGATTGGCGATAGCTTCTGTTGCCAACTCCCCGCATGACACTCCTTCCTTTCCCTCTAAAGCTTCTGCACATTTTGCCATAATGTCACATCTGACCACATTTGAAACATTCAGCACCATTAGCTGGACAGTCCTTTTCTGGATTAGTATGCTTGTACCAACCACAACTACCACAATTGGTTTGTGATCGTGAATACATCTCATTACTCTGTCTCGAACCTGAGTTAACATCTGATCTCACAAACTTTTTTACCATGGCTACCAGCGCTTCCTCTTCTTTATTCATTTCGCTGTCTCGGATAGCTTGAATAGACCCTTTGTCAATTACTTCTTGTTTACTTTGCACCTCTTTCATACATTTATCTCCCAGTTCAATGGATCGTGCAATCTCTAATGTTTGTTCCAAAGATGGATTTTTCGCTTGCCACAACCTCTGTTGTATTTTAGGGTCAGCAACATGAAGAACAATTTGATCTCTTAGATATTCATCGCAATCTCCAGTAAATTCACATGTAGATATGAGACCTCTCAATGCTGCAATGTACATATCAATGGATTCATTCTTAAGTTGTTTTCGGGTAAAAAATCTATATCTTTCTAAGACTACATTGGTTTTGTTCCCAAAATGCTTTCCCAATTTTGCCAAGGCGGTTTCATACTTCCTTGAGCTAGACGTGGAATCTTCAGATCCGCCTGCGATGTCAGCATTATGAGGTAATGTTCGAAATATTCTTAATGCTTCAGCCCCTATGCAACTTAGCAACGTAGCCTCTTTTAAGTCATCATTGAATTTAGCTCCGCCAATGGCCCTCATGTACACTTGAAAATTGTCTATCCACTGTTCCCAAGGGCGAACTGGACAACCAAAATTTCTCTGGTGCCATGATGTTCTGCATGTTGAGGCTTTAGGCTTGTGGATGGTTTGTATTTGTCAATTGCTGCTGTCATTATATGTATATTGTGCCACACTTCTCTTTCCTCACATAGCCATTGTCCTCATATTATAGATATTTCTTATGGTTTTGTTATTTACTTTTCTAGTGAGATTTTCACCATGTTGTAATTGTCTGTAACCCTGTAATATAATCCACACATATGTCCTCTTTTCATGTAAATAGCCTTAGTGCTTCTGGTATATGTGTTTTATATTGTAAACTCTGTCTTGATATATTTGTCTGTATAGCTGCTTAGTAGCGTGACTTTATGTATGTATCACTTCCTTCCGATTCACTTTCCGCATAGTATCAGAGCAATCTGTGATCGTACACATTGGGAAAGCCGTTCACTAGCTCCGTTATAATGGATGTAGTTTCCCTAAGATGGCGGCACGTATAGGACGTTTTCAAGGTCCTTTACTCTATTTTTCTCCCGTACGGCAGGACGTACGCAGGAAGCTGTCCTCATCAATGTAGTTGACGCCGCTTTTAAACAATGCACTACTTATTTTCACGTCGGTGATCCGTGAACGTTGCTGTATGTATATACTTCGTTCAGCAATAAAACACTGTTACCTTCAGATTGACGGCAGTTGTGTTTGTTTTCCTTGGTCACGGCGTAATTAATGTTGGTTCAGCCGTCCGTTCCGCTGTTTCTTTACTTCACGGGAACTCTCTTAACGGAACGGGCTGGCTCCTCGTCGCCACTTGTTAAGTTTACAATTAGGATATATATAAATAAATACGGGATCGGTTGCTTTTCCGATTCGTTTATTGATAAGAGAGTTCCCCCCGGCCTCGGCACAACGTCTCTCCACCCAAGAACTGAATCCCGCGTTCCAGGAGACGTCGCACCGAACCCGGGTATGGGTTCTAGAATTAACAATATCATAACAGTAGCAAAGGCTTGCATTTCTAGTTTTCACATAGTTTGCAGTTAACAGATTCGAACATCACTCCAAAAGTATACCGGCTCGTGTTTTCTTCATTGCCTATATAGAGCTAGTCGTAGAGTGCTAACTTCTCTACTGTTGTGTGCGGTGGGGGGCGGGGGGTGAGGGTGGGGGGAGTGAGGGGGTCTCGCCATAAAGGACACGGCCACGCAGTTTTTACTCATTCAAGGCCTCCGCCGTACTGGCCGCACGTGCTGGCATGACTCACTTTTTTAGGGCAACATCAGGACAGTGTCATGACCGTGGCTCTTAAAGGGGACTACACCACACTCATCCTTTTTCATAACAACAGAACAAATAACATAACCTGAAGTTAACACTCATAGGCACAACTCCCTCACTGGGCACCTGCGTGGTGATGGTGTCCCACCAGTACTGCCTGTGGCATCTGCACGTATCGAAACCAGCTCCAGGGCCCTCGCTGAGGTTCTCTCTGTCACTTCTCTCATCACCCTGTGGGGCGTTTGTCTGTGACACTTCAACGGGACTCTCCTCCCTGCCAAAAATATCTTGAAAAAGGACGAGTTTTGGTTCAAAGTGTAACGCCTATTAGATGCGGTCACCATCGACCCATCATGTCCACCACCTGCAGACCACAAGGCTCGTAGGTCAGAGCCAACTTTCCTGTGGTGTTCCTCACCTTCACCAATACTGCGCCCCCGATTGCTAGGTGATATTCTTGTTGTTTTCTGCATGCATTTTCTCTTTCATTTGCTCAAATCTTTTCTTGCTCAACCCTTCCATTGTGAATCACCCTCAGGCTTCGATCGCCACTCCCAGGAATCAGACCACAGAGCCACCGCTGAAAAAGGACTTTGGCTGGTGGTACTCTCTTTGAGCAGTGCGGAGTAGTGCTATATTGCTTACTGTGGCACAACCGCTGTCCTTGAGCAATACGGAAGACTTGGTTTAGAGTTCTCATGACCCACGCCTGTGTTATCTTCCTTTGGTGTATTCCAAACTTTTCTCATGACCCTCACCTGTGTTACCTTCCTTTGGTGTATTCCAAACTTCCACATCACTTACGCGAATCCCTCACTCTGGAACAGAGCCCCATTGTCCGGAACAGCCTTTGCTACTGTTATGATATTGTTAATTCTAGAACCCATACCCGGGTTCGGTGCGACGTCTCCTGGAACGCGGGATTCAGTTCTTGGGTGGAGAGACGTTGTGCCGAGGCCGGGGGGAACTCTCTTATCAATAAACGAATCGGAAAAGCAACCGATCCCGTATTTATTTATATATATCCTAATTGTAAACTTAACAAGTGGCGACGAGGAGCCAGCCCGTTCCGTTAAGAGAGTTCCCGTGAAGTAAAGAAACAGCGGAACGGACGGCTGAACCAACATTAATTACGCCGTGACCAAGGAAAACAAACACAACTGCCGTCAATCTGAAGGTAACAGTGTTTTATTGCTGAACGAAGTATATACATACAGCAACGTTCACGGATCACCGACGTGAAAATAAGTAGTGCATTGTTTAAAAGCGGCGTCAACTACATTGATGAGGACAGCTTCCTGCGTACGTCCTGCCGTACGGGAGAAAAATAGAGTAAAGGACCTTGAAAACGTCCTATACGTGCCGCCATCTTAGGGAAACTACATCCATTATAACGGAGCTAGTGAACGGCTTTCCCAATGTGTACGATCACAGATTGCTCTGATACTATGCGGAAAGTGAATCGGAAGGAAGTGATACATACATAAAGTCACGCTACTAAGCAGCTATACAGACAAATATATCAAGACAGAGTTTACAATATAAAACACATATACCAGAAGCACTAAGGCTATTTACATGAAAAGAGGACATATGTGTGGATTATATTACAGGGTTACAGACAATTACAACATGGTGAAAATCTCACTAGAAAAGTAAATAACAAAACCATAAGAAATATCTATAATATGAGGACAATGGCTATGTGAGGAAAGAGAAGTGTGGCACAATATACATATAATGACAGCAGCAATTGACAAATACAAACCATCCACAAGCCTAAAGCCTCAACATGCAGAACATCATGGCACCAGAGAAATTTTGGTTGTCCAGTTCGCCCTTGGGAACAGTGGATAGACAATTTTCAAGTGTACATGAGGGCCATTGGCGGAGCTAAATTCAATGATGACTTAAAAGAGGCTACGTTGCTAAGTTGCATAGGGGCTGAAGCATTAAGAATATTTCGAACATTACCTCATAATGCTGACATCGCAGGCGGATCTGAAGATTCCACGTCTAGCTCAAGGAAGTATGAAACCGCCTTGGCAAAATTGGGAAAGCATTTTGGGAACAAAACCAATGTAGTCTTAGAAAGATATAGATTTTTTACCCGAAAACAACTTAAGAATGAATCCATTGATATGTACATTGCAGCATTGAGAGGTCTCATATCTACATGTGAATTTACTGGAGATTGCGATGAATATCTAAGAGATCAAATTGTTCTTCATGTTGCTGACCCTAAAATACAACAGAGGTTGTGGCAAGCGAAAAATCTGGCCGACCGTGGGTGGCAAAGATCTTCTCCATGTCAGACCATATCAATGGTATATAAGGCGCTATATAAATGCAAAATAACATAACATGATAGGAAGGACCCTGCAAGTGATGTTTAGGGCACAAAATCCACTTTGGGGTACCTGGACCACTGATCCAACCATGACAAGGAAATGGTCATCACGGCTAGTAGATTCAAAGTTCACATGTACAACTTGGCAGGGTGCGTCCCCTCTCGGCATTGATTGAATAGCAGGTTTCTTGAGCGCTGGGCCTGCGGCCTGGCACCAAATGCATCCTTGGATGTATTTGTCCATTTTGTCCTCCAACTCGGGGAAACAGACCTTCATTTGAAGGCACGCTTTCTTCTTCGTGGACCCCTGGTGCCCTTGATGCGCCAATTCAATTACTTTGGGGATGAGCTTACAGGGTTTTACTGTCTGGGAACCTCACAGCACCAGCCCGTCAACTGTAAATTTGAGCTCTCCATTGATCCGCCACAAATGTTCCAGTGCTCTCCTTGAACACTTTGTGTGCCTGTGCTCTTTCGACAGGGTCCATTTCCAATCACCTATGGTAATCACTTCTCGCATCAATTCCAAACACTCGTCCTCTATGGATGCCAGCCATATGTCGTCAATGGACATAGAATTAGGGACATTGCTATCGGACACCATTTTGATAAAGTCCTCCGCCAGGCGCCCTTCCGAGCTGACCAAGTTGTCCCCAGCGGCAGGGTGTCAGGAAAGATAGTCAGTTGCATTGTCTGCCCCTGGTCGGTACTCCATGCTGATGCTGTATTCTTGTAGTGCCATCATCCACCTCTCAGTGCAGGTTGGCGGCTTAGCTGAAGTCCCTGGCAGTATTGGGACCAAGGGCTTGTGGTCTGTGACACTGGTCACCGGCTTACCAACCATGTACAAATGAAAATGCTGGCAACTCCAAAGCACTGCTAGCACCTCACCCTCAATTTGGGAGTAGCGCTGCACGGTCTCTGAAAGGGCACTGCTGGCATAGGCGATCGTTCTCACCTCACCTGCGGTGTTGTGTTTGTGTGAGCGCAGCCCTTAAACCAAACGGGCTCGCGTCCACGACAAGTTCCGATGGCAGCCCAGGGCTGAAAAATGCCATTGTGGAGTCCTCAGTCAACGCTTCCTTCATAGTGTCAAATGCGGCCTGCTCCACCAGTGACCATTGCTGCAGTGTCCTTTTTCGTGAGGTTGCAGAGCGGTTCTGATAGTGTCGCCAGGCCCTTAATGTATCTGCCACAGTACGTGATCATCCCCAGGAAGCTGCAGACCACTGATACGTTCTCAGGCAGCTGCGCATTCTGAATGTCTCGGACCTTCACAGGGTTGGCGGTCACCCCACCCTCTTAGAAGATGAAGCCAAAGAACTTGATTCTTCTTTGCAAGAAACTGCATTTGTCACTATGAAGGGTAAGTCCCAACTGTCAAATCCTCGTCAGGACCTTCTCCAGGCGCTTCAGGTGCTCATCTTCCGTTCACGCAAAAACCAAGATATCATCACTGATGTTCAGCGCACCTTGAACTCCAGCCAGCGCACCACGTATGTTGTTCTGAAACACTTCCGCGGCCGACGAAATGCCGAAGTTGAGGCGCTTGTAGTGGTACAGACCTTTGTGTGTAGTGAGCGTCGCAATGTACCTAGGCTCGGGGTGTACCACTAGCTGGTCGTACCCAGCTCGTAGGACCAATTTCGAAAAAATATCTGCCCCTTGCATGTCAGCAACAATGCCATTGATTGTGGCCGTTAGATGATGTTCCCTTCTTATGGCCTTGTTGAGAAGGTGCATGTCCATGCAGATGTGCACGGCATCTGGTTAATTCGGTTTGCAGGCTATTATGATGGGTGAGACCCACGGAGTGGGACCATCCACGGGTTCGATAATATCTAGCTTGACAAGCTTTTCAAGATCCTTCTCCACCGGTCCTTGGACGTGGGATTGGACTCGGCAATGCTTTAGTGCCACAGGCTGGATGGTTTTGTCGATATGGAGGCGCACTGGGTCGCCGTTCATCTTCCCAATGCCGTCAAACACACCCTGGAAACATGCAATGAGTGACTGCACGTCCTCCATGTACACCCCAAACGCGAAGTGTACTTTTTTCAGGGCCTCGGCTGCGGCACACCCCAGCAATGTCAGGTTGCTTAGTTTAGTTACAAAGAATCGTGCTTTTATAGATGTCTGCTCATGGTGCAAATTTGGGACGAATACTCGTTCCAGAGGCAGGGGTGTGTGACCGCCATAGGTGAAGATGCGCAGTGCTGTCTCGGACAGGGTTAAACACATCCTGGAAACGTGCAATGAGGGACTGCACGTCCTCCATGTACACCCCAAACACGAAGTGTCCTATTTTCAGGGCCTCTGGTGCGCACACCCCAGCAATGTCACGTCGCTTACTTTAGTTACAAAGAATCATGCTTTTATAGATGTCTGCTCATGGTGCACGTTTGTGACGAATACGCCTTCCAGAGGCAGGAGTGCGACCGTCGCGATCAGGGTCGGTGGGCCTTCTAGACACTTATAATGGGAGAATGCCTTGAGGTACCAATGTTAATGAGATCAGGCGCGTCTTTTCCGCCGACGTACACAATGAATTTGGGGTGACGTTTGTTCTTCTGTCCCACCCCCAGCAAACTTGACACGAAAAACATGTTCTCTTCATCAACCTCCGCGACGCAGTCTTCTCCCTCTGTCGGCAACACTTGGGTGACTGACAGCCTCAACCGGGGGACGTCAGCCATCTGCCTCCCTTGGTTCCTTGACAGGGTCACCGGTGCCGGGCCACAGCAGATCCTCGCAAAGTGGTTGAGTATTCCACACCTGCCGCACGTGTGACCTTTGGTAGGCAGTCGCCCATATGAAGCAGGTCATAACCGCACTGCGGACAGTACAATTGGTGCTCCGCCCAGCCATCCTTCTGCCACTGATCTTTTTGTGGAGACTGGGTGGTGTTTTGTTGGCCAACTGCACAGACATTCTCCAGTTTAACACTCTGCATGGTGGCTTCCATAGCAGACGCTCTGACATCTGCCAGTTCACGGGACCAACCAAGTTCTAAAATCCTGGCTAGCGTAATTTCTGGTTCCCTCAGGATCTGCTTTCTCATCTTTGTGGAGTGGCATCCTTGAATGAGTTGTTTTCTGACCGCGTTGTCCTCGCTGGCCAAGGCACACGTCATGGCCAGAGACCTCATGCGTCTAGTGACTCACTCTCCTTCTGCTTCGCACAGCGCATAACAAATCGTTCATAGTCCACATCTACCATAGTCATGGAGAACTCACTCAGTGTTGCAACAGCTGCCCCATAGGAACTGTACACTGGTCATACGGTCTTGAAGACCTTATGGACCACAGTACCTGCAGAATATAGTAATGTGGTACCATGGTAATTATAGTAAGGCCACAATGTTCGCAAAGAAATGTCAGAATGCGTGATTTGGACAATTTTCGGCTGTTCGAAAATTCAGAACGGCGGAAAAACGTTCGACCAGATCACGCATTCGGTGCTGGGGGCTGCAAGGGTGTCCCCCGCACCCTTATCACTATATTGTGAGCGGGGGTGTCCCCCGCAACCATCCCAAAAAAAAGGCTGCAGGGGTGTCACCCGCTATGTCCCACTCAGTATACTATACAGTATAGTGAGCAGGGGTTGCAGGGGACACCCCTGGAGCTGTCCCGCTATCACAGGAAAAAATCTAAATAAAAAGTAAAGGACCCTGCGGCGCCTGTTCCCGATCACAAAAGTGAAAGGGAACAGGCATTGCAAGGACACAGCGCGTCGGAATGAAAGGTAAGTAGGGAGGTGGGGTTTGTTGGGGGTGTGGAAGGGGGTTTGGCCAAGTGTGTAATATTCAGGAGAGAAAAGACTGAGGGTTATTTCTAACAAATAACCTTCAGTAATTTCTCCCTCGAACATTTTTACCTCGGTCATTCAACCCCAACTCTCTCCGTCGCATGATCGTCCATCTCACCCACAGCATCAAAATACATTTCTGGACATTCTATCCATGAAGTCCAACAAGGCCCCAGACTCGACGGAGCTCCTGAAATGTATGTCAAATTCTATGAGTGGTGCCCCTTGCTGGTGGGGAATTCTGGCTATGGCCAGTGCGCCATCATCTTCATTGACCATGATGATGCTCATGGGAGGTACAAGAGTGTCACAGCCTCAGTAAGCTGCCCCTGGAAACCTAACATGTCCATACTGGGAAGTACAGTTCTGGTATACACAACCATAGAGAGAACAATCCTTTTTCCTCTGAAGTAGGGCCTGTTTTGTGACAGATGCAGGGATGGCAATGTTTGTGTCTGTTTTACCCATTTTTGTTTCCTTTATGAAAATGAGGGGGTAACACTCCCCAGGGTGCACAGGCACTCTTATTGGAGTCACAACCCTTTGTGGAATGGCACGCACCTGTCGGAAGACAGCGTGTTCCTGGGCATACACCCAGCTCCTTTCCTACACAATAGAAGAACCGCCTGCTGGCAGCAGCGTGGCGCGTACACAGGAGTGCCCTGAAGTGGAGAATGGAGGCTGCCGACTGCAGTGTAGCTCTTGCACATCGTGCGAGAGAGAAGACGGGCAGCAGGTGCACCATCTCAAGCGCGAAGCACCACGCCTATCAGCGGAGCTGGTGCGCACAATGTGAACAGTCCACCCTGCAGCAATCAGACACGCATGTGATGGGGCTTCCCGTGCCTCGGGCCGCCCTGTACTAGAACCAAAGCATGCACATGCAATAAGACTAGGACACACACGCAGGCCGTCTTTATTTCTTACACGCATGCGCCACGGGAACGAGGCTAGCGCATGCACACCTGTAATACGGACATAACCCCTTTTTTTTTCTTTAAACAAAACAACAACAATTTACAACTGCAACACATTCACAGGTACACCATGAACATTATGAACTTTAACTTTCTGGATAGCGTCTCTTGGGCCTGTAGGGTATTTTGTGTAGATTTGGGGCCTAGCAGTATTTTCTTATCGCCAAAAATAAAGTAATTCAGCAATAATCACTCCTTGCATTCAGATTGGGTTTGGTATTATAGTAATATAGTGGATATGCATTATTTCAGTACACAGGTACATTTAGTTGGTATGCATTTCGTTGTGGTATAGTGATGAGCATAATTTCTTTGTTTTATTTGTGGCCCCAACATACAAAACCCCTTTTTTTTGTTTAGACTGTTCTTGTGATCTCTAGAGGCCTCAGGCTTCTACATTATTCAAGAACACCACATTTTCATATGGAATGCCACTTATGGCTGTTATCACTGATTTATCTACACCAGTGAGCTATGCTTCCGTAAAGTATTCACAATAACATGTGGTATAATCACTCATTTATTTACATTAGTGAAACTATTTCCAGAGGCCTCTCTTTCTGCTGACTCATATACGTCCAGCAAACTATTTCATTATGTTCCACTCAGAAATCACAAACACATATATACACTGAGTGGAACCACGCACACAGCTATTTATAATTGCTCATAACATTACTTTATCTGCATAGAAACTTGGCGCTTTAAGCATCATTCCCTCTATGGCATAATATTTTTTTTAGACACCAAATGAAACAGAAACAAAAATACTCTTAGGCAGACTGTGTTATCACAATTTCATTTTACAATGATACATTACCATTCGTGAGACAATCCTCTTCTGAAATAAAAACATGAGAAAGACAAAATGCAAGAACACTACGAATTTCATTTCATATCTGCACAAGAGAGAGAAAAAATTACATCGTTTGTTTTGCCTTCAGCTGGCAACATTAAAATGTGTCATTTGAACACAGTGAAAAGCTATCGCTACGCTGCCTGTCTAAAATAGGTCTCATGCACATACCGCACCCTCACTTTCATGCAAGATAATTACCAGCGAGTTGTAGCTGTTTAGCACGTGAACTCCCCGGACTGGTCGCTTTCTTTAAATGGCTCAAGGCTTTCCTTCAAAGCACCCCAGCGAGGACATACAGTTCTGATCTGCGGTCTCTCAAGCCGGTGCTTATCGACTGGAATCTTCAGTCTGGGAAAGTCAGCAATGGACTGGGGCAGCACCTCTCAATCAGGAAAACCCCATAGAAACTCCAGCCAGGTCTTCCCCGGAGCTGTGTAAAATGTCCTCTGCCTTTCTTCCTCCCCGAAATGTACCAAGAGACCTCTGTTACAGCCTTTAGGGTGACGTGTCACCAATGAAAATGCACAATAATCTATCCTCCTCTTTTAACAATGGCTTGGCTTATACGGTTTAGAAACTGTATCTACTCATTTCCTGGCATGCAGATTTCGCATCCAGCTAACACAGTGAACAGAGAAAAAAAAATGAATCCAAGTGCATGTTTAAATAACTTTCAGAGCCTGTCTTTTCCACCTCATGTTGCACTGGAGAACACATTATGATGTTATTTGATTAAGATCATGTTAGTACTGTTAATTATATTAGTTCATTAATCCTCTAATGTGTCTCCTGCAACAGAGGCATTTCAGGAGAAAAAAAATGGTGCAATTGCTTGTACCGCATTATAGCAATACATTAATCCCATGCAATGGTGCTGTGCTCCCAAATCTACACAAAATACCCTACATGCCACGGACAGTCACCTGTTCAGTCGCCTGAATCTAGAATGTAGTCTTTGAGCCGCACAGGTATGGTGTGGCCTTGTCGGACCGGGTACCTCCTTTCCACCGGCGAGCTGAGCGGTGGGGTCCCGACTGTCGGTGGTGGATCCAAGGATGGGTCATCATCCGGTACCTCTGTGTCTTCCACCCGCAGCGTTGGTCTCGTAGGATCCGCTTTGGGAAGCCGACTGTCAAATCTTTTGAAGAAGGACTGGTTGCGGGTGATGGTTCCTCGTGCATTCGCCGCAGTGATCATAGATCCTTTGACATGGGTGACTACCCACCGTTGGGGTTCATATGGCAGCGATAGTTTCCCCTCCGGCTTGCGGTTGCTTACCAGTACCGAGTCTCCCACTGGTATGTCCTTTTCTCGCAGTCCTCTCCGTTCATTCTCCTTGGCATTGTGGGCTTCTCGTTCCCTTCTCACCCGGTCATTGTCTATGATCCCCGGCCCTGACCTTCTACCCCCGGGAGGAGGCCCCTCAGACATCTCCCGAACAGAGACTCGGCCGGAGCCACGCCGGTGGACTGATGCGGTGTCGACCTATATTCTCGAAGAAACTCAAATAGGGTTCTCTTCAGTTCCACCCCACTGTTAGCCGCTATGCGAAATACCTTATTGAGGGTCCTCCATGAGCCTTTCGGCCTCCCCATTCGCCCTGGGCCACAGCGGCGAGACCTTCCGATGTTGTATGCCCTGTTCTCTCAGATACTGTGCAAATTGGTTCCCAGTGAATGGTGGCCCATTGTCCGAGCAGAGGATTTCAGGGAAACCATGCGTGGCAAACATCTTTTCTAACGCGAGGATCGTGTGATCTGTGGTGTGTGAGTCAACCAGCTCCACCTCCGGATACCTCGACCATTGGTCTACTGCCACTAAAAAGTACATGCCCCTCCCGGTTGACCCAAAGTCAGCGTGGACTGTGCCCCACGGCTTCTCACTTCGTTCCATGGAATTTATCGGGGGTGCTCTTTCTACGGGGCTGGCTGCCTGGCATGGCAAACACCCTTTTATATGCCGCTCAACTAGGGCTTCCAGATCTGGGAACCAGACCTTTGTGCGCAGCCTCGCTTTCGTCTTCGCCACTCCCTGGTGTCCGGTATGTGCCAGTTCTATGACTCGGGCTCGTAGCGACCAGGGTACCACAATTTGCTGGCCTCTTAGTAGCAACCCATCCTCTGCAGTGGAGAGTTCATCACGGATTTTCCACAGTGCCTGAAGATCTCTCTGGGCCCTGTCCTCCCTCCTTGTATTATTCTGTAGAACGCTTCTCCAGTCGCCGCTCTGACTTGCAGCTCTGATGATTTTGAACACCTCGTCGTCTGCCGACTCGTGTGCCATCAGATTTCTGTCCAACGCCACCGGCATGGCAACTGTCACGACATTCTGTACGAATTCTTTGCACCCTGCCACATCCCCTTGATCACCTTCCCTCTCCCTGTTAGGATGACGGGATAAGTAGTCTGCTGGATTGTTCGTCCCCGGACGGTACACCAGCTTGACCCCGTATTCAATGAAGGCCAGCATCCATCTTTCTATCCTGGGAGGAGGTTTCGAGGACACACCCGCTAGGATCGGAAGAAGCGGTTTGTGATCCGTGATGACAGTTACTGGTTTCCCAAGAATGTACAACCTGAAATGTCTGCATCCCCATAAGATGGCCAGGGCCTCTCTCTCTATCTGAGAGTATCGACGTTCAGTCTCCGTGAGGGCTTTACTCGCATATGCGATAGGTAGCATCTCGCCTCTCACGTCTTTCTGCATCAGCACAGCTCCTAGGCCCACCGGACTGGCGTCTACAACCACCTCGGACTCGGCCGCAGGATCAAAATACGCCACCGTGTCCTGATCTGACAATGCCTTCTTTATGACATCGAACGCATCTTGTTCCTTGGTACCCCAGACCCAAACAGCGTCATCTTTCGTGAGGGCCCGGAGGGGTTCAGAGAGGGACGCCAAACACTTGATGAAGCGACCGCAGTAATTCACCATCCCCAGAAAACTGCGGACCTCAGTCGGCGATTGGGGGGGTGCGGCCTTGCTGATGTCTCTGAGTTTGTCCGGATCCGGGGATACACCATTGCCATGAAACACAAAACCAAAACACCCAATGCGATCTCTGAAAAATTCACATTTTTCCCGGTGTAAAGTAAGTCCAAGATCTTTCAGCCTCTGCAGGGTTGCTTCTCGACGCTTCAGGTGTTCGGCATGTGTGGTGGCAAAGACCAAGATATCGTCACTCATATTTATCACTCCCCTTAGACCCGCCAGTGCACCCCTGATGGCATTCTGAAACACCTCAGCTGCGGAAGAAATCCCAAAGCTGAGGCGCTTAAACTGGTACAGACCCTCATGCGTTGTGAACGTCGTAATGTACCTTGAGTCCGCATGTAACTCCAGCTGGTGATATCCTGCTCTTAAATCAAGTTTCGAGAATATCTTGGCCCCCTGCAGCTCACTGATGATATCATATATCGTGGGGGTCAAGTGGCGTTCTCTCTTGATGGCCGCATTAGGCAACCGCATGTCCACGTAGATGCGAACCTTGCCCGGTTGTTTGGGCTTAGGTGCCACCACGATCGGCGAGACCCACGTAGTCGGCCCTTCAACCCTTTCGAAGATATCCATATCGATCAGTGCTTTCAGTTCTTCTTCAACCTGGGACCGAAGATGGAATGGAATTCGTCTGTGTTTTAATGCTGTTGGGCGAATCGTTTCATCTATGTGGAGTCGCACTGGTTCCGCTTTTAGTCGGCCGATCCCTTGAAACGTATTCTCGAATTTCTCCAGAAGTGAGTCTATATCACCTTGATAAATTGCACATGCAAAATGGACCAGATCTAATGCTTCCGAGGCTGCACAACTCAACAGGGACCGCGGGCTGACGTCCGTGACAAAGAACCTTGCCTTGATTGTCTTTCCTTCCCGGACTACAGGAGCTACAAACACCCCTTTGATTGGCAGGGGAGTGTCACCCCCGAACGTGAAAATCTTCGCTCTCGAGTGGTCCAATGCAGGGGGGCCTGGGAGGGCCTTGTAGTGTTCGGTAGCCAACACGCATACTGAGGCACCAGTGTCTATTAGTACCTGCGTGGGGAGTCCTTGAATGTCGACTACACACATCGGTTGTCTTCGTTTTCTCGCCCCGGTCGCCAAACTTGAGATGAAAAAGACTTCTTCATCCTCTTCCTCCTCCTCTGCGATGTTGAGTCTTTGGAAATCCTATTGCAGTGGAACACGCGGGAAACAATAACCGGCACATAGTGTTTACTCATTTGAGTCTGCCAACGTACTGTCCGCACGTGCCGGCATGACTCCCTTTATTAGGGCACTGTCATGATGTTCGCTCTTAAAGTGGACTCCACTACTACTAGAATAACATTTTTCCATAGTGACGTTAAGGAAACTCATAATTCTATTAAAAACACAGTCGAAGTATTATGCGTCTCTTTATTTACTTTTTAATCGAGTGGTAAACAATAAAAGACAACTACGTTTCCCAATAAGCATGGGAGAAATTGTAGTTGCACTTCCTTTCCCAATCATGTTACCGGCTGTCAACAAAAGTCCCTCTCTTCAGGCCTCACTTCCTCTTTCTTTCGCAGCAGTACTGTACCATAATAATAATAATAATTTAGCATTTATATAGCGCTACAAACGCTCAGGTATCTGAGCGCTGCTTATTACCCACAGTGTGTAGTGCTCATTTATCGACCGAAGGATGAAAGGCTGAGATTGGCCCTGCCGGGATTCGAACCTGCGTCAGCAGGCTCTGCACGGATACCAAGGCGTGCGCTCTACTCGCTGTGCTATTTGACTAGACCCATCTCTCACATAAGAACCAAGAACTCTCCTCTTCCTGCCATGGTTTCTTAAGAACAATCTGGCTTGGGGACTGGTCCTGCAGAATGAGAGAGGTGCAAAGTGGTGTTTACGAGAGATATTTGCGCTAACAGTTTACCAACTACAGTGTGAAGTAGCGCTTGCCTGTCCTTTCAGCTTGCACACCACAACAGCTGAAGCTTAACTCGCCAATCTAATGTAGAATTTTGTGGATGGGATATATAACAGAATCATGGCTTTCCTTACCGTTGGTATCAAACTGTATTCTATGCCAAGACAGGAGGCTCGTATTATGCTCACTACCAAGGAAGCCATCTGTTTCATAGGTTTAAAGTAAAAACTTTAAAGTTAAGTAATATTAATACAAGCAGTGGTGGAAATGGAAAAAATGTGGTGGGGGATCCCACAACACAAGGGCTGGGGTGGGGGAGGAGTTAAGGGGGGGGCGGTGCTCGAGGGGCGTGGTCTACAGGGGGCGGTGCTCGTGGTGTGCATCCAGCAATGCTGGAATATGTTAAAAAAAAAAAAAACCCGCGACGGCAGCATTGCCTTTTACAGTGTCAAAACCGCAGTAAAAGACAATGCTGCCGTCGCGGGTGTTTTTTTTTTTTTTAAAGTACTCCAGCATGGTTCACGGTCTTGGGCAGCTGACTCTGGACGGATCCCGAGATCCGGCTCCATTTCTGGTGCCGGATCTCGGATCCGCCGAGAGCCGGCCCAATGACCAGCACTGAATACAAAGGTGTTCTGAAGTAGGGGTGAGTTGTGTTAAATTACCACAGATCATGATATTCTCGTTCCATCATGCAAAACCTCTCAAGCTGCAAATAAAGTGCCCCCAATACTGTACCTGCTAGTGTTCTATCCCATCAAGAACAAATGTACACTGAAGCTCATCAAGAAATGTGCGCTTGTTTTGGAATTCTAAATATTTATTTCTTACTCAATTCAGCAAATCATCATAGACGCAAAGGTTGTTACAATTCCTCAGTAAATCTGCCCCTGTCAAAGAAAAAAGTTATTTTACAATCCTAAGTCAAAGACATCAAAACTATATAAATCAAGAAAACAAACTCTTCCTGCCTACACATGTTTCACTCAGCGAGTAACCATTTCTCTATTATATTACTCACTGTGAGCTTCGGGGATTATTTCATATACTTTGTCCAAGACCAAATTCAAACCGAAAAAACAAGACAATGGAGAGATAAAAATAAAGAAAAAATACAGTAAAAGAAACATCAAATATTTATAACAAAAAAACGAATTCCATCTATTAACTTAATTCAATGATAATAGAACTTAATCACTATTGTCAGGATCTATATTTCGAATGGATTGTGTCCTCCTACGTATTCCTCATCTTAGATATATCCTTACCTTCAGCTTTGCTGCTTCGGAAATGTTTTCTCTCTCCACCAGAGGGCGCTCCACTCGAGGCGACGGCGTCGATGTCCCTCGGCGGCATCAGTCGAGTGTCAACGTCATCTGTAGTATAAATGCCTCGAGCGCGCCCGTTGGCCTCAGTTCTGTTTTTCCGTTAGCTTCGCTTCGGATCGAAATAAAACAGCGCTTCAGTTTTAAGCGATTATGTCGTCTTCCTCGAACGCATCTACTCTGAAAACGGGGTTTAAGAAGTGTCTAAGGTGCGGCAGAAAAATGTTGCTGACCGACCCTCACCGTAACTGTCTCTGGTGTCTCGGGTCCGAACATCAGATCGATGACTGCGGTTCGTGCCAATCCATGACCCACAAGGCCTTGAAAGAAAGACGAGGTAAACTGGCGGTGGGGGAGGAATCCTCGAAGTTTTCTTCGAGAGGGAAGAAAGACTCAGCTGAGTCTTCGGCAAAACACCATTAAAAATCACGATCGAGGAGTAGATCAAGGAAGTCCTCTTCTTCTTCGTCCAAAAAGGCGAAAAAGAGACGACACCGATCTCCCTCTTCTTCTTCTTCCTCGACTTCGGAGGAAGTTATTACTTGTCCAGCAAAACACGACTCCCCTAGAAAATGGGAAGCATTTAGAGAGTCCATGATGAAAATTTTTGAGAACCCGGCCCAGACCCCCTCAAAAATGTCTTTTGAAGGCCATGCCTCTAGTCACAAAAGTGACAGAGGAAGGTCTAAAACTAAGAAGTCCGACAAGAAATTGTCGAGGGAGTCTTCTAGGGACTCTTCCCAGACACCTAAAAAGACAGACTCTACGAAAAAGATTTTCAACGTCGATAAGTCATTGAAGACTTCAACGAAAACATCTTCGAAGCCTCTGTCGAAGGCTGTCGAGTATAAAGGGTTGACGACCCAACAGAAAAAAGGCACGTCGAATATTTTATCGACGACCTCGAAGATTTCTTCGATGGCGTCGAGTGTTTCGAAGACTACTTCGACAACATCAACTGCCTTGAAGATTCCTTCGACGCCATTTGTAGTGCCTTCGAAAACATCGAAGAATACCTCGACAACATCGAAGATAACGGCCACGACTTCGACGCCATCGACGCTTCTGTCGACGTCGACACCAATTACAGGGTTGAAGCCTATTCCTGAGAAAGTATTTCAACCAGAAAGCAGACTTGATTTTTTTCCAAACTATGTCAGCTGTATATGGAGAAATGTCCTCAGAAAATGAGGAGGATGAAGAAGATGAACCTGAAGTTTCATCAGCAGGAGTAAAATATGGTACAAGAGAAGTTCCTGAGGAATTAATCAATCCTCAATCAAAAATGCAGGACCTGTCTGTAAGTGGACTAGATACGTCCCCTGAATACCAATTTGAAAGACCAGATCCAGCAGAACATGCTGATTTAGGTTACAGAAAACTTATGAATAAAGTAACAGAGTTTATGGGATGGGGTAGGAATTCACCTGTATATCAGGATGATGATATGACAGATATTTTGTCAGGAGGTCCTCAACCAGATCCCATACTTCCCTTTCATATTGCCCTGCAAAGGAGAGTAAATGCTGCTTGGGAAAGACCGGAATCTATTCCAGCAGTGAATAAAAAATATGTGGCAAAATACAGACCTTGTAACTCTGACACAGAGTATTTGAGTAAACATCTTTCTCCTGAGAGTCTGGTAGTTCAGGCAGCCACATCAACAAAAAATGCTGCATACCCCACTATACCCACTGATAGTGATGACAAGAAAATAGATACTTGGTCGAAAAAGATCTTTACATCAGGGAGCATGGCTCTGAAGTCTACCAATGTATCTTGTACATTGGCTAGATTTAATTATACTCTGTGGGACTGCATGTCAGTGGCAGCTCAACACATCCCGGAAGGAGAGGAACGTGATGGTTTCCTATCCATAATTAAGGATGGTAAGGAGGCTTCGGGAGAATGCCTTCAAGCAGGTTTGGACACTGCTGACAGTATCAGCAGGTTCATGGCGTCTAGCGCAGTGCTACGCAGATTTTCATGGCTAAGGAAGTCAGGTTTTGCACCAGATGTTCAATCTAGACTCCTTAACATGCCATTTGATGGCTCGAGGTTGTTTGGCAGCAAGGCAGATGAAAGTCTGGAGAAGCTGCAGACCTCCAAGGCAGCGGCAAAGTCACTTAATGCCGCTATACGACAACCTCAGCAACGGCCCTACACAGGCTCATCTTCCTGGAGGGGTCGTCCCTCTCGATTTTACTCCTCATTTGGGAGAGGAAGGGGACAGGCCAATCAAAGGGGGCAAAGAAAATGTCCTCGGGGGCGAGGAAGAGGCGCTAGATCTGCCCCAGCAGCAGCATCTGTCCCTTCAGCCGCTGCTGGAGCTGCCGCAAAACCACTCTGAGGTTTTGACTCACAAGACCCCAGTGGGAGGCAGGATCTCACAGCATCTGAAAGAATGGCAGGGCATTACTTCAGATGTTTGGGCACTGGAAACAGTATCCCAAGGTTACTGCCTTCCTTTTCTAAAGAAACCTCAGAAATACCCTCCAGAATACAACTCTACCAAAAATCCAGACCCGCTCCTGTTGCAGGAAGTTTTAACCCTGCTACAGAAAGGTGCAATAGAACATGTACCTGTAGTGGAGAGGAACAAGGGTTGGTATTCCCCATATTTCCTCATTCCAAAGAAGGATGGAGGATTGAGACCCATCTTGGTCTTGAGAAACTTGAACAAGTTCCTCAGGAAAGACAAGTTCAAGATGGTCACTCTTTCTCAGATCCTTCAGGCTCTCCAACTTCAAGACTGGTTGGTATCATTGGACCTTCAGGATTCTTACTTTCATGTGCCAATCCATCTCAAGCACAGAAAGTACCTGAGGTTCGCGATTGGCAACTCTCACTATCAGTTTCGAGTTCTGCCTTTCGGGTTGACCTCCGCCCCAAGAGTTTTCACCAAGTGATGGCGGTAGTGGCAGCGATTCTCAGAAGAGGGGGGATTCATGTCTACCCCTATTTGGGCGATTGGATGATCAGGGCACGTTCTCCAGAACAAGTCCGGGATCATCTATCAAAGACTTGCCACTTCCTTCACAAACTAGGGTTTTCTCTGAATTTAAAAAAGTCAAACATGATACCATCACAGAAGCTCCAGTTTATAGGAGCAGTCTTGGATACTCCTTCGGGCAAAGCCTCGCCTCCCGAAGAGAGAGCTCACCACATTCTGCAGATGGTGACAAAATTCCAGAATGCCCAGTATCTACCGGCCTTCGATTTTTCTCAGGTTGCTCGGCCTCATCGCATCCTGCATTTTTCTGGTGCCAGAGGCCAGATTGAGGATGAGATCCCTTCAATGGGCCCTCAGGGCTCAATGGTCCCAATTTTCAGGGGAAATGACAGATCTCTTACAAGTTCCAACCAGAGTAACTCAGGACCTACAATGGTGGGTTTGCAAAGAACACATCCTCAAGGGACAATCTTTTTGGCAGCCATGGCCGGAGATCACTGTAGTGACGGACGCCTCACTCACAGGGTGGGGAGCCCACACCAACGATCTGACAATCAGCGGTCGTTGGTCTCCATCGGAGTCCAGACTACACATCAACCTTTTGGAGCTGAGGGCGATCAGACTAGCGCTGAAGGCCTTTCTGCCCTCTGTACGGGCAAAGAATGTCCTGATCATGACGGACAACACAGTGGCCATGTACTACCTCAACAAGAGAGGAGGAGTAGGGTCACTGCCACTGTGCAGAGAGGCAATACAGCTCTGGTTCTGGGCAATACAAGAAGGGATCTATCTATCTGCCATTCACCGAGCAGGAGAGCAAAACACAGCGGCGGACGCTCTGAGCAGGCAGAGCACAGTCTCTCATGAGTGGGAGATAGCTCAGGAAGTCCTTATGGAGATCTTCGCCCTTTGGGGAACCCCTCAAGTGGATCTGTTCGCGACCATTGTCAACAGGAAGTGCGAACTGTACTGCTCAAGGGAATTTCCCCCGAGAGGAGCTCTAGGAGACGCATTTGTAGTAGAGTGGGAATTTCCTCTTCTATATGCGTTCCCTCCAGTCCCTGTGATCCCTCAGGTAATCAGGAGGTTGAGAAAGTTCAGGAAAACCATGATCCTAATTGCCCCGGATTGGGCCAGGAGAACGTGGTACCCGGACCTTCTCGACATGTCCATCTGCCCTCCAATACGTCTTCCAAAAAGAGAGGATCTTCTCTCGCAAGAGGGAGGTCACGTTCTCCATCCAGAGGTCAACATACTCAACCTTCACGCATGGCTTCTGAGAGGTTGAGATACAAGGATTGGGACCTTCCGGATGATGTTATGGAGGTGTTGCTTTCGGCCAGAAGGCCAGCAACAAAATCTTTGTACCGGTGTCGTTGGAATAAATTCAGTAACTGGTGCAGGGATAAGAATGTGGATCCTTTTGAATGTGACATTCCAATGGTATTATCTTTTCTATTACATTTAGCTAATATGGGGCTCCAGGTTAAGACAATAAAAGGATATGTAGCAGCGCTATCTATCTTCAAGCGCTCATCAGAAGAAAGATCTTATTTTAAGATACCCTTAATAATACAATTTCTAAAAGGTTTAAACAATGTTTTTCCACCAGTACCTTTTCAAGTTCCTGTGTGGGATTTAAATTTGGTACCTAAATTTTTGGCATGTGCACCCTTTGAGCCTTTACATTCTTGTCCGTTAAGGCTTCTTACATTAAAAACTATACTTTTAATTGCATTGACATCAGCCCGCAGAGTAAGTGAGTTGCAGGCCCTTTCGAGTGGTCCTCCTCACACCATCTTTCATAAAGATAAAGTTGTCCTTCGAGTTAAACCATCTTTTCTGCCAAAAATAGTTTCAGACTTTCATCTGTCACAGAAAATAAGTCTACCTGCGTTCTACCCTCCTCCTCACACATGTAAGGAAGAGGAAAGACTGCATAGGCTAGATCCCAGAAGGGCTCTAAGCTTTTACATCTCAAGATTGTCAAAGATACGTCAGTGTGATCAACTTTTTGTGGGATACACTGGCCGTAAATTGGGACTAGCCGTAACCAAACAAACATTATCAAGATGGATAATTTTAGCCATAACAGAGTGTTATAGGCTAGCTGGAAAAGATCCCCCCTGAGGGCTTAAGAGCCCATTCAACTAGGGGCATAGCAACTTCAACAGCACTTAAGAGGGGTGTCCCTGTGCAAGATATTTGTGCAGCAGCCACATGGTCATCCATGCATACTTTCATCAAACATTATGCTTTGGATTCAACTACATCTCAAGGAGGTTTGTTTGCCAAATCTGTACTACATTCGGTACATGACTAAAAGGCATCTGTACTCCCGCCTCCAATACAAAACTGCTTTGGGAGTCTATCCAAGATGAGGAATACGTGGGAGGACACAATCCATTCGAAAAACAAGTTACTTACCAACTGTAACGTTCTTTCGATTGGATGTTCCTCCCACGTATTCCTCATCGACCCTCCCATCCTACCCCACAGTACAGTTTACGTGGTTTACACTCTACATTCTTTCAAGGCTTGGGTCAATAAGAGGCACACCTTTGTTTATAATACATGGGCTCTGATACGAAAAAACAGAACTGAGGCCAACGGGCGCGCTCAAGGCATTTATACTACGGATGACGTCGAGACTCGACGGATGCCGCAGAGGGACATCGTCGCCTCGAGTGGAGCGCCCTCTGGTGGGGAGAGAAAAAATTTCCGAAGCAGCAAAGCTGAAGGTAAGGATATATCTAAGATGAGGAATACGTGGGAGGAACATCCAATCGAAAGAACGTTACAGTTGGTAAGTAACTTGTTCTTCGACTTCATTGCAAGGTATAGTAGGCAAAAATTAATAGTACATAGCAATGGCACATGCTAATAAATACCTTATGCATCAAGTTATATTAATTGAATTAATGCGTATGTAAATTAAGCGCAACATGCCCTGATTTCAGAATACCTAGTTCGCACTTTGTTAATATTATTGAGGTTATTCGTGCAGGGACAAGTTAGCAGCTGATTAGCACATACTGACTTCATGTAGACATCTAGTGATTACATTGTTTTCTAAATATTGACTCTGAGTAGCTATCTCCCAATATTTTGTTATTTCCTTTTTCTGTAATTTCTCTAATTTGAAAAGAAAAGTCTCACAAATCCTGTAAATGTTGTGTCATTTAACAGATGTAGTGTTCTACCCTTTGGTGTAAACAATGCTTTCCTATCCATATCTCATTGTTCTCTATATGAAGTCATCATTTTCTAATCAGCTGCTAACTGCTCAGATAATCTCAATATTAACACAAAGTGCAAAGCAGCAATTCTGAAATCGGATGAGTTGCACTGAATTTACAGACACGTTAATTTAATTAATATGAGTTGATGGATAAGGTGTGAGCATTTGGCATTGCTATCAACTATTATTTTGTACCTAATGTACCTTGCAATGACGTAGAAATATAGACACTGATAATAGTGATTAAGTTTTGTTATCATTGAATTAAGTTAACAGATGTAACTGTATTTTTGTTATAAATATTCAATGCTTCTCTTATTGTCTTTTTTTCCATCTCTCTATTTTCTTGATGTTTTTACTTTTTTATTTGGTTTTGGATGAGGTATATAATGTAAGCCCTAAAGAAGCTTAGAGTAGGTATTAAACTGAGCAAGGGTTACTCACTGAGTGAAACACGCGTAGGCAGGTTGTTTTCTTTTCTTGAAGCTTGATTCGTATAATTTTGAAGTATTTGACTTCTTAAGATGGCAACAAAAAACTTTTTCTTTAGTGAGGGCAAATTGATTGGCGAATTGTAACATTTGTGTCTGCTTATTTGATGAAATGAGCAAAAAATAAATGGGCCTCATTAAAAGTTTAGTGGTATATCGGTGGTAAATCCACCAAGATACCACCAAATGGAATTACCATTACCGCCACTTGGTCTGGCGGTATTACCACCGGACTACAAGTGCGGTGGCGGTGTTAGTCTTCATTTATTTTTAGTCCATAGGACTCTAAAGGGCATTTTGACAGAATCACCAAAGTGGTAATTCTGCCAAAATCTGGAGGAATGTTTGCGGATTTACCTCCAGCTTATAGCTGGAGGTGGATGCTCCAACTGTATACCCAAATCATAGTTGGGCGGTGCAGTAATGCACCGTTATACGGTAATACCACTGCATTTTACCCACAATGCCCAACTTGTAATGAGGCCCAATGTCTTGAATTCTATGACAAGTGCACATTCTCAATGTTTCTCAGTGTAGATTAGTGATTTCCAAACTTTGATAACTGACTTGTTTGACGCTTTGAGTACATCCTCTAAGCCAGCTCTGATCCTGAAGGTCATTGCAGTAATGACACCTCTCACTGAGTGATCTTCAAAGATACCTTTATCAATAACTGCCTGTTGCATGCACCATTAGACCCATCTGGCTGCCGTTGCCGAAGGAACCGATCCAAATAGTTTTCTTAATGCTATGAAAAGCTGTGACTCTCCGGGAGGCTTATGCTGCTCTATTGCTGCCTCATAAACTTTGAGGCATCTACAAGCAGGATGTCCCACGAATGCTGGCTATGTGACAGACCTAATCCCTGTCTTAGTCCACCTGGTGATGTGGAAGATTACACGGTCCAGAAAAAACCTTTGTTATTGACCTGAAGGGACCTAACTTCAGGAGCATTCTTGCAAGAAATGAGACCAAAAAGGAATGGTCAGTGTGGCTGTCAATTCATTCTTAGTGAGATATATGCTATTGGGCCATCTTGGGAGCACTTGAAGTAACATCCCCTACATGGGAATACTTTAGTGTTGGTGGCCACAAAGTCTTAACTCCTTTCAGCAGCCTGCAGACCACAGAATGTTCCCCGATTAGGGCCCTTTGAACATATTCGTGCCCAACCAAGATGTTCGATCTAAACATACTGTCCTAAAGGCTTTCTCTTGAGCGCCTAGCACTGCCAATAACTTAATTACATGAATCGAGTATGTTCTAGAGGCATAGAGATCCCTCCCCAAGCACCAGCTATATCACTTTGACCAAGCTGCTCTTTAGAATGTCTTAGTTCTGGAGGCACAGAAATCTGTGATGAAATAGCTTGTCCATGTGAACGAGCAGAGAAATCATTGCCCAATCAGTCATCAGCAGAATGAATAAGCAAAGCTTTATTCGAAGTCTTGCAAGTCTCGGACAGCATAACATACCATCTCACTACCCAGACTAACCCAACCCCACCCTCCAACTCAGCTCCCTTTTAAACCCCCTGAGAGATCGACCTCTCACTTCCTTGCATAATGTCTCTGTTGTTTTTCCGCTTCTCCCACAGAGCAATAAATCCTTTGATAATTGATCATTGTCCTTTTTCAGTTCTTTTTATCAAATGTCCATTCACTCTGTCACTGATGACAACATCTGGGCTCATCCCACGTAGGTGAGGGGCATTGGTCTGCCACCCCTTTATGTCTTTCTGCAACTAATCAAGTCTACTCTGTTCTAATTTTAACAGGTTTGTTCCAAAGATGGTGACTGCGGTGGACTTCACTTAGTGCCTTAAGCAACTGAAAAGGCTGATCACAGAGTTCTGCACTATGTACGCCCCTAAACCTGCATTGGCATTGGTAATATGATTTTGAGTAATGTCCCAATTGTAAATGTCAGCTACAAATTAAAGGGTAATAATACCATTAGGGCTCAATGGAGTCATATTGGAGTATCATAAAATGGCTATCTGTGTCATAAAACATGCAGTGTCTTCTCCCATTTTAATCATTCTACCTGCTTCTGCAAATTTGCAGAAGAATGATGTCACCTTCATTAGTTGTCAGTGCCCGGCGTTGCCATTCACTGGCATCCCGAAAGACCTGGCTTTCTCCAGGTACCCATGAAATTGACCAGGCTATGAGCATCAAGGTCCTTTATAGCATCAGCGGATGAGGACCTCCAAGGGGGTTTCGGAGCAACCGTTCATGCGAGGGAAGTAACAACGGACCCTGGGTCTGCATTTCCAGCAAGGAGGGAAATTAGGGTTTTTCCCAGTTTAGCCGGCCAATACAAGCCTCCATACACTGCTATTCTCGCTGAAAAGCTGCATAAAATACAATGGAGGTGCTTATCTACTGCTTGAGCAAAAAAAGAGGGCGCAAAGGAGTGGTAAAGCATGAGTTCAGCCCGGTTGGTCAAGGAAGTGGCACTAGAATGTCTTCAATGGTTATTGGAGAATCTATTTGTTCCAGTTGCTTTTTATTGTTTCTTGTTTGCTGATCAAGTAAAAAGTAAAGAAAGTGAAGCATAATACAAGACTCTGCTCTTCACATAGAATGTGCGGTCAATAGAGGCCATCATAGTGGACAAAAGCCACATTGGAATCCTTAATTTGCAGCACAGGCTTGTGGCAAACGTAGTTCTTGTTTGCACTGTTATGACTTGTGGGGACGATCAAAACAGATTCACGCTCATTTTGATGGTGCCGAGACAATAACATCATGTTTATAGGTTATTTATAACCTCCTTCTGCCTGTAAAAAGATCACACATCCAGAGTTTAGGGTCTCTCTCCTATGTCTATATAAAAGTTGTTTAATTGACACCATATATCCATAATTTGAGTGGAAAGGTTGTTTATGTGGACAGCAGAACTCTGTCCAGCTGAGGAGTATCCACAAGCAGTTAACTGTTTCCGAATCGCTGCTTTGTTGATAAGTGGCTGGATCTTTCTACACCAGAAAGAACGACTGACACTGGAGTTATAGGGAAACAACTTATCAGGGATGATGCTGCTCGGGAGCAGGAACAGGAGCAAAGATGTACTCCACTGTGCTTCCCTTCTTCAAGCAACACCTAAAGTACAGCAGGGTATTGGGATGAGCCCAATCTGCTCTGTGCTCAGCCAATCATTAAACACAAACAGAAAATGCCATAGTGACATCCGGACATAAAGACTTTGTCTTTCTGCTGAGAAAAAGGTTATTTTCGTCGCCATGTCTCAGGCTTCCCAAGGCTAGCGTTCCAAGCCCAGGCGCATACTTCTTGAAGTCGGCGGCTGCCTACACAAGAGGCAGATGGTATGTATTCCAAGCTTATCCTTGAGGAAACCCCAATGGTGTTCCTGTAGACCACCAGGGTGGGGGTGAGCAGTACATCAGGGTGGGAAGGAGAACAATAAGATATGAGTATCTGTGAGAGTACAAGCGTAGGTTAAGCCATATCCCTAACCAATCATTTGTGCTGGACAAGATCCTAGTCCAATGATCATTACCATTATTTTGGGACCCGAGGCTAGGATCCACCTAGAGGACCCTGGAGGCAGTCAGATAGATAAGGCTGTTGCATTTAGGCTTTCAGTGTTAGCCAGTCAGACATTTGATAGTCAGGGTCACCAATCTCTAGTGACCATTTTGTGAATAAGGGATGTCTGGTTTAAGGACAGAGAAGCCCACGGAAGATTAGAGAGCGAGAGATAGAGAGAGGGGGGGGGGATTTGCCCTCAATTGGAACCCCTTTCATTTGTTAATAAATACCAATTAACCTTTTCTGAGAGTTTGGATACTCTTGAAGCCAACTTTGACAAGACCAACATGCCTGTTATATCGTAATGGGGTCAAAGGTGATCTAATGTTATTTTGCTAATTATAATCCTACCTCTTTTTGGTCACAGAATTTTGGCAACTATGTGAATATGAGGTATAAGGAGTTTGACTAGTATTCTGCGCTTACCAAGCACTTTGTAAGTATAGACATTAATACCTATCACGGTTCATACTTTTACACTCGAGTGGGTGTGCGGTTACAATTTGCAAATTGGATCAATACAAATAATGCAAGGTAATTAGTAAATCTCCAAAAAGTAGAGTTTAATTATTTCCACACTCCAGCCGACACGTGTTTCGACCACTGGTCTTTCTCAAGGCGATTATTGTTTCGATCAGTGGTCCAAAGCTTGTGCATTTATCATATCTTGTAGGTTGCACAAGTGTTCATACTAGTTCTCTTAAGGCTTTAGCTGTTATCCTGTGATAATCCGTTGAGATGCTGTTAATTCTGAAAAGCTGGTGGGTAATTTCTCCCTCCAGGTAGGTGTGATCACTGTTTACCAATCTGTGTCCCTCCAGAGAACAAGCACAGCGCTCTGTGTGTTTTGTATGTGAATATGATTCGTGCCCCTTCCTCAGCCATAGTTGCCTCTTCAAAGCAGACACAATTGACTTGTTACTGACTATGCCAGCCCACCAAACTTTCGTAGTGATTAGCCAGAGAAATTCAATATGGCAGTACCTGCGGTATAGTAAAGAGTAGCAATATTGGCGTATTTTTAGACCAGAGAGCATACAAATATTTTAGAGTGGCAGCATATTTTTTCCACAGAGTACATGAAAACGTTTTAGAGTGGCAAGATTGACAGCATATTTTTGGGAGAACAATAAAACGTCTAGAGGAGCAATAATGGCATACTTTGAGGGCACCGCATGGAACAGATTCAGAATGGTGATTCTGGCAACTTATTTTGGTCACAGAGAGGATGAACACTTTTTATTTTGGCAATACTGGTAAATTTTGGCCAGAGAGGGAATTAAAACATTTTATATTGGCCATACTGGCATATTTTGGGGACAACATAAAAAAATGTTTTACAATGGTGGCGAAACCAAAGTATTTTATTATGTTTTCCTTTAAGCTCTGGTCCTGAATGTATCTTGGGCAGAGCAGCACCATAGCCATGATTAGGGTTATATACGCAACAAGACATAACATGACTGTCTGGCAAGAATCAGCAAGACCATCAGGCTGCAGACTGTAATGTTAGTCTCACCCAGGGTCCAGTCACGCATAGCGATGCGTGACAAGTGACACATGAGGGAAAGGAATTCTTGTTTGAGAATTGGCTTAAGGGTCACGTGGGGGTGGTCACCGGACCGGGGACTATTATGCATGTTGGAGAGATCCGTAGCAGGCAGTGATTGTGTCACATAGGTAAGCCGAGCTTAACTGTACAGATCTAGCATGGTAGTGTTAAGCCTTGCCCCTCAAGGTCAGAGGAAGTTTCTGTTAGGATGTTCATTGTCAACGGAACCAACTAAATGTATCTATGCTGGCATTTTGTATGAAGCCCATTAGGAAAAACCCTAAGTAAACCTTTAGAATTCTTTGCTCTGAGGCCTCTTCTGTGGGATGGGCAACCCCTGCCAGTTTCTCTGTCCATTTCTGTACAGCTGTTTGAAATAAACCTGACTCTGTTGTCGCTGCTTGCTTTCCCTTATTGAATTTATTGGTGTGTTTCTACAGTCGGTGGTGACATGCCTCGAATTTGTAAAGCCCAGTTGAGACAGTAACAGGGGTAGCGCACCACTACCCTTTGAGCACCTGGGTATGCACGAAAAAGGAATCGGCTTAATTGGAACCTCTAAAGGGGGTTTCGAGGGAGGGCCGGCCATGAATGTTGTTGTCTCTCCTTAGGATGCATGAAAGCCCTTCTAAATAATCTTTTAGGCAGCACGGCAGACTCCTAAGGGTGACATTTGGGGGAAATGTATTGACAAGGGGACAAGATTACACAACGCAATAATATGATAAAAGGAAATAAATAATAATAAGGAATGGAAATGATAGAAGGAAACCGAGGACAGAGCCAAAAGCTGGAGGGAAGCTGAGGGTGGATGCCAAAAAGAAATCCTGGATGTCTCTGGAAAACTCTTAAAAATAAGAGAATTTTATCCTAAAAAATGAGCAACAGGGAAAACATTGTCTTTTATTTACAAATAAGGGTATGTATTAGGTGTTTAATGGATTTGCATTGGAGTGGAAAATGTATGATAAGGACCGTTTAAAGAAAATAAAGTGAAAACAATCAAACGAGAAAGGAACAGTTAAAGGATGGTTAATATAAAATCCATTTTGTAAGCCTACCATTTTTATTTGCCGCAGCAAAACAAAACGCTGAGCACAGTATATTTCCACTGGAGCCTGAAACAGATGAGGCAGCTAGCTTATGTGTTCCCACGTCGGCTCTGCCGCTACACCCTGAACTCATCTTGAACAAACATGAGCCATGGATCCAAGAATGTTTGGCCTTTGCATTCTTTCCCACAATGTATGCAAAGACAGTTCTTGTCTGAGCTTAGTGTTCCTTCCTGTAACATGTGCAAAAACAGCCTGTGTGACCTTTGTGCCCCTTCCTGCAATGTATGTATAAACAGTCCTTGTCCGACATCTGTGCTCCTGCCTGAAATATATGTATAAACAGTCTTTGTTTGAGATTTGCTCCTTCCTGCAATGTATATGAAAACAGCCTTTGTTCGACATCTGTGCGGCTTCTCTGGAATGTATGTATAAACAGTCTTTTGTTTGACATCCATGCGCATTCCTGGAATATATGTATAAACAGTCCATGTCCGGTCTTTGTACTCCTTTCTGTATTTTAGACAGGAAATTGCAATTATGTACGTTGTAGAGGAGGAGCCAAAGTACCCCTACTTCAACCGCCCCGCACCTTTTACCTATATGCTGGAAACAAGAGTATGTGACTTACACAGAACAGTTGAATCAACGAAGGGCAGAGTATGGACTCTATGAAGTACTAATACCTAAGAGAATCTGGGAGGCAAGGTACCCATTGAGAAAATCATACCTGCATACAAGAAAATATGATGACCATTTGAATGAAATCCCTGAAGAAGCAGAGCCAATAAATGGCAAGGACGAATGGTAATGTCACTAGCCATCGCCAGTTCACGTCACACAGAGCTGAGATGACGTACCTAGAAGAGATGCAGAGACCAGAGAATATAGATATTCTATAAGGCATCAAGAAAGTATCAAGGATAAGTGAAATCTTGGGATCAAGGTGAAGAAGCTTATGCCACAGAAACAGATGAAGATATTAAGTCATTTTACACGTGTACAGATGCAAAAGAAACACAAGCAGACAAAGTCATCTTGAGGCTAGCTTTATAGTGAATAGGTTGCGACAAGCGCCTATATATATATATATATATATATATATATATATATATATATATATATATATATTATATATCTGGACGAGTGAAGGATGAATGTTTCCACTACGAATTTTAGCAGTGCTGAACAGTAGCAAGGAGGCCTCATTTCTCATGTGTTGCAGTTAAAAAGCAAATTGAATTACAAAGTGAATCTCAGCAGATGAGGCAGGGCAAGCCAAGAAGCCAAGGTCTTATCAAACTGGAGTGAACTGACATTGGATACAAAATCGTGTTAAAGAACACACTCCTGTTCAGAAGGCATGAACATAACAAGGAAGACGTTAGCGGTTTATTAAAAAATAGTATTAAATGCACGAAAAGGCTCAATTCCATGGTCTCAAGTCACATGGAAGCATGAAGTTGGACGAGCGAAATGGTCACACCTACCTTCAAAGGCCTAATTGACAGTAGACCACTGAGGTGATGATAGATGATAGATTGATATGCTAATTGGTGGGAAGCTTATGTTAAAGCGACCTGACCAGCACCTGCATGGCCAGCCTGCATGCTGCTAGACGTAGGTGGAAAAGTACTGACGGAGGTTAGAGTGCCAACCAATTGTAGAGGACCGTGTAATTAGGGGTCCTATAGTTGTGTTAATCAAGTGTTTAGCGACGTTCATAGTGGTCAATTTTAGGGGCCGGCTTAGTTGCCCCACCTGATGTTAAGTAACCAATCACATAGTCACGCTTTTTTAGACTAGTATGGATCATATTCTTAGATGTTCACTCAGAGCCATCACCCATGCATGTAGGTTTTTGTAGTTTGCCACATAGGATGACGTTAGTACACACGTAGGTTAACGTCATTGATGATGAGTATTGCTTATAAGATCTCAGTTTTTACTAAGAATGTTTGAGTAAGAGGATCGAGCGAGTTCGTTGATGTTCGTTATGCTCCCTGTTTTTGTCATGCACCTTCCTGCTTGGAGCCTCTGGAGTGCTTGGTGTTTCCGCCGTCATTAGGATCACCACCAGGTTTGGTTTCCCTCCTCTGTACTGTTTCCTTACAGAAATGGGCTTGATTTCTTTTTGTCCCTTTTCTATGTTCTCAAGCCTGTCCTCTTCCTGGTTTGCGGGTCTATCTACTTTGTTGACCTTCTTCTTTGTCTATCTCCTGTTGCATACGTGAGTTACGGTCTAGTCTTAATGTTTTGTTCCCTGTCCGTCTTCTATGTTTAGTGTACCTTTAACTACGCTTCCAACCTTAGCGTCTTCGCGTTGCAACCCTTTCCGCTTCAGTGCTTTCGGGTTTACACGCTAGTTTTCCCCTTATACTCTTGGGGTCAATCAGGTATCTGCCTACTGCTTTCTTCCGCCTTTTCCTTCGTCTGGCTTACCTTCAGAACCTCCTCTTTGCTTCTTTCATTCCCGTGCCATGGCTCCCTCGCTCTTCCAGGTCTGCCCCGTTGCTTCCCCTCAGCGTCCTACGCTGATCCTTTCTCTCTTATCCTCTCTGCCGCGTACTATTCTCTTGGCTGCTCTCCACCTCCTTGCCTCTTCCTTGCCTTCAGGAACGGACTATTCCACAGCCCCACTGCTTACACTTACCATCCATTGGGCTCCAGATCCCCCATTGGATGCCAGATCCCGTATCCTCGGACCGAGTGGGATTTTCCACAATCCTCAGACCGAGTGGGTTTTTCCACATTTCTTGGACTCCTTCTTCATACCTTGGATTACCACAAACCAACATCTGCTCTTCTGAAGGACTGGATCAGGAACCCACAGAGGTTTTTTCAGCTTTGGCTTTTTCCTCTGATTGGCGCTCTCGGGAAGGGGTCCTCTGCCTCCCTTGTTATTTCAAGGCAGCAGAGTGACTTCTATCCGGGAGAGGCCGTATCTCTACAAAAAAAGGCAAAAGGAACGAAAGAGACAAAGACGCTGGCGCTATTCATCTTCTGAAGACACAGGTGAGGAGGAGGGGGAAGTTGTATTTAGTGACGAACAAGAAGAGTCAGACTTGTTAGACCATAGATCTGACAGTTTTAGATACTTGATATTAAAACAGTCTTCCTTTTGCCAACTTCCTGACTCATCTCTATTATTGATGTATGAATAAAATCTGCATCCCCATCCATCTCCAGGGTAATTGCTACTCATCTTAAAGGGCTGGGGAATATCCAATTCACTTGGTAGCTGAGAGGATGGTTCAGAGCCATCAGCATGAGTTAACCTTAGAGTCCTGGCAATATCGGACGACCTTTGCCATTCGGCTGAAAGGACGTGAAGCTCCCCGTATATAGTGCTTATTGTAATTTGAAAAGTCTTGCAAGTTGGGTTTGACGGGTCCCCTAGTTTCCATAGACACCCCTCCCACAACTACGAGAAGCAGATTGATCGGAAGGTGGAAGAGGAGATAAAAAAGGCAGATGATCCCGAGAGTCGGAAGACGAAAATGATAGCGGCGAGTAAAAAACTGAGTGAGTTGGCAAAAGCATGGGTGATAAGTGAAGAAACAGAGTGAGTAAAGGAGGTTGGCGGGATAAAATATAAAGTGAGAGTAAGAGTGTAATATATGTGTGGGAAATGAGATATTGGCTTGAGTGTGGCCAAGAGATAAGTAAATTGTAAGAGAGGCCACGATAAGAGAATACACCCAGGCCTGTGTTTTGTACAAATGTAACAGAAGAAATTTGAACCTAGATTCCCGTAGCGGAACACGTAGAAAACGGATTCGATTAAAGGCGAATCTAATGAGGTTAATTTACACTTCGTATGAAGTATTTTAGAGGGCAAGACGAGTCTTAAAGAGAAGATCATAGAAGATTTATGTGACCGGTTGAGTTTGTCTGTTTGTTTTATGTAGTTATGAAAAATGATGACGTCATAAACGGGGAACAAAAATGGATTGTTTTAAAAAAAATTGAACTTGAAGTGTTTGTTTTTAGCAAGATTAAAGTAAAAATTGTGATTAACATGATTGGAGCTAGTGACGATTGGTGCTCGCTCATATTGTATTATTTTTCTGAAATGTATATTTTGAATCTATGATTAAAAATATGCGAGTGTTAAACAGGTTAAGAATAGGCGAGTCAAGAAATGGAGGATATTACTCCACTTGTGCATCTCTGCAAGCAGCTGCCAAAACATGCACCTAAGCTTAGACAGTATAGTGCAAAATGGGTTCCTTTTATCTGCAGTAAAGGAACCGCAGATAAAATGTTTATGCCGTGGCCGCAAGGAGGGTCACTATCGAAAGCAGTCCTGCAGCATATGACGACATATTTGCATGCAGCATACACAGGGAAAAAGCTAGACAAGCGCCTAGCGAGCTTAGAGCTATGGAAAATGTACCAGGAGGAGCGAGATGAACCGCCTCCTGTAGATTGGTGTCACGGTCAGTTGCCCAGGAGCACACATGCACAGCCACCCCCGTGCAGTAGTGGGATCATTACACAAAAGGCGTGTCTGGAGAGCCACCCTAACCAACACCCGTGGAATACGGGGAAGGGCCATCTGTACCCTGTCCTGGCACCAGGCTCATGGTGGGTGTGAAGAAAACCAAACTGAAGAACCAGCGACTTCCTGGTATTCCAACATGGCGAGGGTACTGAGCCACAGCCCCTATTTCCATGCAGACCAGTGTTTGGGTGTGGCTGGCCTCTTGGGCGTGGTTGGCGTAACGTTCACCGTGATCAGCGACCTGCAAAGAAGACAAGGAAAGAAAGCATTAGGATCTTCTGCCTTTGGCTTCTGCCGCTCATATTACAGTCAATCTATACTCACCTGAGACTCCTGCCCTGGTCGTCATGGCCCGCAGCAAGGAACTTCGGTCAGCTGCAACATCGTCCCGTCAACCGGCACCCGCGTTTGGGAATGCACCGACGCCGTGACCTAAACGCAACAACAAGGTGGGCGCGTGCATACTTACCACTGCAGCCCAGGAGCATCGGTCCTCCCTGCACTTGTCACACGCACCAAAGCTGGCTCAGTGTATGAAGATTCCCCACAGCTAATGCTGACATCTGCAAAACAAGGAAAAGGACATTAATCAAACAAGGAAAAGGACATTAAGCAAACAAGAAAAAGGACAATAATCAGACAAAGAAAAGGATATTTATCAGACGAGGGAAAGACAAGAGACAAGGAAAAGATTCCCAACACGGAACAAGGCAAGCAAGAGCAAATAGAGTCATTGCCGCAGCAGGACTGGGCTCGGACTCTACAGCCCTACACACCAGTGAAGCAACTTGGTTCATACGGAAATCGCATCCCTGCTGAGAACAAGCAGGATGGAGAGCTTGCCTACAAAAACCACAAGGTGAGGAGAGCCCCCGGGGGGGCGGGATCCAGAATCTAAGGAACCAAGGCACGAGAGGGTAGTGGGGGCTAAAGTGACACCGGCAGCCTTCATTTATCGTGATTCCCTCATTGTAAGAACTGACCTCCAGAGCGGGCCAGCAGATATCATAGCTGATCCACCCCAGAGTAGACCAGCAGATGCCCACACGCCCAGCAGCGCCTGAGGCCCCGCGGATACAAGGTGAGCGTAACAGAACGCAAAGCCCTTATCCGAACCTCTGCCCGGGCGTCATGGAGACTTTGGATGTCGATCAGCTAGCTCAATTGCTGGGGGAGTTACGAGCCGAGGTGCACGCCGCCCGCCAAGAGACCAACGCCATGAGGAGGGATCTAATTGTTAACAAAGATCGCACTGACGAACTAGCGAGACAGCTGCTTCAGACGCAAGCTGGCCAAGCCCCGCTGCCTGGAAGTACTCCCATCAGTAGCGACCCCATAGTCCACTCTGGTACGGGTAGTCTTTCCCGGAGCATTCCCTCTGGCCCCGCCCAAATGTTTTTCAGGCGATCCCAGTAAATACCCCATATTTATGAATCAGTGCCGTTTGCACTTCCTTTGTAGGCCTGGGGCATTCTCCCAAAGCCAAGTCGAGGGTCGCATTTGTGCTATCATACCTGGAAGGTGGTGCTGCGGATTGGTCAATTCCTCTGGTAAACTGGGATGACCCTTTGCTTCGTGATTTTGGGGGGGTTCCAACGAGAACCCGAGAAACTGTTTGCCCGGCATACCCGAGGACAGGCCCTGGATAATGAGCTTTTATCAATCCGACAGGCCAGTCAGTTCCTACTGACGTATATAGCCACCTTTACAAGCTGGTAGCTGAAGCCAACTGGCCAGAGGGGAAGAGGATCATGCTTTTCTATCGAGGCCTGCGAGGGGAGCTGAAGGATATCCTAGCCCAAGTAGTGAACCCTCCTGAAGGATGTGCAGAGTTCATTGATTTGGTCGTTCAGTAAGACCATCGACTACAGGACCGAAAGACCCACCGAGCTCGGTCAGAGGGACGAACGGTTTATGTACGCCCGAAAGAGAGCCAGACTCTAGAGCCTGAAAACCATCCTGATCCCATGCAGATTGGGGCTTGCGGAGTCTGCTTACTAAAGCCGAGGGGGGGAAAAGAGAAGGCAGCAGCAGCTATGCTTATACTGCGGCAAATCTGGTCGCTTCCTACGAGAGTGACCAGTAGAACCACCTAGAAAAATGGTAGGAGCCATAGACAAGGAGGACGCCGAACCAGACTCGGAAAACTCCCATGCCCGGCAAGCGTAGGGGTCCGCTTGTCGAGCAGTGAGAAGGAACCACAGACCTTGCACCTAGTCGTACCAGTGATCTTGATCTGCCACCAACAACCGTCTAGGATGCATGCCTTGGAGGCGTACATAGACAGTAGAGCGATTAGCAACTATATAGACCAGGACCTGGCAAACAGGATAGGTCTTCCCCCTCCGTCAAAAGGCGACAACGGAAAACGTCACGGCAGTCAACGGTACCCAATTATCTTCAGGACCTGTGACACATTGCACGGAAGAAGTGACTCTTTGTCAGGACGGCCACCGGGAAGACATCGTCTTCGACCTCATCAGTGCTCCTCAATTCCGGATGATTTTGGGTATACCTTGGCTGGAGGCCCATGACCTTCAAATCGACTGGCGCGCAAGTAGTCTAACCTTCTCCAACGCCTGTGCTCGTTCCTGCTACAGAGTGGGATCTCTTCCAGGAGGTCAGGGGAAAACTATCCCGAGAGGAGGAGCGGTGCTGGATCTAACAGGTACTTTGCCACAGGAGTACATCGATTATCAGGATGTTGTCCAAAAAGAACAGGCGAATAGACGCCCCCCACACAGGCCCTATGACTGCCAAATAGACCTCATTCCGGGTGCCCAGATTCCCTGCAGTCGGATTTAAGCACTCACTGAGCAGGAAAACCTCCACCTGAAAACTTACCTCGACCATTATCTGGCAAATGGGTTTATCTGCATTGGACCAAGTCAAGGATGCCCAGATCTACACCAAACTGGACCTCAGGGGGGCGTACCACCTGGTGCGAGTTAAAAAGGGAGACGAATGGAAAACCGCCTTCCATACTAAGTATGGCCTCTACGAGTACCAGGTCATGCCCTTGCCCCTGCTGCGTTCTAGTTTTTTATGAACGATGTACTATGGGAACTGCTTGATGTCTGTGCACTGGTATACATCGATGACATCCTGACATATTCGGCCACAAAACAAGACCATGTCATTCATATTCGAGCTGTCCTTGAGAAACTCCGACAACATCGGCTATACGCCAAACTGGAAAAGTGTTTCTTTCATGTTTCAGAAGTCTAGTTTCTAGGTTTCATCCTCACCCCGCAAGATATTCAAATGGATACTTTCAAAGTGGATGCTATCCGCAACTGGCCAATCGCAATCATCAGTGAAAGGCGTCCAAAGCGTTCTCGGATTTGCGAATTTCTGTCGCAGTTTCATTCCCGGATTTTCCATCCGATCACATCTCTGCTACAGAAGAACAGACACTTCAACTGATCAGCAGAGGCAGAAAAGGCCTTCCAGAGCTTGAAACAGAAGTTCACCTCGGCCCCTTTTCTGCGACACCCTCGACCAGACCTCCCGTATGTGGTTGAAACCAACGCCTCCAGCATAGCCATGGGAGCGGTCCTCTTGCAGAGGAATCCAGACACCGGTCAATTATATCCGATGGCGTTCTGGTCATGCAAATTCTCAGCACCAGAATTAAACTATGCAATCACGGACAAGGAGCACCTGCGGGTCAAAACAGCATTCAAGGCGTGGAGACACTACCTTTTGGGAGCCAGGCATACGGTCACAGTAATCACGGACCACCATAACTTGCAATACCTGAAGTCAGCTAAGGCCCAGTCATCACGCCAACTCTGATGGGCCCTGTTCTTTGTAGCGTACGACTATGTAATCACATACCGACCAGGGGTACGCATTGGCAAGGCTGATGCCCTATCCTGCATGGGCGAAGGAGAAGATGCATACACAACGCCAGACCCGGTAGCAATCATCCCGGGGGAGAAAATCCTAGGTGTACTTACAGCAGCTTCTTCCTTGGATGATCTAAAGACCAAAGTCCAACGTCATATGGACGGAGAGGCACAGCAGGTATGGGCAGCTAGGAATGGTCAACACATGATTTCCGACGGGCTCCCATATTACCAGGGGCACCTTTACTTCCCGAGCAAGGAATTACAGGACCAGGTCGTTATCAGTTACCACAAATCACTAGTAGGACACCCGGGAATAGCCAAGACGCTGGCCAAGGTTAAGAGGAGTTACTGGTGGCCAACCTGGCAGAGGGACGTAATCCGGTTTGTATTATCATGCGGAATCTGCGCACAGAACAAATCCCAGAAACAGAAACCTGTGGGTCTTCTGCGTCCTTTGGCGGTACCTCCCACACCCTGGCACATGTCGTCACTCGATTTCATCACAGACCTTCCCCCTTGTAATGGCTACAATACCATCTTAGTCGTGGTGGATTTGTTTTAAAAAATGGCCCACTTCATCCCACTGCCAACTGCCTCCACCTTAGCGAAGGTTTTTCTGGAACAAATCGTCCGATTACACGGGTTCCCATCAACCTTGATTTCTGACCGGGGCAGTCAGTTCATTTCAAAATTCTGGAAAAAGAGCTGTGAAATCGCACAAATTGACGTCCGTCTGTCCACAAGCCATCTCCCCCAGACCGATGGCCAAACAGAATGGACAAACCAGACACTGGAACAATATCTGAGATGCATGTTACATCAGACAGAAGGCAACTGGAAGGACGTGTTATGGACAGCGGAATATGCGTACAACAACTCGATACATACCAGTACCGGACAGAGCCCATTCTACGTTTTATATGGGCGGCACCCACGCACTTCCACTTTTGATCCACCTGAAACTCTAGAAATGCCTGCGGTAACAACCTTACACGCCACAATCACCCATGTTTTGAAAAAGGCACCCGAACATCCAGTTCAGAGCCAAAGAAAGGCATAAGAAGTTTTCAGACCAACACCGGAATAAGGCTCCTGCTTACCAGGTCGGGGATTCAGTATGGTTAGCGTCCAGGCATGTTCCCATGAAAGGATCTCGAGCCTTCCACCCTAGATACCTAGGTCCGTACATCATCGAGGCAGTAATTAATCCTGTTGCTATGAAACTAACCCTATCCCCAAACATGCAAATCCATCCTGTGTTCCACGTTTCCCTCCTGAAACCAGTTCAACCTGGTACTCAGATCAAAACACATCCATCCCCCGTAATTGTATATGGCGAACCAGAGTTCGAGATCAAGGACATCCTGGACTCCAAGGTGGTCAAGGCCAAGCTGTACTACCTCGTAGACTGGTAGGGGTACAGGCCTCAAGACAGAACATGGGAATCTAGCGATCATGTCATGCTCCATGGCTAGTAAAGCATTTCCATCGCAATCATCCAACCAAACGCGGACCAGAGAGGGACCCGTTTTGAGATGGGCTTTGTTGGGGAATACTGTCACGGTCAGTTGCGCAGGAGCCCTCATGCACAGCCACCCCATGCAGTAGTGGGATCATCACACAAAAGGCGTGTCCGGAGCGCCACCCTAACCAACACCCATGGAAGACGGGGAAGGGCCATCTGGACCCTGTCCTGGCGCTTCTGGCACCAGGCTCATGGGGGGGGTGAAGAACACCAAACTGAAGAACCAGCGACTTCCTGGTATTCCAACATGGGTGGGCACTGAGCCACAGCCCCTATTTCCATGCAGACCAGTGTTTGGGTGTGGCTGGCCTTTTGGGCGTGGTTGGCTATATAAGCCACGCCCCTGCCTGGAATCGTGCTTCGGGTTTCTCTGCCTGCAAGCAGCGTAATGTTCACCCTAATCAGCGAACTGCAAAGAAGACAAGGAAAGAAAGCATTAGGATCTTCTGCCTTCGGCTTCTGTCGCTCATATTACAGTCAAGCTATACTCACCTGAGACTCCTGCTCTGGTTGCCACGGCCCGCAGCAAGGAACTTCTGTCAGCTGCAACAACATCCCATCAACCGGCACCTGGAGAGAGAAAACAAAGGTTAGCGCACTGAAGCAGCGTTTGGGAATGCACCAACGCCATGACCTAAACGCAACACCAAGGTAGGCGCGCACATACTTACCACTGCAGCCCAGGAGCATGCACTTGTCACACGCACCGGAGCCGGCTCGGCATATGTAGATTCCCCACAGCTAATGCTGACACCTTCAAAACAAGGAAAAGGACATTAAGCAAACAAGGAAAAGGATATTAATCAGACGAGGGAAAGACAAGAGAGAAGAAAATGATTCCCAACACGGAACAAGGCAAGCAAGAGCAAATAGAGTCATTGCCGCAGCAGGACTGGGCTTGAACTTTACAGCCCTACGAACCAGTGAAGCAACTTGGTTCATACGGAAATCACGCCCCTGCTGAGAGAAAGCAGGACGGAGAGTTTGTCTACGAAAACCACAAGGTGAGGAGAGCCCGGGGGGGGGTCCAGAATCTAAGGGGGCTAAAGTGACACTGGCCGCCTTCATTTATCGTGATTCCCTCTTTGTAGGAACTTACCTCCAGAGCGGGCCAGCAGATATCATAGCTGATCCACCCCACAGCAGACCAGCAGACGCCCACACGCCCAGCAGCGCCTGACGCCCCCGCAGAGACAAGGTGAGCGTAACAATTGGATACTTAATGTATGCAAAGAGGGGGGTGAGGAGCCCTCTGCTCCACCGCCCTAGTTGAAATAGAAGACGAGAGCAAGAAAGACAATGGGTTATACCCATTGAAGGAGCTTAAGGCAGCGACAGGATATAGTAACCCGGCATATGAGTCACCTTCGCAAAGTAGTGACGAGGGTCCAGACAAAGATACTGAGAAAGATGTGATCTCTAAAGTCCCAAGGGACAAGGAGAGACGCGATAAAGGGAGAAGTGATCGAGCAAGCACATCTGTAGATAAAGGAAGAGAAATAAAGAGATGGAAGGGAGAAAGAGACAAAGCTGATGAGATAGCGCTCTTACAGAACAAAAGGATGTGTGGCCAGATTTTGCTCAAACTTGATGGTAAAGGCATCGAGGATGTAAGACGAAGGGAAGATCATGACGAGCAAGATAAAAAAAGATAAAGAAAGGGAGGAATGATTGAAAGACAAAGGAGCGAAAAGGAAGGATAGGCAAAGAAGAGATCAATTATATCAAGAGAAGCAGTCAAGAAAACGAGAGCAGAAGAGCAAAGAAAACGTGATAACATAGATAGTGATCGATGAGCAGGAAAGGCTAGAACAAAAAAGAAAAGATGAGGAACAAAAGTTAAGGGATAAGAGAATACAGAGACAAAAGGATGGGGAGATACGCAGAGCAAGTGAGAGAAGGGATATGAAGAAAAAACAGGAAGGCACTCAGAGAGGAAGCAAGGAAACAGAGAGAATTTGACGATGATATGGAACGTAAAAGAAGGCAGAGAGCATGCGATCTTGATCGCCTGGAAAAGGAGATAAGGGATCCTGAACCACAAGTAGCATGGGAGGACATAGAGGAGTTCTTCCCAGAATACGAGTCATTACCAGGCCCGTGAAGAGTAGATCTAGAAGACGAGTTTGACTCTGGGAGCATTGGGGAAGCGATCGATAAATTATATTATGACATGAAAGCTCAGAAAGAATCAAAAGGGAAGGGAAAAAATGATCGACTTGAGAGCACTCAGCTGTATGACATAGAGGGAGCCTCATATAGTACAAGGCAAAAGGAATTGTCTCTAGATAGACTGACTCTGAATAGAGATGATGAGGAGAGAAGTTGCACAAGTTGGGCACAAGAAATGTCAAACAAAGACAGAGATACCTTCCATGAGGAAGAAAGAGGGAACATATGTGGTCCTGACGGATGTACTTCAATGTAGAAAGAAGTCAGATGGTCAGATTTAAGCGCACCTGTAACTAGGGCGTCAGAACCATTGACACAGTCAGACCGACCTAAAAGGCAAATCCATGGTGAGAGGGGGGAGTCGCCGCCTTATGTGAGCAGATTAAGATCGTTAACAGGAAGAAGGCGATGTGGGAATATTGTTCCTGCGGTGGACGGACAAATGATGAGAGATGAGAATGAGTTTGGGGTGTCACAGTTTCCCTTATTAGAGAAAGGATGTGCCAGACCGCAGTATATACCATTGCCCGAGATGGATAAGGATCATTTAAGGTGTAAACGCCCGAGTTTAACTTCTG
Organism: Ambystoma mexicanum; assembly: GCF_040938575.1. NCBI lineage: Eukaryota > Metazoa > Chordata > Amphibia > Caudata > Ambystomatidae > Ambystoma > Ambystoma mexicanum. Next base: position 916,976,904 of record NC_090923.1, read on the forward strand.
GCGCTGGGAAATGGATACATGAGTTAGAAAAAATGACGTGAGGAAACACGTTAGCTATAAGGGACATTAAGGGTCTCCTGATCGCCATACTTGGTGAGAGAGCTGATGACGTGTGGACAAGGGCAGGATATGCTGGTGTTACTACAGTTGACATGGCTCACGACGGAGCACTGTTCAATAACTGTAGAGCGGCAGTCTGGAAAGCGCTTAGGATTGTGTCCAGACACGACCGATATGGGAGCTAAAATGACGAAAAAGATGCAGGACGGAGATGATCCGCTTGTTTACATTCAGAATTTTCAGTAACAGTGGTCCTTGGAGACACGCGAATCTTGGGGAAAATCTATACCTGTGTTCTATCATATATTGTGCCAAGGGCTGCCAGACCCTATACAGAAGCAGCTCAAGAAGTTAGTGGGTATAGAGGCCAAACCTTGGTCCGAGATTCGGCTGACCATCGCGCATTATTGCAGACTCTTGCAGGAAAAGAATTGCAAAAACGGCGATGCTCGGAAAAGCGAAGAGGCGAAGTTAGTGCAGAACAAATTTGTCTAAATCTGCCATTGTAGGGGCAATGTTGACTAGTGTAGATGGATCGAATTCACAGCAGATTGCAAATATGCCACAGGTGAATAGCCAAAGGCAGATTGATCAGAGCAATTATGGGTTTACTCCGCGAGGAAGGGGAGGCTTTCGAGGAAGAGGTTTTCAAAATAATCAAGGGAAATGGCAGAATAAATAGGGAAGCTTTCAGAACAATCAATGTGGGTTTCATATATTTTCAAATATGCAGAATGACGGTCAAAACATGCAGGATGGGCAGATTAGGAGGCCATCTACATGTTGGACATGCAGGATGACAGGGCATTTTGCTCGTATGTGTAGAAGTCAAGGGTTCGTACAAAACAGCCAGTTTTTAAGAGGGGGGACTTCAAACCTGCCTGTGTATTTGCAGCAGAGTGGCGATGGGATTGCTCAGAATCAAACAATGCAGCAGCAGCTAGCGCCGAGAGTACAGCAAGGCTTGCAAATGCAGGAGGTAGCAGTGGCTCCGCCACAAGGGCAGTCGCAGCACTCGCCCATGCAGATTCAGCAGAGCACAAGTACAGGACAGTTAATGACTCCTAGAGTAGGGGTTGTTACTGTCGATGGAGGGAATCCTTTTACAGGTAACGGAATGAGGCTGTACCCACAATAGGACAGCTCACTGGGAGACTTGATGTGTTCAATACTATCCGTGACACCGAATCCTCACGAGGAACCAAGGGTAGATGTCAATATAGGAGGTAAACATTTTTCGTGTTTAGTAAACAGGGGTGCAACACACTCATGTATATGAGAGGGAAAGTTTTCAATGTCTGGCAATGCCATGAATACTCAAGGTTTTTCAGGAGCTACAAGTAGAGTTCCTTTTACTGATGAATTACCAGTCTCTATAGGAGAATGTGACATGAAGGTGCCTTTGCTATATTCGAGGCAGACACCTGTCAATATATTGGGTTGAGATTTAATGACAAAAGTTGAATATGACAATCTCGTTTACCGATGAAGGCATAGTGTGTTCAACTCCAGGAATGCATTATTTAAACATGAGTGAATTTATTATTGCATTTTCAGGACAGATGGCCATGAGAGCAACACCTTTAGAACCGAGGTTTTTCATTATGGAGTATGCATTTTATTGACATGGCTGCCAGGACTAGTAGGCAGAACAATGAGAATACCTGATGAATTTCTGTTTAGGCTAAAGATACCTATGCATAAAGAAGAGGGACCAGTTTTTCCCTTAGAACTGCAAGCAGCCATAGTGCGAGGTGAAATGGCTTTGCTTGATGGGAATGATGACAAGGGCAGACGATGGTGTGCAGTAATTGCCATCGGGGAAGGTTACAGATTAACTGACGTCACTGATGATGATCTATTTTGCGATCATCCATCTGATGACAAAGTGATATTTGACATTAGTATTACTTACTGGGTGAGAGCAATCAAACGAGTGGTGCCTCAGAAAATGATGTTAGCACAAAACCATCCTGAGTATTTTGATGAAGACATGGCAAAGGTGGCAATCTCATTATGGACTACAGGTCCCTATGACGTAGGCCTGTTGAAGGGGGCCGGAGAAGTGAAGATTAAATTAAAACTAGGAGCAATTTTACCTCAAGCACGACAGTATCCTATGTCTCGAGAGGCAGATGAAGGTATTTTTAAGACGATTTCCGCCATGATGGATTAGGGTGTCTTAGTGACGTCAGAGTCACTGTGTAATACTGCAGTGTACCCTATAAAAAAATCTAAGGGGGGTGTCTTGGAGACTAATTCAAGATTTACGCCCAATAAACCAGATTGTAGAGGCCGAGTTCCCTCTAGTTCCTAATCCGGCTACAATCTTATGTAATATACCTGTTGGAGCATGATATTTCACTGTGATTGATTTGAAAAATCATTTTTTTTCAATCCCATTGCACTAAGACTTGCAGGATCTGACATCATTCACGTTCAGACAGACTAAATTGAAAAGCACGAGATTACCTCAAGGGTATTGTGAGTCTCCATCAATTTTCAATAGAGTCCTGCAGATGGACTTGAGCAATATTGCTTTTGAAAGTGTTGTGTTGCAAAACGTAGATGACATTCTAATATGCAGCACTTCAGAGGAAGAGTGCAGACACAATTCTGTTCAGCTGATGATTACACTTGCTGACAAAGGATATAAGGTTGACAAAGAGAAGTTACAGTATTGTCAACAAGAAGTGTTGTACATTGGCCAATTGATTTCACATGAAGGAAAGAAGGTTACTCCTGAGAGAGCTGAGGCTATTTTAAAAACTCCAAAGCCACACATGATAAAACACATGCAGAGATTTCTGGGATTCTGTAACTATGTCAGAGCATGGGTCTTTGACTAGAGCTCATATATAAGGCCTTTATTACAGGCTTTGAAGAAAGCACAGGCAACGCAGGAAGTAATCGTGTGGACTGAGGAAATGGAAGAAAGGTTTGACGAGTTGAAAAAAGCAATTTGCACAGCTCCAGTTTTAAGGATTCCTAATCATGCTGAGGAATTCTTTTAATTCTCGCATACAGATGGCACTGTTATGACAGCAGTCCTTAGACAGAGAACCACAATAGTTTGATACAGAATAGTGAATCCTGCCATGTTTGTAGCTGAACCACTGGCAGAGGATGAGCATGTGCATGATTGTTCCAACTTTGAAGAGTTCTATGATGAAATCCCTAGAATAACAGAAAATGCCTTGACAGGTGGAGAAATGTTTTTATTGACGGTTCTTCAAGGATCGATCAAAATGATGGACAGAGATACACAGGTCCTGCTCTGGTAAAGCACACAGCCAATGGGGCATTTCAGACAGTGGTAAGTGCACGACTCCCGTCTCATTATTCAACACAGGCTGCAGAGCTAGTGGCGCTGAGAGTCGCGGTCGATAATCATGCAGACCAGGAAGTAACAGTGTATACTGACTCCACCTATGTGACATCAACGGTACACGCAGGGTTAGCACGTTGTAAAAGGAGGGGCTACCTCCGAGCGGATGGCACGCCGCCTTATTGGACAGGCTTACTAAGACACTGCAACTCCCAGTGGCCATCGCGGTCGATAAATGCGCAGCACATACTAAAAGGACAGACTTTATCTCATGCAGAATCCAAGCACCAGACGAAGAAGCGAAACTCGCTGTATGTTCAGAAAATGTAATGACCTTTGAAACACCTGTTGTAAATAAGAAAATGGTTGTGATGATGAATGTGTTTGAAAAATATAGTGATTTGTCCAAAACGCAGCTTATGGAAATTCATGGGGAAGCACCTCAAGATGAAAAGGATTTATGGACGTGAAGAGGGTGTTCTTTAAACCCCTCTGAAGTATTGTGGCGACAAGACAGCACTGGTAAACTGGTAATGCCTGTAGCCTTATTAAGGGTGGCGCTGGAACAGCTACACTACCCTGCGCACACAACTAGAGAGAACCTTGCTGCAACTATTGCAGAGGATTGGTTCATACCAAATTTGTTAGAGCATGTTGCTTTCTATGTAGTGAATTGCATCGTGTGTCAAAAATATACAGCTGAGCATACACTGCGCACAGTTAGGGGAGTTATTCCGAGACCTACTGGCCCCTTTCAGCATTTGCATATCGACATGCTGCAAGTATGTAATGGATACAGATACATGATTGTTTTAGTTTGTCCTTTCTTAAGGTGGATTGAGGCTGGTCCGTGTACACACCCAGACTCTACCTGTGCAGCCAAATTCTTAATACAGGATGTGTTTCCCAGATGGGGAGTATGTGAAGTAATGAGGTCAGACAATGGCCCACATTTTGTGAATCAAACATTTCAACAGATCAGCTTGTTGCTTGGTATAAAGCACAAGCTCTCTTCGGCTTAACATCCACAAGGAAATGGAATCCTTGAACGGCTCAACGGCTTGCTTAAAGAAAGCATAGCAAGGTTGAAGCTTACCTTGAAGAAAGGGTGGTTGCATTGCCTACCACTGGCATTATATGCATTGAGGAACCAATCAGGTTCGGACCACCATCTCACCCCCCTTGAGATAGTGACAGGGAGAAGGATGAGGACACCCCTCATGCCACCATCCAGAGTTAGAAGTGATGCTCAGCCTACCGCAGAACTGTTAGGAATGGAGCTACGTGAGTGGCTTATGTGTATGACTTCAAGTATCTCTGTCTTTTCAGGTCAGCTACGGCGAAAAGGGTGTGGGGCAGTACAGAACACAGAAGGAGATGCTTCAACAAGTAGTGTTCAAAAACTTTGTGTACCGCAACTATTCCCTGGAGATGCAGTCTTAATCCGTAACCACACAAGGAAGAAGTGGGACGAACCCCGCTTCAACGGCCCTTTCATTGTGGAAGACGTTACGCCATGTGCAGTCAGAGTGCAAGGCAGACGTGCTTGGATTTAGGCAACGTCAAACTTTACACTGGAGAAACCCTTCTGCCCACACCCCCAACAGAAGCAAGCATCGGAGAAGAACCTCAGCAAATGCAGACAAGGTCTATGACGAGGAAGGAGGACGCAGAGGCTGTCGAGTAAAAAGAACAGATTTTATTGGACTGTGGCTTGGTTCGAGACACTCTTTTAGCCATATATGAAAGGGTTGAGGTAAGCTGATACGAACACTCTGTGCTGTCATTTCATGGTGAAAGAAAAATCTTTTGTTCTTAATGCCACAAGAGCTTGTTAGACTTTGGACTGAGGCATGCTTTAAGCCTTGATAAGAAGAGAAATATCCCAAATTCTGGGTTCATCTTCGACAATTGGAAGAGGCTGCAGTACCCCGATTCATTCCTCACTGAGTTCCTGTTCGGGTTTCCCCATGTTGTTATCCAATGACAACATTTGAAGGATCGTATTTGAAGTTCTTCTCTTTGTTCTGTGCTCTTACCTGGCTATTGTGGGGAGAACTTCTAATATTTGTGTTTTCCTGCAAGATCCTAAAAATTGTCTCATTGTAAGGAGACTACTTGCAGCAATCATCGAGCAAGTTTTGCAGCTGCCAGAGTATAGTGGGGAAAGGACAAATGCCCCTATCCGCTGATGATGCTCACAGACTTGTCAGTAGAGTTTTCTATCGTCTGATTGAAGAGTACCCACATTTTTTTGGAAGACGCACTGATGTGCACACGTCCCTAAGGGATCCAAGGAACAGTGCAGCGCTAAATGAAATCTTAAGAGGCATCATATTGCAAGTGAACGCCTATTCTACGAGAAATCTGAGATCAGAGTGAAACTTTCCTTCGAGGGACAGATCGAGAGGTTGCTGATAAAGAAAGACTCTTGTTTCATACTGAAAGAAGTTCATCATGTCATTTGATGTAAGGCAGTTTCAAGGAGTAGACTGGGCACTGGTTGATATCGTTTAACTTGTCTAAATATACTGAGAGCTGTTTTCTTCTTGCTGTAGAGGCATTCACATTTCGTCTGGTTAAAGACTGGTTCCATGGAGACATTGAGAGTTTGTTCTTATCATTCAGACAGCAGAACGAGGACGAAATTGCTGAGTCAAGACAGCAGCTTCCAGAAGCAGTACATAATGCTGATGTATTAAAGATAACTTTTTCCTTCCTTAGGCAATAAAAATGGGAAGTATCAACAGTAATATAATAATGCCAGATATAGAGAGACGTCCACGTTGTCCACGAAGTAGATGCTGTAAATTGACATACCTTTGTGTTATTTACACTTGCATTGTGTTTATAATCATAATGCTTTCACTGACGGTACGGACATCGTACTACCTTGATGTACATGGAGCTAGGACTCCTGTGAATCTTCCTGAGCAGAAGGAAGGTGTAATCGTGGCAACTACTAGGCAGCTAAGACCCTATGTAGTTATTCCTGTCCCAAAGAAAGATGATAAATTACCTGTGCTTGAGATAAGTGTCACTAATAATCATTCACATGCAAAAAGTATCTTAGAAACTCTGGACACAAGAAACAGGCTTAGCAAGACAAGAGGTTGTTAGAAGGTGAGCCTAGACAAGTAATGCATGCAAACACACCTGTTCCTGTGATAAATGACCCGAAGATGATCCCTACAGACATACATGGAGATTTTGAGAGACGTTTTCACGCTTACATGGTATGTTGAGAGGATGAAACTTGCTGAACTTTCTCCTACTAAGCGGGCACTGATAGATGTTCCTGTAATCAATCCAGTCAGAGGGAGCTATGCTGGCACACTTCATGACATGCTTATGGAAGGTCAAATGAGAAGAATGAGAACTAAAAGAAGCACTCAAGAAGATGATTTCGAATTAAATGATTACCTGGACAGCACAGCTCACCTGGGAAATAACATATGGTATCAACATATGAAAGAAGTAGGAAGAAAAACTTCAAAGGAGGAATGCTTCGTATGTGCACTCCTGCCATACAATATGGGGAAATCTAAGATCTTCATAGCCATTGAAATAGATGTTCTGACTGCACACTGCATATTTCATTTAGCATTCTGTAGTACAAGAGGCCAGCTCATGGGTCTCAAATGGGCAACTGAATGGACAGATCCAGATGGAGATGACTATATCAAAGACACAAAAACAAGAAACAGAGCCCATACTAAGAATCATGTGATCAGATACGAAAAACCTGGGGTAAAAGGAGCTGGAATCAGATGGGAATTAAATAAAAAACTGGAGGTTCCAGGAAAGACTCCAGAAGATATTCGTCGATGGAAGAACAGAGGCTAGATGCAGATTTGGAGAACTGTGTTATCACCAGATGGCTGGAAGAAGGTGTAGTGATTTGCAGAGTCTGTGTGATAATGGGTCACTAGCAACCAACTATTGAGAATGCACAGATGTTGTGTAAGCCTCTATGGTCGAAACTTGCTAAGCTACTGACATGGGTCCAAGACAGAGGAGGATCCTTTCAGAAAGTGCCCTTGGAGAGTGCAAAGCTGTGTTTCAGGAACAATGGCACAAGAAATGTTGGAGAGAACCAGAACTGTAGCAGACTATTCGAAAGCTCCAGGAATGAAGATTGGGACAGCAGTGATCATGGATCATTATTGGGCTTGTGGATACAAGGCATACAAGAAGTTACCCAAGGATTGGGGAGGGATATGCACATTGGTAAATGTCTATGTTCCAGCATTAGTGATTCCAAAGAGTGATCTAAGCCTTGACGGTTTTCCAAAAGCAGATGCTCACCTGAGGAAGAAGAGATCTGTGGAGCTGATAAAGAGGATGAAGAGGGAGAACTATTTCTCATCCAAATCAATAAAAGCTTTTGATTCTATTCCTTATGAACACAGGCTGGTCAGCCAGACCTTGTCACTGTTCACGTTGATCTTCATGCCGAGAATCCAGGTTGGAGCGAATACAAAATGGCTTCAAATCACAAAATGGGAATTGCTGCAGACAATGAACAGAACTCCAAAGGGATTCAATGCTATCAGAGAAGAGATGAGAGTCATAAGACTGATGACTCTTCAGAACAGATATGTCCTGTGCATGATTACAGCAATGGATGGAGGTGTTCGTGCAAAAATCGGAGAATCATGTTGCACATTTATACCTTCTCATGATTACGAGAATGGCACCTTGACAGAGGCCATAGACATGCTGACAAAACTCCATGGTCAGATGATAGACAAAGTAGAAGATATTGCTGATGACAGCTGGTTTGGAACACTCTTCTCTTGGGTTCAACAATGAATTGCATACATGTTCAAGTTGCTTGGAGCCCTGATCGTGTTGGTGTTGCTTGGATTTTTTGTGGTCAAGATAATAACCTCACAATGTAAGAAGATAGCAAAGAAAGCTAAAGGGATGAAAATCATGATCGATGTCGATTCAGGGTGGAAAGCCAGAGACCTGACAGATGAAGAAATCAGAGACTTTGTGAAGGCCAGTAGCCATGCACCTCAGGGGACGAAGTTCCTGCATCCAAAGAATCACAAGAAGTATGTAGGAAGATGGATCTACTGCAGTCCAAGTGGACAATGTAGTCTCATGACATGGAACAAAGATGAGCATGTTAAATCAGCTGGATGCTTGAAGGGAGTCATAAGATATGAGTCCCAAAGAAGCTTTTCTTCAGACCTAAATGCATGGATGTGAAGGATGATGAGAGAGTGGTCGATAAATTGCCCAGAGGGAGGAGTGTTGAAGAGGAGCCAAGTACCTCTACTTCAACCGTCCCGCCCCTTTTACCTGTATGCAGGAAACCAAAGTATGTGACATACACAGAACAGTTGAATCAACAAAGGGCAGAGTATGGCCTCTGAAGTACCAGTGAAAGTACCAATACCTAAGAGAATCTGGGAGGCAATGTACCCATTGACAAAACCATACCTGCATACAAGAAAATATGATGACCATTTCAATGAAATCCCTGAAGAAGCAGAGCCAACAAATGGCAAGGACGAATGGTAATGTCACTAACCATCGCCATTACACGTTACACAGAGCTGAGATGACGTACCTAGAAGAGATGCAGAGACCAGAGAATATAGATATTCTATAAGGCATCAAGAAAGTATCAAGAATAAGTGTCATCTTGGGATCAAGGTGAAGAAGCTTATGCCACAGAAATAGATGAAGGTATTAAGTCATTTTACACGTGTACAGATGCAAAAGAAACACAAGCAGACGAAGTAATCTCGAGGCTAGCTTTATAGTGAATAGATTGCGGCAAGCGCCAATATATATATATATATATGTATGCATATGGACAAGTGAAGGATGGATGTTTCCACTACACATTTTAGTAGTGCTTGATAGTGGCAAGGAGGCCTCATTTCTCATGTGTCGCAGTTAAAAAGCAAATTGAATTACAAAGTGAATTTCAGCAGACGAGGCAGGACGAGCCAAGAAGCCAAGGTCTTATCAAACTGGAGTGAACTCACATTGGATACAAAATCATGTGAAAGAACAAAACTCCTGTTCAGAAGGCATGTACATAACAAGGAAGACGTCAGAGGTTTATTACAAAATAGTATTAAATGCATGAAAAGGCCCGATTCCATGGTCTCCAGTCACATGGAAGCATGAAGTTGGACAAACGAAATGGTCACATCTACGCACCAAGACAGGCCGTGCTTCTCACTCCCTAAATTTCTCAGAGCAAAGAACACTCCCAAGGCCGAGCTTCAACGGCCTAATTTACAGTAGACCACTGAGATGATGATAGATTGATATACTAATTGGTGCAAAGCTAATGTTAAAGCGACCTCACCAGCACCTGGATGGCCAGCCTGCATTCTGCTAGACGTAGGTGGAAAAGTACTGACGGAGGTTAGAGTGGCAACCAATTGTAGAGGATCGTGTAATTAGGGGTCCTATAGTTGTGTAAACCAATGGGAAGTTGTGTATTTAGTGACGTTCATAGTGGTCATTTTTAGGGGGGAGCTTAGTTGCCCCACCTGATGTTAAGTAACCAATCACATAGTCATGATTTTTTAGACTGGTATGGATCATATACTTAGATGTTCACTCAGAGCCAATCACCCATACAAGTAGGTTTTTGTAGTTTGCCACGTAGGATGACGTTAGTACACACATAGGTTAACGTCATTGATGACGAGTTGTTATGCTCACCTGCTATCCACAGGGACGCCACCCAGCCGGGTTACTCGCTGGTATGCTTCTCAGCTTTGCCCTGATGTGGTCTGCGGGGAAGGTTCTGCCTGAAAATACAGGAGGACTGTGTTCAAGACTGACCGACTGGGGTAAGTATCCTCCCTCCACCCCCGTATGATTTCAGTCCCTCTGGCGCCCTCTCCTCACCTTGTGGTAGAATTAGGCTTGCTCTCCGTCCTGCCTTCTTTGCAGGGGCGCGTTGTCTTTCATGGTCGAGTGCGGTCCAGATACTTCACTGAAGCCTGCCCGTTTGATATTGTTCAGGTAGGTCTTATTGCTGTTCTTTAGTTTTGTTGCTATCCTGCATGCCTTCCTTTGTTTAAAATGTCTCTTTTTTTCTCCCTTCGGTATGCAGAGTTTCAGCGCGGCGAACTGGCTAGGTTGAGCCCCGCTGGTAAATGATGGTGGATTAAGAGCGCTATGATGCGGTAAGTAAGCGTTCTAGCGTAGCGCTGCAAAGTCTTGCCTTTGCTAACCTGTGTTTTCCTTCCTTGTAGGTCGCAATGTTCTTCAGCGCGAGTGGAATGGCCGAAGTGGTGCCAGCCGCGAGGCGACCAGCCAGGTAAGCCTTTTGAGCAGTTCGTAATTTGTAAATGTCGCTACTGCTTTCTTTAATGTTGCCTCTATCTTCCTCTTTCAGGTCGTTCTGTCCGAGAGGCGTGCAGATTCGAGGAAGCTGTTCTCAGTAGCTGCGAGTGTTTAAAGATGAAGACTGCAGGTAAGATGCTGCTGCTAATGATGTTCCTTTTGTCTCCTTGCAGGTTCTGCTTCTCCGAGGTTCGAGGGAATAGCTGGACACGGTGAGCGTCACGTTGCAAGCTGCAAAGTAACGCAAAGGATGTTGTCTTGCTCGGGTGTGGTTTAAATAGCCCCAACAAAATAGTCCAGGTAAAGTAGTCCCTAGGCTACCACACCCAAAACACTAGACCGCATAGCTTGGTTCTTAGGAACCAAGCTATGTGGATGCCTCCATGTTGGCTGACAATACAATAAAGTAGTTCCCAAGCACATTGTTTTTCATGGTGTATGAGCCTGGCGCCAGGAATGGCCCCATGAGGGTTTTTGAAGAGGATGCCAGGCTCTAGAGGCCCGAGTCCTGACTCCACCTGGCCAATGGGTTTGCCAGAGGGGGTTTTGGGCGAGGGTCGTGACAGCACTCCCCCCTAAGGCCCCTCCCATGGTGTTCCTTCTGTCTGGCCCAGGTTTGGTTGGGAAGTTCCAATGGAATTTCCTGATTAGACGTGGTGCGTGGATATTCTCACTGGGCTCCCAGGATCTATCTTGTGGTCCAAATCCTTTCCAATCGACGAGATAATATAGCTTGGTCCTAGAGTATTTAGAGTCCAATATATCTTTGACTTCGAATTCTGGTTCTCCGTCAACAAGTATGGGCTTAGGTGGTGTGCCAATACGTGTGCCTGGTTGCATTGGTTTCAGGAGGGATACATGGAATACCGGGTAGATGTGTAGATTAGGTGGTAAATCCAGTTTCACGGCTGCTGGGTTGATAATTGCCTTAATGGTATAGGGTCCTAAGAATCTGGGATGAAAGGTCCCTTGATGGGTACGAATTTAGCGGCTAACCAAACTTTGTCTCCTACTTGATAATCGGGGGCCTTTTTCCTGTGTTGGTCGGCGAATCTCTTTTGTTTTTCTTTGGCATGAATAAGGTGTTCCTTTGCCCTTTTGAAAGCCTGAGTAATGGTTATGTGTAGAGTCTTAACCGTTGGCATTTCCAAGCTGGCTGGAAGGTCTACTTCAGAGGTACGTGAATGTCTGCCATAAAGGGTATAGAAGGGTGTTTGTCCCGTGCTTGAATGCAAAGAATTGTTATATGCATATTCGGCTATCCATAGTAGGTCTTTAAAATTCCTTTGTTCGTGGTACAGCATGCACCGTAAATATTGCTTGAGTGTCTGATTGGTTCTCTCGGTTTGGCCGTCCGTTTGGGGATGGTGACTGGTAGATAGCCGAACATCGATCTGCGCCATAGCACAACATTTTTGTCCAGAAGTTTGAAACAAACTGGCTGCCTCGATCAGAGACCAGAACCGAAGGGAAGCCATGTAGCTTAACCACGCCCTCCAGGAACACTTTTGCTAAAGTGGCTGCGTCTGGCAGGCCTTTGAGAGGAATAAAATGGGCCATCTTCGAGAATAAGTCCACAACTACAAGGATGGTGTTGAACCCTTGGCTTGAAGGTAGATCAGCGATGAAGTCCAGGGAAAGAGTGTACCATGGAACTGGAGGAATGTCCAATGGTTGTAGGAGACCAGATGGTTTTTGTTTCTGTGATTTATTTTGTGCGCAGACACCGCAGGACTGAATATACTGAATGATGTTCTTATGCCAGGTAGGCCACCAAAAGTTCTCTTTCACCTTAGCTAGGGTTTTGGCGATCCCAGGATGCCCTTCGATCAGTGAATCATGATAGTTTGAAATAATATGCTGTTGTAATTCCTTCTTGGGTACATATAGGCGATCCCTAAAAAAGGGTAGATGGTCCTTGATGGTATATTGTTCTCCTTGAGTTTGCCATGCAAGGTAGGCATCAGGATTCATTGTCTGTTGGATTTTTGTTCGTAATTCTGCTTGTGTTAAGGCTGTCGTGATACCCAAGAGTTTGTCTTCAGGTATAATAGGTAGAGGGTCTGGAGTTGTATATACTATTTCATCTATGCCCATGCGAGATAAGGCATCCGCCTTTCCGTTTCTGACTCCTGGTCGAAATGTGATTACATAATCATATTCGGCAAAGAAAAGGGCCCACCGCAATTGGCGCGAGGACTGGGCCTTGTGTCATGATGCCTACCTCCAAGGAGCCAGGTCCGACCCAGCAACCCCAGAGGCAGGCATCATTCCCCCCAGGGAAGTGCCAGCGGGCCCAAGCTGGGGCCCTTTGGACACAGTCCTGGCGCCTTAAGCGCCAGGCTCATGTTGGACCCCTGTCCTGGCGCCTTAGGCGCCAGGCTCATAAAGCTAGACATGTGTTCAAGTGTTTTAATGTGCACTTACCTGATGCAGACCATGCTGCTACATCCAGGCCCTCTTGAGGCCTGAATGGAACTACTTTACCTGTGGGACTACTTTCCACCTGGGTGTGGTCGGGGAAGGATACATACCTGATCGGTGGAAGGATACATACCTGGAACTTCTTCCAAAGCTATTTAAACCACGCCCGATCAGCAACTCACGCTTCGCGTTGTTCTGCTCCTCGCAGCTGGATGCTCACCGTGTCAGCTCCTGCATATGGACTTCAGCCACGCCTGTCAGCATCCTGGGTCACCCTCAAAGGGAGATAAGAGAGAATTGGGGAGAAAGAAGACCTTACCTGCTAAAGCTGTATCACGGAGACATCACACCGACGATCCTGAAAGGGAAGACATCATTTTTAAAAGCATTTCGCTTCGATCGCTGCAGCGCTGCATTTCACTCACCTTTCCTGGGCACCTCCATCTTCAGCAGCGATCATCCGGATCCGCAGCCACTTCCCAGAGCCTAGAGAGAAAAAGACAAGAACACAAGGTGAGAGAAGGAAGGGAATAGGAAAAGCTCAGTTTCCTTCTAAGACTTACCTGTTGGGTCATTCCCATTTCATTTCGGGTCCTGCCGCTTCCTGGCATTCCGGACCCCGGCCCCTATGGGGAAAAAAGACAAAGACATTGAATGGGCGAATGCAAAGACATTACCCGAACGCTCATCCAGAACTTACCTGTCATTTATTGGAACTGCACGTTTCACTTCGGGTCGGCGCCATATCTCCGGCATTCCGAACCCCGGCCCCTAAGGGGAAAAAGACATAAGCGTTACCGCTTGCTGCAATAAGACAATGAACATTATTATTAAGCTTGAACTTTTGAACTTGCAACAGAACTCTTACAGTGCCTTACCTGAATAGTCAAGCTCATTTGAACTTCCATCAAACCTCAATCCAGTGAAGTAACTGGGTTTCAACGCGCCCCTGCATCAGAAGCAGGATGGAGAACTCATCCTTCCAGACCCTAAGGTGAGACTTCACGGGGAATCGTGGAAGGGTATCGTGGAGGGTTGGAAGGGAGTGGGAGGCTTGAGCATTATTCAGTCAGTAGGTAATACTCCCTTTTCACGCACAGGGGAATATTCCTACGAGCCAGAGAAGCCAGAGTAGAGGGGCCCTACCTGTCCATCTTCAGAGTCCTGCGCTTCACCATTGAAGAAGCATCAGCACTCGAAGCCAGACCTGCGCCTCCGTGGGAATCAGGTGAGCGTGACAGAATGCGAAGCCTACCCACAATTTCCCACCCGGGCGCTATGGAGACTTCCGAGACAGATCAGCTGGCCCAGCTTTTGGGGGAATTACGGGCAGAAGTGCACTCAGCCCGCCAGGAGACTAACGCTCTCAAAAGAGAACTGATCCTATCCAAGGAAAGAACAGATGACCTGGCCAAAAGGTTATTGCAGGCCCATTGCGGGACTTCCGGGCACTTTCTTCGAAATTGTCCGGTTAAACCACCTAAGAAGGTGGTTGGAGCCACTGATAACGATTTTTTGACACCTGATTCAGGAAACGACCTAGCCCGACAAGCGTAGGGGTCCGCTTGCCGAGCTCGAAAACAAATTCTTTGACCTCGCATTTTGTCATGCCAATGGTGCTCGTGGACCCAAAACAGCCTCAGCAGTTGCATGCTATAAAAGCATACATCGACAGTGGAGCTATTGGAAATTACATAGACCGTGAATTGGCTTCCAGGATTAAGCTCCCTCTCCGCCCGAAAGTAACCCAAGATGTCATTACTACAGTAGATGGAACCGAAATAGCCTCAGGGCCTGTAACACATTCCACTGTTGAAATGACACTGGTGGGTCAGGATGGACATTGGGAAGCAATCGTGTTTGATGTGATCAAGGCCCCACAATTTCAAGTAATTCTTGGAATTCCTTGGTTAGAAACACATCATCCCAGAATTGACTGGTGAGCAAAGAAGATAAGTTTTCCTGATTGTGAACCAACTTGTTATCCAAGAAATCCAGTTATGGGTCTAGCCTCAGCAACTTCCACCCCTGTACAGCTACCGTCAGAATACCAAGAATTCCAAGACGTTTTTCAGAAGGAACAGGCTAACACGTTACCTCCCCATCGGTCTTATGATTGCCAAATCGATCTGGTACCCAATGCTCAACTACCTTGTAGTAGGATTTATGCTCTTACGGAACCTGAGAACCTGCATTTGCGTCAGTATTTAGATCAGTACCTAGCCAATGGTTTTATTCGCCCGTCCAAGTCTCCTGTCTCCTCAGCTCTGTTCTTCGTGCCGAAAAAAGAGGGCGACCTTAGAACATGTATAGACTATCGCGCCCTAAATCAAATAACGATTAAGAATCGTTATCCTCTGCCCCTGATCCCTGAGCTTATCGACCAGGTGAAAGACGCTTGTGTGTACACCAAGTTAGATCTTCGAGGAGCTTATCACCTGGTGCGTATAAAAGAAGGTGACCAATGGAAGACTGCCTTCCGCACCAAATTTGGGCTCTTCGAATATCAGGTGATGCCCTTCGGTTTGTGCAATGCACCTGCCGCCTTTTAGTACTTTATGAATGATGTTCTTCGGGAACTTATCGATGTCTGTGTCATTGTTTATATTGACGACATCCTGGTGTACTCTTCTTCAGAATCCGATCACAGAAAACATGTTAGGGCAGTTCTTGAGAAATTGCGCCAGCACAGACTATTTGCAAAGCTCGAAAAATGCGTTTTTCATACCACAGAAGTTGAGTTTCTCGGATTCATCCTGACACCACAAGGAGTCCGAATGGACTCGCGAAAGGTGGACGCCATCCTCAAATGGCCATCTCCTAGCTCAGTGAAGGGAGTTCAGAGCATGCTCGGCTTCGCCAATTTCTATCGAAGATTCATCCCGGAATTTTCCCGAACAGTCCAACCCATCACAGCTCTCCTAAAGAAAAACAAACGCTTTGAATGGACTCTTGAGGCCGAACAAGCCTTTCAGGACCTGAAAACCAAATTCACCTCTGCACCAGTATTGAAGCACCCGCACCCAGATCTCCCTTACATTGTGGAAACCGACGCATCCAGTTCGGCCATGGGAGCTGTCCTGTCGCAAAGAGACCCAGAAACTAACCAACTACACCCTGTGGCCTTTTGGTCCAGGAAATTTTCTCCTCCTGAAATCAACTACGCAATTACCGACAAAGAGTTACTGGCTATTAAATCTGCTTTCAAGGCTTGGCGTCACTACCTTCTCGGGGCAAGACACACCATCACCGTAATTACGGACCACAGAAATTTACAGTATTTAAAGACGGCCAAAGCTCAATCTTCACGACAACTCCGATGGGCTCTATTCTTTGCGGAATTTGATTTTGTAATTACCTATCGCCCTGGCTGCAAGAATGGTAAAGCGGACGCCTTATCCCGGATTGGCATGGAAGAACCCAATTCGAGTTTAGAACCTGTGCCAATCATACCTGAACAAAGAATCTTAGGCCTAACTTCATTGGAAACTATTGTGGACATCCAAACGCAAGTAAAACAACTTCTAGACTCTTCAGCCTTACTGGAATGGAGTCAAAAGGGTCCTCATTACACCGTTAAGGATGATTTACCCTACTTCCAGGAGCGGTTGTTTCTGCCAAGTAAAGAATTGCAAGAACTTGTTATTGCCCATCATCATGAATCATTAATGGAAGGACACCCTGGTATCGCTAAGACGGAGGAAAAAATCAAACGCCACTTCTGGTGGCCTTCTTGGAGAAAAGACATAAAGTCTTTTGTATTGTCTTGCGGAATTTGCGCCCAAAACAAGTGTCAAAAGAAAAGGCCAGCCGGACTACTTCAACCCTTGGATATTCCACCGGCACCATGGCACACCTTGTCAATGGACTTTATAACTGACCTGCCTCCTTGTGCTGGTTACAACACTATTCTTGTAATTGTGGATCTATTCTCCAGAATTGCCCACTTTATCCCTTTAAAAGGTTTGCCTTCAGCTTCCACCTTGGCCAAGGAATTTCTGGAGAATATAGTTCGCATACATGGTTTCCCTTCCATATTAGTCTCGGATCGTGGAAGTCAATTTATCTCCCATTTTTGGAAGAAGTGTTGCCAACTAGCACAAATAGATGTGCGGTTATCCACCAGCCACCACCCCCAGACCGACGGACAAACCGAGAGAACCAATCAGACTTTCGAGCAATATCTTCGGTGCATGTTACACCAATCCGAGTTAAATTGGAAAGACATCCTTTGGATCGCAGAATATGCATACAACAATTCAGTGCATTCTGGAACCGGACAAACTCCTTTTTATACTTTGTATGGTCACCATCCTCGGACCTCTGACCTAGATCCACCTCAGACCCTTGAAATGCCCGCAGTAAATCATTTGCATTCCACAATAACCCGAGCCTTCAAAGAAGCTGCAACTCATTTACAGCAAGCCAAGAAAAAGTATAAAGAAAACGCTGATTTGCACCGAAGTAAAACTCCTCCTTACCAAGTAGGAGACCAGGTATGGCTAGCAACGAAACATTTACCCCTCAAGGGCCCGCGAACCTTCAATCCCAGATTCATAGGACCTTATCCCGTCAAGGCTATAATCAATCCCGTGGCCTTTAAACTGGATTTACCGTCCAACATGCGTATTCATCCAGTTTTTCATGCATGACTTTTGAAGCCAGTACAACCAGGGACCCGACTGTCCAAGCCTCCAGACCCAGTTCAAATTGAAGGGGAATTAGAATTCGAAGTTAAAGACATTTTAGACTCCAAGGTGTTAAAGTCAAAACTCTTCTATCTTGTTGACTGGAAGGGATATGGACCTCAGGAGAGATCGTGGGAGCCTAGTAACCATGTTCACGCACCTCGATTAATACAAAGGTTCCACCGGAGATTTCCGAACAAGCCAAAACCCCCGCAGGGAACAACCTTGGGAGGGGCCTTGAGGGGGGGTACTGTCATGATGCCTACCTCCAAGGAGCCAGGTCTGACCCAGCAACCCCAGAGGCAGGCATCATTCCCCCCAGGGAAGTGCCAGCGGGCCCAAGCTGGGGCCCTTTGGACACAGTCCTGGCGCCTTAGGCGCCAGGCTCATAAAGCTAGACATGTGTTCAAGTGTTTTAATGTGCACTTACCTGATGCAGACCATGCTGCTACATCCAGGCCCTCTTGAGGCCTGAATGGAACTACTTTACCTGTGGGACTACTTTCCACCTGGGTGTGGTCGGGGAAGGGTACATACCTGATCGGTGGAAGGATACATACCTGGAACTTCTTCCAAAGCTATTTAAACCACGCCCGATCAGCAACTCACGCTTCGCGTTGTTCTGCTCCTCGCAGCTGGAC
Source organism: Ambystoma mexicanum (assembly GCF_040938575.1). NCBI lineage: Eukaryota > Metazoa > Chordata > Amphibia > Caudata > Ambystomatidae > Ambystoma > Ambystoma mexicanum. The sequence goes on from NC_090923.1 coordinate 916,995,374, forward strand.
GCTCACCGTGTCAGCTCCTGCATCTGGACTTCAGCCACGCCTGTCAGCATCCTGGGTCACCTGCAAAGGGAGATAAGAGAGAATTGGGGAGAAAGAAGACCTTACCTGCTAAAGCTGTATCACGGAGACATCACACCGACGATCCTGAAAGGGAAGACATCATTTTTAAAAGCATTTCGCTTCGATCGCTGCAGCGCTGCATTTCACTCACCTTTCCTGGGCACCTCCATCTTCAGCAGCGATCATCCGGATCCGCAGCCACTTCCCAGAGCCTAGAGAGAAAAAGACAAGAACACAAGGTGAGAGAAGGAAGGGAATAGGAAAAGCTCAGTTTCCTTCTAAGACTTACCTGTTGGGTCATTCCCATTTCATTTCGGGTCCTGCCGCTTCCTGGCATTCCGGACCCCAGCCCCTATGGGGAAAAAAGACAAAGACATTGAATGAGCGAATGCAAAGACATTACCCGAACGCTCATCCAGAACTTACCTGTCATTTATTGGAACTGCACGTTTCACTTCAGGTCGGTGCCATATCTCCGGCATTCCGAACCCCGGCCCCTAAGGGGAAAAAGACATAAGCGTTAGCGCTTGCTGCAATAAGACAATGAACATTATTATTAAGCTTGAACTTTTGAACTTGCAACAGAACTCTTACATCGCCTTACCTGAATAGTCAAGCTTATTTGAACTTCCATCAAACCTCAATCCAGTGAAGTAACTGGGTTTCAACGCGCCCCTGCATCAGAAGCAGGATGGAGAACTCATCCTTCCAGACCCTAAGGTGAGACTTCACGGGGAATCGTGGAAGGGTATCGTGGAGGGTTGGAAGGGAGTGGGAGGCTTGAGCATTATTCAGTCAGTAGGTAATACTCCCTTTTCACGCACATGGGAATATTCCTACGAGCCAGAGAAGCCAGAGTAGAGGGGCCCTACCTGTCCATCTTCAGAGTCCTGCGCTTCACCATAGAAGAAGCATCAGCACTCGAAGCCAGACCTGCGCCTCCGTGGGAATCAGGTGAGCGTGACACCTTGGCTGTTTTGAGATATTGCAGGTTTCGGTGGTCTGTGATGACTGTAATGGTGTGTCTGGCCGCCAGAAGGTAGTGCCTCCAAGCTTTAAAGGCGGATTTGGTAGCCAGGAGTTCCTTGTCCGTGATGGCATAATTAATCTCTGGAGGTGAGAACTTTTTTGACCAGAAGGCCACAGGATGTAGCTGGCTGTTTTCCGGGTCTCTCTGTGAAAGGACAGCCGCCATTGCAAGATTGGACGCATCAGTTTCAACGACATAAGGGAGGTCTGGACGAGGATGTAGCAGGATTGGAGCGGAGGTAAACCTTCGTTTAAGTTCCTGAAAGGCTTCTTCTGCTTCTTCGGTCCAAGCAAACTTTTTATTGTTTTTTCGTAATAGTACTGTGATTGGGTGCACAACCTGAGAGAAGTCTGGGATGAACAGGCGGTAGAAGTTTGCAAAGCCCAGCATGCTTTGTACCCCTTTCAGAGATGTCGGTGAAGGCCATTTCAGAATGGCATCTACCTTGTGCACGTCTATTCTGATGCCTCCTGGAGTAAGGATAAAACCACGAAATTCTACTTCGGTGACGTGGAAAAAGCATTTTTCAAGCTTTGCAAACAAGCGATGTTGACGGAGCTTGGTGAGGACTGAACGAACGTGCCTGACATGATCTTGTTCCGAGGCTGAGTATACTAAGATGTTGTCTATGTACACTAAGGCACACACATCAATTAACTCCCTTAAGACGTCATTCATGAAATATTAGAATGCCGCAGGAGTGTTGCATAACCCGAAGGGCATGACGTGATATTCAAACAAGCCGTACTTAGTACGGAAGGCGGTTTTCCATTCATCTCCTTTTCTGACTCGGACCAGGTGGTACGCTCCTCGAAGGTCCAATTTGGTATAAATCTGGGCATCTTTAACTTGGTCTAGCATCTCAGGGATAAGTGGCAAGGGGTAGCGGTTCTTCACGGTGATCTGGTTCAATGCGCGGTAGTCAATACAGGTTCTCAAGTCTCCTTCCTTTTTCGGTACGAAGAACAAAGCACTGGCTGCGGGGGACTTCGAAGGACGGATAAATCTGTTTGCAAGGTACTGGTCTAAATAGGATTTCAAATGAATGTTTTCTGGTTCAGTGAGAGCGTAGATCCTGCCGCAAGTGATTTGTGCACCAGGAACAAGGTCGATCTGACAGTCATAGGGCCTGTGCGGCGGCAATGTATTGGCTTGGTCCTTTTGGAAAACATCCTTGAAATCATGGTATTCACTTGGAAAGGTATTAGTTGCCCCCATCGTTGATACTGTCACTCCAGGAGTCATGGGGATTCAGATGTCGTGTTTCTCCTCTTGGTAATAGCAGGCAGGGGTGCAGTCACTGGGGAAGGTTAATTTTCGTGCCCGCCAGTCTATCAAAGGGTTGCGAGCAACCAACCATGGCATCCCTAGTATTAGCCTGAACTGAGGTGCCTTGATGAGATCAAATTAAATAGACTCCCGATGTCCGTCCTGGCACAGCAAGGTTACCCTGGCTGTGCACTGGGTTACTGGTCTGGAAGCGATTTCTGTCCCATCCACGGTGGTTACCTTGTCCATAGTTGGCTTAGAACACAAAGGAAGCCCCATCTCTGCTGCCAGTTCTTGATCAATATAATTTCCAACTGCTCCGCTATCAATGTATGCTTCAACGGCATGCATTCTTGACGACTGTTGGTGGTTAATTAAGATCACTGGTATTGCAAAGTGCAAGGTCAGCAACTCTTTCTTCTCACTCGACAAACTGACCTCTACGTTTGTCGAGCTTGGTAGTTTTCCGATTCCTTAGCTTCATCCTTCTCTGTGGCCTCGACTGTTCTTCTTGGGGGTTTTACTGGGCAGTCCTTCAGGAAATGTTCTGGTTTCCCACAATACAAACAACGCTGTTGTTGTCTTCTTTTGTCCCGCTCTTGTTTTGTTAATGGAGGCCGTATCCCTCCAATCTGCATCGGTTCTACAGCATTTTCAGGTACACGGGGTGTGTTTTCCCTTGGTCGAACATACACGGTCTGAGGGTCTGTCTTAGACCGGTCTGCCTTTCGGTCCTGCAACCGGTGGTCTAGCTGCACGACCAGATTTATGAATTCTGCACAGTCTCTGGGTGGATAAACCACCTGGGCTAAGACGTCCTTTAATCCGCCTTGTAAGCCTCGATGGAATAACGTGGTTCTTTTGTTTTCTGGCCACCTAGCTTCGGCCACCAGTCTGTTGAAGGTAGCAATGTACATTAACAAGTCCTGATTCCCCTGTCGGAGAGACAAGAGTTCATTGTCTACTGCTTCTTCCTGGGTATGGCGAGCAAAAAGTTTTTCCATTTCTCTCTGGAACCCCCCAAAGTCATGTAATAGAGGATCGTCATGGGTTACCAACGGCACCGACCAATCTGCTGCACTAACACTCAGGTATGATAAGACAAAAGCTACCCGAGCTTGGTCGTTTGGAAATGCTCCAGGCCTACAAAGAAAATGAAGTCGGCACTGATTGATGAATGCTGCATACTTCCGTGGGTCGCCTGAGAACCTTTCTGGTGGTGCCAGGGGCACTGTTCCAGGTAACGTGATCTGTACCGGAGTGGGTGGTATGGCAGGGTTTTGCATCGTTGGATTGCTTCCAGGTAGAGGCGTCCGTCCTGGCTGTGATTGCAAGTACTGCCTGCTAATCTCTTCAGTGCGTTCTTTGGTCACTATTAGGTCTCTCCAGAGGGCATTAGTCTCTTGTCGGGCAGAATGAACCTCAGCACAAAGCTCTCCTAGTAATTGGGCCAATTGGTCCATTTCTGATGTCTCCATGGTGCCAAGGTGGATTTGTTATGGTAGGCTTCGCGTTTTGTTACGCTCACCTGGTATCCACAGGGACGTCACCCAGCCGGGTTACTCGCTGGTATGCTTCTCAGCTTTGCCCTGATGTGGTCTGCGGGGAAGGTTCTGCCTGAAAATACAGGAGGACTGTGTTCGAGACTGACCGACTGGGGTAAGTATCCTCCCTCCACCCCGTATGATTTCAGTCCCTCTGGCGCCCTCTCCTCACCTTGTGGTAGAATTAGGCGTGCTCTCCGTCTTGCCTTCTTTGCAGGGGCGCGTTGTCTTTCATGGGCGAGTGCGGTCCAGATACTTCACTGATGCCTACCCGTTTGATATTGTTCAGGTAGGTCTTATTGGTGTTCTTTAGTTTTGTTGCTATCCTGCATGACTTTCTTTGTTTAAAATGTCTCTTTTTTCTCCCTTAGGTATGCAGAGCTTCAGCACGGCAAACTGCCTTGGTTGAGCTGGTAAATGATGGCGCATTAAGAGCGCTATGATGCAGTAAGTAAGCGCTATGCGTAACGCTGCAAAGTCTTGCCTTTGCTAACCTGTGTTTTCCTTCCTGGTAGGTCGCAGTGTTCTTCAGCGCGAGTGGAATGGCCTGAGTGGTGCCAGCCGCGAGGCGACCAGCCAGGTAAGCCTTTTGAGCAGTTCGTAATTTGTAAATGTCTCTACTGCTTTCTTTAATGTTGCCTCTATCTTCCTCTTTCAGGTCGTTCTGTCCGTGAGGCGTGCAGATTCGAGGAAGCTGTTCTCAGTAGCTGTGAGTGTTTAAAGATGAAGACTGCAGGTAAGATGCTGCTGCTAATGATGTTCCTTTTGTCTCCTTGCAGGTTCTGCTTCTCCGAGGTTCGAGGGAACAGCTGGACACGGTGAGCGTCACGTTGCAAGCTGCAAAGTAACACGAAGGATGTTGTCTTGCTCGGGTGTGGTTTAAATAGCCCCAACAAACTAGTCCAGGTAAAGTAGTCCCTAGGCTACCACACCCTAGGCTGACAATACAATAAAGCAGTTCCCAAGCACATTGATTTTCATGGTGTATGAGCCTGGCGCCATAGGTGCCAGGACTGGCCCCATGGGGGTTTTTGAAGAGGATGCCAGGCACTAGAGGCCCGAGTCCTGACTCCACATGGCCAATGCGTTTGCCAGAGGGGGTTTTGGGCGAGGGTCGTGACACGAGTATTGCTTTTAAGATCTAAGTTTTTACTAAGAATGTTTGAGTAAGAGCATCGAGCGAGTTTGTTGATGTTCATTATGCTCCCTGTTTTAGATTCTTGATATTAAAACAGTCTTCCTTTTGCCAACTTCCTGAGTCGTCCCTATTATTGATGTATAAATATAATCTACATCCCCATCCATCTCCAGGGTAATTGCTACTCAACTTAAAGGGATGGGGTATATCCAGTTCACTGTGTATCCTGTTTTGTCAGCCATAGGACTCCATGTTAGTTTTTGCTATAAAAGGCCCTGAGTCTGTAACGCTAGCAGCTCACTTGGGCACTACCCGTCTGTTGGTGTGTTGGTGACAGCCCTTTTGCGAAAGTCCTTGTCTTGATTGAAATAAATGATTGTTAAACCCACTTACTAGTGCGTTTATTGAAGGAGACCTCTGCCAGTGCAATTCTACATTGACAAATTGGCGTCCCTGGGTTGGCCTCTGCAGTGGTAGCCCATCATTTTAAAGTGTGCCCCCCCATTGAACCCTGTCTTACAATGCCGATATCAGGGCCCCATGTCTATCGCACCTATCGACTCAGGACGGGGGATAGGAGGCTGCCCTGCCAGAGGCCCGACGAACCTGACAGAGGACTGAGGTCTCCAATGGTGTGGTGAGTTGATTGTTTCTGCAGATATTGTATTGGTGGATTGTAAGCCACATTGGTATCAGTTATATGGTACGTATTTGATCTTGGTAAAGATAAATTATTGTAAATGGCTAATTTATGTGATAGAAATAGTAATGAGAAGCCTATGTATGCGCCTGCTGAGGGCACCCCGTGTTATCAGATGTTGACTAGTTATGGGCTGGGAGCAATACAATTTTGTATGAATTGGGAAGAATATACAAAGTAATCCGTACAGTATCAATGGCCACAGGCAGGAACTTTTGATTTAAAAACCATTGAACATTTAGAATTGATATTGTTGAGGAAAAAGGTCTGCCCCGCTCAACATGCCGCTGTTCGACAATGGTGGTTTGAGGTAATTAAAACCAAAATGGCACAAGAAAAAAAGGATAAAAAGAAACAGAAAAGAACAATAGAACAGAAAGCGTGTGATTTAGATAATCAGGAATTTGAAAAACAATTAGACATAGAAGATAGAACTGCACTAATAAAATACCACAAAGGCATGTACCCCCCCCCTTCTAGGAAAAAAAGGGAAAATTAAAGAAGATGTAGACGATGAAATGACAAAGATTACGGAGGGGCTGTTAAAAATGAATGTCCCAATAATAGCTTCCACGGCTCCTCCTCCTTATTGTCCCTCTCAGGGCACTATAGATCCGATGACCCCCGAGGAAGATGAAGGTAGATTGCCTAGAGTATATACACTATCACCCGAAAGGGAAGGTGATATGCAGGAATTAGCACAGAGGGTACTCTTTAAACAGGGAGATACAACATTAGTAGGGGAAGATTTAAGAGAATGTACAAAATAGGAATTTTGAAAAATCATGAAAAAACACAGAGCCTTGATGGGCTAATGGTGCAAAGCGGAGAAGAGGAAATGGCTTCCGGGTGTAGGTGTCCTTTATGATGAGATGGTTACAGAGGGTACTCGAGACAAATTATGGGATAAATTCGACGTTATAGATCAAACAGTGACTTCAACCATAAGACAATACGAAGAGGAAAAATTGGCAATAGAGCTTAATCAAAATAGGCTAGATAATGATCTAAGGGAAGCCCAAGGGCAAGGAAAGGAGTTGGCCCAGAAGGTGGTAAATGAAAAACAACCAGGATTGGGGAAAGAATGGGATAATACGTTTGGAACTCATAAAGGAGCAGTGCAACTGGCATGGTTGAAACAACTTATTGATTTAGTCCGTATTGAATGTGACATTAATAGTGGTAATAAGGAGATATGTGAAAAGGCTCGAGAATGTAGTCTAGAGTTGGGAAAATATGGCAGGGATTCCTAAAGCCCAGGCCCAATGCCCTTTAAGGGAATGCATCCCTGTCTTGACTGTCAAGGAAGATGGCAAGGAGCCAGAACTTACAAAGGCAAATGTTTATGTACCTTTGTCGAGAGCAGAATTTCTCAGTATTGTGAAAACTACCCCAGACCCTAGAACACATGCTGCAGGATATTATAAAGAATTAAGGGCTCTGTTTAAAACAAGAACATTAACCTTTGAGGATATTGATACTGTTAAGACCTCTGTAACTCCGACAGAAATATGGGAACCCTTCAGAAAGGAGTATCATAGGGATCACACCATTGTTTGGGATGTATTGGAAAAAGCTGACCGATAAAGAAAACCTACGGAACCCTTGTCAGAAGAAATGAAGACATTAGGAGTTAGACTCCTTAAGGCCCTCAGTGAAAAGATACCAGAGGTAGACGTGTACGTAGATAAAATGGACGCTATCGTCCAAGGGCCAACAGAAACAGTGGGCGATTATCTTTAGAGATATGCAGGGTCCTTTAAGGCCCATAGTGGCCAGGCAATGAGTGATCAGACGGGGCAACAATATTTCACCATGAGCTTTGTGAAAGGTTTACAAAAGAGGATAAAGAAACCATTGAAGATGGGCGAGAGTACATGGCAGGCTTGCATCCCTTCGCAGATTTTGGAAATGGCTAAATATTACAATAGACAAGACGAAGAGGAGGCAGAGAATAAAAATGTAGCAGACAGGAATTTGAAAAATAAGGTGTTAATGCAACAGGTGATACAGCCCCCTCGGGGTGGACAGAGAGACAAGAGGCCCCAAGTAAAACGTACAACAAACAGTGCTCAGCAATGACCCCTGCCCCGATTAGATCAGTGCTCATTTTCTAAACAGACAGGACATTGGAAGAATAACTGTCCCGTGCTAATGGTGCGGAATGGTCAGCAGTCAGGAAGAAGAGAAAGGCGGCGAGGGGGAACCGGTGCAGGGCCACCCCAAGGGAAAGGGAGATTCAATAACCCAGAGGGTAATGTGTTTTCAGCAGGTGCCCCACAACAACAAATGATTGGTGTGAATGGGAATGGGTTTGCAGAAGATGAATTGAGTGGAATGGTGTTTTTTGATGATACTGCCACATTCAGCTGAAGCACCCCTAGTGAAGCTGGGGAGATGGTGCCCATTTCTATTGACCAGAAAGGACCTTATGTTAAATTACAAATAGGACAGCACCCCACCGTTAAATGCTTGGTTGACACCGGAGCAGGTAGCAGCTCGGTTGATGTCAAGACTGTCCCCTCAGTTCCACTATCGGGCGGAAATAAGGTATCTGTAGGGTTCGGTGGGGAACCCATATGTACTCCGGTGTCCAGCAAAATTGAGACATCTATATGTGGAGTTAAATTGGCAAGCAAATGGCTATAAACCAACAGGTGTCCTGAAATTCTCCTTGGATTGGATCTTTTGAAAGCCTTAAATGCAACCATTTATTGTTCCCCGGCAGGTGTTCGCATGACTATACGTCAGTCCAAGATGGGGAGGTTGTTATCTGGCTGAACCATTGCCACCACAATTGCATGCACTGCCCGCAGTGCTTTGGGCTGCTGGTAGTAATGATGTAGGTGTTTTGAATATTCTCCCTGTGGCGATGAAAGTCAAATCTGGGGTTCCTCTGCCAAGGACCCCACAATATAAAATATCACCAGAAGGGGAAGCAGCATTGGTGACAATTGTACAGGATTTAATACATCTGGGAGTTGTCAAAGAGTGTGATGACAGTCCATGTAATTCTCCTGTGTTGCCCGTCCATAAGAAAGGAGATTAAATCAACCCCTATAGATTTATAATTGACCTAAGACAGATCAACAAAGTTGTGGATCCAAGGTATCCAGTTGTCCCCAGTGTGACCAGTATTCTTACAATGGCCCCTCCCACAGCAACTTATTTCAGTGTGGTTGATTTGAAGAATGCCTTTTTCTATATACTCATAGCTGAAGAATCTAGACACCTTTTCTCCTGTGTGTTAGCACAGCGGCAATATAGGTTTTGCCGAGCACCTCAGGGATATACGGAGAGTCTGGCCATTTTTAGTCAAGCATTAAAACAACAGTTGGATGAGATTCTATTGCCCACATGTGTAATGCTGCTACAATATGTTGATGATATTTCGATATGTGGAGATAGCGAATTGAGTTGTAAGGAAGGAACCTTGATTGTATTACAACATTTGGCACACCATGGCCACAAAGTGTTACTTAAGAAAATGCAATATGTGCAGCTGAAAGTTGATTATTTGGGATATGTTCTCACTGAAGATGGGCGATCACTGTCCCCTTAGAGGATACGAGTCATCCAAGAAATGGCCTATCCTGGTACCTATAGAGAATTGAGACGACTGTTAGGTATTACTTCATATTGCTGTCATTGTATCCCTGAGTTCTCGTTGTTGGCTTGGCTAAGCCCCTATCACAGTGTTTAAAAACAGAGAAGGATCAGACCCCCTTTATTTGCACGCAGGAAATGAGAGAGGCCTGCAACGCTTTGAAAAGTACTTTTTGTAGTGCCCCGGGACTCGGGACGCCCAATTATGGCAAGCCATTTACCCTTTTCGTAAATGAACAAGAAGGTTGTGCTCTATCAGTATTAACTCAGGGACAAAGTGGAAGACAGAGGCCTTCTGCTTACTTTTCTGGAACCCTGGATAATGTGGCGTCAACACTGCCCCCATGCATGAGATCAGTTGCTGCAGCTGCAGTAGCACTTAAACAGAGTGCTGGCTTGGTTTTAGGGACTGCAATAACTGTAAGGGTACCTCATGCTCTGGATGTGTTGCTCAACAGGACACAGACTCAGCATTTGACAGCAGCATGCTTGATACAATATGAATTAACATTATTTGCACCAAATGTGACTATTGCAAGATTTAATACTTTGAATCCAGCATCGCTTTTGCCCTTGTCAAACCGGGAAGGAGACCAAGATATACACGATTGTTTGATACGCACTGATGAACAGAAGGGTCGATCTGAGTGACTTTCCCTTGGAGGGGCGTGATGGGATTCTATCTTGTGATAGCTCATGGTACAAATTGGAAAGTGGGGAAACAGTAGCTGAGTATGCAATAACAACTGAAAATGATATTGTCCATATGGAACGCATACCTGAATTATCAGCACAAGCTGCAGAATTAAGAGCATTGACAAAGGCTCTAGATTTAAGCAAGGACTTAGCTGTAACCATCTATACGGATTCAGCCTATGCACATGGTGTGGCCTTTAATTTTGGCCTACTATGGAAAGAAAAAGGATTTCTTACCTCACATGCTACCAAGATAAAGCATGGTTACTTAATAAGCAAATTGTTAGCAGCATTGGCTGAACCTGCTTGGGTGACTATAGTGAAATGCTCGGCCCACAAAAAGATAGTCGACTTTGTGGGTCAAGGGAATGATTTGGCAGGCCAGGTGGCTAAATATGCTGCGGAACACTGTAAATTGCCCCTTCCAGAGTGTAACATGATACAGAGGAATGAGGAACGAAAAGGGGAGGGTGGAGTAGGATGAGACATTGAAGGAGTAGTCAGAGGCATTCAAGAAGAAGCAAAAGATTGTGAAATTAAAGCATGGACTAAGGACAGAAACAATAAACAAACGTCAAAGGATGTGTGGCTGGATAGACTACAAATGAGGTGGTTGCTCCCTGACAGTTATTTGCCCATGGTAGTAGATATGGTGCATGCCAATGCTCATGTTAACGCCAGTGCGATGGAGGACATGCTAAGCAACGTGTGGAAGAATTGGAAAATTGGGTCATACTGTCGGAGATAGGCAGCATAGTGCGCCATTTGCCTCCAGCATAATGTGGGTAAATATGTAAAGGTCTCATTAACAAGATGGGTATCCCCTACAGCACTGACAGGGGGGGAGAATTATATAACTTATGTAAACCAGTGGTCCTGTCAGGCGAAAAGAACCTAGAATCAACACCTTAATGCTTGACTGACCTCCAAGCCATGCAAGGGGGAAGAAACTCAATCTGACCCAAGTCACAAGAAGCATTTAGAAAAATACATGGTTTTATTTCATAATTAAGTTGATAAAAACACATTAAATCTGTTGCCCATAATACGTATTGGGTCTTGCTCAATAAAATACTATGCATACAAAACAGGATGCTACCTTGGAGATAGCTCATAATTAACACTCAAACTGTCCAATATACTTGAAGATTTTATCAGTACAAAGTGAGCCTGCATTAATAATAGCCCATATCCACATTCCACAAAGCTGGTTGCGAATCCAGTGCACCAGACTCAAGTGAAGGGGATCACGTGAGTCAGGAGGACTGATATTCACAAGGGTATTTGTGAAAAACTTGTACAAGCTCTATATAAGTGCCATTCAATCAGTTCTCACATGAGGGCACAGCTTGCAATTATAAGAATATCAAATAACAGATAAATTCAAACTGTAATAAATAAATCATTCAAACAATTCTTGTTTTGATGACATTTGGACAGGAGGACAGGGTACAATGACGAGGGAGTGCTTTATGTCAACTACGATAGCCTAGGGACGGTTTAATTTAATATAATGATAAGGTCAACCTAGCAATATGTATTACATAACAACTGTAGTTTCGATGGGAACGTTCTTCTAACTGACTCCAGTTGAAACCTGTCTTCGTCAGGAGAGTACTATCCCTTGTGTATTAAACACGTCATGTAAATGGGTTAAAATTAGACCATTAAGATGAATGCAGGGCAAACCAAAATTATCGGCCCTGTAAAAAGAAAAGAAAGAAACAAGAAAACAGAGACACAAAAAATAGCTTCATTAGAATTGGGTAAGAAAGAGAAAACAAAATACACAGTCAAGCTTGCTCCAGTCACACTAGTGTACATGAGCATATGTGTAACACGGGAGAATAATCAAAATAAATTACCATATTCTCAACCAAAAGTGGCTTAAGTTGCTGTTATGCAGTTGCTTCCAATAACATGTCAACCGAACACTGTGCAGACCCCAGCGTAGTAGGTCTGTGGAGACATAAACCAGGGACATCTATTACAGTTGGGAAACAATTCCCTAACTGCCATTTGTGAAGTGAATTGACCATATGCATCCTATTTTCCCGTCCGCCTAGGCGGTGAACTAGCCATAGGTTAAAAGTGTTTCAGGACTCACCTATTGTAGATGCTCAAAAGCCTCTCCCCAATGTTGGCTCCCAGGGGGTCATCTTAGATGAATGCGTCCTTTAGAGAAAAGATTGGATCCTCCAAAGTTGTACCGCGAGGCATGTCGTCCTATTGCGTTGAGTTTAGCAGGTTCTACATGCCAAAGGAAGAGGGAAAACAAAACAGGACCGATGCGTGTTCAGTCAGTGGCCCCATTACGTATATGAGTAACATAATGCTCAAAAGAAGGTGCTCGTTTTGAAAATTAAAAATAGGAAACTCCAAGTTTTTTAACTAGCCATTCAACGCTGGGGTACACAGCCCCAGCAAGTATGTAAAGGTGCCAGCAGGTCATAGAAAACTCCCCACGCAACCATTTGAAGTAGTGTCCATGGACTTTATACAAATGGAGCCAGTTGCCAAATGGAAATATTGCCTCGTAATGAAGTGTGGGTTTTCTGGCTGGACAGATGCTTACCCCCTGAGAGATAACACTGCCATATCCACAGCAAAGTGCTTTTTGAAATATTGAGTGCCCCAGGACACAGTACCCCTTGGTCCCGCCATGACAGGTTACTCCTCCTCCACAGGGTTTCGCTCTCTCCTGATAGTCACCTATGCGGCTACGGTAGGTGGCCTCAGCACCATTGTCGGACCGAACGTTCACACACTAAAGGTCGTGCCAGCACCTCTCGGTCTCTGCAAGAGTATCCTGCCGGTTCCCAACCGACTCGCAAGACACTTAGCCTTAGAGACAAGCCTTGCCACTGTCTCCCAAAGTCTTGCACCAGCTCTCCAGGCTTCAATGCAGCCTCCTCGGTCACCTGGGTCTCCCTCTCGTCGTATCACAGACTCCAGCTTGCCAGAACCACACAGGCCTTTGCCGAACGGGTCAGAGTATGACGAAGAACACAGCCCGTCTTTTCTGTTCAGTTTAAATAGCGGGGACGACGCCAGTGTAACATCCCTCCGATTGACATCACCTGCTCTAGCTTTCATCCCACTGAAATGTAGCATTTTTGAGTGCTACTATGTCTCTGTACTTTTGTTGTCAGGTGGGTTCGATATTTTACAATAACACATAGTTTCGGAGGAGATCCTATATGTGTTATCTTTGGGAATTATTCTCAAACTACGTGGTGGGATTTTACACAGGGGTTGTGCCTCCCAGTTACATCCTCATTCCCAGTCATGAGAGTAATAAAAAGGGAAAACAAAAAGGAAAAGCAAATAGCAATCATCCTATTAGTCCCATTAAAACGCATAAGATGGTGATTCGCAACCCATCTGCACAGCTGAGGAGGCTGCATCAAGTGATGGGAGTGCCCCGGCCATGCAGGCCGAAGCAGTACAACAGGGTGAGGGGGACAACATGGATGGCCTGTCATCCATCCATGGCCTACAGTTCAGCCCCCCAGAACTGCACAGCCCCAAGCGCTCCCCAACTCCATCCATGGCCAAGCTCTGTACACGATTGCAGCACATCGAGCAACAACAGGCCACCCTGACGCAGCTGGTGGAAAGACAGCTGGAGGATGCCAGGCTGCAGCGGGAGAGGAATGCCACGTCGATGCGTCGGCTCACCAGGTCGATTGGACGATTTGCGGCCACAATTCTCACCCTGGCACGCCATGTCAGGGAAGGGAACAGTGTGCAGTCCAGCATTGCCGAGTCAATGTTGGTAGCCCAGCAGGCGTTTCAAGGACGCTTGCCCATAGTTACACCGACAGTCACCTCAGCCAGCACCACCCCATCCAGTTTTGCCACTGGCAGCCCACGGAGGAGTTCAAGTCGGTTGACTGGATCCGCCAGCAAGGACACACCTGCGCACAAGCACCCCCGCAAATAGTGGCATGTGGGGATGCCAGTCGACATGACATTTGGGGCCACCATAGGTGTTGGAGGGGTGGGAACGTTTGGGTGGTGGGGGTGGTGGCGGTTGCCCATTAGGGGGTTAGTTGTTAGGGGCCTGGTTGGGGGTGGGAACGTTTGGGTGGTTTGGGTGGTGGGTGGGCATGGGTGTACAGCTTCCCTACCCAATGCACTTTCCTCCCTGTTTAATTCATAATATAAAACCTTTGAAAACTACCATAATGAGTGGACATCTGTCATTTCATTAGCAGACAAAAATCATTTATTCACTGGCATCGTCATATCCATGCTTTGCTGTCATTGTGTAATATCTCAAAAGTAAATGCGAATGAGTGCATCCTGTGCTTGTTGGCCATCTTGCGCACCCCTGGGAGGTTGTGGTGCCACCCAATCTCCATCGCCATCCCCGTCTCATCCCCATCTTTATCTTCTGCGTCTGGGGGCAGCGGAATGTTCCTGCGCAAGCACAGATTGTGCAGCAGGGCAGACACAAGCACAATTTTACCCGTCTTCACTGGGTTGTAGAGCAGTGATCCTCCAGATCTGCTCAAGCAGCGGAACCTGGCCTTCAGTAGGACAAATGTCCTCTCAATCATGCCACGTGTGCGAATGTGTGCCCTGTTGTACGCCTCCTCATGCCTGTTCCTTGGCCTACGTACAGGTGTCATCAGCCATGGCGTGAGTGCATATCCAGCATCACCTACATGGGATGTAAATGTGTGGGACATGTCAGTGTTTGTGGTTCATCTCACGATGTGATGCAATGCAATATTGTGTCATCATACATTCATCCATATGGGCCTAGCCGTGGTCGGAAGGGCGGGTGATTGCCATCCATGGGTAATTGTTGTAGATGGTGGCATTTGGACATTGCACTATTACTTGTTGTGCATATGAAGTGGACCTTATACACGATAGTGGTTGCTAAGTAAGGCACTGTGCAATGACGAGCACACATGGGGGAGTCATTCCATGGCCTGTGATGATTTGGCTGTTGCAGGATGTCACATGTGCAGCCGTCATGTGCTTTGGGGGGGAAGTGGTCCTAAGTGTGGGTGGCTGGATTGAGTGGATCAACTTGTATGGCTTGTTGGTAGCTTTGGTCGTATGTCTCCTTAGGCAGGGTGTGTACTGTGGCAACCTGTCATGTGTAGATATGTGATGTGTGGGTTATGCTGACCGTCCATTACATGGGACAGGGGGTGATGCATGTGCAGTTGTAGCAGCCTACTTACATGTGTCATTGGCCTGGGCACTCAACACACTTCCATAGGGCCTATGCATTGGCAGTTGTACTCACCCAATAGCCATGTGCTTTGTCCAGTGTAGCGTTCCATGTAGCGTGGCAATGTGGAATTCCGCAGGACCATTGAGTCATGTGTTGACCCCGGAAAACGTGCGCAGCAATGTGTAATGAGCAGTCTGGCATCACATACCATCTGTACATTCAGTGAGTGGTACTGTTTCCTATTGCGGTACACCATCTCCATTGCACGTGGTACTGTCAGCTCTATGTGGGTGCAGTCTAATGCACCTATGCAATTTGGCATGGCTGCAATGGCATGGAATGCCAACTTGGTTGCAATGACCTCTGCAAGTGTACGGGGTAGGGCGATGTGTTCCGACACATGACGCAGCAGAGCGTCCAGTACCTGTCCCAATATTTTTGAAAAACAGGGTTGTGAGAGCCCGTGCAGCTCACCAACTGTGTGCTGATAAGTTCCGGTGCCTAGGAAATGCAGTACTGACACCACCTTCATGAGGGGGGGATTACGGTCAAGATGGCAATGTGGCTGCTGATGTCGTCCTCAATCATGGCGGTGATGTACATGATTGTTGGACGGTCCAGCCGGTATAATGTGTGGGTCTGTCCTGGGGTCGGGTTCCAGGGTGAGGCCCTGATGCGGGGTATTGCAGGCTGCCTGCGGGGTCGTGCCGGCTGCGCAATTGGGTTTGGCATGGGTGCAGGGTTTGCTAACTGACACCTGCGCCTCCTCCGCCTCATCCTCCTCTGCACCATTGCTGCCACCATGTGCACTGCTGCCTGTAGGTTCAATATTCCCAGTCCCAATGCTGCTGCTGCCTGCATTGTTGTGTTTGGAGTTGGCCTGGGTGTGGCCCTTTTGTAGCCTCCCAGTGACCTGCTGGGTCCGGCTGGCCTCATTTGGGGTACCTGTGGCCTGATTCAAC
This sequence comes from Ambystoma mexicanum, assembly GCF_040938575.1. Taxonomy (NCBI): domain Eukaryota; kingdom Metazoa; phylum Chordata; class Amphibia; order Caudata; family Ambystomatidae; genus Ambystoma; species Ambystoma mexicanum. The sequence goes on from NC_090923.1 coordinate 917,011,576, forward strand.
TCACCTGGTACTGTTTTACGTCATGTTCGTGATGGCGTCGATACCGCCTCCGTGCCCACGGTTTTTCCACCATTTTTGTGGCAGTGTTTCCATGTCTGTGGTACTCGTGATGCCCATGGTGTTTCGTGTTGCCGGTAACTGGGTGGTTTCGCCGCCGTCGCATTCTACGGATCCCTTAACTCCGCGGCGGCGGTTTGTGGTGGTGGTTTTTCCGGGTCCGTGGGTCGTGATTGCACGGTCACGGAAATGACGCCGGTATAGTTTTACCAGTGGCGTTAAGTCCGGGTCGGTGGACTCGTAATGAGGCCCAATGTGTTTAAGTGTTTCAACAGAGTTAGTCTTGCAAAATCTACAATGATTGTCTGCCATTGATTTGTCCCACTTTGATCTTCTTTCCAAGGTTGCAAACTGATTAAGGCAAAATCACATGTAGGTACCCCGGATCTTTGGGCAAGGAGGCAAGGAAATAGGGAGATATACGCAGCCGCATATGTCCAGTTGATGCAATCATATGCCAAGCACAAATGCCACAGAAAGCCATTAAATGCCTTAAACAAATTGAATAGCTTAAAATATAATGCAAATCCTCATGTCCATTTGCTGCCACCATATGCCCAGGCCAGGGCATCCTTAACACTTTTCTTATTATGCCTGACTTTGGATTTCGCAAAATTAGGATACAATCGCAAGATGAAAAGTGTGGCACAATGCCCACATTGACCTGCCCCCCCCTCCTGCACTTATCTTACTGCTTCAGCACTGCTCATCTTCCTGCTCCTTCTCTGCATCGACGCTGCTTCCCTACTCCTCTCCTGTGCAATTCCCCTTTCTCACATTTATCCAACTATGATCCCAGAGACTGCTGTACTAGGGCTGAGCTTCCCGTCTTTCAACAGCATCCCGGCTCATTTCATCGACATCAGCAGTACATGGTGAAATGAGAACATGGTGAAATGAGAACAAGCGTCCTCACACCTTGACCCGCCCTCAGTCCTATTGAGGCCAATACAAGGCTGCTGAGGGAGGGACAATGAGTGAGATATGTGGAAAGTAGAGGGCCCTGAACAGTGTCCTCTTTACTTTTGGCTTCTCCAGTGGCGTATACAATCTTTCTGCTGCCTTAGGCCCAACAAAGTGCATGAGCAACTTTATTCCATCCCTTCACCAGACTCCAACTCTTCAACCGCGTTCCACTACAATGCCTTTTTTATTCCCTAGTACTCTGGGAGGCACTGCCCACTCCCCACACAGGCACCACTGTCCTCAAAAGACCCTGGAGGTCTATTTAAACACACTTTTGAAAACAAAGAAACGTGAGTAGTCAGTTTGTCCCCCAAGTGTGAATCCTGGTGATAAAAACAGATATGGTTGCATTTGCATATGAAAGCCCTGACACAGCTCCAGTTATGTAATCAAATATGGGCCTTCAAGGCCCTAAGTTCATTAGGAGGGTAAAAGCAGTATATAACAACCCCAAAATGAGACTCTCTATTAACTTGCGTTTGTCGGAAACAGTGCAAATCACACGTGGCACGAGACAGGGGTGCCCGCTGTCTCCACTCTTATATGCCCTGAGCCACTTTTACTATACATTAGGCGAAACCCAGCAATACAAGGGATGAGATTTGGAAGGGGGGCACAAGATTATAGCTTTTGCAGACGACATGTTGCTGACTCTGACATAGCCGAAGACCTCAATACCGGCCCTTTTACAGGAGCTTTCAACGGTGGGAAAAGTGTAAGGGCTAAAGATCAACCTGACTAAATCGGAACTACTGTCCTTGGGGCTCTCACAAAACCACCTGAAGCAATTGAGAAGGGTTCCCCCATTCAAATTGTCAACTAATACAATAATGTACCTCGGAGTGAACTAACCGACTGTATTGCGTCCATGTACGGGGCCAACTATCCCGGGATACTTTCAAAAATTAAAACGGACCTGGCTAGATGGACACCGCTCCGAATTTCGTGACTGGGGAGGATAGCCTCCATAAAAATGGCTGTGCTCCCTAGGGTGCTGTACCTCTTTTAGTCCCTTCCACTTAAGGTCCTGCTGGCATTCTTCAAATCTCTAAAGAGAATATTAACCCAATTTATATGGCAAAACAAATGCCCCAGGATCTCATTGGAGACCCTGAAGGCACCAAAGTTAAAGGGGGGTCTTGACCTCGCGAACTTTGAAAAATATTATGCAGCGGCTCAGCTGAGAGTCCTCCGAGACTGGTTCACGAAAGATATGTCCAAGCCATGGGCCGGGATGGACCAGGCAGTAGCAGGCCAGACCCAAGAACACAAGGCTGAGCCTCATTCTCTCAGTTGTGTGCAACATACGGGATAGACTGATTAGCCAGGGCCTAATGTCCACAATTCCATCCCCATTCACCCTAATGTTTGGGAACCCGCAATTCTCCCTGGGAATGGCGAAGGGATCCTTTGCGAAGTGGAAGACATGGGGCTGCATAAAGGTGGGGGACATGTTTGAGATGGGGGGATCAGAACATTTGTGGACTCTAGGAAACATCTGGGCCTGCAGGAAAAGGACAGACAGGAATACTACAGTTGAGACATTGGCTGCAGCAGCCAGCAATTAGACAACCTGGGACACGGGCCTTGACCCCATTCAAAAAATGTATAATAATTCAAGCGGGGGACAAACACCTGATTTCAAGTCTATATGGGTTACTACTGGGAGAAGGCCCAGTCCATAAGTTGCCCTATATGCTAAAATGGCAGACCACAGTGGGGGAGGTTATACCTGACACGCACTGGGAAACACTCTGGGTGGAAATCCCGAAACTAATGAAATCTATTCAGATGAGGGAAGCTTGGTACAAGGTGATGGTACAATGGCACTATACCCCTGTGAGGTTACACTGAGTGTACCCAGGAATAGCTCAAGAATGCTGGAGGGAATGCTCAGGGGGGGAGACTGGAGTCACATTTGGTGGGACTGCCCGAATTTACAAGGATGCTGGGGTGACATCAAAACTCAGATCTCAAAAATGATTCAGGGCCCCCCAGATTATTCCCAAAAGGAATGGATGTGTGGCCTCTTCAACCCAGAATTTCACATCCAGACAAAATCCCAATGTAAGGCCTACATGATCCTACTCATAGCGGCATGGATAGTATTAGCAAGGAATTGGAAAAGGAAAGAGCCTCCCACAAATGTGGAATGGCTGCGTAAAGTATGGGGCATAGTAGCAATGGAATGGATTTTATACAGAATACAAGGGGATAGAGACAGGTTCCGCCAAGACTGGGGTCTGGTGTTGGACTACCTACGGGGAAACTACTCAATGCAATGGTGTCCATAGAATCTGAAGACCTTGGACATAATGTAAAATTGCAACTCTTATCGAAGCCACAAGAGACTGTACCACTATCGCTCTAAATTGGAGGTCAGAGGAGGGAGGTTATAGGGGGAAGGGTGATCACTTAAAGTTTGTATTAATGAAAATGCCAATAAAAACAAGTAAAGAAAAATGGGCCTTCACACAAGAAAGTGAAACTGAGTCACAAACTATACCACACCACTTTTTAAGCCACCACTTCATTTCCATGATGTATGCTTTTTGGCATGCACATAAGTTCTTTTTGTAGAACTTTAAATCAGCATAAGAAACATCAGTACATCTGAACAGTAGTGGTTAGCTCCTGAAAGCCAAATGTTTTAAAATAATACCTTCTCAGCTTTGGTTAGTACAAATATGTGATCAAGCAAAAGTGCCAAAATTGCAGACAGTGTACAAACCCTGGCAATACTATTCCTATTCCTTGTACATATGTCACACCTTTTGTATTGAACCTGATGCCAAGTGTTTTCCCCCATGCGCTTTGAAGCTGCCTGCGAGTTAGCACATTATAAAACTCAAAAAGAAATAAAATAAAGTATGCGATCATGGGCAAATCATTCTATCTCACTCTGCCATACCTGGAAGTCCTCAATGAACACGTCCTCAAAGTTAATCCTTTTCAAAGTGTTCAATCAAATACAAATTAAATCATAGTTGGATAAATTGACTGTAAAAGAGGGACTTTTAACCCCTTCAGTATGGACACGGGATAATATGCTGCAGTGAAACATCTCAAATACATTATGCATTAAAGAGACTTTGAAAACTGTGAGTTTGCACAATGAAGGGTGTTTGTAAACCTGGAAAACTTGGAAAGGTTCCTGAGAGGTGTCATGTGGAATCTCATCGGGATGAAAAACATCCATAGGCTGACTTTAAAACTCTTTATTTAGGAAATTGAGCCCCCCTTTCCAATGATATACTGATTTACAGGCTGTACATTTGTATGTGGGTCCCCTCCCAATCTTCACAAAAAGCAGCCCGGGCCAGAAAAGAAGCTGCATACAGCACTCCAAAGACAGCGATTTTTCAGCTCTTATTGCACCAAGTAGAGGTTTGTTGTGACATCCCTAAGTTGATGACAGTCAAGTTGTGTATCAGCAAAATAATCAATTTTAGTGCATTTCATTAGTGCTAATTTGGCATTGACTGTTTTTCAATTTAAAGTGAACAAATGTTTTCTAAATATGCTGCCTGTATCCAATAGGCCTAGTTTGGGGTGCCAGTCGGCCTTATAATACATGGTCTGCTGGGCTTTTCTCTGCCTTTGTGATTTCCCAAAACGGGTCACAAAGGCCCTGCAAGAAGTCCCAGAGGAGTCATCAGGGGAAGCAGCTGCTACCTCCGGCGACCCCTGAATCAAAACATTTTGATATCTTTTTATATAAAATGTATATACAAATTAATACTTTTTCATAGATTTTTTTAAATAAACATGTAAATGAACATTAATATTTTTATATAAAAAAGTATATGCAAATTAATAATTTTTGATATACAATTAATATAAATGTACCATATAAAGTTGGCCCAAAAAAGGTTTTGCTATGCAGCACTTCACCCAATGTGTGATCTCTGACACATACTCAAACCCTGTCAGGCACAGCCGGCCAAACTATAAATTCACATTGTCAAAGCTTTCAATATTCTATGAAACACAGTGAAGTTAAAAACTGTCATTTAAAAAGCACACATTGCAGCTTGCACATGTAAAAATTGAGTCCTGAGACTCCAAGCCTTCCCTACCACACAGAGCACTTTGCTTATACAAAACAAAATAATGTCAACTGTAGTGTTTTGTCCATCCAGGCCCTGAGTCTAATTTGCAAATATAGCTTTTATATTTGTGTGCTGGTTGATACATCAAAACAGGCTGAAACTGCTCTCAACCTCTAAGGTGTGAAACACCCCACATAAAATTGCTAAAAACATAGTGCTACTCATAGTGATACTCACTATACAAATAAACATTACATTATATTACATTACATTTAAAATGTAAAAGAGCCTTGCGACTAAATGTTACAGAAAATTCTTAATAAACTGCACAACATTTTAACACTGAAATCATAAGCCCTGTTTATACACAGGTTTTATAAAGGTAGCGGGCGCCCCTCTCTCGCAAGAACAGACATGATAACCTGTTCAGTGGTTATTAACCACTTGAGAGTTCGCAGCCACTGCTTTTACTCACTGTGCCTTTCACAGATGGGAAATATCCATTTGCATATCAGTCTTTGTCCTGCCCAGGGGCAGTCCAGCACCGAAATACAATGGCAATTCCAATCTGAACGAGAGTACCACCAGCAACCCCATACACGTGTTTCACCCTTGTTGGGGATCATCAGTGAGGTGAAGCTGATGCCTCTCTAAGCACAGTGAGAGGGAGACCACGTCTGGTTGCCCCCAGGAGACCTAGGGTTACCAATCCCAGGTTCCTTAACAAATAGTTTTATAAAGGTAGCGGGCGCCCCTCTCTCGCAAGAACAGACATGATAACCTGTTCAGTGGTTATTAACCACTTGAGAGTTCGCAGCCACTGCTTTTACTCACTGTGCCTTTCACAGATGGGAAATATCCATTTGCATATCAGTCTTTGTCCTGCCCAGGGGCAGTCCAGCACCGAAATACAATGGCAATTCCAATCTGAACGAGAGTACCACCAGCAACCCCATACACGTGTTTCACCCTTGTTGGGGATCATCAGTGAGGTGAAGCTGATGCCTCTCTAAGCACAGTGAGAGGGAGACCACGTCTGGTTGCCCCCAGGAGACCTAGGGTTACCAATCCCAGGTTCCTTAACAAATAGTTTTATAAAGGTAGCGGGCGGACAGGTTATCATGTCTGTTCTTGCGAGAGAGGGGCGCCCGCTACCTTTGTTAAACTTTTTGTCAAGGAACCTGGGATTGGTAACCCTAGGTTTCCTGGGGGCAACCAGACGTGGTCTCCCTCTCACTGTGCTTAGAGAGGCATCAGCTTCACCTCACTGATGATCCCCAACAAGGGTGAAACACGTGTATGGGGTTGCTGGTGGTACTCTCGTTCAGATTGGAATTGCCATTGTATTTCGGTGCTGGACTGCCCCTGGGCGGGACAAAGACTGATATGCAAATGGATATTTCCCATCTGTGAAAGGCACAGTGAGTAAAAGCAGTGGCTGCGAACTCTCAAGTGGTTAATAACCACCGAACAGGTTATCATGTCTGTTCTTGCGAGAGAGGGGCGCCCGCTACCTTTGTTAAACTGTTTATACACAGTCCAACCCTAATAACATATTTAAAGGCCTAAATACATTATCACAGAATTATAAAAATACCTTTTTAATCTGAAAATGTGTCCTTAAATGCCTGCAGTTGTTTAATTTAAAAGTAAATACAATGAAGCAATGTTTTCTTTCTGGGAATAATCTACCTAAAATAGACTAAAAGCCTTCTGGGGGTGTGGGGCACTGGCACAGGCTCTCAGATAAAAGGCTTCCACGCAAAGGTGCTGGCAGTTCAAACCAATTATCCACAATATAGAGGATCTCTCGAAACTCCAAAGCAATATTTCTGCAGGTTGACATCCAACCTCTGCTTTTTAAACATTAAAGCCTACATTCACTCACATGCTGTTTCCTTATCAGCACCCTGCAGCTTGCTGTTTTTATTAAAAAGTGAGGCCCATCCCTGTGCTAAATCCATTATCCAGAAACATAAATATATGTGTGCTTACTTTGTAAAAATAGACCTTTATAACAAAACTAAAATTACCTAGCCACCTCTGACCAGTCATAGATAACAATATTTTGTATTGTAGGACCCCTCCCCATAAGCTCCGTCCAGCTCATCATGCCTTATCAAGCCTTATCAGGCCTGTCATCTGTCTTTTCTGATGCACTGGGCAAAAATGTTAAAGTCTTGAGTTTTTCAGATAAAAACCCCTCCCCACAGTGGTCCTGTTTCACAGCTGACCAGCGTTGTCATTTCTCTACATGCCCCTGCAGCCCTTTTAAACAGCATTCATTCTAAGAGAACTGGGCTGTGTGCACATACTCTCCAGATCAGCAGACATTTGTGTAACTCTAGTGGAGACACTTTGCTCTGTCATTTATATTTTGCCATAGCAATACTTTGAACTTTTGTATAAATCTGGTGAGGACACTTTAGTTATAAACGAAATGCTTTCATTATTTAAAAGAAACATGCATTGGCAAACTAAATAGTTTGACTTTTGTATAGACTCTGTGCCACATACACTGCACTGTCATTTGTATTTTGGGCTGCTATCCTCTATTTAGAGTCTATATAAAATCTACACCCGTGTTACTAGGCTATAACGCTAAATCAACTCTAGAGGATTATTTTTAGACCCCGAGATTGTTTGGAATGCTATGATCTCATCTATACTATATATAGACTGTATGTCCAGTTCATATAAAATTGATATATATTTTGTATCAAAATTGATATCAAATTATTATATCACATTTGTTTGGGACAACTTTATATACAATTTGCATATTAATTTGATAGCAAAACATATATTTTATATACATTTGTATATAAAAAAATATTAATTTGTATGAGAATTTTCATATACGTTTTATATAAAAAATATTTTTATATAACATTTTATATACATTTTTATATTATAAATATTCATGTTTATATACATTTTTCTATAATTCTGCTTCCTACCACATTAAAGGCCAAGCCCCTCTCCGACGTCATCGCTGCATCACAACGCAAAACCCTAAGTTCACAGTCCCTGTCTTCAGAGCTCACTTCGCCCTCCATAGTTGACCAAGCAACACCACAAACTGCTGCTCCTGTGTTTACATCATTTTGATATATTATTTATATTCAGTTTATGTCATAACTGATATAAACTATACCACTTGATATCAAATATACATTTGATTTCAAATCAATATCAAAACCTTTTGCTATTTTTTATATACAATTCATATTAAATTGATATCAAAACTGTATCAAAAGGGGGCGGGACTAAATACACAAAGGGGTTAGGGCCACCTGTAAAAATGGTGCATTACAAAAAAGGGGGCCCCATTAACTACTAAAGTTAAATGGAAAAATGAATAACTGAAAATGAACTGTAGAAAAAGGGAATGGGATAAGAACAAAGGAAGGCAGTTGGGCAAAGGTCATCTCCATTATTCCGATCCTCACTGAATGTCAGAGAGTAAAATAGGGCAAGAGGATAAGGAAGAAGAAGGAGAAAATATGATCTAAGTACTAGGCTCTTCAAACACAAACCGGTGTGCCACGTATGTTCACAAATGAGCGACATATCTCTAAGCTGCAGCTGTCTAGAAAGGAGTGGTGGGGCCCTGATCCTCAATGTGCAACATGGATTTGTAAAAAGAAATACTGCATGCCACTACTTTGAGTGAACAGGAGGGATGTTAGAAGTGCAAGTGCCCTAACAGGCCACAGCTTGAAGCTGCTGTAACTCTCACTGCCACTCCTTTCCCAAATATGAATGCATACATCTTCCAGCCATAAACAAAATGAAAAGGTGGTGTGAGAAATCTGAAGGTGTCTCACCCGCTAGTCCCTGGGGATCTGTCATCCAGGTGGCCAGGACACAGCCATCGCTATTGGATTCAGTTCCTGGGTCAGACCAGTGCGGGAGGATCACCAGGATGGGGGGGTCCTCCGGGAGCGGAAGTGGGACACCGAAGGGTGAGACGCACACCTTTTGCCCATCCTACCAGATAGGATATCTAAAAAACCAACGCTCCTGCCCCCTTTTTCTGACATGAACACCTTCTCATGGGCAGTTCATTGTGAGCAACAGCGGACTAACACCAGAGCCCTATACCTGACATGTTCCAAAACAAGGGTCAGGCAATTACTGATAATTTCACACACCTGACTTCCATCACACTTCCCCACATGGATAAAAGGCGGAGCATGAAAGCACACTCTGAGCAAGGTCAAACGCACGAGGAAGGAGCTATTCCGGGATGCCAGTTTAAATCTAGGAGAAAGGCGACAAGACCAGAGAGCATGACAAGGAGGGAGTTACACTTGCCCTTTTCAAGAAAGAAACATAATACCCGCAATTACAGCTGACGGACGTTGTAGCGTGTCTCAAAGGTACACAGGGCCCTCCAGCATTAATAGCCAAGGTGGAGAGAAGCGATTGCCACTGTGGTACTGTCCTTGACTCTGACAGCAAAGCAATGCCAATAAGTTCAGCACAGCCAGTGAGTCTGGCGAAACTGATAGCAGACTAGACTGTGTTATGCTCAATGTTGCAAGCGGCAATATTGTATGAACAAAGAACTTGTGTGCGATTGAACTTTATGAAACCAAAATAGGTACCAGATACAGAGTGGTCCGGCGCCACGTGGGTGCTCACTCGAATGTCTCTGTTTGGTACCCCAGAGCATTTAAAAGATCATTGAACGGTGAAATCGAAGTGGTCCTGCAGCGGGTTAAGTTGAATCCTGTGCACATTCAAAAGTCTTTGATTGTCTATGAACGGAAATTGGTCTGAGCCCGGAAGAGGGGGACTAATTGTTAAAAAGGGGATCTGAGCCCAGAAGAGGGGGGTCTGGGGTGAACAGTTAAATTCCCCAGCAAAGATATTGTTGTGGCAAATGTGAACCTGACTGAGGGATGCCCGCAAATTAAAGTTGGCCCGTAACCCGACTGAGGGAGTCTAATTGTGAAAAGAAGGACCTGAGCCCGGTTGAGGGGGTTCCCAGGCAAAGAGTAAATCGCCCAACTTGAATATTTGGAAAGAAACATTTTCTTTGTTGTTTCTGGTACATCAGGCCCTCTGAAGCAAGAGACTTTGAAAAAAAGAGACTTGGGCACCGAAGGCATTGATGTTGGTAAAAGGAACTGTGATCTTGTGCCGAAAAAGCCCAAGAGTGTGCTGTGCTCGAGTGACCCGCCTTGTCCCGTGCTAAAAACGTGGGGAAGGGAGGCCAACGACCTAAACATCCTGACTTATCATTTTGTGAACACTTTTTTCTTTCTGTGAACATTTTCCCACACTATTTTGTACCATAGCAGTAAGGTTTGGCAATATTTTTTGTTTTTGTTTTTACTATAGGCCCTTTGTATTTGACTGGACTCCACTAGGACTGTATTATTATTATTTGATGGTCATAGCTTGCTCCCATCTTAGATTTAGGTAAAGTTCAAAAACACCCTTGAACTGTGATCACTTGTGTCTGTCTTACTTTGTTACCATGCCTTCCTTACAGTGGGGACAGCCAAGGAAATATGATGATGCATTTATACACTAACACCCATAGATTAAGAAGGCCCCCTTGTTGTAAAATTGAAGGGAAATGGGGGCCCTTTTTTAAAGATTCTGGAGCGAATCACTGAACTGAGCAATCGGGTCCAAAGATTTCCAAAATATGTACTGTTAAAGCTGTTGGTATTTCTAACAATCCTGTGAGACATCCTCACTAGTGACATTGGGTCCCATCTCAGATGAACATTCCTCCTAAGTCCCCTCTCTAGTGAATATGATGGGGTTTGATTTCCTGTGTAAATTAGGTTGTGTGATTTGTTGTTTCTAGATATTTCTGGTGAAAATGAAACTGAGGTGATAGCTATTTTACAAACAGAATTGAAACCAATACAAGTTAATAGAGAGTCAAAATTTGATCTGGACGTGTTATCAGAGGTACTGAGTACATTGTGATTGCAACATGCAAACAAGGTGCGTCTTATCAGGAATTCTGAACAAGTATGAATTCAGGTTAACAGAGTGAATCCCTTACACCAAAAACCTGAAAATCCTTTCAAACCAGAAGCAGAAAAGAGCATTGTCATGTAAAAGAATCATTATTACAGCATTGAATTATTGTTCGTATGACTAGTCCATGTAATACAGCAATATTGCCAATAAACAAAGCAGGAAGAAACAAATACTGATTTCACCATGGGCTGTCAATTCAGTGGTCTTATCTTTTTCTAGTCCCAGACTAGCAACTATACTTTCCTGAATTCTACTAAGGACTACACTTATTCCTGTTGTTGATTTGTTCTCTGCTTTCTTCTATATCCCAATACATCCAACTAGTCAATATTTATTCACCTTTACTCATTCTAGCTTGCAGTTTATGTGGAAAAGGCTTCCGCAGGGGTACACAGAAAGCCTGACCCTTTTCTCACAAACTCTCAAGAAAGGCCTTGATGAAACACAGTCAGTGATGGTCCAATATGTGGATGACTTACAGGTCACAGCGCTTTCATATGAGGCTTAGAAGCAAGATGCATTAGTGCTCTTAACAGCAGTCGCAGTGAAGGAACAGAAGGCAAACAAGCAAAAAATCCAACTGTGTAAAGAGAAGGTGCTCTATTTAGGGCATGATATTTCAGCTGGGGCTAGCAGTCGAATACAAACTGTGTTGAAACTATTCTGAAACTGCCAAAACCAACAGCAATAAGTCAAACGGGGTCTTTCCTGGGGGCAACCGAGCACTGACAGCAGTGGGTAATAGGCCCTGCTAATATGAAAAACCCTTTACAAGAATGTACACACTGAGACATGTAGAGGTTAAGGTAAAGGAGGAGATAAAATCATGTGTATGGGCTTGAATGGACTTACCTGACTGAACCATGTACCCCCACCAAGGGGGACACATTGAACTCTGGGACAATGGGCAGGCCTCCCCTGCCAGCAAGAAAGGACTCACCTCAGAAGGATACCAAATGGAAGTTAACGGAAGGAAACGCAGTTAGAAGCCTGAGTTGGAAGAATGGAAAATAAGAGGAAAGCAGACAAAGATATACCGAGAAATAAGGAAGGAGAAAAGAGAAGGAAGATTAGCACTCCCTGATGGACAGACAGGGCATCAGGGAGGTAGATGGCCGGGATGCGTATGCCAGCTGCAGCCCGGTAAAAGATCAAAAGCCCTGGGTCGCTTGCAGGGTTTGGCCCAGGTGAAAAAGCGCCCTCTGCCCGGGGCTACAGGAGTGTGGTGACCACGAGACAAGCAGCAGTGCGACCCATGAGGCAACTGCCACCCGAGGTCCAGTCAGGGCCACATAGCGAGTACCACCCGGTGAAGAATGACGCCCCGGCCCAGGGCAAAGTGATCGAGTGTCCCCGAACCAGGGTGCGGCCTGTGAGGCTATGGTCTGCCCAGGGGCCAGACTGGGCAGACCTGAGGAGAGCGGAGTCCTGGGCCATGTGGTGGCGGCAGCCCCGCTGAAGATGGCAGAGTTCCCTGGGGGGAAGTCCACATGCCCCGGGGGCGGACAGGGTGGGTGGGGAAGATGAAGAACCCTGACTGCACCAGCAGTGTTTACAGGGCCTATGAGATCAGCGCCTTCTCCGGTGCCACACGGGTAGAGTAGCGTGGAGCAGGACCTACATGATGGAGCCCCGGTCGCTGCGTCCTATGTGCCCAGGGGTCATCGGCAAGTGTGGCGGGACCTGGGCAGAACCTGACCACATCAACACCCGCTCAACGCCATGAAGAAAAAAACAGAAAGGCTTGTTAAGCCCAGGTCATACAACCATTTATCTATCTGTGTGTGATCTGCCGCAGAGGAAATATTTTAAACAACAATTTATCTACATGTGCACTGCCATGGCAGAAAGGTTTAAGGCAAAGAAGAAAGTAAACCCATTGAGATATATATGATAGCCCGGCCTTGCTCAGAGTGAGTAAGTCAAGTAGCTCGTGGCAGCCATCTGCGGTCGAGCGGGGGTGTCCATGCTGGGGAACAACAAAGGAAAGATATTAAAGGTACTGTACGGGACATGGATCATGACTACATTGTGTTGACTTGATACTTTGATGGACACTTAAAGGCAGACTGCAGCTCCCCAGGATATTGAAAGGGATACACAAATGTCGGGAAAAACAGGAAATGTTTGATAGTGTTGGGGAAGCTTGTGGACGAGGAACCGGCTCAAGGCTCACATGGATAGGGTTTTCTTGTAGATACATTGTTATTTGCCTAGTCTGTGATTGTTTCTCAAGTCTCATGTCTTGCAACTGAAGTGCTGCGCACCTATCTATCTCTGTCTGCCTATTGGATGTAACTGGTACCTGTAACTGCACCTCTATGTCTTTGGGTTGTTTGTGCGCTTTATAAATAAAATAAATGATGAATAGATGGGTATATTTTACCCTCTATAAAGTAGACAAACATGGAAGGAAAATTGAAGGGGAACTCCATGAGAGAATATCTGTTTAAGTAGGTTTATGTGTTTTTATATAAAATGTCTGTAAGGGTTAAAAAGAAACTCCCTTGCCTTATTTAATATCAGGAACCCAGGATTGTAGCCCATCTCCTGTATTAACATCTTTAAATTGCAGGTTGCTCAGCACCTTACCTTACCAGCTAGACTGGGATAGTGGGATGCTTTCAGTGTGTCCCATTTCTGGCCTAGGGTGCACACCTGGGCCAGGGCCATAACAAGGTCAGACACTGCAAACAGAATTTTACACATGAGCCCATTTGAGATCCTTACTGATAGATTGCTGTGGGGTGGGGGTGGGGTGGGTCAGCTTGACAATGCCATACTACAGTACTATCACCATTTGGTAAAAATTGCGAGGAATGACTGTTTTGCTCTATCGCCCTTTCAAGCCCTGCAGCTGGGTGTGTCTCTGATGTCATGATTGTAAATACTTCCTGACAGCTAGATGGCATTAATGGTGATCGACACTGCAGCGTGCCAGCTTCTGTCATCCAGCAATGCCGCCACTGGTTGGAGCTATATATGCTGTACTGGTTCTTAATAGAGGGATGGCATTTTTGTTGTCTAATTTATATCCAGGTGAAGTGAATTTTGCTAAGAACTCTGTCAAAAAAAATGGGGGCAGTTCAGAGAGAGATTACAGATGTCATACAGTAACTACAGAACAAGTCACAAACTGGCCCTGTTGGAAAAAACGGATTGTTGTTGTGGTAGAGAGGTAACAGTGGAACTGCATCATGAGAATGTGGAGATACATACTATGTGGGAATTTTCCCTTGAGCCAGTAAATGTAAGTTTGGGAATGTGCCATCAACTTATAGGACTCTCCCATACTGGGTTCCGAATTACTGTGAAAGAGAGGCTTTATAAAAAGCAGTACCAGACTCTGAATGGGACAAGACAAAGGTGACACCAAAGGTTAAACAGATTTATCCAAACATTTAGTAAACCAACTGTCAAACAAAGTGCTTGACCTAAAGCAACGCAGAAAAATAATTTGAACTTTTACTGTTCAACCAATCTGTATTTTCTAGATGAAGGAACATTCCACAAATAAACGATTCAATGGATTACTGATGAAACCATGGCAGTGGTGTATGAAGCAGCGATGGGGCAGGCGTTCAAGGGTGAGGTGTTTTAGCACATGCACTTGTGGAGCTAATGGAGACTAATATCAGCAGAATATTGTGTGCCAGACAAAGACCAGCGATATGCTCGGTGGAAAGTGTTAAGTATTTACACAAGAAGTGCACACCAAACATTCAGTGGGATGGCATTGCCAGAGGGATATGCAAATTGCCTATCTAGATATATATTCCTTTATCATAAGCTCTTTGCACCCTTAATCACTGCGTAATTTATTGTAATAAAAGCACAAAAAACATATTATAAAGCTATAGTCAATGGAACGTGCCCAGTGAGGTGGACAGTAGTTAACACCATATTAGGATCAATGCAATTCTTTCTGCCAATATTGAATTTTCAGGTAACGTCTCATTTTCTGAATTGTTCTACACGAACAGAAATACACCTGGCACAACAAAAGGACATGCTGCTGGCCAAAGCCAGGAGACAGATGGGGTTGGATGAGCTTAGTTTGATAGCCTCAGTTTGGAAAGTTTACCAAGGGCAAGTGCATGAGAAAGGTTTGGATCAACTGGAGAACGGGACAGGACTGATCACCAGAGCACAGCTGTCAAACATAGATGCAAGCATGGTGTGGCAGGTCAGAAGGAGGAGATAGACCATTCTTATTTCCAAATCAATAAAGAAAAGGCATAACTTTCCCTATCCTAAGAGTTTCCCTGCCTAACACAACTAAACTAGGGGGCTTGTCGTCAGGATTAAAGTCCAGATGAAAAGTCTGTCCTCCATCTGAAGCTAGTCTAACTGACCCTACCACTGTTACTACAAAAAAAACAATAAGGAGAATGAATACCTTCTCCTGGTTGGCTTCTTGTCAAAGGTTTCTTTAACATGAGATTTTTAAATAGTCTCTTGCTATTTCTCACAACAAACTCTTCAATTCTTTCAAGGGGCTTTCCCAGGCCTCTGTGTCCCATTTCCCTGGATTCTTTAGACTCCTTTTGGGTTTCTGTCTAGTGATTGTCTGAGGCTCTGAATATCCATTCCACTTTACAATCCTGCTCTCTTCTTTATTATTCACACACAGGGTTTTGGTCCAACCCTCTCTTCTTCGGTTTGTTTTCTACACACTGAGATATCTAGGTAAAGCCTCTATTCGACTGTTGTTGCTCTTTTGATCTTGCCATTCACTGGGACGAGTTTGATGAGTCACTGAATGTGCCTTACCTTTCTCTTGGTCTTGCCATTCACTGGAACGAGTATGATGAACTCTTGAATGATTCTCCCCCTTTTGACTGTGATACCTCTCACTGGGATGAGGGGGGCTCCCTTCAATCTTTATATTTGCTTATAGGGTATAATATCTTTGTACCTTCTTACATGTGCGCCTTGATCCCTGGGTCTCCTGCTCTCCCCATTACCTGCCGTGAAAGGGGGCTGCGTCACCAGGTCAGCATTCTCTCTTTCTTCTTCTCGTTTGCTTCTTCGGTCACTCTTCCAACATGCTTCGGTGTCCGGCAGTGGTATCAGCGATGAAAGGGGTTTTCACCTATTTCCCTTCCAGACCACCACATTTCAGTTTTGGTTCTATACTCGGGTTCTCGTTCCATGGACAGAATTCCTTGAATCCGTCTTCGGCTTTTTGCCTCTTTGGCATGCCAATCTTAGGGCCCTGGCCCTGCTTGCGTGTCCCTCCTGGGACTTTGACAGGCTTCCTCCAGTCTGTTGGATGTAACGCGGACTGCTGGTACTTCTCCTGGCCAGCTGTCACCTTTCATGTGAAACAGCAAATACCCCGATCTCCCAGCTTCCTCGATCTGGCTGGTTTGTATCTCCCGGGGCTCTCTTCCGTCTTCTCCTCGCCCTCCTATTTTGATGACACAGTGCTGGGCCTTCCCCGGCTTCTCAGGAAAGTCCTTCCTTTGTATTTAGGCCACATTCATCATAACTCTTCCTGACTTCTTCATCTCAGTGATGGACAGACAAGTATTCTTTATTCCTCTTAAGTGCTTACTCTTCACAGTACCAATCTAATCCCTTTCCTCTGTCATTATATCACAGTAACATATGTAAGAGGAATCTAGTGGTCTGTCAATTAATGATGTCGTATTAGGTTTTGGAGGATAATTAGAAGGGAGTTCCTCACTGGAAAGAGGGTCCTTATCCCCAAGAGGGAAGTCTCTCCCTGTGGGGCCCCGCTTACCACCACCCCTAGGGGGAATGTTGCGTAGCGGGCTCACCCAGTAGCCTCACAGGAAGGGGCTCCCCCTTGGGGAAGTGACTGAATCCTTTGATTCATCACAATGGGAAAACTCGGTATGATAGAGGGTTTACGCAGCATCACAAAACATTTGCTAAGAAGTCTTATATTTAAAATCACAGCTACAAATCAAAGAATCAAATGAGATATTGCATGTGGAGAAGTGCAAGATTACCTGGAAGAGCAGTTGAGGGCAACCCGAGATAACATGAAGCATCAGTCCTGGGTGCAGTGTTGAGTACTGACTGTGCTGTGGCCCTGTCAGAACTTGTGGACGTTTTTCAAGCTAGCAGCGCCCATTGGCCTGTGAAGAGAATATAGACTCCAACGTATCAGAATATTCTTTGTATGTGAGTAATTTGCTGATGGAACTGGATGATTAATTAGGATACCTGGAAAATCCAACTCCCCAAATAACCCAGTTACTGAGTCGTGTTTTTGAGGTGAAGCGAGATGTATGGATCGGAAGTGACTGGACTTTGTTGCCAAAAGAATCGCCACAACTCCAGTTCATGGACAAAGTAAGACCCATGCAATTTGCTTGCTGCTGTTGGAATGTAGACTGATGGAGAGCGAATGTTGATGATGAAAGGGAATGTGGAATGCAAGGTGGAACGAAGTGGAGATAATGTTCGTGGTGCCATCTAGGCCAGTGATGACCTTGCGGATTTCATGCTGGAATACCTCGGCAGCTGACGATATTCCAAAGTTGAGCTGCTTATATCTCATTAGCCCAAGGTGAGAGGAGAATGTGGTGATGTACCTTGAGTCTCTTGCTAATATGAGCTGGTGATAGCCAGATCTAAGGTCCAGTTTGCTGAAGATTGTTGCTCCTGTGAGGTCCACAATGAGCTCGTCTATCGTTGGGGTTATGTGGCGTTCTCTTCCAATCGCTGCATTGGGAGGTCTCATGTCTATGCAAATTCTTACAGCGTTGGGCTGTTTAGGTTTTTGGGCCACCACCATTGGTGATACCCACGGGGTTGGTCCTGATGTCTTTTCGATTATCCCTGCTTCTTCGAGCTTGGTCAGTTCTTTCTCCACAGCTTCTCTCAGGTGGAAAGGTATCCGTCGAAGTCGCACGGCTTTCGGCTCTATGGTGGGGTCTATATGAAGTTTGATGGTGTGGCCTTTTAGACATCCTATGCCTTGGAATAGTTTTTTGTGTTGCTGAAGTAGATCGTCAAGTTCGTTGTGTTGGAGGTTGAATGCAAAGTGGATTAGTTTAAGTTTTTCTGCTGTCCTGCAGCTGAGCAGTGTCTCACAGCCAGCGTCCACCACATAGATGCGCGCCCTGCAGTTAGTGTTCTTGTGGGCGAAGTGTGACTTGAAAGACCCTTGCACGGGTAGGGGTTTCTTACATCCATACGCGTATAGTCGAACCTTCTTCTTGTGAAGCGTGGGCTTCGGGTTAAGCTTGCTGAATGCTGTCGCTGGCATTATATTCACTGTTGCGCCGGTGTCAATGACTTTCAGTGGTTCACCGTTGGCGATGACGATACAGGATGGTCTCTTCCTTTGTCGTGACCGGTGTGGCTCGACGGCTGATATGAGATGTACTCGGTGTATCCGTTTGCTTCCTTTCTTCCGTCTCTCTTTCCTCTCAGGTGATACGCTGTCATCGCTATCACTCGTGTCTGGGGATCTTTGGGAGTGGTCAACGGCTCTGGCTTTTCCTTTTTATCTTTTGTTAGGGATGGTGTTGCAACGTTGTCTCATTGGACACAAACACCTTGAGGAATGCTGAAAGCTTTCCTACATTTCGTTGGGGATGGTGCTCTGTAGCGGTGCGTATCAACGTTTAGACTGTTGGGGCACTTGTTATTGCAGCACGTATCGATACGCGGCCTTCACGCGTGTCAATACGCGCTCTTTGGAAACGTTGGGGCACTTGATTTCTGACCTTATTAAGGCAGGCGGGTGTGCTGGAGATGCAGTAGTCGACGCGCGGCCTCCCTGAATGGGCACTTCTGTTGCGCGTGTTACACGCGGTCGGCCGCAGCATGTGGTCAGTGCGCGTGTGCTACGTGGCTGTCTTCGGCGGCGTCTCACCGGGTGCTGGTGCTGTGTGGGTTCCGTGCATCCCGCGACGCTGGTCCAGGCCGACACACGGCCCTGCAAGGATGCTCTGTTTACTGTTGCCGCCGTGCAGGCGGTACGGGCCAACTGGTGCGCATCAGACCGCGCGGCTCCGCTGATGTGCCGGTCCGATGGGGCGGCCACACGTGGCTCTCTCCTCCGCTTCCTCGTCGCCAGTGTGATGTCAGGCCGCTGTCAGCAGGCAGTCGCGACATCCAGAGATGGGCCTTGATGGGCCACGGATGGTGCGCAGCGCGCAGGACAAAAACAACACGACCACACGGTTAGAGTGCATAAACTCGGACTGGCGCGCTGACGCCAGTTCCGGTGATTCCTTTATTTTCCTAGTGTCACGTGACCCGGAACTAACAGGGCACGTGACGCCACAAACAGCAGCTGGTAGGGCATATGTACATCTATTTATGAATAAATAACGTTTAAAAGTGTCCTGCTGGGGGCGGGGAGGCCGTAGCCTGAGCACATGCATTGAGGTCTGGTCTTCCCATTCTTCCGGCTCAGATCCTGAATTGATCGTTTGTTGCAGTGACAATAACCACTTTTTCCTGCTGTTGGCCACATTTACAGCAAGGGGAACGTGGCCCCCCACTGAACTGGCACTCTCCCAAAATAAATCATATCCAGCAACACGCAGAATTTCTACGAGAGGTCTGAGACCCGTGCCACCCAAAATTACGGCCGCGGTGGACCCTTGAGGCACTGGGTCCTTGCTGCATACCAGACATCCTTACAGTCCTCTGCTGCGGTTTGGGAGCCTGGATAGAGGAGTGGAGCACCGCCGCATACCAGGTTAGTGGGAAGGGGGACGTGTCCCGTCCACACTACATACATCTGAAGCAGCAGGGAGCCTCCATGCACATCAGCGATGCGGCTGCTCCAGCTAACCCTCACCCCAGCCTGCCAACATACCTGCATACCGGGTTCCTGCCAGACTTGGCCCACCGGATCAGACCTCCCAGTCCCCGCTTGTATGGCTGTCATACACCATAGTCCTGCAGCTCTGGGGAGCGGTGCCCATTTAATTTCTGCAGCGGACGCGGTCTGGCCCTGGCGACACAGGGGTTCCACTACTTCTCACTTTTTCACCCAGCTGGTTGGTTTGCGCTCTACCGTTTGTGAGTGTGCCCAGACTGGACGGAGGGCCATCCACCCAACCTTCACACGGGACCAGTCGGACAAGCTGTGATAACGTTCTTACCTCACTGGAGCACCTGAGTGGACAATAAAAGCAATGGCAATACCCGTGGGGCAGCCACCCTTCCCAGCCTCTCTGCCTCACTCCCCACACGTACAGATGGAAGGCTAATGTCATGCAGAGCACATCGGAGTAACACTGCACTTGACCCAATACAAAACAACTACTTGCCTCACTGTGCTGCACACCCTGGAGTGGCTGCCCACACACACCACTCACAAGTACTACCTGGTCACCCCGCCATTGTGGTCCTCTTCAACCGTGCTCTCTCACCGACACCTGTTTCACACTAGCTCCCTGAAGACACGGGTGGCTCCCCCTTATTAGTGACATGCACTTTTGAGCAACTAGAAGCCGCTGCCTGGTCCCCTCTGGCCCCCCTGGACTTGGGGACCACACACCTGGCTACCTCCCTCCAAGGGTCTGCCAATTCCTCTGGATCTAAACACTGATCCCACCCAAAGTGGTGGCATCGGAGGCCCAACTCAGAAGAGGGGACTACACGGTCGAATAGCCATCCCAGCCTCACTGGCAACTAAACCAATACGGATGCAGGAGTAAAAGCCTAAACCGGCTGAGGGAATCCAGGCCGCGCAGGCACTTACCACCCTTACACATAGGCCCTCATTACGACCCTGGCGGAAATCGAAAAACGATGGCGGAAATGCAATACCGCCATCGAATAGCGCTCGGTGCGACTATGACCCGTCACCGCAAAGTACGAAGCCATTAGCGACACCGTAGTGAACGCCAACGCTAACTGCACCAAGCACGCGCGCGCGCGCCATGCCAAACCGCAAACACCACCATGGTGCAACGGTACGCCAATTCCGACCCTAGCGGACATGTACCTAACGCCATCAGGCATGGCGGAATGTACCATTCCGCCATGGCGAGAAGTACGGCATCGCGAATCAACCGTAAACGGCCCCACTGAGTGCCTGTACACCGCTCCCTGCCCACAAAGTACAACTCCCCGTAGGTGCAATGAAGCCACAATGCAACCATTGAAATGTACAAGTCACCCATGCATGCCAACGAACAAAAGAAACACAACAGGGGCCAATGGGAGCTGCAGGGCACAGATGGCACGAATACAGAAGCCATCCCAATGGACATGACCACAGTCCCCCACCAAGAAACGCACGCAAACACAGGCACCTGTGACCAGCAATATTCCGAAAACCACATCATTCAACCAGTCCACCTGGCTGACCGGCATCTGTTACACAAAACCCAATCCCCCGCCCCTGAGCATGACAACATTCAAACTGGCATATTGGCAGCCCCCATCCCTGACCTCACTGGGCTTCGTAGGCAAACGCGCACAGCACAGTACCACGCAACTAAACCCCGAAGCTGGAACCCAATGCAGATCTCCTCACAATACATCGCCCCCCAAATAGGCATATGCCACATCACTTGCAAAGAAAAACGCTACACGGGCCAAATCAGAATAGAAATTTATGCACATCAAAATCACCAAGCACATACAGCCATCAGGCCATGAAATCCAAAACACCAATCACCATTGTGGGCTGCTTCCGCAAGAAATGACCAGCCACTACCTGTGTGTCGCCCTGTTCCCCCATGGTACACAGAGCCACATTCACGTACGAAAAGGCAACATGGAAGCGCACAGAACCGCAGGGCCGTCCCAATGGGGAGGCACTAGTCCAGCTGAAAGGCCGAAATGTTGCTCCGAGCCACCAGTACTGCGTAAGGGCATGTGGCCCATTGGCGATCGTCCCATAAGATCGTAATGCTGCTCCACTGATTAACACGAAGCAGCAGGTGTCGGGAGTAAAATCCATCTGCAGGAGTGGCATACAGATGGCAGTGGCAAAAGGGGAGGAGATACCTGTCAACCAAAAGAAAAGAAAAAGAACAGAATGGCCATCAGAACTACATACCAACAACTCACTTCAATGATCACACGAAATCCACAGCCATATGCATGCTAGCCCACTCCAAAGGAACATCACCACCCCAAAACCACTTGCGACTCATAACCATCTATATCGAGGTGCAAACACCATCACAAACGAGTGTCTGAGGGCGCCTCGAGACAGGGAGGGCTCAACAAGGCCAGATGGACGATGGTCCCACTATGGCAGCCCTGCATCACATAGCGTAGGGGAGGCGGATAGATCCCAAGAAGCCCTGTACATGGCAAACTCTGTATCAAATCACCTGCCCATGCATCCATCCATCATTCCCTCATCCCGGGATCAAAATGCCTGAATAATTACTCACATGACATTAGAAACATCCATTGAGTCTGTGCGTTATGCAGCCTGCTAAATCCACAGTGCCCCAGCCCGTAATTCCAGTGTTGTGAAGTAACATGTATTTGGGAACGGACGGCCTCATCGCCCACGTAGCTATTGCGCATCCCAAACTATTCATATCAATCATTGCTCCCTCGCCATGGGCCCTGTCTCAAGGACATAGAACAATAGAACGTTACATTTGCAGTCAGACCTGTGGGCATCTCCTCGCCGCTAGCTGGAAACCGAAAGCGCCGCCCTTCGAATTCCTCATTTGCAACATCACGTCGAAAAGGCATCTGTGGCCGTTTGAAATCACTAATTATCCCATCGAGTGCGGCTGTGTGTGAAAATGGCAACTGCCTTCACCCACGAATGGGACGCCCCGCCCGTCGTTGCAACTCGGTACAGTGATGCATGAGTGCCCACCGTTACTCGAGTACTACGTCCCACTGACCCCTCACAAGTCTGTTCGCGACTGCACAGATAGTATGTGAAACAATGGGACCACAGCAGAATGAACATATCAACCAATCTTACACGGCCATCGGGTACAAATACATGATTGCAATAGCAAGATACAATTCCCCGAATTGCAGCGTTGTGCGCGGGACGTGCTCGGCCAAAGGGGAGAGCAGTTTGCACAGGTGGAATGAATCACCACAGGTGGAGGCCATACAGCCTGAAAACACATAAATTGCACAGCCAGTCTCCTCCCACAACCACACTGAAATGCTACCGGCAGGACTCGCGATGTTGGCCCTGGGGGACCTGATAGCACTGCAAGTGCTCCGACTCCAAGAAGTAGACGAACACCAACTACAACCAGCCGCACGGAGGAGACGCAGGAGGAGGAGGAGGCCAAGGCAGGGCCAGCAAGGCCCACCAGCACAGCCACTACCACCACGCAGGCAGCCCGCAATTCAACGCCTCCGAGCACATCCGTTCAACCTCACTGATGAGCAGATCCACACCCTCTACCGTCTGGACCGGGACACCATAGCCGCCATTGTGGACATGACACAGGCTGACCTTGTCAGCATGATAGATAGCCCAACCGCCATCCCACCCCTACTGAAGGTGGTGTCTGTACTACACTTCCTGGCCACAGGCACCTACCAGCACACAGTCGGACAGTTGCATGGCATTTCTCAGCCACTGTTCTCACGGACACTATTGCAAGTGCTCGATGCCCTCCTGAAGCACGCAGACGACTACATCTCTCTACCACGCTCGGAGCAGGAAATTACCAACACAAAAGTGGGATTCCATGCACTTGCCGGCATACCGGGTTGCATTGGTGCCATCGACTGCACCCATGTTGAATTGGTCGTCCCACATGCCATGGAGGCCCAGTACCGCAACCGAAAACAATTTCATTCCCTGAATGTACAGATGGTGTGTGACTCCAACAGGATCATTACACATTGTTGTGCCCGATTCCCTGGATCAACCCATGATTCTATGGTCTTGAGGAACTCTACAATACCACGCTACATGGAACGACACGCAGGGAACAGATCCTGGCTACTCGGTGAGTCTCATTACATGCATGATGATGTGGGGTATGTGAATTGTCAATGACCTGCCAGGAAAAGGGGGGGGGGTGTGCGTACGTATCAATGGCATTCCACATCATACGTTTCTCGTCCACATACAGGTGATGCTGGATATCCACTGAAGAGATGGCTCCTCACACCAGTCCGGAACCCACGGGACCAGCATGAGGAGGACTACAACCATGCCCACTCACGTACCCGTGTAGTCATAGAACAGGCATTCGGCCTACTGAAGACCCGTTTCCGCTGCCTCAGCAGGTCTGGCGGGGCACTCCTGTACCGCCATGAGAAGGTTGCGAAGATGGTCATGGCATGTGTCATGCTCCACAACATGTGCGTACGTAGAAATGTGCCCATGCCCCCTGACGCAGAACTGCAAGCACCTGATGATGGTCATGATGAGGGTGGGGATGTGGCAGCACCTCATGGAGTCTGCGAGGCACCGGAGGGCCGTGACATTCGTCAGCATCTCATTGATGTATGCTTCTAGCACTCACGCCTGGTGGCTGATACATGGACACGGGACTCGTGGCACTGCGTGTGTCTGGGACATGCACAATATGGACTGTACGCCTATGATGGCCTAGTACACAAAGATCAATGTCCACACTTCTCATTGGTTGATCGTGCACTTTTTATGGCATATGTGATATCATGTTGAACACCCTATCGACCCGCCACCCAAGTGAGCCCAACACACCCCCTCCACCCTCCTACCTCCCACCCGAACACCAGTGTCCAAAGATGCTCATTGTCAGTGGGCTGTCGCTATTGCATGCCCCCTCTGCGGGTATCAGGGGCACCCCTGCCTGTGGAGCGCAGGTTCCTTCCAGATCTACGTTGGGGGCTGCCCTGGACGGAACTTGCAACGGATGATGTGTCTGCCTGCTCACGTCCATGCATGTCCCTAAGGGTTTGCGAGAGCTCAGTGAGCACACGGCGCACTGCGGCAAGTTCGGCACATACGTCTTTGGACGTCGCATGCAGTTCCCCCCTCAGGCTCTCGGTGCTACTCTCCATTTGGACTCTCAGGCTCTCGGTGCTACTCTCAATTTGTGCCCTTAGCGTCTCTGTACCTCTCTCCATTTCTGCCCTAAGTGTCTCTGTTGATGTTTCTATGTCTGCCTTGGTGCCCCCACATTCATCGGCATGGCCCTTGAGGAGTGTGGCCATTTGCTGCTGTTGGACGATTAACTTGTCGAGGGACTGTTGCCTCTGCTGGGCCATGGCCATTTGCGGTGGTGTCACAGAGGGGCTGTTGTCCTCATGTTGCCTTGCCACAGGGCTTGTGGGGGATGGCCAGTCGTCGTCTTGTGGCTGCACCTGCGTGGTATCCTCATGTTGTACGGGATGGGACAGACAGGGGGATTGGGACAGGTCATGGATGGATCTGACCTCGACATCCCCGTCTTCTGTGTCCGAGCATGCTGCCATCAATGGGGTGTCACCTATGGTGCTGCTGCCACCAGAGGCAGTGCCTTCTGTGGCATCCATTGGGGGGACCTGTGGTGGTGGTGTTGTGGCCATGCTGGCTGCTGGGGTGCCTGTTGATGTTCCCTCCTCTGTGCTGCCACCTGATTTGTGCTGCTGCCGTGTCTTGATGCGTGCAGCTGAGGTGGAGGGTCTCTGGCCGTTGGTCTTGGCCCTCTTTGCAGGTGTGCTGGTAGGGGTGTCCTGTAGCTCGTCGTTTGGATCGGACCCTGTGGTGGAGTAAAGGAGGGCGAGGGTTATTGATGGGTCAGTGGGAATTGGAATGGCATTGTATCACATGCATTGGGGTGGTACCTGAGGGTGATTTGGGTCGGGGTCTTGGAGGTGCTTTGATTTGTGTGTGGAGTGAGGGTGCAGTTGTTTGGCAGCCTGCAGTTAGGGTGTGCCTGCTGCACGTGTAGTGCGTGTATTAGGGGTTTTTAATTATTTATGTATTTATTGTGGGTTTTGACGTGCGCTTTCAGGCCGATGTGTGTGGACGTTCTCCTGGACATGTGTTTCTGTTGCACTATGTGGACGCATGGTACTTCACATGGTTGGACTTTGTGGATTTGGCATTGTTTTATCTGGCCCACCTACCTGAATCTTCGGATGTCTGCACTCCTTTCTCCATCCCTCCGACTCCCTCTATGCTCTCCATTCCGATGGTGGAGGCACAGATTTCTTCCCAGGGGGTCAACTTGATGGGTGATTCAGGACCTCCCCCGGTGGCTGTGGCAATGTTGCGGTTGGCAGAGAGTATGCTGCGGACGCGTATCCGCAGGTCGTCCCATCGCTTGCGGCATTGCTGTGGGGTGCGGGGTGCGGTCCCCACCGCACTTACCCGCTGTGCCACCAGAGCCCATATGGCCTTCTTGTTTGCAAGTGCCGTCCTGGTCATTTGCGTGGAGAAGACGACGGCTGCATTCTCCTGGAGGGTCTCTGTTAGCACGGTGAGTTCCTCACGGGAGAAGTGGACCTGCCGCTTGCGGTCGCACGCTTTCTTCGCTACTTTTCCCATTTTTCGTGGTTTCGCTAGGGTGGTTGACGGGTTGGGGTGTGTTTCAGGGTAGTGATTTTAGTGGTTGTGTGGTTTTGGTGTTTTTATAGGTGTACGCCGGGATGTTTCCCGTTCCGGGCCCATGTTTTAACTTCCGTTTCCGTATATTTCCGGGCACCGTACTTTCCGGTAGGCGCACACTGCGGTGACCGCTAAGAGGGGTGGCGGTATTGCACCTAGGGCGCCGTACGGCGGCGGTGTGGGCCGTTTTGGGGTCATTTCCGCCATCGCGGACTTTGCACTTCCGCCGTGGCGTGGTGCTCGTGCCCGATGGGTCGGAATGGGCCGCACTTTGCTCCTTCGTACAATGGCGGAAACGCTATTTACGCTGTGGCGCTCCGGTCAGTCGCTTTCCGCAAGGGTCGTAATGAGGGCCATAGTCTTTTGGATTGTGTGGTGTCTGCCCTTGTCTCAGCATCCTGGAATGTCACCAACAAAACACAAGGGTAAAATGTCAATCATGGACTCATTTGCCGGCCAAAGGAAACAACGCGAGGCCAGCCAAACTGAAGATGCCGCACAAACCCGGGCCACTGGCCAAGGTACTAGACCCCCATGAGGACCAAATTCTCGCCGCAATTGCTGCTCTTAGATCATCCTTAGAAACCAGAATTGACGAGGTCAAGATCGACGTCCAGCTTCTCCGTTAGGATGTCAGGCAACTGGCAGAGAGGGTCACAACCGTCAACCTAGGGCTGAAAGAGTCGATTGACACCACCAAAGACCTGGCCGCGCGTGTCAAGGAGCTTGAGATGAGGAATAGTACACTGGAATCATGCGCTGGAGATGCCGAGGGCAGATCCTGTGAGAACAATATCCGCATGCTGGGCCTTCCAGAGGGAGTTGAGGGTGCAGAACCGACAACCTATATCGAGAATATGTTGCTGCTAGAAATCGGACCCGGCAACCTCTCACAGGGTTTTACCGTTGAACGCGCTTATCGCTCATTGCAAAAAAGTCCCCCGCCAGGATCCCACCCAAGGCCGATCATAGCTAGTATTTTGAATTTCTGTGACAGGGAAATTATCCTTAAATACTCCAGAGAGGCAGGCAATATACAAAGAACCGGTTCCAGGATCGCAATATACCCCGACTATACACCTACAGTCCAGAGAACCAGGAACTCCTTTGTGCCAATAAAATCAAGGCTCCGACAATTGTGCCTTAAATATGTGCTTATTTACCCAGCCAGAATGAAGATCATCAACAACAATAAGTCGTACTTCCTTGACAGTCCTGCGGCAGCCACTATGTGGCTGGAACATAATAACCTGGCTAGCAAGAACGATACTAATACCAGAACAGGCACTTGGCCCCAATCAATCGCTTTAAGGCCGCTGTGTTAGGACACTTACCTGGCCTTCTCGTCGCATCCGTTCCCGGACGTGGCAGTTGTACCCATATTACCGGCTTGGGAAGCGTGGCGGTAGGCAGCGGGCCGGCGCTCGGCACCTTCGCTTGCATGCGCGAACCTCGCGGGTAACCAGGAACGGGCAGACAAGCTTGTGTTCCAAGCCTCGTTCTGGTGCCCGCTCGGCCATTCCGCATGCGCAGCCCCGCTAGCGTTCCAAGCCTCGCTTTCGTGTCGGACGCTGTAAATAGTGTCCGGCCCTCTTCAGATCGCGTCTTAACGCGGTTTGTTCCCCACTTACCGTCGCTTGGTGCCTTGCATCAGATTCCTGCTCCTAGGCTCCTGTTGGGTCCCTTCCTTGTGGTTCTTGCCTTCCAGTTTCCACTCCTCACCCTGGGTTTATTTCTATTGGGATTAGTTCCCTTGGCTCTGTGGCCCTTAGGAGGTTGTGGGGTTCACTTCCTGGCCTTCTCCCTCTCCTTGGGCCTCCCTGTTCCCTGGGTTCCACTCTCTTCCTGATCTCCTTGTTTGCCTGGATATTCCTTGTCTAATTGGCTCTGGGTACCAGCCCTCCTGTTACAACTGCCTTGGTGGACCGTGCCTGGACATCTTTGAAGACCTCTCTTCCTCCAGTTGTGAACCTCTACCCGATCATACCAGCTCAACACCTCATCACCTCCCTGTCAGTGCTTGCACTGTCCCGACGTCACTCTAATCCGCAGGGAGGTGAGCCAGTGGCGTTGGGAGGTGATTCCAATCCATCCCTGTTCCATTAGGGTTGGGTCGGGGTCGCTTCCTAGCGTTACAATTTCTGCATTCTGTTTTACGGTCTACCAGTCTGGCGTCACCGGCGAGACCAGCAACTGAAACTTCAGGTACGCAGCGCTCCAGAGACGCACAGCTTAACAGATTAAGACGCCTAACAACCAGTTCCGATTCTGAAATGGAAGATTCTGAAGAATTGAGGAATGAGATCAGGGCCCTACGCGCCGAGATGACGGCATTGCGTCAGGAGAACTTGGCCTTACGTCAGCTGGTAGCTCAAGGGACTACCCCCAGTACCTCCGCAGAGTCTGTGATGGCTCAGACCACCCCAATAAAGTTTGACGGAGATCCTAGACGGGTGGCAGAATTTTGCAATCATTGTAGAATACATTTTTTGTGCCGTCCTACGCATTTCAACCAGGATAAGGCTAAGATTGGGTACATCTTGGGAAATCTAACCGGAAACGCATTGGCCTGGGCCACTCCTTTGGTAGCTGCCAAGAGTCCAGTTCTGGAAGACTTTGTGGCCTTTGAGAAGGCTTTTCTGGAAGTGTTCCAGTCTCCCAACCTCGCCGCTGCTGCGCAAAATCAACTCATGGACCTGAAGCAAGGATCCAGCGATATAATCGCCTACATCAGCCGTTTTCGTCAGCTGGCCACCGATTCACAATGGCCTGAGATTACTCAAAAGACCCTTTTTCGTAGGGGGTTGAGAGACGAATATAAGGATGAACTTCTCCATATTCCAGAACCTGAAACCCTGCAAGCATTGCAAGAACAGGTGATGCGGATCGATCACAGGTTGTCTGAGAGAAGGGGTATGGTGTTAAGACACTTACCTGGCCTTCTCGTCGCATCCGTTCCCGGACGTGGCAGTTGTACCCATATTACCGGCTTGGGAAGCGTGGCGGTAGGCAGCGGGCCGGCGCTCGGCACCTTGGCTTGCATGCGCGAACCTCGCGGGTAACCAGGAACGGGCAGACAAGCTTGTGTTCCAAGCCTCGTTCTGGTGCCCGCTCGGCCATTCCGCATGCGCAGCCCCGCTAGCGTTCCAAGCCTCGCTTTCGTGTCGGACGCTGTAAATAGCGTCCGGACCTCTTCAGATCGCGTCTTAACGCGGTTTGTTCCCCACTTACCGTCGCTTGGTGCCTTGCATCAGATTCCTGCTCCTAGGCTCCTGTTGGGTCCCTTCCTTGTGGTTCTTGCCTTCCAGTTTCCACTCCTCACCCTGGGTTCATTTCTATTGGGATTAGTTCCCTTGGCTCTGTGGCCCTTAGGAGGTTGTGGGGTTCACTTCCTGGCCTTCTCCCTCTCCTTGGGCCTCCCTGTTCCCTGGGTTCCACTCTCTTCCTGATCTCCTTGTTTGCCTGGATATTCCTTGTCTAATTGGCTCTGGGTACCAGCCCTCCTTTTACAACTGCCTTGGTGGACCGTGCCTGGACATCTTTGAAGACCTCTCTTCCTCCAGTTGTGAACCTCTACCCGATCATACCAGCTCAACACCTCATCACCTCCCTGTCAGTGCTTGCACTGTCCCGACGTCACTCTAATCCGCAGGGAGGTGAGCCAGTGGCGTTGGGAGGTGATTCCAATACATCCCTGTTCCATTAGGGTTGGGTCGGGGTCGCTTCCTAGCGTTACAATTTCTGCATTCTGTTTTACGGTCTACCAGTCTGGCGTCACCGGCGAGACCAGCAACTGAAACTTCAGGTACGCAGCGCTCCAGAGACGCACAGCTTAACACGCTGTCACTTTGACACCCTGATGAGACTTTAAGGTCCTGGTGAAGTTTAAGATGCCATCAAGCTATGTCCTGAATTTGGGCGCCACAAACTCATAGGCCCACCATTCTGTCTGCTGTAATTGTGAATAAAAACGTCTCAACAGTATTCCTTTGTTTAGCAGGGGCTGAGAACCCAGTCTTACACCACTACTCTTATTTGCCCACCTCAAGTTGATTCTGGGAACCGGCCTGTTGCTGGCTCCCCTGACCTGGTACTCAATGGCCGATTCAGGTCTTGGTAGTACCGGTATACCCGAGCAATATACCTTTGCTGGGAAATGTTCCACTGTTTTGTTGTTCCAGTTATTTTTCCTTTGGTTACTCCGTGCACTATAGCTCTTAAGGTGTTTTGACGGTGGGGGTGTAGGGACTTGGACTGGGTATGCTAGACTTGCCCCCCTCATGCAGTGTGTGCGGCTTCCCACCGCACTGACGGGCTAACACTGCCAGTGTCTCTCTGATACAGGATGGGTACGACGACCTGGGCGGTGGGGTTCTGGCTAGTGTGGTACCTCACTTTATCTACGGCCCAATTAGAATAATAACCTGGAATGTGAGAGGGATGTGGACCTATCTCCGTAGAAAAATCCTTCCTGAGGTGCCAAAGAATATCCATAGCACCGATTCAGGAGACACATCTGCTCCCAGACGATCAGGAAGCGATTCTGAATCGCTGGGGCGGGACAGGATATGGGGCCCCATACTCCAGGTTTGCTAGTGGGGTGCTCACCTGGATAGAGAATTCACTACCATTCCAATTACTGGACTTGGAGAGGGGCATGGGGAGCCGGTACGTAATTGTGCGAGGCTACCTAGAACACAGGGAAATCTGCATTGTAAAAACGATAAAATCCCACCTCATGTACGTGCTATAAGCACCTCTGCTGCATAAAGACGCAAGGGCTTCTTCCTATGGGGCGGAGGCTTTAACTGTGAAAGGGACACTACATTGGACAGATCCTTCCCCCCTCGTGGTGGTCCACCCCCAGCCACTACCGCTATAAACACAGCAATTACAGACCTTGACCTGGTGGATGTTTTGGAGAGAATTGCACCCTGTCACTAAAGGCTATTCCTATAACTCCTCCCCCCATGAACTGCACACTAGAATTGATTACTTTTTTGCAGGGTCGGGACAGTTGACAGAGATATGCAATGCAGAATACCTGGGCCGCTCCATATACAACCACTAACCTTTGGTTATTGATTGGAAGGCCACAAGCCACAGGTTCCCTTTCCCGACTTGGCGTATGCCAGTGGGAGCTCTAACTGACCCATCCGTTAGAAAGACGTTCCAGGACTTCCTGACTGAATTCCTGGAGTGTAATATTGGAAGTGTTAAAGAATGGGATACTATTTGGGAAACAATGAAAGTGGTAACCAGGGGCAAGGTGATTGCAGGTGCTGGCTGAATAGGCCAGAAACTACGAGAAGACCTAGAAGCCATGGAGGAGGAAATCTGAACCCAAGAGGCCAGACACAAAGAACCTGCGGGCTAATGAGCGGGAACTTGCAGAGATCCAGACCCGCTGTCTGTAAGCATGGGAAAGGCTCTACAAGTTTGACTACGCCACACGTACAGCTAGATCACACTCTGTGGGGGACAAATCTGGCAGGTTGGTGGCATGGCTCTACAAGAGATAACACCCTAGGCCTTTGATCACGAAAGCGGCGCCCCGTGGAGATCACAACTTGCAATAAATGACCTTTTCACTACATATTACACTAAATTGTATAGTCACGACAAGCAGGTACCAAACGAAAATATCACTGAGGCACTTCGCTAATTCCTCTCCCAAAGCTCACACAGACACAATGGGCCCTACTGGACCAGCCCATTACTGTGGAGGAACTCTCTGACGCAATAACCTCCCTCTCCACCAGCAAAAACCCAGGGAGTGACAGACTCCCCCCAGAGTTCTATAAGATCTACAGCCCCTCCTTAGCTCCCTTGCTGCAAAAGGTGTTGTGGAGGCTTACGAAAAAGGTATACTCCCAGCTTGCATAAGAGAGACCCTGGTCGTGCCTATCCCCAAACCTGGCAAACCTATGGTCAAATGCGACTCATAACGCCCCCTGGCTATGCTAAATTATGACATTAACATTCTCACCACTGTGCTAGCGGCTCGCCTGTGCAAAGTAATAGCCTCCTTAATACACTCGGACCAAACTGGGTTCGTCCCGGGATGCAGCACTGCACTAAATCTCTGTAAACTAGGCAGTGGAGTCACTAGATGCAGTTAAAACCTTTGATTCGGTCTATTGGGAATGGCTGCTCGCCACACTGCAGAGCTTTGAGTTGGGGGAAACTTTAATTTGCTGGGTTATGCTGTTGTATACCTCTCCAACTGCAAGGGTAAAATCAGGCAGACAGATTTCCAAATTATGGGACATACGTTGCGGGACCCACCAGGGTTGGCCGTTATCACCCATGCTATAAATATTGGCTCTTGAACCCCTCGCAGCATACTTGCGTCAAGAATACTCGGGTGTGGGCATCCTGATAGGGGGAACCAGACACCTGATATCACTGAATGCTGATGATGTCCTACTGTACATCTGTGATCAGCAACACAATCTCCACATGGTGCTGGATGTACTGGACAACTTTGCAGAACTGTCTGAAATAGTCTTTAACAGGCGGAAATCCTGCCTATTCCCCCTGGCTGGCCTCCAAAGGGTGAGTGAAGCCTTATTAACAGATCTGGGCCTTCACTGGGAGGTGCACTCCTTTAAATATTTGGGAAACCACATCACGCACATGCCAAAAGGCACCCACACACTTAACACTCTCAAGGTTAGGGAAGGCCTTGGGAGGTCCATGTCCTTCTGGTCCCGACCACCACTGTCTCTTATGGGTAGGATTGTTACAGTGAAGATGATTATCCTCCCTCGATTCTTGTACTGTTTCACAAATGTCTCCTACTACATTGGGGCCCAATTTGTTTTGCCTCCTTGACACAAAACTTAGAGATTTCCTTTGGGGCCCAAATCATCACAGACTCTCCCTGAAGGTTCTGTCCCTACCATACAGTGCAGGAGGAATACAGCTACCTCAGCTGGTACTATACTAGCTCCCCAAATAATCCCTGTCACGAAATGGCTATCCGACGACCCCACTTCCAAGTCAATGCTGCTCCAGCACTTGGTCGCACCCGCCCACCTTAAAGAAATCCTATGGCTCCCGCCCAGCTGCATTAACGCCCTACCACCACTCGCGACCCTGGGTAAGAAAACCTGGTCACGAACGATGAAGCTCCTCCATATCTTTCATCCTTATTCATCAAACACTCCTATTGTGGCAGATGTATGCAAAAATAGGGAGGACTTGGCAAGCATTAGGCACTGGGAGATGTGGGGAATCTCTACATGGGGTGACATGTATGAGAGCGGGATGTTCAGAGACTTAGACAACCTAACCCAACAAACAGGGCTGCTTATGGGACAATTCTTCGGGTATCTGAAAGTTAAGAGTCGTGAGCGTCAGTTTGCAAGGATGGCTGGCCGAGCCAGAGGAGATAGAACTCCTGGCCTTAATGTATATTCTCGAAGATGGCTGGAGACCTGTCTCCAGACTCTATGGCTTCCTACTAAATCGGTCAAATTTACAAAACCCGAACCTGAAGACACTATGGGAAACTGATGTAGGCGCCATGACTACTGGCCATGAATGGGCGCTTGCACTACATTTTCCTAAGAAAGTCCCCCGGAATGACAGGTTTTGGCTGCTCCAGATTAATGTGCTCCATTGCAAGTATATGACCCCCAAAAGAGTGGCTAAATTTAATAAAAATAGGTGTTCGCCCAGTCCATGGTGTAAACTCGATGGGGCAGATCTGATCCACATGTTTTGGAAATGTCCCAAAGTACAAGCTTTTTTGTCCCGTATTGAACACGCCTGTAGCGTGGCCGGTGTTGTTATAACTGGAGACCGCTGCAGTGCCTGCTCGGGGCATACTCCAGAAGAAGGGAAATCAGACATATAACCAGGCTCATGGACTTAGCCTTTATCCTTACTAAGCGCTGCATTGCCATGTCTTGGAAACAAATTAGGGGAGCAATACAAAATAAGGTATCTTGAACTTGCGATGGTGAGACAATTCTTATGTGCCCATGTCACACCCCCGCTCTCACTTCAGCGACCTCTTCGTTTCACCCTGAATGAGAGCCCAGTTGTTAAGCACAGTTTGTTTTATGTTTGGTTTGTTTCCCCTTCCCCTTATCACCATGGCACTATAAGTACTGTTTGGTTACCTAGCAATGTTTGTTTTGTATGTACATTGAATTTGCCATCCATCAATGTTAACCGCTAAAGCTCTGTAACTTACATCAAATGCCAATAAATAAAGTTTAAAATAAATTGAAAAGTGTCCTGTCTCTGCTGCTGGATCCTTCAGTTGTGGCGGTGAGGCGCCCCACCGGCTCCAGCATCCTGTCCTTTCCATTGATGGAATCTTGGTCAGGCGAATCGTCTGCAACGCTCATGTAAGCCGCACAGTGGAGTCCTGGGGCCCCCTGCCGAAATTGTGCAGCATAGTGACTGCCTTTGGATAATAGGGAACGGATTGTCCCACACCAGAACAGCAGTGGAGTTGTGCACACAGCATTGGCGTGAAGCCACGTGCGGACACCGGCTGAGAGCCATTGTTGGAGTCCACAGAAAAGGACCCTCCAGCATGCCCACCACGTTCCTGGAAATCGAGCAATGAGAACTGTGAGAACCCAGAAGGTGTCTCACCCGCTAGTCCACGGGGATCTGTCATCCAGGTGGCCAGGACATGGCCATCGCTTTTGGATCCAGTTCCTGGAGGTGGACCAGTACCAAAGAATCACCTGGATGAGGGGTCTTCGGGTAGTGGGAGTGGGACGCCAGATGGTGAGACACGGTATCCCCTTTGCTGTAACACCTTTACCCCATCCTACCAGTTAGGATACCTAGGAACTCAACCACCCTCCCCCCTTTCCTGACACAAACACTTTCTCACGGACAGCTCACTGTGAGAGAAAACGGACTAACTCCTGAGCCGTATACCTGACATGTCACAACACAAGGGTCAGGCAGAGTCAGGCAATTACGCATAATTACACACACCTGACTTTCGTCACACTTCCCCACACGGATAAAATGCGGAGCACGAAAGCACACTCTGAGCAAGGCAAAACACACAAGGAAGCAGCAGTTCCGAGATGGTAGTTTAATACGAGGAGAAAGATGGCAAGACCAGAAAGAGTTGCAAGGAGGAAAACTGTTACTTTCACGAGCCCTCGAGGATAAGAAACATAAGACCCAGAATTAAAGCTGAAGAAAAGCGCATTTTGTGTCGGCGGTGCCCGGGACTCTCCTGTGTCGATATCTAAGGCGGGGAGGAGCGATTGCCGCCGTGGTACTATCCTTGGCTCCTACAACAAAGCAGCACCAGTAAAGTCAGCACAGCCTGTGAGTTGGAGAGAATGATAGCAGACCGGTCTGTGTTAGAACCAAGGTTGCAAGCGGCAACTTTGTATTGAAGCAATCTGAAGAAACAGTGTGTGAATCGTATGTGATGAGCGACACGAATATAATTGAACATCCAAGGAGTGACTGAACTTTTGAAGCTAAGATAGATACTGTTATACAGAGTGGTCTGGTACCATGTGGCAGCCCATTCGAAGGTCTCTGTTAGGTATCCAACTGAGAGGTGACATGTGAATTGTGAAATCGAAGTGGTCCTGCAACGGGTCAAGCTAAATCCTGTGCACATTCGAAAGTCTTCGATAGCTAATATGAACTGCAATTGGTCCGAGCCTGGCTGAGGGAGACTGTGTAAGAGGAAGGATCTGAGCCCGGCTGAGGGAGATCCGGGGTGAACTGTGAGTCACCCTAGAAAGGATATTCTCTGAACATTGGAGAAGGGAATCTGAGCCCGGAAGAGGGGGATCCAAAGTAACGATTGTGGTATAAAAGGGATCTGAGCCAGGCTGAGGAGGATCCAGGGTGAAGAGTGAATCACCTAACTTGAGTGCTTGTAAGAGGAAATGAACTTTCCATTTGTTTTGGTACATCAGGCCCTCTGTATCAAGAGTTTGATAACTTAAGGGATTTGGGCACATAAGGCCCTGATGCTGGTAATGGAACTGTGTCCTCGTGCCGAGGAAGCCAGAGAGTGTGCTATGCTCGAGTGAACCGCCATGTCCCACGCTGAAAATATGGGGAAGCGAGGCCAACGGCCTAAACATCCTAACTTATGATTTTGTGAACACTTCTTTCTTTTTCATGAACATTATCCCACACTATTTGTATTCAGCTGTAAGGATTGGCCATATGTTTTTTTTAGTATAGGCCCTTTTATTTTGACGAGACTCTACTAGGACTGCATTATTATTATTTGATGGTCGTAGCTTGCTCTCATCTGTAGATTTAGGATTAGATAGGCATTTATCACACCCTTGCTAAAGTTCATTAAACACCCTTGAACTGTGGTCACTTGTATCTGTCTTACTATTGATTCCATGCCTTCCTTACAGAACTTTGTACACAGAACTCCTGCATTAGCCCATATGGAGGGTGTTGCCTGACAACGAGCATAAACAAAGCACTGTGCGTTGCAGCCTGCAGCCATCATAAAGAAAGGATTCACTGCCATGATAGGCGGTTCGGGAGACACAACCATGTTACAAAATATTTTGCCTCCAATTTAGTTTCTCCCTTTCCCTGGAGACCCACCAGTACCTTGAAAACGCTGGAAAAAATTGTTTGAACATTATGCTGTTGCGGTCTGTTGTATAAATTACAGAATAGAGTGAAATAAATCTCTCCTAATGCATTGCTTGGGCACGGCCGATCAAGACCAACCTGATCACCTCTCGGACCTCTCCTGGAAAAATCCGATAACTTCAATGAGTATGAAAAGTGCATTGCGAAGATGGACAAGCAATATGAGACCAGGTTAAGTGTCATCCTGTAAATATATGTTCGGGGGAAGGACACAGATTGAAGAGGTATCTGTTGAACAGTTCATTAATGCCCTGAGGGGCCATGCAAGAACAAGCACCTTTGAACAACAAACAGACGAGACACTCAGAGATCAGTTTATGCTTGAATGTAGAGACAGGAAGATAGGGAACAATTACGTGCTTAAGGTGATCCCCCACCGGATGAGGTCCTGAAAACAGAAGCTGAACACACCAATAAATGTGTTCAAACCATAGAGAAAAAATTACAACAGGGCAAAACAGAAGATAAAGGAGTGAAAAATGCTGAAGCCATATCTGCTGTGTCCAGTACTCAATCAAAACAAAACAGCAAAGAATCACGTACCAGGGCACATACCAACTGGTTTGCGGAGAAGAATTTCTACACAAAAAAAGAGGTTTCCAATGTGACTCAATTGGTCATTTTGCTAACAGCCCTTCATGCACTTCACTAGAGATGAAGTGTGTCAGATGCAAAAGGAAAAGGCACCTAACCAAGTGGGTTAAATCCCAGACAATCAATTTGATTGAGGGCATGTATGACAATGAATAGGAGGCTATGTTTGCAGTAGGTGAAGATGAAGAAAACCTAGACAGATCCAGAAACAATGTGAACATCAATGGTAGAAATGTCTAAATTATGAAAGTTTGAGGCGCAAAGTACACTATTTTACCAAAATGATATTTCAAAATGGAAGTGGACATCAAACCAGTAGCGTAGAGAGGTGCAAAGATAGGAATAGTAGGGTGGTTTGCAGCAAATCGTACATCCGGAGGAAGAACCGCCTCTGGAAAAATATATGTCACAGACAAAAGGTATGACTCCCCTGTTGAGTTGGCTTCAACAGAAAAAACTGGGAATCAAACTTAATCCTGATGCAAGTGAGAAAGTAATGTACTGTAATGTCAGTGCAGTGAATTCATTGTTTTGTAAGAAACTTGATTGTTTAACAGGGATTCCTACATCAAATCAGATTACCCACAGGGTCTAAGCAAGTGGCACACAAAGTTAGGAACATTCCAAAGTTAATTAGATGCAAAGGCAGAATTGAGCAAACTAGAGTCTGAGGGAATCACTTAGAGGATTGATGCATCTGAGTGGGTATCTCCTCTTGTGATTGTGGCTAAACCAAATGCAAAATTGAGGCTCTTCGTGGACCTCCACTCACTCAACAAATTTGTAATTCCTGACCACCATCCTTTACCCAATATTGCATAAACACTATCATCACTGGGTGATGCTACAGTATTCACTTTGGTGGTTCTTACCTCTGCATATCACCCAATAAGATTCTGTCCGCAGTATAAAGAATGAACAGCATTCATTACACCAGAAGACCTTTTTCTATTCGTTTGTATGTCTTTTGGATTGATCTCGGCAGCATAAGTATTTCAAATTAATTAATATATGAGATTTCAAAAGATAAACCTGGGGTAATATGCTTTCAGGACGATATATTCGTTCCTCTTCAGGCGCCAGCCCACATTCCAGACATGCTTTCAACATCATGGCGTGGAATGCCCCAATAGCAACAGGCAGCGATAGTTGTGCCGGACTACGGGGCTGCTCCACCTCAGGGTCTGTGTCCCACGCGTCATCCCTCATAGGCGACGAAGACATGTTGATAAGTTGTCCCGCGGGGCACTCTCAGGGTCCGATTTAGGTAACTCTCCCTCTTCAGGATGAGACCGTGGACGGCTCAACCCTACCGACAACGGCAATGGAAACCATGCCAGAGGAGACTTCCTAGGTGCCTCACCAGGCAACCCGTCGGCCACCGATGCCACCGGACTCGGAGGAGGCGGTAACCTCACATCCAGTTGCCCCAACAAAGACTGAAGCGTAGATAACACCTGCAACGACAGCAGACATTGCTGGTTAACCAACGGGTAAAGGGGTGGCCCAGCTCCCACCCCACTCACCGTCAATGGCCTCACACTCTGCAGACCCAGAGCCGATGGGTCAAACACCGGCTCCTGTTCCTCCTCCATCCCCGAAGAAACAGAAAACGTAGCTGGATCCTGCTGCAAAATGTTCTCAGGAAGTATGGACTCAAAGGCGGCGGACTGCCACGCCCAACCCGTCATCAACAACAAGTCTGATTCCATCTGCGACGACGACAACAGCAGTGGACCACTGTCCATCAGAGTCGTTGACGGCGTCGACGACACCACCGTCAACGACGGAATCGTAGATTGCATCACCACTGTCGATGACGGAACATCTGTCGACAAGCTCGTCGTCGGAACCACGTCCCCTGGCTTCGATTTCACCGGAGACCTGTATTTTTTGGAAGATGAACCGGAACGGTGCTTCGAAGACTCCCGGCTGGACGAAGACTTGTGATGGTCCCTGGACGATGAGTACTTCGACGAAGACTCCTTCGGCTTTGCAAGTTCTTTCTCCGACACCATAGACTTCTCGGGCCTACCACCAGACCCCTTGGACTTGTCCAGCCGACCATGCTTGGACAACAAAGAGCTGCTCGCCCCCATCGAATGATACGGCCTAGACGAAGACTTGCTGCCTTTCCCTGCCTCTGAAGTAGGCAACGCTGCTCGAGGCTTCTTAGCGGGGGGGTTCTGCCGACGCCGCTCGGCGATGCTCCGTGGCCTTCTCCGCTCTCCCTGAAGACTGGCTCCCCCGGGCCGAACCCACCTCAGAAGCCGGGTAAGTGCCCTCGTTGAGCCAGCATATGAGCCGTCGATTACGGTCTTTTAAAGTCTTCTGCGAAAACCCCTGGCATATCTCGCAGGCATCCGCCGAGTGATGGGGGTAGAGACAGTAAAGACAGTCCATATGACCATCCCCTTCGTACACCTTCTTCAGGCCGCAGGTAGCACAAGGCCGAAAGAGAGACTTCTTCTGGGCTACCAATGACATCCTAGCCCACGATACCAAACGCATGTGCAAAAACACGAAGAAACACGAGGTGATACCAACAGTTTGGAGACGGTTGAAATCTGAAGGGAAGCCGCGGGGTGTGGCTATTTATACCAGACGTCCTATTGGTGTGGCCTAAAGCACCCAAAATGAACGTCGATAGGACACTAAAGTGTCAACGTTTTCCGTAGGAAAACGCTAAGTTAAAGTTACCGAGGTTCCCAGCCTGACGACGGGGAAATATTCACAGCATGTGAATCCATGAAAGATCCAATGCTCGAGAACTTCATTTCATGTGTATTGAGTCAGAAGGGGCTTAAATCAAGAGAAAACCCAATGACACCGACATTTATTCTTGAAATACTGTGGAAGAGAGTTGGTAAGGATATTGTTGGACCAATTTGCAGTCGTGTTTTGCATTGTGTTAGTAGACTTTTGTCCAAGTGGATTCAGGTGAAAATTACAAAGAATATAACGGCAAGAGAAGTATTATGCTTTATGGAAGTAATCTTATGGAAGAAATCTTTAAGATTGAAAGATATCCAACGGAAATCCTGACAGGCAATGGGGTACAATTTAAGTCTATGGAAATGCTAATGTTTCCTCAGGAGAATGGCATTGTTCATAAATTCACATCTATTTATCACCCCAAGCCAATGGAGTCACAGAACGGTTCAATAAAGTGATACAAGATTGTGTCAGGTGGGCCTGGTGTAAAAACGAAGATTGGGATAAAGTGATCATAGACTGAATAACTGCTTGGTGGTTCTCGCTGCATAGCACCATGGGGCTTTATGCCTTTGATATGAGCAGGGGGAGGAAGCCGAACAGTAAAATGCATCCACCATGTCTGGGAAGAGCAAGATGGATATGGGAAGATGTAGAGAGGGCCAAGTCACGCATTAAGAAGGAACAGTATTACAACAAAAGGAGATGTGATGAAAGGAAAGCAGTGAGTGTGAGAGAGAGGTAAAGGAAGGTGACTTTGTGAAACTGAAATTGCCATTTGCACTAAGGAAGGGCCCGATGAAGTGGTCTTTGTCCCAAAGCGTTTCGAAGTACTTCATGGAGCGGTTAGAGTTGAAGATGGTAGCACATGGAATGTGAATAGGATAGTTAAAGTAGAGAAAGAATGATGTGATAGAGATGGAGCGGTGAGATCTGATCCCACAGTGGAAAGGCCTGAATCCACAGGTCTGAGAGATATTTGAGAGGTCCTGTCCATCTCATATATTATATTGTTTATGGATGAAAGGCAGGTGTGTAATATGATTGTTGCTGTTGGCATGTAGAATGAAGGAGAGAGAATGTTGATGAATGAAAGGGAATGTGGAATGTGAAGTGGAACTAAATGGAGAGATGGTTGAGAAGAGGAGTAGAAGCTGGTGGGGCATATGAAGACATATACCTATTTTTGAATAAATAACTTGTAAACGTGTCTTGTCTCCCTTCGTGGATACTTCAACCCAGCTAAGTAATGATGGTCAAAGGATGAATATGCTAGAAAGAAGCAGCTAAATGCCTGGCATTGAATGGAACTAGAATATTCTTTGCTAATGATAGCTGCATCCATCCGATTGCAGAACTGCTCACTGTTGAGACCTTTGTGAGAATCACAGAAACTGATAGTAACACGGCCTCATTATGAGTTCAGGGGTGTGATAAAAAATGGATGGATGTGTGTGATGCGGATGTGGCATGGGAGGGCACTCAAGGCTCTGGGTGCCCATTGGTTGAACGCCTGTTTTTGTGTTATATTATTTTACAACTCCACCAAATCACAAACGCAGCATTCTGAGAGTGCCAGGCTTGTACTGAATTTGGCATATTGTACCCCCACCAGAGGTTTGCAGACCGTAGTTTGCAGAAGAAAATAATGGAGGAGTTAGGATGAGAAAAAGGATATAAGAGAAAGAGAGCTTAGAAGAAGTGATATATTTGTATTTTGTATTTTATTGAATTTATATAGCGTTTTAATCCAAATCGCTTTATAAGAGTAACAATCAAGATACAACAAGCATTAAGTAACAATTGAATTAAACCACAAAACAGTACAAAAACAATTTACATTATAGAAGAGGATAGAAGGGTAGGGAGGGACCAAGGTGTGAGAGGAAGTTGGAGGTATGAACAGTGGAGAGAGTTGAAGTAAGAGAGGAAGCAGAGGGTGAGAGGGGAAAGGAAGGAAGAGATGAAGATTAGAAAAGTGAAGGAAGTGGGGTAGGGGGTA
Source organism: Ambystoma mexicanum (assembly GCF_040938575.1). Classification (NCBI taxonomy): domain Eukaryota; kingdom Metazoa; phylum Chordata; class Amphibia; order Caudata; family Ambystomatidae; genus Ambystoma; species Ambystoma mexicanum. The sequence continues at coordinate 917,054,084 of NC_090923.1, forward strand.
GCATGAGAGGAGAGGGAGAGGTGTAAGAGAAGTAGGAAAGGGAGTAGGAGGTGTGGGTGGAAGTAGTAGCAGAGGTAAGAGAGGGAGCAAAGAGTTTTAGGGAGGTGAATAGAAGAGATAGGATTTTAGAGAGGTACGGAAGTTGGGGAAGGAGGGAGTAGAGCAGATTGAGAGGGGGAGGCAGTTCCAGTGGAAAGGGGTGAGTAGTTGGAAAGAACGGAATTCAGGAAGGGGCACAGGGTGGTGGAAGAGGAGAGAGTAGGAAGAGATTGGCAGAGCGGAGAGAACGAGAAGGAGTATGGAAAGTGAGGAGGGAGGAGAGGTGGGGGGGCAAGACCATAGAGGGATTTGAAGACTAGACAGAGGAATTTAAGCTGGGAGTGGAATGGGAGCCAACCTAGAGCGGTGAGAGAAGAGGAGATGGAGTCATTAGGAGAGAGAAGGCAAAGGGAGCGGATGGCAGAGTGGTAGACAGATTTGAGTGGGGAGAGGTGAGAGGAGGGGAGCCCAAAGAAAAGAGTAGAGCAGTAGAAAAGCCTAGAGAAGATGAGGGAGGAGATTAAGAGTTTTGCAGCGTGAAAGGTTAGGAAGGATCGAATTTTACGGATGTTGTAAAGGTGAAAGCGGCAAGATCTAGCAGTAGGAGAAATGTGGTGATATATAGAGAGGTGGGGGTCTATATGAAGACCAAAGTTACGGGCATGGGGAGAGAAGGAGAGTTTAGATGGGGGAAAGAGAATGAAGGGAGGAGGAGAGGGAGGAGAGCGAGTGTTAGCAGGGAAGAAAAGGACTTCAGTTTTGTCTGTATTGAGAGTAAGGAAGTGAGAGGACATCCAAGATTTAATAGAAGAGAGGCAAGAAGAAAGCTTCTGGTGGATGTCAGGAGAGAAGGAGAGGAAGAGCTGGGTATCAGCAGCGTAGAAATGATGTGAGATACCAAAATAGGAGATGATGGGGGCTAAGAAAGAAGTATAGAGTGAGAAGAGAAAGGGTCCAAGGACTGAACATTGGGGGACGCCTTGGATAAGAGGATGGGAGGGAGAGGTGGAGCCGCCCCAAGAGACAGCAAAGGTGCGGTTGGAGAGATAAGAGGAGAACCATTGAAGGACAGAGTCTTTGAGGCCAAATGAGGAGAGAGAATTTAGGAGAAGAGGATGATCAACAGTATCAAAAGCAACAGAGAGGTCAAGGAGAATAAGAATAGAGGAATGTGAGTAGCGTGAGGAAAGGAGAGAGTTGAGGACAGAGATGAGGGCAGTTTCGGTAGAGTGTAGTGGGCGGAAACCAGATTGGGTCGAGGGGAGGAGAGAGTGGTTAGAGATGAATGAGGAAAGTTGAGAATAGACAATGCGTTCAAGAAGTTTAGAGAGGAAAGGAAGGAGAGAGATGGGCCGATAGTTGGAGGCAAGGTCGGGATTAGCAAAAGGTTTTTTGAGGATGGGGATAATAGTGGCATGCTTGAAAGGAGTAGGAAAGGTAGAAGTCATCAGACAGGTGTTAAAGAAGGAGGTAAGATAGGGTATGAGGAGGGGGTACATTTTAGGAATGAGGGGGGTAGAAATGGGATCGGTGGGAGAAGCAGTAGGATGAGTTTTGGATAGTAGTAGGGTGATTTCAGATTGAGTAACAGGAAGAAAAGAGGACAAGGAGAAGGGTGGAAGAGGGAGGGAGGACGTGGAGGAGAGTAGGAAGGGGAGGAGAGGATAGTTTGGTGGAGATTGAGGTCTTTGTTAGAAAAGAAGGAGGCGAGATGAGAAGCAGTGAGAGGAGAGGCGATGGAAGGATCAGGGGTAGCTGGAGAGATGCAGCGAGGGTGAGAAATTTGAGATTGAAGAAGGTCAGAGAAGTAGGTGTGTTTAGCAGACTTGAGGCAAAAGTCATAGAGGGCATGATAGGAGAAGTAGGCGGATTGGTTAGCGGGATTCGGGTGTCTGAGCCAAAGTCGCTCAAGGCGCCTGAGATGGTGGTGCATGGAGGATAGGTGAGAAGATAACCAAGGTTGCGCAGGTCGGCGAGAGGGGCAGAATGGGGAGAGAGGGTAGAGAAGATCAAGAGTAGAAGTAAGGGAGGAGGCTAAGGTGGAAGAGGCTTCAGTGGCTGTGAGTGAAGAGAATTGGGAGAGGGGGGGAAGGGAAGAGGACGCAAGGAATAAAGAAGGATTGAAGTTGCGTAGATCACGTTGGAAGAAGTGGGTGGAGGATGGAGGGGGGAGTAGAGGGGGTTGGGGGGAGGGAAAAAGAGAGCAAGGAGTAGTCAGAGAGATAGTTGGATAGAGAAGATATAGGAGACACAGTGAAAGAGGAGTTAAAGATTAAGTCAATAGTGGAGCCAGATTGATGAGTGGGAGGGGATGGGAGGGGGAGACAAGGTAAGAATCGGGGATGGATAAGAGAGGAGAGGTGGGAGAGGTAGAAGAGAGATGGAGATTGAAATCGCCAATTACAAGTAATGGGGTAGGGCTCGGGGTAATGAGGCTGAGGAGATGGTCAAGGTCCTCATAGAAGGAGCCAGCAGGGCCAAGGGGGCGGTTGATGATAAGGAATGAAATAGAATGAGGAGAATTAAAGATTTTGTACATAAATTCAAAGGAAGAGAAGTAGGAGGGGGAGAGGAGGTAAAGTGAGGACGAAAAAGAAGGCCTAAGCCACCTCCGCGGCCTGAGGATCGAGGGACATGTTCAAATGAAGATGAGGATGAGGTGAGAGAAGCAGGAACGGAGGTGTTGTGCGGCGGGATCCAGGTTTCTGTCATGCAGAGAAATTGGAGGTTAAGGCGTAGGAAAAGATCAAGAACAGCAGTGGTTTTGTTGCAAATCGATCTGGTGTTCAAGAGGGCAACGTCAAAGGCGTGGGAAGTGTTAGTGATTTGAGGGTAGATGAGGTTGGGGCGTCGGAATGAGGTGTTGAGAGAGGAGATGGCCATAATGAAGAGGAAGAGAATTCTGAGGGGGGAGGGGGCAGCGGGAAGAGGGGGGATGGGGATAGGGATGGGACTGCAGGGAGGTACAGAACATAACAAGGAGCAGCAGGCTGCAAGGAGGTGATCAGTAAGTGGGAAGGCTGCTTATGGGACTGTACCTAAGGGGGACGGGACTGAGAGGATATACAATGAAAAGTACAATAAGGCAGGAAGTCCAAGCCGGGGCTGAGAGGATATTCGATGAAAGTACAATAAGGCAGGAAGTCCAAGGTAGTTCCTGAGGCAGAGTGAAGGGTGGTATCAGTGGAACAGTCTAAGCAGACAAGAGCGAATAGGCGGGAGGTTACAACCCTGGCCGGAGCAGCGGAGAAGGAAGTGGCCACAACATAGAGTCAACAACAGTCAAAGGTGGAGAGTGGAGGCCGGGCCACTAGAGGACACCCAAGGGGATAGGTGCAATGAAAGGTGGATAGTGGAGTAGGCAGGCAGACAGGAGTTCATAGGATGGAGGGTACGCCTTTGGCAGGAGCCATGGAGAAGGCAGTGGTCGCAGTATGGAGAACGCAACAGTCAAAGGTGGAGAGTGGAGGCAGGGCCACTGGGGGCCACTGGGGGACGTCCAAGGAGATAGGTGCAGAGCCAGAAAGCACAGCACAGAACAGTTGTGGTAGGAGGGGGAATAGAGATGAGTGGAGGGCCGCGCTCCTTGCAAGGGCCACTAGGAGACAGCTATGGGCCGGGAGGTGTAGCTCGAAGCAGCCGCGACCCTTTAAGGCTCAGATGAGGGAAGGAGGCAGTTCCCTTGGCCAGGGAAGAGGAGAAGTAGCAGTGGGGCTGTGGAGAGATGCCCGGAACAGACACAAGGACGATGGGTCACCTTCAGATGAATGGAGCAGCCGTAGTGAGGGAGGGCCGCCCCCAGCAGGAGCAGTGGGCCGAAGAAGAGGGCAGAATTCAGTTACGTGGAACAGCCCCAAGGACAAAAAGCCACCACAGCAGTCACAAAGAGGACGGGTCTCCTTCAGATGAATGGAGCAGCCGCAGTGAGGGAGGGCTACCCCCAGCAGGAGCAGCGGGCCGAAGAAGAGGGCAAACTTTGGTTATTTGGAACAGCCGCAGGGACAAAGGGCACCCCCAGCAGGAGTAGTGGTAAAGGGGCCATTAGAGCTGCCGAGAGCAGGAGAGAAGTCGCTCTCCCGGTCAGGACATAAGAGGCAGAAACAGCAAGGACGTGTACAGCAGCAGGGAACGGCTACAATGCGGAAGAGCCGCTTGGAGAGGCCAGACAGCGAAAGCAGGGTCAGCCTCTTGGGGACAGATGGAGGAGGGAGAGCCCAGTTGTAGGCAGCGAGTCAGCAGAACAGGCTCCCGTGAGGGACTGTCTTGATGCAGGAGAGCTGCCTGGTGAGGCTGACAGCGAGAGGGGCTAGCCACCGAGAAGTCAGAGGAGGGAGTGACCAGTAGTAGACAGCAATTCAGGAGAGCGGGCCGTTATGAGGAACAGTCTTGATACAGGAGGGTTACCTGGTGAAGGCAGTCAGCGAGAGGGGGGCCAGCCGCCAAGGAGCAGTCATGATGCAGAAGGGCTGCTCGGAGAAGGAGGACAGCGAGAGCGGGTCAAACCGCCGAGGAGCAGTCCAGAGGAGGGCGGATCCAGTGGCCAGAAGCAAGCCTGTAGAATGCCCGGAGAAGGAAGACAGATGGAGCGGGGCCGACGGCAGAGGAGCAGTCCAAAGGAGGGCGGATCCAGTGGCCAGAAGCAAGTCTGTAGAATGCCCGGAGAAGGAAGACAGCTAGAGCAGGGCCGACCGCCGAGGAGCAGTCCAAAGGAGGGCAGATCCAGTGGCCGGAAGTAAGTCTGTAGAATGCCCGGAGAAGGAAGACAGCTAGAGCAGGGCCGACCGCCGAGGAGCAGTCCAAAGGAGGGCAGATCCAGTGGCCAGAAGCAAGTCTGTAGAATGCCCGGAGAAGGAAGACAGATGGAGCGGGGCTGACCGCCGAGGAGCAGTCCAAAGGAGGGCGGATCCAGTGGCCAGAAGCAAGTCTATAGAATGCCTGGAGAAAGAAGACAGCTAGAGCAGGGCCGACCGCCAAGGAGCAGTCCAATGGAGGGCGGATCCAGTGGCCAGAAGCAAGTCTGTAGAATGCCCAGAGAAGGAAGACAGATGGAGCGGGGCCGACTGCCGAGGAGCAGTCCAAAGGAGGGCGGATCCAGTGGCCAGAAGCAAGTCTATAGAATGCCCGGAGAAGGAAGATAGCTAGAGCAGGGCCGATCGCCCGGAAGCAGTCCAAAGGAGGGCGGACCCAGTGGCCAGAAGCAAGTTTGTCGAATGTCCGGAGAAGGAAGACAGCTAGAGCGGGGCCGACCGCCGAGGAGCAGCAGTCCAGAGGAAGGCTGATCCAGTGGCCAGAGCAAGTCTATAGAATGGGCAGCCGTGCAGAACAGCAGCAATGCAAGAGTGCTGCATTCCAGTCGCCAGCAGTAGGTCTGATGAATGGGCGCCCTGAGGAGCAGCAGCGATGCAGAAGTGCCACGTTCCAGTCGCCAGCAGCAGGTCTGAAGAATGGGCAGCCGTGAGGAGCAGCAGCGATGCAGGAGTGCTGCCCGGAGAAGACCAGACCAGGAGAGTAGGAACAATCAGCCAGGGAGCGGCCCAGAGGAAGGAGGGCCCAGTCACTGGCAGCAGATCTGGGGAACAGGCCGATGGCGTATCCCGCGTAGGCACAGAAGGGTGATTAGAGCTGCTGCAGGGAGTCGTGGAGGGAAGCGCAGTCCAGGAGCAGAGCCAGGAGTGGACACAGAGGGGAGCAGTCTCCAGGAGTCCAGGTAAGAGGGATCAGGAAGATCAGGGGAAGCAGGACGAGGTCGCCATTTTGCCGCCTGCGGGCGGGCGGAGAGTTAGAAGAGGCGATTTAATAGAGAAGGGTTTAGTAGACAGGAATTGAGGCAATCCAGCAAAGCGCAACGCTGTTAGGATGAGAAAAATGCAATTGTGCAGTAGAAATTGTTAATAATACAGCCTTCAGAAGGTTTAACTCAGCCCGATGAAGGGAGACGTCGGATCATCGGATCAGGCATCCGATGCTTGGCGTCCCCTGGTGGTAAAAATAGAAAGGAAAAGAAATGTTCGTGATACCTTTGAATGCATGTACATCCATTAAGGTGGGCCACAGGTCTGCATTGCAGAAAGGAAATATATTCTAAACTTGTTTGGGATTCTACATGTGAGTCAGCCTTGAAGATCAATAGGTAGAAAATAATGCATACAGTGTAGCTGTGTGATGGGCTGAAGAAGTGCTCAACCCACCCCGTTAAATAGTGCTGGTTTTCGGCCTGGGATTATCTTTGTATTTTCCACAGGGCACAATGCCAGAGTAGCAGTTCAGGGAGCTGCCAGGTCTTGAGTCCAAGTGAGGATCAGTCCAGAATCCACTGTGTGAAAGGCGAATGCTGTTGGAGGAAAAAGTGTAGGGTGGGTTGCTGTGGAACAACTGACATTTTCTGGGTATGTTACAAGCCTAGCACCAATAATATGTGAGGAGAACCTGTGGTCATAATGCCCTTTCCCTGCATCCAGAGCTCAACTTACAATGACATAGCCAAAGTTAGAGTTAGCCCCAGTTATAAATCAAGTAAATAGCACTGAAACGTAAGATATGACATTGGGGCATTTGAGCAAGGCTGAACTTTGATGCTGAGTATAAATACCAATGTACAAAGGAAGGCTACCTAATGGCGGGACTTACTTTGAAAGAAGGTCCGCCGACCTTGAAGCGAAATCTGTCTCCGATTATACTCCCTGAACTAGAAGACTGTGCATGGGTGAAGGAACCGAGGCCATATGAACCCACGTGGATACTTATATTTTTGGTGTTTTAAGCTCCTTTTAGATCCCAATTCAAATTCCAATAAGCAGAGGTATGAAAGATATACTCAAAATGGACGGGTCTTTCAAATGCAACAGCTCTTGATGCTGGCAAGAATCGCCCTGAAAACTCTGCATCCCACCGTAGATAAACAGAGAGGCAGAGACTCTAGGGAAACCCTCAAATGGGGAGAAAACCCGGTGGCGTTCGTGTGCAAAGAGAAGGAACGCCTTCATTATTCTTGGCAATGGGCTGGAGCAGAGCTTCGACTGGAGTGCTTAGGTTGCTGGAGAGCTAAAAGAGGACAAAGAGGGTTAGAGCTAGTCTGCAGGCAATGGACTTCCTCTTTCGGATGGAGCAGAGTTTCTACTGGCGCGCATATGTTACTGGAAAGCTAAAAGAGGACAAAGAGGGTTAGAGCTAGTCTGCAGCGCGATGAAACAACCGACACAACAAGAGGACTCCAGGAAGAGAACCGTAGACTCAGGTCTGCGGACAAGGTAAGCGGGTCAAAGGCGGTCTTGCAGCAATCAGAACAGGAGGGTTGAGTTCTGAGAACATAGAAATAGATTCAGTAGAGGCAAACGGGTGAGAAAGCAGAGAGGACAAAATAGTCAAGGAAACAGGAAAATAGAAATAAACTTACGAGGGTCTCTGCTAAGAGTAGCAATGCACCACTGTTCCCGCAGCCACTGCTCAAATACTTCCCGATGACCAACCTGCGATGCCGTGAGAGTGACAGCCTTCTTCCAGCACGCCCCCTGAAGTGGAATTAGAACTGTGCATAGCACTTCAGCAGCCATGTTGGAGGGAAATGCTGCACAATACACAGATGCAATCCTCCTTCTCCTGATCCTTAGAGAATGCTGGCGAAAACGCAACATAACTTTCCCCAGAGTTCCAAAGCCCCTTTCTTAGACTGGTAGCACCAAAGTATTAAGATACAATTTAAAAATATCATTGTTAGAACCCAAGTCTCCCAGTTAATAATGTCCCCCACTCAAAACGTCCAAGTTGTCTCAGATGCATGGCAATCTTCTGTGTGGATGCTGGGCTAACTCCTAATTAAATTACACCAGACTTTTACGCCTTACTCTAAAATGCACCCAGACGTTAAGTAGGGAATAACAGTAAACCCTTTGCGATACCAGTCTAACAGAGGGGTTTGGAACTCCTGCCAGGCAGATAGGCAGCTACAGAGCAGTGAATGGGATGAGTGATGTGTTAGAGTGGAGGCAGTGCAATTCCCACCATACCTTAATGTGAGCAAAGTACCGATTGGTGCGAACAATGTGATATGCACGATACTAAGGGCCCATGGAATAATGGTTGGGAATCCTGGGCAATCCTATGTTCTGGTTAGGTTTCAGTGTGGAATGCTTAGGAGATTTTGGTTGACTTTTCTGATGTTTATGTGGGTGATGGGTTTAAGTTTGTTGGGAAGGCAGGATGGGGTTTTGAGGTGGATGGCATTTGTAAGGAAGGGATGGTATCAAATAGTAAGACAGACACAAGTGATCACAGTTCAAGGGTGTTTATTGAACTTCAATTGGGTTTGGAAAAACGCCTATTCTAATCCTAAATCTAAAGATGGGAGCAAGCTATGACCATCAAATAATAACGCAGTCCTAGTCAAGTGTGTCAAGATAAACCTATTGCCAAACCTTACTTCTAAATACATTTAGTGTGGGAAACAGTGTTATGCAAAACAAAAGTGTTCAAGAAATGATATGTCAGGATACTAAAGTTGCTGGCTTCCCTTCCCCACATTTTCAGCACGGGACAAGGTGGCACACTCGAGTTTAGCACACTCTCTGGCTTCTCTAGCATGAGGATGCAGTTCAAAATCTCAACATCAGGGCCTTCTGTGCCAAAGTTTATTTGCCATTCAAAGTCTCTTATTTCAGAGGGACCTATGCAACACAACAAACATTAAAGTTCCTTTCCTCTGCCGGGCTCAGATCCACTTTAACAAAAAACCTTCTTGGGTGATTTGCTGTTCACCCCAGGTCCCCCTCCGTCAGACTCAGACCCACTTTAACACAAAGCTTTCAATTGATCTCCCTCTGCCAGGCCCAGACCAACTTTATCTACTTTTCCAGACTTTCTTTACTTCCACAAAATCGAAGACTCACTCTGTCAAAGCTATTATATGTTGCTTTTAAAGTTCAATCACTTATTAGCAGTTCAACTTTGCTTGCGTCTCTTATCATACGCATTTTAACAATGTTCGTTCCAGTGCTCACCATACAATGTTGCTGCTTGCAACCTTGGCTTCAACACAAACCGGTCTTGTATCGGTCTCCCGAACTCACCGGCTATGTTGATTTCACTGATGCTGCTTTGTTCTTTGAGCCAAGCACTGTACCATGGCGACTGGCCTTTCTCCTCGCCTTGATTACTGACACGGGAGGGCCCCAGGTATCTCTGACACACAATGCAGGATTCTTCAGCCTGGTTTCCTGGTCTTATGCTTTCTATTTTCAAGGTTATTCTCGAAAGTAATGGTTCCTTGCCGAAAAGGCCAAGGGACCTCCCTCCTTGCAATCCCCTTCTGTTTTGCCGTCTTTCTTCTCTCGTTCAGCTGCCGTCTCGAAACAGCTGTTTCCTCGTGTGCTTTTCCTTGCTCAGAGTATGCTCTCGTGCTCTGCCTTTTATCCGTGTGGGGAAGCTTAATGGAAGTCAGTTGTGTGTGATGGTCAATAACTGCCTGACCTCGCCTGACCATTGTATTGGGACACGTCAGGTATACGGCTCGGGGGTTAGTCTGTTTTCTCTCATAGAGGACTCCCCAAGTGAAAGTGTTTGTGTTGTAAAAGGAGAAGGGTAGAGTTCCTAAATATCCTACCTGATAGGATGGGGTAAAGGTGTTACAGGGAAGGGAATACAGCGTCTCACCATTCGGTGTCCCACTCCCAGAAGACCCCTCACCCAGGCGATCCTCCCACACTGGTCCACCCCCAGGAACTGAATCTAAAAGCAATGGCTGTGGGAAACATGGATGACAGATCCTCGGGGACTAGTGGGTGGGACACATTCTTTTGAACCCTCTACCACCTCATTATGAGGTCTGCTCACGGGTCCCGCTAAGGACATCTGGTAAACCGAGGTGTCCTTAGCAGGACCCGCAAGCAGACCAGAATGCTAACAACGGGCCTGTCATTAATGGGCCCCCGTTGTTAGCATCGTCCCCATTCCCATTGAGCCCTATGGGGGCTCAAATGGGAGTGGGGATGTACCTGGTCCGGGTCCCAGGAAAGGGAATTGCCGGGACCTCCAAGGTTGGAATGGCCCGGTATTTTCCCATTCCAGGAACCCGGACCCGGTACCCGGTATTGGGGTAGCCATGTGTTACGCTCACCTGGCTCCCACAGAGGCGTCGATCCGGACTGGACTGCTGCGGTCTCCACCAATGTGACGCGTAGGGCCGAGATGACGGACTGGACTAGCCCACCTAACTTCGTTTGCTTGGCCCATAGGAATATTCTTCTGCAAATGGAGAAAGGGAATTAACCACCTGTAGAGTTGAGCGTAAATCCCCCCACCCCGCTGTTCTCTCCACTGATCACCTTGGATGTCCCCTCTTATAGTCTCACCTGATGATTTGAAAAGATGAGCTCTCCATCCTGCATTGAGCGCAGGGGCGCGTAGATAACCAGTTGCTTCACTGGCTCGAAGGAATTGATGAGTTCCAGGACAATATTGACTCCGATATTCCCGGCAAGAAGCTTTAAGTATGTAGTTCGTAAGAGTTTAAATGCCTGACTTTCACTCTTGTCCGATTCCTTGCAGGTTGCAGCTTGACCCTACTGAAGAGTTCCTCGTGGCAACCGGTAATGTTCTGGTAAGGATTTGTATTATCCAACACAGTTCGATAAAATAATGTCCATATGTAACCTGTTGCTTTCTCCCTATTCAGGCGCTGAGAGAAAGTATGAAGTCTCGGGCAATAATGCCTCCGGCGATAAAATCAGGTAAGTCTTTTGTGGTGAGGAGGGTTCCCCTTGTTAGTCCCTTGTTTCACCTTGCTGTCCTTTTGTTTACCTTTAGGGGCCGGGGTTCGGCTAGGATGCAGTGGAAGCTGCGCCGACCCGTGAAGAAGAATAGTACCCCCGGTGGTAAAATCAGGTAAGTCTATGGGGGGTATTCCTCTGTGTATTCCCTTGGCTCACCTTGCTGTTCTTGTCTTCTCCTTAGGTGCCGGAGTGCGGCGGGAACATGCAGGAGGATGCAGTGAAATGTGAAGATGCTGCAAAGGCCGGTGAGTTTAGCGTGGTGCTGCAGCAGGCGAGGCGACGCGCATAAAGTAACTTCTTTCTTCCAGCTCGAAGGCGCGATGGATCGAGAATTCAGGTAAGGATCAAAGGTATTGCTCTTGTTCTAACCCTTTCTCCTTCTTTCTCCCTTTTTCTAGGAGCTCCAAACTCGAGGTGGGCGTGGCAGAAGACTGGATGCAGACTTGCAGGCACGATAAGCGTTACGCTGCTGGATGCAGAATAACGTGAAGCGTGTGCTGCTCTTCGGGCGTGGTTTAAATAGCCTCCAAAGTAGTCCCAGGTAAGTATTCCTCCCCAGCCCCACCCGAGTAAAAAAATAGTCCCTAGGTAAAATAGTCCCTTCCAAGCCTCGTCTGGTTTGGAGCTCTTGCAGCATGGTCTGCATCAGGTAAGTTTGCAGCATGGCCTGCATCAGGTAAGTTTTAATCTATGAGCCTGGCGCCTATGGCGCCAGGACTGACTCTCCATATGAGCCTGCCGCCATAGGCGCCAGGACTGCACCCAAAAATCCCCTAGCGGGGGTTGTTGGGCTTGCTTGGGGTAATTTGATGCCTGCTTCTGGGGTTGCTGGACTTGGTCTGGGTCCCCGGGGGTAGGCATCATGACAGCACTCCCCCCCAAGGCCCCTCCTAAAGTCGTTCTTCCCTGTGGTTTCGGTTTGTCTGGGAAATTTCGGTGGAATTTTTTCACCAATCGGGGTGCATGAACATGGTCACTAGGTTCCCATGACCTTTCCTGTGGTCCGTAACCTTTCCAGTCGATTAAATAAAAAAGTTTTGACTTCATTAGCTTGGAGTCCAGGATGTTTTTAACTTCAAATTCCGGTTCTCCGTCTACAAGGATGGGGTCTGGTGGCTTGGTTAGTCTTGTCCCTGGTTGTACTGGCTTCAAAAGTGACACATGAAAGACGGGATGAATTTGCATATTAGCAGGTAAGTCCAATTTGACAGCCACTGGGTTGATAATGGCCTTAATAGAGTAAGGTCCCAAATATCTGGGGTTAAATGTCCGTGTTTCCTTTAGAGGTATATGTTTTGTGGCTAACCATACTTGGTCCCCTATTTGGTATTGTGGAGAATCACTTCTATGCCGATCAGCATCTTTCTTGTATTTTTCTTTTGCCTGTTTTAAATGTGTAGTTGCTTCCTTAAAGGCTGTGTAATCGTAGCGTGCAGATGGTCCACTGCGGGCATTTCTAAGTGTTGGGGTGAGTCAAGGTCTGAGGTTCGAGGATGGTGCCCATATAAGGTATAAAAGGGGCTTTGTCGAGTTCCAGAGTGTACTGAATTATTGTATGCATATTCGGCGATCCAAAGAATGTCTTTCCAATTACTCTCCGTCTGATGTAACATACAACGCAGGTATTGTTCGAGAGTCTGGTTGGTCCTCTCCGTTTGACCATCGGTCTAGGGGTGGTGACTGGTCGATAACCTCACATCGATTTGCGCCAATTGTCAGCATTTTTTCCAAAAATGTGAAATGAATTGACTGCCCCGGTCAGAGACCAATACGGACGGAAATCCGTGTATGCGAACAATGTTTTCAAGGAACTCCTTGGCCAGGATTGAAGCAGAAGGTAATCCCTTTAAAGGAATAAAGTGGGTCATCTTGGAAAAAAGATCCACAATAACTAGAATGGTGTTAAATCCATTGCATGGGGGTAGATCAGTAATAAAGTCTAACGATAAGGTGTGCCATGGTGTAGGCGGAATGTCTAAAGGTTGTAAGAGTCCAGCTGGTTTTTTCTTTTGACTTTTGTTTTGGGCGCAAATGCCACAAGACATCACAAATTATTTAATATCCTTTCGCAAGGTGGGCCACCAGAATTGTCTTTTAATTTTAGCTTCAGTTTTTGCAATACCTGGGTGCCCCTCCATTAGGGTATCATGATAACGGAAAATGACTAGCTCTTGTAGTTCCTTGTGTGGCAGAAATAGCTGTCCTTGGTAATAAGGCAGATCATTGGTGACAGAGTAGTCCGGGCCTTTCTTTACCCAGTCCTGCAAGGCTGTAGAATCAAAGAGTTGCTGGATCATTACCTGAATGTCCTCTAGAGTCTGTAGAGTAGTCATGCCAAGAAACCTTTGTTCAGGAATTATAGGTACTGGTTCAGGGTTCACTTCTGCCTCTCCCATCCCTATCCGGGATAAGGCGTCTGCTTTACCATTCTTACAACCTGGTCGATAGGTTATCACGAAATCGAACTCGGCAAAGAACAATGCCCATCGGAGTTGGCGTGACGATTGGGCCTTGGCTGTCTTTAAATACTGTAAGTTCCGGTGATCGGTGATCACAGTAACGGTATGCCTGGCACCGAGAAGATAGTGCCGCCAAGCCTTGAAGGCGGATTTAATGGCTAATAACTTCTTATCGGTAACCGCATAGTTTAACTCAGGTGGCGAGAATTTTCTGGACCAAAACGCTACTGGGTGAAGCTGGCCAGTTTCAGGGTCCTTTTGAGACAGGACAGCTCCCATGGCTAGACTGGATGCATCAGTTTCCACTATGTATGGAAGTTCAGGGCGCGGGTGCTTTAATACAGGTGCAGACGTGAATTTCGCTTTCAGCTCTTGGAAGGCATTTTTAGCTCCTTCAGTCCACATAAAGCGTTTGTTTTTTCGCAAGAGTGCTGTGATGGGATGTACAACATGTGAAAAATCCAGAATGAATCTGTGGTAGAAATTGGCAAAGCCAACTATACTTTGTACTCCTTTAACTGAACTTGGTGATGGCCACTTAAGGATTGCGTCCACCTTTCGTGAGTCCATTCAGACTCCTTTTGGGGTCAGGATAAACCCAAGGAATTCAACTTCTGTGGCATGAAAAACGCATTTTTCCAGTTTTGCATATAGTTTGTGCTGGCGCAATTTCTCAAGGACTGCTCGGACGTGCTTCACATGGTCAGATTCTGAAGAGGAGTATACTAGACTATCATCGATATATACGACAACACAAACGTCAATGAGTTCACGAAGGACATCGTTCATGAAGTATTGGAAGGCTGCAGGTGCATTGCACAACCAGAAAGGCATCACCTGGTATTTGAATAACCCATACTTAGTGCGGAAAGCAGTCTTCCATTCGTTGCCCTCTTTTACACGTACCAGATGGTATGCCCCCCGGAGATCTAATTTAGTGTATATGCAAGCGTCCTTCACTTGGTCTAGTAGTTCAGGGATCAGAGGCAATGGGTATAGGTTCTTAACAGTGATCTGGTTCAATGCGTGGTAGTCTATGCATGTTCTGAGGTCACCTTCCTTTTTGGGCACGAAGAACAAAGCTGAAGATACAGGGGACTTAGATGGGCGAATAAAGCCATTGGCAAGGTACTGGTCTAAGTATTGTCGTAGGTGAAGGTTCTCAGGTTCCGTAAGGGCATAGATCCTGCTACAAGGGGGTTGTGCACCGGGTATGAGATCGATTTGGCAATCGTACGATCTGTGAGGAGGTAAGGTATTTGCATGTTCTTTTTGGAAGACATCATGGAATTCTTGGTATTCAAGAGGTAGTTGCATGACTGCTGTGGTTACTGTGGCCAGGCCTGCGCTCAGATTTTTCTTTGGGTAACAGGTTTGCGCACAATCCGGGAAGGTTATTCTCTTCTCTCGCCAATCAATACAAGGATTATGTGTTTCCAACCAAGGTATCCCCAGTATTATTTTGGAACTGTGGGGCCTTGATTAGATCAAACACAATAGCCTCTCGATGCCCATCCGGACCCAATAATGTCATCTCTGCGGTGGAATGAGTTACAGACCCAGAGGCAATTTCAGTTCCATCAACTGTGGTGATGACATCTGAGGTGGTTTTTCGGCAGAGAGGCAGATTCGTAGTCCACATAGTTTCCTATGGCCCGCCTATCAATGTATGCCCTTACTGCGTGCATACGCGATGGCTGCCCTGGATCTACGAGGACCATTGGTATGATGAAATGCAAGGTTTGAGTATCCTTCTTCAAGCTCGGCAAGCGGACCTCTACGCTTGTCGGGCGTGGTCGTTTCCCGAGTCTGACTCCATATGGCTTTTATCAGCAGCTCCTACCACCTTCTTGGGTGGTTTTACAGGGAAATCCCGTAGAAAATGCCCAGAAGTTCCACAATATAGACACAGTTGCATTTGCCGTCTCCTTTCTCTTTCCTTCTGGGTTAAGGGTCCTTTAACCCCTCTGATTTGCATGGGTTCTGAAGCCTCTGCTCCTTTGGGGTTAGCGTGGGTTTCGACCAACACCCTGTTCTCAAACTTGGCTCGATCAGCCTTTCTGTTCTGAAGTCTGTGATCTAACTGGACCACTAAGTCTATATTTTCAGCACAGTCTTGAGGTGGGTTCTCGACTTGAGCCAAGGCATCCTTGAGTTCTCCTCGAAGCCCTCGATGAAATAACGTAATTCGTTTTACCTCAGGCCATCCAGTTTCCACTATCAACCTATTAAAGGTCGCGATGTAAGATAGAAGGTCCTGGTTACCCTGTCGTAGGGACAAAAGTTCGTTATCCAGGGCCTGTCCTTGGGAGTGCCGGGCAAATAGTCTTTCCATGCTCGTTTGAAAGCCCTGAAAATCCCGAAGAATTGGGTCATCCTGAGTAACTAGTGGAATTGACCAATCAGCTGCACTGCCGCTGAGATATGACAATACAAAGGCTACCTTGGCTTGATCGTTTGGGAAGGCTCCAGGTCTGCATAAAAAGTGCAAGCGGCATTGGTTCATAAACACGGCGAACCTTTTGGGATCTCCAGCAAAGCGTTCGGGTGGAGCTAATGGAATATTTCCAGATAGGTTTATTTGCACAGGGTTACTCGATAACACAGGAGCTGGATTTCCCCCGGAACAAGGTAGGGGTGCTTGTCCAGCCTGGCTTTGCAATAGTTGCCTAGCAATGTCATCAGTTCGCTCCTTTGACAAAATCAGTGCCCTCCTAAGGGCATTGGTTTCTTGACGGGCGGAATGCACTTCGGCCCTCAGTTCCCCTAGTAATTGGGCCAATTGGTCAGTCTCTGAGGTATCCATAATGCCCGGGTGGGAATTTGTAGGTAGTCTTTGCGTTCTGTTACGCTCACCTGGCTCCTACAGAGGCGTCGATCTGGACTGGACTGCTGTGGTCTCCACCAATGTGACGTGTAAGGCCGAGATGACAGACTGGACTGGCCCACCTAGCTTCGTTTGCTTGGCCCGGCGGAATATTCTTCTGCAAATGGAGAAAGGGAATTAACCACCCGTGGAGTTGAGCGTAAATCCCCTCACCCCGCTGTTCTCCCCACTGATCACCTTGGATGTCCCCTCTTATAGTCTCACCTGATGATTTGAAAAGATGAGCTCTCCATCCTGCATTGAGCGCAGCGGCACGTAGATAACCAGTTGCTTCACTGGCTCGAAGGAATTGGTGAGTTCCAGGACAATATTGACTCCGATATTCCCGGCAAGACGCTGTATGTATGTAGTTCGCAGGAGTTCAAATGCCTGACTTTCACTCTTGTCCGATTCCTTGCAGGTTGAAGCTTGACCCTACTGAAGAGTTCCTCGTGGCAACCGGTAATGTTCTGGTAAGGATTTGTATTATCCAACACAGTTCGATAAAATAATGTCCATATGTAACCTGTTGCTTTCTCCCTATTCAGGCGCTGAGAGAAAGTATGAAGTCTCAGGGAATAATGCCTCTGGCGGTAAAATCAGGTAAGTCTTTTGTGGTGAGGAGGGTTCCCCTTTGTTAGTCCCTTGTTTCACCTTGCTGTCCTTTTGTTTCCTCTTAGGGGCCGGGGTTCGGCTAGGATGCAGTGGAAGCTGCGCCGACCCGTGAAGAAGAATAGTACCCTAGTGGTAAAATCAGGTAAGTCTATCGGGGGGTATTCCTCTGTGCATTCCCTTGGCTCACCTTGCTGTTCTTGTCTTCTCCTTAGGTGCCGGAGTGCGGCGGGAACATGCAGGAGGATGCGGTGAAATGTGAAGATGCTGCGAAGGCCGGTGAGTTCAGCGCGGCGCTGCAGCAGGCGAGGCGACGCACATAAAATAACTTCTTTCTTCCAGCTCGAAGGCGCGATGGATCGGGAATTCAGGTAAGGATCAAAGGTATTGCTCTTGTTCTAACCTTTTCTCCCTTTTTCTAGGAGCTCCAAACTCGAGGCGGGCGTGGCAGAAGACTGGATGCAGACATGCACGCACAGTGAGCGTTACGCTGCTGGATGCAGAATAACGCGAAGCGTGTGCTGCTCTTCGGGCGTGGTTTAAATAGCCTCCAAAGTAGTCCCAGGTAAGTATTCCTCCCCAGCCCCACCCGAGTAAAAAAATAGTCCCTAGGTAAAATAGTCCCTTCCAAGCCTCGTTTGGCTTGGAGCTCTTGCAGCATGGTCTGCATCAGGTAAGTTTGCAGCATGGCCTGCATCAGGTAAGTTTTAATCTATGAGCCTGGCGCCTATGGCGCCAGGACTGACTCTCCATATGAGCCTGCCGCCATAGGCGCCAGGACTGCACCCAAAAAAGCCCCTAGCGGGGGTTGTTGGGCTTGCTTGGGGTAATTTGATGCCTGCTTCCGGGGTTGCTGGACTTGGTCTGGGTCCCCGGGGGTAGGCATCATGACACCATGCCCCTAAAAGCGGCATGGCTACCTCCATACTCGTAATGAGGCCCAATGACTCCCTTCTCTTGGTCTCACTCAGGCTTCTCACTGTGGTTACAAACACCAGATGGAATGTCTCCCTTACCCTAGCTTTCTATAAGCTCATTACAATATCAAGAGAGGGCCTTCCTTCTCTTGCCTTCTCTCATGCAGTTCGCACAACACCTGGAAGGATGTTTGCCTTCACCTGGTCTCTTCTTCTCTCATCTTGTTTTGCCTTGCTTTCAAGTCTCTGGGGTACGGGTCCCAAACCCGTAAGGTTCTTTCGTGATAGTGTTGCCAACCTGGTTCACTAGCCTGACAAGTACTGCGACTATGAAGATGACTGACGTTTGGTCATCTTCGTTGGGGGTGGGTCCCAGAACTGTATCCCTTCGTTTCTTTCTTGGGGGCTCAGGAAAATTATTTTGCTTCACTGAGTTTCCCTTCTTCCCCTGCTCAGATTGGCCATGGTCTCCCACTGCTCCCCTCTGCCCCTACCAACCATCGCAGTCACCCCAGTACCTTTGGGGTCTCTCCCAGTAGTCTTTGGTCAGTCCTGGTGTCTTTCTGCTTCAGTTTTGGGCTTCTACAGTCTTCTCCCCCTTCTCCAGTGTGCTGCGGAAGCTCTGCAGCATGTGGTCCCCTGGTTCCTCCAAGAAGGGTTAGGCTCTCTGTAATGTCCTTTGAAAAGCGATTCTCCTGGGCTCCCCCGAGTCCTCAGCACTGCGATAGTGTACAAAGGTTCCCCCTCCTTCTGACAGAGCCTCTGGTTCACAGCTTCTGCTTCTGCTACAGCACAGAATTCCAGCTCCCTGCTCCTCCAGGGAGGGCTTCTCTCTCTCATACTTCCAGAGTCTGTCTTCCCTTTTATACTGGCTTTGACCAGTAGGACTTGGGAAAACACTAGCTCATGCAACCTGGTTCCTATAGATAATCTTTACGCTTCCGCACATCCTCCATGTCCCAGTACTGGTCTTGAGGACTCCTAGTGAGTCAGTTGATTCTTCCTTGTCTCAGCACTGATCCTGAAGACTCCTAGCGAGTTAGTTCAACTCTTTTTTGTCCTAGTACTTTCAAAGGGGGCTGAGTTCTCAACCCTACCAATATGCATAGGGGAGTCTGGTACAGAGGTGAAGCTTCTGGAATTGTAGGGTTCCACAATTTGTTTCAATTGAGTCACATCCCGCTCTGACACCATATGTAAGGAATGCATGGCATCAATAGTAAGACAGATGCAAATGACCACAGTTCAAGGGTGTTTATTAACCCTTCACAAGGGTAGGATAAACGCCTTTCTAAACCTAAATCTACAGATGTGAGCAAGCTATGACCATCAAATAATAATAATGCAGTCCTAGTGGAGTTGTGTCAACATGAAAGGGCCTATACAAATAAAAAACTATTGCCAATCCTTACTACTAATTTACAAATAATGTGGGGGGATGTTCATGAAAAAGAAGTGTTCACTAAATGATAAGTCAGGATGTTTGGGGAGTTGGCCTTCCTTCCCCACGTTTTCAGCACGGGACAAGGCGGTTCACTTGAGCAAAGCACACACTCTGGCTTATGTGGCACGAGGACACAGTTACATTTTTACAGTTCAAAACCGTCTGTGTTCAAGTCTCTTTACTTTTTTCGTCTCTTAACTTAGGGGGTCTAATACACAAAAACAACAACGAAAACGTTATTTTCCCTTTCCAGTATTTAACTTAGGTGTTTACCCTGGATCCCCCTCAGTCGGAGTCAGATCCCTTCCAAAACCAAAGTTCAACGTTGGATCCCCTCTGTCCGGCTCAGATCCTTCCAAAACAACAGTACAGATAATTCTTCCTCGGGTGACTCACGGTTCACTGCCGATGCCCCTCAGCCGGGCTCAGATCCCTTTCTGTTGGTCAATTAGTCTCCCTCAGCCGGGCTCGGACCAATTGCGAGGTACCTTAAACTATCGAAGAATTTTGAATGTGCACAGGATTTAGCAAGACCCGTGGCATGACCACTTTGATCTTATTATTAATTTTCTTACATTCAGCATCAGTTGGATACCCAACAGAGACTTCCGAATGAGTTCCCACATGGCGCCGGACCACTCTGTGTAAGGTATCTTTTCTTAACTTCCAAATTTCAATAATAACGTTCAGTTATTCCTCTTGGTTGTTATTCATGTCTGCGTCGCTGTTTACAAAGGTCTAACATACTGTTCTCTTTGTACAATGTTGTCGCTTGCAACCTTGGTTCAAAACAAAAACTTGTCTGGTATCAATCAGACTCACCGGTTGTGCTGCTTTTTCTGTGGCCGCTTTGTTGTTGGATCCAGGACAGGATCACAGCGGCAATCGCTCCTTCCCGCCTGGGTTATCGATGCAGGGGAGCCCCGGGTACCTCTGCCACACTGTGCAGGTTTGATCAGCCTTAGTTCCTCGTCTTTGGTTTCTTACTTTCCAAGGCTCATGAAAGTAACACTCTTTAGAGGTCCCAGGTGCTTCCTTCCTTACGACTCTCTCTGGTCTCGCTTTCTTCCTCCTTGTATGAAATTGCCCTCTTGGAACTGCTGTTTCCTCATGTGGTTTGCCTCGCTCAGAGTGTGCTTTCGTGCTCCGCCTTTTATCTGTGTGGGGAAGTGTGATGGAAGTCAGGTGTGTTTAATAATCCATAATTGCCTGAACCTACCTGTCCATGGTGTTGGGACATGTCAGGTATACGGCTCTGGTGTTAGTCCTTTGTCGCTCACAGTGAACTGTCCCTGAGAAAGAGTTTGTGTGGGAAAAGTGGGGACGGGGGGTTGAATTCCTAGGTAGCCTGCCTGATAGGATGGGGAAAAGGTGTTACTGACAAGGTTATACCGTGTCTCACCCTCCGTTGTCCCACTTCTACTCCCAGGAGCCCCCCATCCAGGTGATCCTCCCGCATTGGTCCACCCTGTGAGAAAGCTGAAGGTGTCTCCCTGCCCCCTTTCTCCACGCGAACATTTTCGCACACCACGAAAGACAACAGACCAACACCAGAGCCATTTACCTGACATGTCCCTATACATGTCCCTATACAAAGGTCAGGCAATTGACCAGAATCATACACACCTGATGGCCTTTTCCCTTCCCCACAGGAATAAAAGGTGGAGCACGAGAGCATAATATGAGCAAGGCAGACGCACGACGACTCAGCTATCCAAGTACGGCAGCTCAAGAGGAGGAGAAAGGCGTCAAGAACCGAAAGGGTGACAAGGAGAGAAGCGACCTTGGCCTTTTCGACCCAAGCCAGCAAATCCTCCATGGAAGGAATCGTAAGACTGCAAACAATAGCCAGCGTGTGTTGCAGCAAATGTCAACGGTACACAGGGCCTTCCTCTGATGATAACCAAGCCAGGGAGAGACGCTTACCACCGTGGTATCGTCTTTGACTCCAGGGACAAGAAAAGCCAAGCGGTTCATCACCTGCCGGTGAGTCGAAGGGAGAGTCAATAAGAAACCAAACTGTGTTGAACAAAAGTAGCAAACGGCTAATTGAAGAAAAGTACAAAGAACTGCTCATACAAGAGGGGAAAACCAGCTGCAGAGGGGTCCGGCACCACATGGGTGCTCACCCGAGAAACTCTGGGCGATTACTCTATTGTTGAAACTACCGTTACCAGAAGGCCTTGGGAACGGGGCGAGAAAGGGGGGAAAGTGGTCATACAGGGGTCTAGCAAAATCCTCTGTACAGTCGAAATTCTTTTACCAGCAGAAAATTGTAAAGCTAAGGGAAGTTAATCTTGCATCATAAGAAAGTAGAAGAATTTGTGTGATTGATAAAAGTTGGCTAGAGTGAACCCGACGGAGGGATGCCGATGGAAAGGGGCAAAGCTAAAGTCCTGATGAACAGTGCGTTGACAAAGATGAACTCGACAGAGGGATGTCCACAGTGAACTGTTTAAAAAGTCCTTAAGACTCGTATATGCAAGGAAAGCCAGAGTGAACCCAACGGAGGGAGGCTGGCATTCAAGAGGGGTCTGAGCCCGGAAGAGAGGGATCATTTGTGAACACTTCTTTTTATTTTTGTAAATCCTATCCCACACTCTTTTTGTATTTAATTGTAAGGACTGGCAATAGTATAGGCCCTTTTGTTTGACTAGACACCACTAGGACTGCCTTATTTTTCATTTGATGGTCGTAGCTTTCTCCCATCTTAGCTTTAGGTTTAGATTAGGTGTTTTTCCAACCTGCATATCCAGTTTAATAAACACCCTTGAATTGTGATCACTTATGTCTGTCTTTACTGTTGCCTCCATGAGTTCCTTCCAACTCCCAGGAACTGGTCACCAGTTCGCCATGTGATGCTGAGAATCGGTGTTTTGGTACTTCTACAGAGGATGGTGGTGTCATGGGTGGATTGTTCTCTTTTTTAATTTGTGCCCTTATTTCTATTTGGGATATAGATTGGTCAAATTGTGGCGCCGTGCTACCTAGAATTAATTGAATTGGTAAATTAGGGAGTACAGTCACTGTAAGACATAGTTCCTTTCCCAGAATGGAAATAGAGATTAGTGCCTGTGGATGCCTCACCAAATGGCCATGTACACAGCCAACTCTTTGTTTTCGTATCTTCTGCCACGGCAGGGGAAGCAGTTCTGGTCTAATGGCACACCCTTTACTCTCGCTGTCTACCTGCGGCCAGATGAGCTTTCCTTCTAAAATGGCAGGGACGGGGCGTGGCCAGCAGCAGAGCGATGAAAACATGAGTCTCCGAGCTCTCTCAACCGCAGACAAACATCCTGTAAAAACAGCCTGCTATTCTTGTACACCCAGAGGAGAAAATCATCCCTGTGGAGCGATAAACAAGTGGAGAACACCTGGGCGAAAAACGGAACCGAAAATCGGATACGCCTGCGAGATACAGCTGCGGAAGTAAGCAACGTGTTATAGAGGCTGGAACGCCAAGATCGCGGCAGACTGAAGCGCGCCCCTCTAGAACCAAGCGTATCTAGAAGGCGCCGCCTGGAAACTCAGTGTGCACTACAACAGGCCATCGAGCGCACAAAGAGAAACACCCGACACCCATAGAACACGGAGAACCGAGGCAGCCCGGCAGGTGCGGAAGCGCAAGATAAATCACACAACACTCCACGTGAAGGGGCAAGGGTCCAAAAGAAATATCCTGCCTGCAGACCTGCACGGAGCACCCAACCAGTCCAAGGCAGGCAAAGGAACACAGAAACAGATCACTTGGCGGGGTGACGCTGCCCCTGCAACAGCACCCCAGAACCCAGAACCACAGACCACCATTGCAGCCGCCCGGAGCGCCCGACACGGTGTGAGACACACACAGCCACCCCAACCAAGCTGCGTGCACAAAATACACACACCTACCAACGAAAGAAGCAACCCTATCCGGCGGGATCCCAAGAGAGACCTGGACAAGCATAGTGGCTCTCGGCGTGCTGAGGCACAGGCGGCTCCATAGGTGGATCCAACCTGCAATTGCCTCCCGAAGTTCACAGCATCCACCCTACATCCACCTCCTGCCATAGCCCGAGGACGACCGGCGCTGGATGTCCACGGTGGTACATGTGTGCAACGGCATAATCGGAAGAGGGGTGCGGACCCGGTAAGTGAACCCTCAATACTACAGTGCAGCTAATACAGACAATTTGTTAAAGAAGGCAGTCGTGTCCCTCCATCCTGAGCCCCCTCACCGCCGAGCAAAGATCCCAAAGAGATGCTATCACACAATCATATTCCTAGCAGGAAAGCTGCACCCTGATCACACGGCAACAATACCACAATAGAACAAACATAAACCGCAGCACAGACAAGGGACATCTACTGGCGCAACAATAGTGGTCAACATCAGAACAGAACCACTAGTAGTGACACTCAAGGCAAGAGACAAAGAGGTGGGATAGAGTGAACGAAACTACCACTGGCACTACCAAACGTAACTGCACCTTAGATAACCTGTCCCCAGCAACGCCCACATGCAACACAGAGTGGTGAAAAGACGCTGACATAAAAAACAGGGGAGTGCAAAGCTAAAGATACCACAGCACGAGCAGAGAACGCCAGCAAATCAGCCTATCACACTGTAGCAGCCGGCCAGGGAATCTCTTGATGGATGAAAACGCACTCCCACCCTGCACACAGAGATCCGTGACCACCTAACCATATTGGGCGAGTGGTGCCTCTGGTGCACACCACATTAGAGTAAAAGGGGAAGAACAAACACTGAGAGCCTCGTGGTGACTAAACTGGCACTGGAACTTTATGACATGGCGGCGGTGGCCTGACCAACAGTCTCTCCAGGAAGACAGGCAGTAGAGAAAGGATAAACTTTGAAATCTAACAAAATCACCCCCTCATAACACAGTACAGTAGACAACAACTCTGACCCCTGGAGCCCACAACCATGCACAGACTGCCCAACTAAGGTGCACCCAGAGAAGTGATATTGTGGAACTAAACCATAGGGGAAAAGCCTCACAGACACCGATGGCTGGCCCAGAACACTGTATCAACGTGACAGATTGGCTCAGCAATACCCTACACAAAATTCATATACCTCACATAACGGGTGCAACAAAGCTTAACATGGACAAGGATAAGATCAAAAAGCTACCCGCCCAGAGTAAAATCGATCAATACACAACGCTAGTCACACATGGACTGGAACAGGAAGACACTATGGCTGAAGTAGAGAGCGCAATATTGTTAAAAGACGTAATGTCCGCCATCGCAGACTCCAGGGCCTCAATGGAACAAAAAATGGACGGCATCAGCATGGATGTGTCACTCCTCCGTCATGACCTACAAAAACTAAAGTCACGCACTGACGAGGCGGAACAGCGCATATCTGGGGCCAAGGATGGGCTGCGTGAACTACGACAACAGCTAACCGGTGTGCAATCAAGGCTGAAAACGATGGCAGAAAGAGTGAACGAGGGCAAATGAAGGATCAAGGCGCAACAACGTCCAAATTCTAGGCTTGCCAGAAAATACGGAGGGACCAGACATGGAATTGTTCCTGGAACAATGGATCACTGATCTGTTTGAACCTAACTCATTCTCCAAGTTCTTCTCGATAGAGAGAGCCCACCGCATGCCATCTGGATGACCAGTGCCTGGTGCCCCGCCACGTACTGTGATCACAAAGCTCCTGAACTACAGGGACCGGGATGCACTGCTCCAACATGCACGCGCCAAAGGCACACTGACCTATAATGGCTCCAAAATTGCCTTTTTCCCAGACTACACCAGGGAGGTGCAAAAAGCCAGACAAACATTTGATCAACTCAAAAGGCAACTGCAAACGCTAAAGGTGAAGTATGGCCTGTTGTTCCCAGCCCAACTGAAAATCTAGCATAAGGGCACCACCGTCCACTTTACAGACCCTAAGGAAGCATGGAGATGGGCAGAACAGCATATTGAGGGAGACTGGCGAAATGCAAGGAATAACAGGAATAGAAACTCCCGGGCCCGACCAGAAAGAGAAGTACTACCGATACAACCGCCACCGCATAATCAAGAACTGCCACCCCACAGGGAAGAAGAATAAGAGCCACAACGAGTAATGTACTGCACACAGGGAACCCCATAGAATGAAAAAGGGGCACAATGTCAAGACACATAACTATGATGTTCAAGAATAGACAATATTGACGCAACAGCCGGAGACGAATCTCCACCCCACCAGGAGCAGACACCACTCCGGACCCAAAGTTTAAGGGTAATTTGGAATTTGTTGGGTATAGACATTGTTACAGAGTTTTATGTGTGCGTGACGACTGACTGCGCTTTTGCTCAGCCGTCAAAAGGTTCGGGCGACAGATGCTTCAAGTTGGGTGGAGTATGGGGAGGGGGGTGGGAGGTTTTGTTTTTGTTATCACTGTTCTACACGTTGTTATACACGGATCCAGGAACCGATAAACTGATGCTTCATTGAAATCACAACACATCAAGGAATGGCCCATCCACTGGTTGCCCAAAAACTCTAATACTACGCTCCTGAACACCCACAGCACTCAAAATGACTTCACCTGAACACAAAACTTAAACACTAAAAATAATAACGTGGAATGTCAATGGACTAGGCACCAGCGTGAAAAGGAGACTGTTAACACAGCTACTGAACAGACATTCACTGGACATAGCATTCCTCACCGAAACACACCTGGCAGGTACAACCTGCAATCTGTTAGAGCACCAACTACCGTACGGCGATTCACGCAGGCTTCACAATGGGCTCAAGAGAGGTCCTTATATTAATACACAAAAGGCTCCCCCTGACTCTCTCAGGTGTAACCCAAGACACAGGAGGTAGATTTGTATACACCACATGAACTCTCTGGAACGAAACGATAGCCATGCTAGCAATCTATGCGCCACCTATACTACTATCAACATTAATAAAAGATGTTACGCCCATACTCACCATTGATTGGTCCAACACCTTAATCCTGGGGGGAGACTTCAATGAAATTATGGATGTAGAACTAGACCACACACACCTAAGAGGGAGAAACCCTAGCACCAATACCAAACCCGCTACCTTCACTACTGCACTGGGCTTGAGGGATGTGTGGCGAGACCTGCACCCTAACACAAGATAATACTCATACCATTGTGGTGCCCATGCCTCCCTCTCGAGATTAGACTACTTCTTCCTCCCAACAACAAATATACACAAAGATATCACTGCAACCTTGCTCCCGAGGGGTATCTCGGATCACTCCCCATTGGTAATGGAGTTGATGACGGAGAGACCGCTCCCCCCACTATACTGACGCCTCAACAGCTACTACCTCAGTTTCCCAGACCTTATAGAACAAATACAAACTGCCACGAAGAACTATTTTGAACTAAACACTGGATCAGTGACAGATCCTTGTGTACTGTGGGAAGCATATAAAATGTTACTCCGGGGAGAGATCCTATCATGGATCACTGCCCACAAGAGGAAGCTCCAAAAATCACTGGAAGAAGCAGAGGCAAACGTAAAACGAGCAGAGGAGACGCACCTCGCCCTAGACCTACCTGACACACACCAAGCATTATTGTTAGCCCAAAAACGCCTGCAAAACATAGCCCTACACTGCGCCAAACAAACACACACAGCGCTGCGCACGCCAGAATATATGAAACAGGCGATAAAGTGGGCAAAATGCTAGCGTGGCTTGAATGCAGGGATGAAGGGCAGAGTCAGGTCAGAGCTATCAAACCAGATAATGCAGATCCGCTGGTAACTGATGAAGACATAGCAAAGGGCTTCGTGACATACTACACAGATCTGTACAAATCACCAAACGCCCCCGTCGATGTCTCGATATTAGATGAAATCCCTCTCCCCTCCCTAAGTGATGAACAAAAAACGCTGCTGGAAAGGGACATCACAGAGGAAGAGCTAGTGGTGAACATGTCGCAGTTACAATCAGGGAAAACACCAGGCCTAAATGGGTTCCCAATAGAAACCTGGAAGAAAATAGGACAAAGCGAGGTGGCACCGCACCTACTGCATATGTATACCCACTCGAGAGAACGAGGCCAGCTCCCCGCAGATCTTAGGAAAGCCAACATAATCATGATACCTAAAAAAGATAAACCCCCAGATAAATGTAGATCATATAGACCGATCTCCCTAATAAATAGCGAAGCCAAACTCTTGGCGAAGGTATTGGCTAATAGAATGCAAGGGGTCATAACATCACTCATACACACGGACCAATGCGGCTTTATGCCGCAAAGATCCACACGCATTAACATACAAAGGTTCCATGCAGCAATAGAAAAGACATCCACCCTACAAGACCCCCGGGCGCTATTGGAAATAGATTTCGAGAAAGCCTTTGACTCTGTCCACTGGGAGGCACTCTGGGACATGGGCTTCGGTGAATACTATATGAGCTGGATAAAACCCCTCTACAGCTCCCCCGAAGCCGAAACTAGAGTGAATGGGTGGCCATCGAGACCCTTTATACTCGGGAAAGGAACAAGGCAAGGGTGCCCACTATCCACAATGCTCTTCGCCCTGGCAATAGAACCTCTAGCCTCTGTGTTAAGAAATACGAAAACATGGAAGGGTTTCCGGTGGTCGGCCGAGTGGGAAGACAAAGTGTCCCTATATGCAGACAACCTGTTGATCTACCTGAGCGACCCTGTGAACTCATGTCCAATTGTGACAAACCTTCTGGACCGATATGGGGCATTCAGTTGCCTTCGGGCCAACTGGTCCAAATCAATACTGTTCCCATTCAGAGGTATGGGGGATAGAATCCCAATAGACTGTCCATACAGAATAGAAACAAGCCACTTCCACTACCTAGGCATAGAAATAACCTAAAGGCTAGACAAATACGTGACCAGGAATCTGCACCCAGTCACAGAGAGATTCAGGGAAGATGTACGCCACTGGATCTCTTTACCCTTGACCCTGTTAGGCAGAACGGCACTATTTTAAATTATGAGCCTGCCCCGCTTTCTATATGTTCTCCAGAACGCGCCACTGTATATTCCAACACAGGAATTTGGAGCGGTCGATGCCCGCGTATAGCGCTGCCAACGCTGCAACGATCCATATGGGAAGGAGGCATAGAACTCCCCCGGCTACAAACGTATTATTGGGCGAGCCAGATGGCAATAGTCAATGACATGCTACACGGAGATAAAATGCTACCACACATCAGGAGCGATATAATGGGGAATCCAAGAACCACCCCACTGGAAGGCCTTTACCAAACGACAAACCTCTCCTCCCCACGGAAAATGGCAACACATAAAACACTAATCTGGACAGAAGCACATAAATACATTGGTTGGGACAAAAAAATCACCCCGCTACAACCCCTGTGGGGAAACAAGAACCTCCCAGAAGTAGGCAAACTCCCTAGATGGCCGATCTGGGAACACGCAGGGATAAGAAGGGTTGTAGATGTTATATTGAATGGCAGACTGATACCCTTTGAACACCTCGCCTCCAGCTTCAATCTTCCCACTACTGAGCAATACAGAAACACGCAGCTACAACATGAACTACACAACCACCTCCCAGCCCTATCTGATATGCCTGACTGTACCCCAATAGAGAGAAATATAGTTCTAGAGAGTATTGACTCTAAAATCACCTCTACTATGTACAGTGCACTAACCTCCTTTGGCACGCCTGAGTTGCTAAGCTTGAAAGCGAAGTGGGAAAAAGATGTAGGAGAAATCCTGCTGGAAGACTGGGTCATAATTATAATGTACCCACGTGAAACAGCAATATCATCTAGACTCAGGCTTGTCCAATTTAAGATACTGCATAGGGTGTACTACCCGAAAGTAGCACTCCATCGATGGGGTAAAATTGCAGACTCAAAATGCCTGAGATGCCGCACTGAAGAAGGTACATTCTATCACATACTCTGGAACTGCCCCAACATCCAACAATACTGGCAACAATGCTGTGATGAACTTTAGAAAGTTCTGGGGAGAAAGATCCCAAGGGACCCAAAACTATTACTATTAGGAGTGGAAGAAGAGGAGGCAATGTCACGATACGAAAAAGCCTTCTTCTCGACCGCAACCGCACTGATCAAAATTAAATTAAAAACCAATAGAATGTGTTATAAAAAAAATAAAATGGCAGGGACTGTATAAGTAGTTTTATTTCATGCCCAAAGTTATTGATTTTTTCCCTTTCTTCTTTTTCCCTTTCTTTCCCCGAGGAGAAGTCATCTGTAGTCTCTCGCCTTCCAGTTTTGGCTTTAAGGGGGATGTCTGGGCATATGACGTGGCAAGGTCTGTCGGCGGAAGGTTTGGGAAAGGGACCTCATATTCATTCTGGTGATTTATTTTAGAGGGTTGTCCATTGATTCGGAGGCTTGTAGAGAAATCTCACTTTGCTTTTGAGATATGGTAAAGAGGATTATCAGGGTCTTTTACTTCTCCTTGGGTCGTTTCCCAGGCAACCCGGGATACCCATGGAAAGAGTTCTATTTTAACATGGGTGGACTGCAAGTATAACTGCTCTCTAAGGCATTATCAATTTCCCTGTCCATTTCTTCAATGGGTCTCTCTTCCTTATGGGGAGGTCAGGGGTCTCAGGGATCTTTTCAGTCTGGTCTAGAGACTATGGACTCATGGTTTCCTGTCCCCACTGGAAAGAAGGCTTCCCTGCATTTTGCAGTAATGCCATATCTCCTTCCATGTTTTTGGTGTTAGTCTCATATATCAGGTATCCCACCAACTCGCCCCTTTTAACCTGAGCTGGGTGTATGTGAGATTTAGGAGGATAAACTTCATCTCGTCTCCAGAGGTCAGGAGGGGTAGTACTCTCAGTCTTCTCCCAGGGCCCGTTCCCTCAGAGGGCATGATATAGACAACTGAGATCTTGGGGACTTCTATCCTGAGTTCTAAGGATATGACAATTTTGTCCCTACTGGGAACCCGATACTCGTGGAGGTAAAAAAAGATTATAAGTGTTCCCTTCCACATTTTTCCATGCAGGCAAAAGGGCTTGTGTAGTCAAGGGGCGGGCTGATTCCCATCCTTTGGCCCAGATGGCAAGTGGGCTCTTGAGTTCTCTCTATGGGGCCCAGCCCACTGGAAGAAGAGAATCTGTGTGGAGCATTTCCCAGAGGTATAACTTGTGGGACTGGAATTAGTGTTGGTCAATTTGAAAAATCTTGGGGTCCCCCAGTTTGTGTCAACCAGGCCACATCCCACCCCTGACACCATCTGTAAGGGTGCAGCAGTAAGGCTTGGACACAATGGTGGTATTTCTATGGATATAGACTTTTATTAAAGGAAAAATGCGGGGTGGGGAAAGGGCTCGCTAGCCCTAACGCTATGAGGGGTTTCCCTGCCTCAACACAAATCTTAAAGGAGTCTGATAGGATGTCAAAATAAAAGTTAGTACACCATAGTTTCAGAACCCTAACTCTAGCCCTCACACTAATAACTGAATACAAGGTGCAAAGGGGTTATCTGCTCAGCAGGGTCTTCTTGTCAGTATTCAAAACACAAAATTCCAAATTGTACAAAAATAAACAAAGCTCCACATTAGCTAAGTTCTCTGGTTCAAAAAGAACACGAAATTCCAACTTAGAATGTTGATGCCAAGGGAATGGCTCTCTTCGATTGGTCTCACTCAAACTTCTCACTGTGTTTACAAACACCAGAGGGAATGTCTACCTTCCCCTGGCTTTCTTTAGGCTCCTTACAATGTCACGTGAGGGCCTTCCTTCTCTTGGCTTCTCTCATGTATTTCTCACAACACCAGGGAGGATGCTTTCCTTCCCCTGGCCTCTTATTCACAACACCAGGATAGTTGTTTGCCTTCTCCTGGCCTCTTCTTCTCTCATCTTGTTTCACCTTGCTTTCAAGGGTCTGGGTTACGGGTTTGGTCGTGATAGTGTCGTAGACCTGGTTAACTAGCCTGCCAAGTACTGCGGCTATGAAGATGACTGACAATGGTAATCTTCAGACCCGTCTTTCTTGGTTTCTTTTTGGGGGCTCTGGAAAGTTATTTTGCTTCCCTGAGTTTCCCTTCTTCCCCTGTGTAGCTGGGTCAGGGTCTCTCACTGCCCCCTGCTGCCCCTACCAACTGTCCAGGTTACCCCTGTACTGTTGGTCTCTCTCCCGGTAGTCTTTGGTCGATCTTGGGGTCTTTCTGCTTTGGTTTTGGGTTTCTACAGTCTTCTCCCCCTTCTCCGATGTGCTGTGGCAGCTCCACAGCATGTGGTCCAGCTGGTTCCTTCATGGAGGGTTAGGCTCTCTGTCAGACCCTTTGAAAAGGGATTCTCCTGGGCTCCTCTCAGTCCTCAGCATTTGCCAGCGTGCAAAGGTTCCCCTTCCTTCTGACGGAGCCTCTGGTTCACAGCTTCTTCTTCTTCTACTTCTACTTCATGTGAAGGCATCAGGTAATAGACACAGACAACTGAGTAACTTGGGTTACAAACCTTTATTAAAATAAAAAAAGGTTGAAAAAAGGTTGACCTTGCCCTATGCTTAGGTGGGATTTCCCTACCTAACTGAAACAAATGATAGTCTGGTGATGCAGACCCCACATAAGGCAGAGTAAGGTTGCAAGATTTTGTCCATCAACCGTTGGAATGTTGTGGGGGCCCCATGTAGCCCAAAATGGGAGGACTTTGAAGTGGAACAGCCCTAAGGGTGGGGCAAAGGCAGTTTTTTTCTTTATCAGGACTGTACAATGGAACCTACCAATAGCCTTTTGTAAGGTCTATGGTACAAAGATAGCATTGCCAAGCCGATCAATGAGATCATCAATACGGAGCATCGGGTAGGCATCAAAGGCTCCCATCGGGTTTGGCTACGAACATGATGGGGGGAAGACCAGGGACTAGTAGATGGTTCAATATTCGATCCGAATTGTCTCACGACCTAGTAGGAACATTATTGTTTGTACTTCTGTCCCCTTCCTCCCCATCCAACATTTCCCCTCCTCGCCCACTCCCATCTTTCTGTTACTGCACTTGCACGATATGAATTGTCACATGATCTAGTAGGAACCTTATTGTATGTCCTTCTGTCACCTTCCCCCCTTCCTACACTTTCCCCCCTCCTTGCCCACTCCCCTTCTGTGTTACGGCACTCACACAATCCTATTTGTCTCAAGACCTAGTAGGAACGTTATTTCTGTCTGTCCTCCCTTTTTCCTCCTCTCCCTCACCTCCTCTTCTTCCCCTTTTTGTTACAGCACTTGCACGATCCGAATGTCTCAAGACCTAGTAGGAACGTTATTGTTTTGTTTTCCTATGCAATGCATGTCCCCCTTGTCTTGATGTGCCTTGAAACACAATTCTGCTGTATAGGTGCTTTACAAATATCCAATAAATAAATAATATTAGCTTCAAGCATCTGCTTGACTTCCTGGATGATGGTCACTTTCCTTGCCTCAGATAGTTTTTAACATTTTAGGTGCACCAATTTTATTTTAGGGGTGCGGATATGGTGGTAGAATCCTTTCACTCTACCTGGCTCCTCTTTGAATATGTCAGTAAATTGAAGGAGTAAGTCATATAGATCTTGTTCCTGGTCATTACTAAGTTCAGGAGGGATAAGTACTTTTTTTATCCGAGTCATCGGATAACAAACAGGACGAAATGGTGGTTGTAGACTCTTTAAAAAGATTGACATGGTATACCTGAGTTTTCAATCGGTGGACAGGTTGGGAGATTTTGTAGTTAGAGGGTTCTGTCTGTTCTAGCACCTTATACGTCCTGTGCCATTTGGATATTCATTTATTCTCGGAATTTGGCAAAAATACTAACACTTTCTGTCCTAACGAGAAAGATCATAAGGTGTCCTTTCGATTGTATGAGGCTTTCTGCTGTTCTTGTGCCTTGGCCATATGGCTTTGGACTAAAGGTCTTACCACAGTCATATGTTCTTTAAGACTGTGTGCGGTTTGGGAAAGTGGAATTGGGGTTTCCTCTCTTTCCTCCAAGGTTTCTCTCAACATATCCAGGATATCTGATTCAATTATTCTGGTTGCAGTTGCTCTTCTTGGTCTTTAGAGACTTGCTCAGTCCATCCCATATCCCATATCAACTTTATATGGTTTTAGGGGGTTTATAGTCATAATGTAGAAACCAATAATGTCGAAAGTCATTTTTTCGAGAAAAAAAATGTCGAAAAAAAAATGTCGAATTTTTTTTTAATGCATTTTTCTTTTAAATGGGGGGGTTCCCCCCCCCAACCCCCTTTTTTAATATTTTTTTTGTTTTACCCATTTTGTTTTATCCCGAACCCCAAAATAAATATATAATAAAAAAAAACAGAATTCGACATTTTTTTTTTCGACATTTTTTTTTCTAAAAAATTGTCATTCGACATTATTTTTTTGAAAAAATGACCGACCACCTTTTTAGGGATCTGTAGATGTTCTTGTCCCTTCTAATCTTTCTAATCTTGAGAAATATTTCCTACGCAAATGATCTGCTCATTGGACTCCCTTTGTACTTTGCCTTCATCTCTCGAAATAGCATCCTTGTGCCCAGGCCAATGTACTTCTTTATTTTGCAAGGGAAAAAAAGCCTCTTCATCGTCTTTTCACTTCATGATCCTGGGCTCGTACTTTGAGGTAGCTGGGTTGATTGACATAAGTAGTCGTCCATCTTCTTCTAATGGTCGTCCAGTGAGTCACTTCATTCTTCTTTATGTTCATGATTACTGTATCATTGGGTACGTTTCTCTAAGTGCTCCAATTATATTGTCATTCTTAAGTATTTTCATATCGTTTCAGCATAGGTTCTTATATCTTCTTTATGACATTTGTTTGTTGTCATCAGACTTAGTTTTAATGTACATCCATTCTGTTCATGGCTGCATTTCAACAGCTCAGCAAGGGGCATCCTTCATGGTATCATTCCTCCACTATTTCAGCTTGTGGGTACACTCTAAATGGTCGCCTGAGTGCATATCGTCTCTCATATACTCTACGTGGTGCAAGAATATTGCAAGGATTCATGCATAGGTTCCCAATTGTGGCTCTTTGTCTGTCATTCCAATGGGATGGTGTTAAGGGGGCAGAGACCAGGGAGAAGGTGTCAACTTTCTCCTCTACATTTCCCCCCTCTGTTTGAATTCTCGATCAAACTATTTGCATCCTCTTCTGCAATTCCTGCTTCTTTTTCCAACATTTCATCATATTTTCTATTCTTCGGGACCTATATCTTTGTCCTCCAGCCCCCTCAGGTGACCAGCCTTTTTTTATATGTTCATCCACATTCCAGGTCATCAGACGACAATCTCTGGCTGGTGCACAGAATAGCCATCGTCCCACATATTTCTTCTGATCCTTAGGATAATAGAACTTAGTTCCTGGAGGTGCAAAGGTATTTTTCTTTATGTTCTCACAAATACTGGCTTCACTTTGCACTTGTTCGCCAGTTACAGCATGACTGTGAATCATTATCTTCATTCCAATAGCTTTCTTGGCTGTCTTTTTACATTGTCCCACGATGATACTTATGAGACAGAATCCTAGCAATGCGAACACTAGTATTGCTCCAAGCATTTTGAATTAATTTGCCAGTCAAGTTGGAATACATGAGAACAAAGATGTAAACCAATCATCATTTTCAATTGGATCGACTTCCTTCATCATCTTCGTGTGTAGGTCTGTTAACGTAGTTATTGCTTCTGTCAAGGTTCCATTTTCTTCATCATGAGTAGGTGAAAATATACAGCAAGAAGGCCCAACCTTGGTGCATACACTTCCCTCCATTGCTGTAATTAAGTCCAAGACATATCTGTTCTGGAGGGCCATAAGCCTTATTACCCTCAATTCTTCTCTGATGGCATTAAATCCTTTTATTGTTGTATTAATCGTCTGCAGTAACTCCCATCTGGTAATCTGCAGCCACTTAGCGTTTGCCGCAATTTGTATCCTTGGCATGAATATAGATGTAAAGATCACTGCCATTCTGCTAAATAATTTGTGCTCACGTGGAATGTCATAATAGACTGCTACTGTTTTTGTTGAGAAATAATTCTCTTTTTTGTCGTCTTCGATGTAGAGCTCTTCTCTTCCCCAGGTGTACATTCATCTTCGGGAATTCTGTAATCTGTAAGTCACTCTGTGTAACTACCAAGGCTGGTATGCTGACCAGTACCAATTAACAAATTCCTCCTCATTTTGGTGGTAGCTTTATATATGCTTTTGATCCACAGGCCCAATAATGATCCATCAGGACTGCAGTTCCTTCATCCATGCCTGGTACATCAAAGATTCGAGCACACTTGCGATTTTCTCCAACTTTCAATCTGCCATTATTTCTGAAACATAGAGATGCATTCTTCAGGGGGTGTATCTGCAATGGTTCCCCCCTCATCGCCGATCCAAGTCAACAGCTTCACAATTTTGTACCATTGGTCTTTACATTCCTTTTCTGCGTTAATCACAACTATGTCACATTGTCCTGTCATAGCTCTTGCTTTGCACACAACCACTCCTTCAGCCCATCCATCAGGTGTGAGCACAGTTCCTTTAATTTGTAATTATCCTCTTTCCCAACATATCTGTATGTCTTCTTCATTCTTGCCTTCGCAATTTAGCATCTTATTTTCTTCGATCTTGATTCCTGCTCCATTTACTCCTCGTTGTTCATATTTTAGTATTAGATGTCTCGTTTTCTCTCGACTTTATTGCTTGCACATAATTGTGTTCTCTTTGGGATGTGGGATGTTTTCTTGGTCATCCATACTAGGCATGCTGTTCAGCCCTGAAATTGAATTGTCCTCTGGTTAGGCAAAGTGCAAGGTGTGTCAAACAGTGTGGCTTTTTTACTGATACTTCTGTAGGTATGAATATTTTAGAGGTTCCCAAAGCATAAGGTATTATGGAACAGACATAGCAATTTTCATCTGACATTCTCCTTCCAAACTCTTTCATATGCTGATACCATAGGTTATTTTTTAAATCAACAGAGTTCTCAAGGTACGCATCGATACCTTCATGGTTTTCTTCAGCATTTCTTTTAAAGCGAAATAACCTTCTTGTTATATTATATAACAGGCTATCAGTGCTTATACTGGGGACAATTGTAGATGTTTCATTCTCCCCCTCCATACTATTATCATTTTTTATAATCATTCGCAATGCAATAATAATAAGGCGAAAAGTACAAATCATAATGCGATTTGACATTGTCATCAATATGCTGTGGAAACCAATTGATCTTCTGGATGGCAATACTTCTCTAAAACATTGGAATCTCTACATTGTATGAATATGCAAATGTCTTAACTCTTTTTTTTATCAATTCTATATCAGAAATTGGAATATTGTTTCAATTATCACTCTTCAAACAGTCCAATTGTTCTTAGGGTTCTCCAGGAATGGAGCAATGTTTATTCCTCTTTGAATCAAAGCTGGATACGTTTGAGAAATGTAGGAAAAAAGAATAACTAAAAATGTATATACTAATGTAATGATGGGTATCATGAACGGCGATCAGAAATGTTTTCTTCTTTTTTTCATAGCTCGATCTCTTCTCTCATTGTCTCTTTAGGCTTATCTAGGGAAAGTGTTCCAAGATCACTGTAAATTAACCAGTTCATAAGACAACCCTAATCTAAATGTTTTGCTTTCTTTATTTGTGTTCTTGGTCATAGATCGCATTGTCATCCTTTGCCACTCTTCTCTTGCTTCACTGGGGGTAGATGCAGGAGAGGTCAATGCTTCACCCTTATGGGAGTGGAGATTATGCAGATGGATCCAAACCCATCGGCCTTTGAGTTTCACACCAGTATGGCTTATTTTCTCCACCTCATAAGGTCCATTGAATTGATGGGTACTCCAGGAACGCACACATGTTCTTACTAGCACCTGGTCCCCTGGGTAGAGTACTAGAGGTTTTAATGAGTCTTCCAAACTAATAGGCAAATTGTCAGTTTTGTACACTTTTGACCCTTCCTGTTGATTTGTGATCTGTTGAGAAATAAAAGAAATACTTTGAGCCATTGTTTTCAAATAATCATGCATCTCATCACCTAATGCCTTTGCTACACTGTGGGCATCTGCATTTGCCCTTGTTGTGGTTTGAAAGGAGTTCTGATACGGCGTCCAGTCACCATCTCACAGGGTGTTAAATGATGATCTGAACCAGGTTGATTGTGTAATGCATACAATGCAAGGGGTAGGCAATGCAGCCATCGCTTCTTTAATGTTATTTTAAGCTTTGCTATTCTCTCCTGCAGAAGGCCATTTAATTTCTCATATATATGCCATTGGCTTTCGGGTGATATGCGAAGCAAACCTTTGCTTGATGCCTAAGAGTGAGACTATATTTTCAAAGAGTTCATTCACAAAGTGCGGCCCATTGTCGGTTTGCAAAACATTGCATTCCCCCATCCTGGACTAGAAACCTTGCAGCACATGCAGCATCAGGATGCGTGGACAGACCTGATTCAATCCACCTAGAAAAGGGACATACTACAACTAACATGTATCGGTAAGTCTTACATGTTTCCAACATATCCACATAATCTATATGTAGATGTTGGAAGAGGCCACTAGGTCTAGGTGTTGCTCCTCTCACTGTTCATAAGGTGTATCCTGCAGTACATTTCTGGCACACCATACAGTTTATAATGAACTGTGCCACATGTTCACTGAGATTCGGTACAGACCAGTCTTCTGCTATTGTAGCAGCTAGGCTCTCTCGAGTCACATGCACTGGGTAATGGAGCTGCTCCAATGCTACTCTCAATAGTGCTAGTGGCATAACTGGCTTTCCTGTGCTGTTCTGCCTCCAAAATGCCTCAGTGGGGGATAAAGAACACCCCGCTTTTTCCATAACTCCTTTTCTTCTTGTGATGCTCATCCTTGTACCTCAATTACTTGTACAATGGATGTCATATTAAACCCTTCTTTAACCAATATGTATTGCCCTGCCACTTTCTTTGTATCTTGCGTCTCATTTTCAAATGTGGTTGAATAATATGCAGCATGTTTGGCCTCTAGGTCTGCGGCTTCGTTCCAGCAAGAAATTAAATATGTTCTTTTTTAATGCTCTGCGCACTTCACAATGGCTATTGGTTTTGGAAAGCTTAAGGCTTCAATGAGCTTGTCTAATAGCCCTGCATGTTTCACTGGAGTGCCGTCTGCGCAGAGGATGACCCTCCTTTTCCAACGTGACAGGCCTGCATGTACGGTTGACGTCACATAGGCGGCGTCAGAGTACACCATCACTTACTCATCCTCAAAACCTCGTAGTGCATCCATAAGCGCTGCTAATTCTGCAGCCTGTGCTGAATAGGTTGCTGGTAACCTTCTTCTTCTCAATACTTCAAATGTACCCCCTCGGATCAACATTACTACTGCTGATCCTGTATGTCGCACCCCTGTTTTTTGGTTGATTCGAGATGATCCATCAATGAAAACAACTTCCCCCCTTCCTAGAGCATTCTCTCTACCGTGGGGAATATCATTATATCATTCAGTATATATAACACAGTCATGCACATCATCATCTTCTCCCACTGGTTCAGCTATAAACGGTGCTGGATTCATTGTGCTACACCTAACAATTTTGATTGGATGGTTTGAGATAATTACCTTATATGCTCTTTGAGTAGTCTTTGCACTTTTGGGTTTATCAAGAATTGCAAATAATGCATGCTCTACAAATAGAGTTACGGAACACCCCATAGTTATACTTGAAGTCTTTCCTATGGCAAACGTAGCAGCTGTCAAAGACTGTTGGCAGGAATAGTGTCCTTTCATAACTGGGTCTTAAATCCCACTGTAATAAGCTAATGTTTTATGACCATGTCCTAATGTCATTTTCTGCTGTTATGACTCCGCCATTTGAATGGGAAAATAAGTGAAATTCTTCACTGTATTTGGAATCCCTAATACAGGAGCTGTACTAACCGCATTTTTAAATTCATTAAATCCTTCAGTCATGTCTTCTGTCCACACTAATTTAGTTTTAGCCATCTGTGCTTCTTTAAGCCTTTTTAAAAGTGGTTGAATATATGTTCTGTAGTCAAAGACCCAGGCCCTGCAATAATTGCATAGACCTAAGAATTGTTGCATTTGTCTCTCTGTTTTTGGCTGTACAGTTCTCATAAGGGCTTCTGCTCTTTCAGGTGTCATTTTTCTTCCTTCATACGATATTAACTGTCCTATGTATAATACTTCTTGTTGCCAATATTGTAGTTTTTCTTTGTCTGCTTTATACCCTTTCTCTGCGAGTATTGTCATAAGTTTGACAGAGTATTCTCAGCATATTTCTTCGGTCTCACTGCGCACTAAAATGTCATCCACGAATTGAATTATTGCACATTCGAGCTGAACATTTCCCAAGTCCATCTGAAGGACTCTATTAAAAATTGAAGGGGCCTCACAGTACACCTGGGGAAAACAAGTATGTTTTAGGTGAATCGTTCTATATCAGAACAAGGTCAAATGCTGTGAGTCTTCATGTAGGGGAATTGAGAAAAATGCATTGGAATATTGCACAATATTGTTGCAGGGCGGCGAAGATCCTGTATAAATCTCCATGACCCCCCGTTGATTTTTTGGCAGGGTACACAGCTGTGTTAGATGGAGAATCTGATGGTACAAGAATGCCTTGTTTTATTAGGGCAGATATAGTTTTGAATATCCCCTCACCCGATTCTCTGGACATCAGGTACTTTTTTGCACGTGGTTTAAGCTTAATTTTCACTGCTCCCACTCCTTTCAATAGGCCCAAGTCATATGGACTTGTGGTCCATAAAATACTTGGCACCTTTTCCAAGTTTTCCTGAAAGAATTCCGGTTCCTTTTTTACTACCGCCATTTTCTGTGGTATCTCTATGTTCTCAACTTTAATCCAATAAGTGATACCTATAAAGAATACTAACTCATCATCTGAATAGTCATATCTAAACAGTTCTTCATCTGTCAAGTCTGTCAGTCTATATCCTTCATTGAGGGCTATCACCGTTCTCCATCCCCTGCCCTCATTGTCTGTCCCATGAAGCATCACCCTTTCTTCTCTTACCACTGCTGCTTCTAATTCAAAAGGAATAACATCCCCTTGCTCATCATCCATAGGAATTTTTGGCCTGAACAAAAATGTATCAGGTATCCTTAATAATTTTCCTGCCAATTTAGGTAACCATGATAATAAAACAGTCACTCCATATAAAAAAGACCTCCTTGTCTAGAGGGACTCCCATAAGGGTTTCTTTCCTGTAAAGGCTAACATAAATTGCCTCACATTCATATAATGTTTCCCCGGGGTTGAACACACTATACCTTCGTCAGTAAAAGATATCGTCATGTTAAGCTTTGTCATTAAATCACATCCTAGTATGTTTACCAGTGTCTGTTTAGAGGATAGCAATGGCATAGACATGTCGTCTTCCCCTATAGAAATGGGTAATTCGTCTCTAAATGGAACTAAATGTGTCACCCCAGAAAATCCCTGAGCATTCATGGCAATGCCTGACATTGGATATTTTCTCTCATGGACACAGGAACGAGTCGCTCCAGTGTCTACAAAAAATGAAAATGTCTTGCCTCCTATCGTCACCTTGACCCTTGGTTCCTCTTGAGGGTCTGGTGTTACAGATAATACTGAACACATCAGATGTCCTGTGGGCTATCCTATTATGAGTATAAATTCATCCCTGTGCCTGTGAAAGGATTCCCTCCCACCACAGTCACACTCCCTAATTTGGGTCGTGCTACTTGTGTAGCTCCCGTGTCCATTTTCTATTGTGATGCGCCTGTCAGTTGCATTTGGGATGTATTGTACTTGAGTGTGTGCCTGTTGCTTTTGCTTAGGTGCTTCCTGTTGATGCCCCTGTAATGACCATGTCTGCTTTGGTGCTTGTTTGAATTGCTGGGGTTGTGGCAATTGTGTCTGTATTGGCACTTGCTGAAACTGCTGTGGTTGTGGCGCATATGCCTGATTTTGCGTGTGATCTTGGGCATAATATCCTTTTGAATCTGTATTGTATTGTGGAGCATATCCCATCCCCTCTCTTGGAGATTGCAAATTCTGTTGTTAAATGCCTCCTCTGCTTCTACATGCTCTAGCCATGTGTCCCCTAATTTTTCACAGTTCCAACATATCAGTGGCTGTCTGCCATTAGATCCTCTCCTTCCTTGAGGGGTTTGAAATCCTCCTCCTTGAGGTCCATTCCCTCTGCCTCTTGGCATATAATTATACCCATTGCAGTCTTGGGCATTGGCTATATTATTTTGCTATGGTAAGTGCACTACTTGCACCGTGCTTCCCTCATTACTTGTTAACACCGCTCCCTCTATGGCAAACTTTGATAATTTCTTCTGCACCAACTTCGCCTCTTCTTGCTTTCTACCCTCGGCTTTCTTCTGGTCTTTTTCTTTTAGCATTCTGCAAAAATGCACGATTGCCAATTGTATTTCTGGCCATGGCTTTGCTTACATTCCCACCTGTTTCTTTAACTGTCTTTGTACTGGCTCTGGCAGCCCTTGACATATGTGATAAAATAATGCTACCATTTTATCCCACGGTTCGTGCATTTCTGAACTCCATCTGTCCTGAAATTCTGAATAAAAGCAATGGGGTCTTCATCCTCCCTCATCTTCCTAGTCATTATCGCCCCAATATCCGATGTATCTGGATATTGTTCCCTAAGCACTCGCCATATGTCTGCTCTACAATGATTTAATGGCGCTCCATCGTGCATTGCGTTTTGCGCAGATAATTTTGAATACCCTGCTCTTTTCCAAATGTTGTCAGCTCTCCCCCAGGATAGCTGATAATAGGCCTTTTATATCGCATACAGCTAATGTCATTCATGGAGTCCTTTTTTCTAATTCTTTGGTCCATTTTCCCACACCGGAAGTTAAACTCGGCAGTGTGCACTTTAAATTTTCCTTATCCATCTGGGTCAAAAAATAATTGATCAGGGTGATCAAATGAAGGGAATACGCTCCAGTAGTGGTTGAGTTTATAAAAGGAATGCCATTATTTTGTGTTTTAACAATACATTTTAGTTTCAACCATGTGTTTCAATACATACATTCGTAATGAGACGAAATTTCAACAGGACAAACAGTGGTGCAAGTACAATGCTTATACAGCCATTTATGGTTAACTTCAGCAGGATATTATGGTGCCCCCCCTCCAAGGCATACTCTGGGGTCCAGTGTACAACTGCTGGGCTGGAGTTTTTTGTGTGGTAATACACTAAAAGAAGGAAAAAAATATCTTAAGGACATGTGGCTATGATAACATCATTGGTGTCCTATTTTACCATACAAGGTGGCACGGGTCATGTGATTAACCACGAAAATATATGCTGTTGACCCAAGATTATGCATTATGCCATTGAATAAATATGGAATTGTGCACAGTGCGAGCTTCTACTGGAAGTCCCCGTTCGCATGCATCTGAATATAATAAAGATGTTTGTAATGACTATACAGAGCGAAGAGTGATGTCACATACACGCTAGCATTGTGAATCCAGAGAGGGCTTGTGCCCCATTGTATGAACATGAACCCCTCACACTGGCAGTTCATATTGCAAGTGTGGTGTTGGGTCTGTGCACGTTTTAATGGTGGCTGAGTCAGTTACTTCTACATGAAGCCCAGTGATTAAAAGTGCCTGATGACGCATCCCGTGCCAGCCAAGGGAGAAATAATAAAGACCGACCGGTGCCGAGTTGAAGACCCGGTCTGCCGATCGGCATATTAGGACAAACGATCTTACCTCCAGTAATTGAATTTCAGAGCTCTCACAGGCGAGAGAATAGTATGCCTGTTTTAACGTGCTGGGGCTGCGCTTTCTACTGTAAGGACGCAAATCCTCCGTTACCCTGGCAACGCTCACCATTTACTTGGCGGCCATTTTGGAGTGGTGTAGCACGAGGATGCAATACTAAGTATGTCGGGATACGATTCTTAAAAAAACTAAAAACTAAATGGAATGCATTTATGTGGTCCCGTCGCCAAAATATTTGTATACAAAGTGTACAGGGTGCTTACTGTGCTAATGGAGATAGTGAGAGTGATCTATACTGTACAGATACAAAGTGTCTGTTGTCTTGGCAACACTACTTGTTTTTTCAGCAGCCATGTTGGAAAAAAGCTGTACCTGTTAAAGAGCTACATGTGTTCTGGTTCTTGTTTTTGTTGGGGACTTTGGAGGTAGACACAAGTGTGGAACCTTCAAAAACAAGGAACAACTACTTGTCGTGCCCCCAGGTTTCCTTCAGTGATTTTGTTTAAGCATTATTCACGTTCACAAGTGCATTGTGGTACCTGTGTCCTATGGAATTCATCGACCACATATGCTGTTGATTGCTATGCACCCCAAATTTTCTGCGTCTGGTGTGGTCTAACCCTGGTGGTGTATCCTAAAAAAGGAGGGGGGGAGGGTTGGTTTTCTAAAAAAGTTCACTGAGAACAGTGTTACAAGCAACATACTTAGCCAGATATTAAACAGACATACACATATTCTCATATACCATGGCTAGCAAAACCAACAGAGAGACATACACATATTCTCGTATACCCTGGCTAGCAAGAACAACAGAGAGCAGAAAGTTACTCATAAGGGCTGGGGTTGGACAAGGTACACAATGTTCTAACGGAGGAGCCTTCATAAAGCCCAGTGTTCATCATGGGTGTGGCTTAGCTATGCCCCCATCAAATGTTTTCACTGAACCGTAATATTGAGGCAATTTTTTACTGTGTCTAGTTGATGTATTCATCTCTGCTCTTTTCTTGTCAGAGCTTTGTTCACATTGTCCCCTCTTTTTTTGTGGGGCCATCTTTTGTAGAAGAAACAATTTAAAGGTCCAGGTTGGTGTGTTTCTTTGCAATGTAATGTTCCACTAGAGGCTTATGTGCAACCCCATTTTTTATGCAAGATTGATGCTCTGAAGTACGTTGTTTTACTGCTCTGATGGTTTTCCCAATATAGAACAGGCCACAGGGGCATTCAATAATGTAGATGATGAGCCTAATGTTGCAGTTGGTGTGTTCATTAACTCCCAGTGTACATTGTTATGGTCGAACACCTTTTTGGTGTCTGTGAATTTACAAGCCACACAGTGGCCACACTTATAGTAACCTTTTATTGGTTGTAGGCCCCACAGAGCTGTTGGTATTTTGGGGGGCTCAATGTATGTTTGTACTAGATTTTCCTTCAGATTGCGGTTCTTTTTGAAGGCAAAGAATGTTTTTTTTTACCAGGCTCCCTACGTTCTTAATGATGTGCCAGTGTTTGCTGACGGTACTGTTAATCAAATGACTCAGTGGGCTGTAAGTGGTCACACAGACCAATCTGTCCAGTGGCTTGTTTATGTTGGGGTTAAGGCAGGTTTCTCTGTTGGCATTGGCTGCTCTCTTTCATTCAGACTTTATGGCTTTCTTAGGGTATCCCCTGTCCAAAAGTCTTTTCTGCAGGTTTTCGGCATGTACATCGAATTTGGATTTGTCCGAGCAGTTTCTTCTTATCCTTAAAAACTGTCCATAAGGGAGGTTGTATTTCAATCCCGCTGGATGATAGCTGGAAAGATTTAACAAGCTGTTATCTTCAGTTGCTTTCCGGAATAACTCAGTCTTCAAGATACTGCCTGTTCTATATATATGAAGATCCAGGAAGTCGATTGAGTGAAAATCCCATTGTATGGGGAACTCAGTGGGGGTCATTACAAGTGTGCTAGTCTGGGAACTACGGTACCGGTAAGCTTGCCGGTACCGTAGTTCCCGGACCGGCAAACTACGAGTTCTGATTGCAGGAGCAATTACGGCCGG
Organism: Ambystoma mexicanum; assembly: GCF_040938575.1. Classification (NCBI taxonomy): domain Eukaryota; kingdom Metazoa; phylum Chordata; class Amphibia; order Caudata; family Ambystomatidae; genus Ambystoma; species Ambystoma mexicanum. Next base: position 917,098,955 of record NC_090923.1, read on the forward strand.
CAGGTCTGTCTTGGCGGCCGTACTGGCATTCACGAGCAGAGCATGTCGGATGCACCGGCACCATTCTCAATGGTGCCGGTGCATCCAACCTCCCCATTCCCATTGATTCCTGTGGGGCTCAAATGGGAATGGGGAGTAAATTACTGGGTCCAGCTGGGCCGTAATGACCTGGAAATTGCCCATTCGCAGGTGCCGGAAAAGAATTGCAAGTTTGGGGGCAGCCTGCCGGTTTTACCGGCAAGGCTACCGCCAAACTTGTAATGAAGCCCAATGTGTCTATTGCACATTTTGAGCCACTGGTGAAATAGGCTTAGATCTGTATGAATGCCTCCCCAGGCCAGGAGAACATCGTCGATGTAGCAACGCCACACTAATATGTTATCCTTGTAGGGGTTGGAGTAAACGTGATCTAGTTTGTACTGGGCCAAATATAAATTGGCCATGTCCGGAACGAAAGTAGCCCCATACTCACTCCCTTAGTTTGTTTGTATATCTGATCTTTAAATAAAAAGAAGTTCTCCGACATGGCTAGCCTGATGCATTCTAGGATGAAACGGGTAGGTACTGTCAGGTTTTCTGGTCTTTGCTCTAGGAGGGTTTTCAGTGCGTCTAGGCCTTCTTGCTGTGGGATCGACGCATACAAAGCCTCGAAATCCAGTGTCGCTAAAATGCAATTGTCCGGTAGGCTGATCTTACTGAAGATATTCAATGTGTCGCCAGTGTCTTTAATATATGATTCCATCTTGTTGACAAACAGTTTTAGAAAATAATCTGTGTACAAAAACAGGAGTTCGAGAAGAGAGTCGCAAGCTGAGACTATTGGTCGTCCGGGTGGGTTGTTCACATTTTTGTGTACTTTTGGAGGGATGTAAAAAGCGGGAATTCTTGGATGTAGTTTGTTTAAAAAGACTCTTTCTTCTTTGCATATCCAACCGTTGTCTTCAGTGTGGAGCGTCAGACTTCTTTTCTCTTCTTGGAGTCGTTTTGTCCGATTGTGGTTGAGCTTAAGATAGGCCTCAGTATCTGAGAGCAAATGTAGACATTCGTTCTTGTAGTCCACTGTGTTCAGAAGTACTATGCCGCCACCTTTGTCAGCTAACTTGATAGTAATTGTTTTGTTGCTGTCCAGGGAGGTTAAAGCTGCTCTTTCCTCTTTTGTAAGTTTGTCTTGACAGTGATTATTGTTCCTTAAACCACCCATGACCGTTTTAGTGACTAGTTTTTCAAAAACATCAAATTCAGATGGTATGGTTTGGGGTTGAAAACGGACTTCATATTAAAACCTGTCTTGTTCACACAGGGACTGATGGCTGTATTGTCTCCTAGTGTTGTTGAGGTCTGGTGCTCTGGCAAATATACTTCGAAGAAATATTTTAACCTCACGTTCCTGAAGAAACGTTTTAGCTCTAGTTATGTCTCAAATGTTTCAACCTTACTTGAAGGTACAAATGACAGGCCTTTGCCCAACAATATTCGTTCTATTTCAGTGATGGAATGTTTTCACAGATTGAAGATCAGAATGCTATCATCATTCACTGGTTTGCGTAACATTGTTGCGTCCTCATGCGGTGGCCCGAAGGCTGTGATCTTCTTTTGGGGCGTCCCTGCTGCACTCCCTGCTGAAATACAGGGTGTTGTTGTTGCCCAAGGTTATTGCTACCCAAAGTGCCTTGGTCGCTGTCACCAAAGGAGGCTGAAGTGCCTGAAAGGTGACGTATCTATTCCGCCTATTTAGGCCGCCCTGCTGTTGGTCTGTATAAAAAGCCTCTTGCAAATACAGGTATGTCTTTTCTTCACTGTAATCTTGCAGATCTTTTTTAAATTTCTGAACTTTCCTGTCAATGGTGATAGCTTTACATTTTGCAATCTCTTCCTCCAGTTTCTCTAGCTTCTTTTTCGCTTCTTGAACAGTAAGACTCTCCATGAGCTCTTCTCCCTGCTTCTTACACTCCTCATCTGCCGTGTCAATCACCAGAATCAACCAATCACGGCTGCATTTACTTCCTATGCCGCTGACATTTTTCTTAAATTTTGGATTGTCTGCGAAAACTCGCAGAATGTTCTTAACTTGCAAACCCTCTGGAATAATCCCTGCTTTCAAGTACTTAAGCATGAACTTTCCATGCATTTCAGTCCTTATCATTTTTTTTTTCCTCTGGTTGATGCTCTCCAGTTTGTCTTTTGAGAGACCCTGGGATAGGAGTCCTTCGTCTGAATTTAATGTGGACGTGGTGCCCAATAGTTTCTTATAGTAGTCATCTGTATATGACACAATGTTCACACTCTCTATGATGGTGTTGTAGGAGTACAATTTTTGTTGTGGGGAAAATCCTGTGTTTGAGGAAAAAACTCCCGCAGCCATGGGCTGTGCTAATACTAGTGATCAATAGGGCTTCTGGCTACACCCTGATCTACCCAGTTAAGGCAAATAGTCAAAAAACAATTGATGGAGTGCCATTTTAGTCCATTTTCATCCTAGAATGCCACATGGGACCTTGTGATTTTTATGCCTGTCCAGTTCAAAATGTATGGACTAAAATGTCACTCCATTATTTATGGGCAATGTACTTTCATCACTGTTTGTCCTGTTGACATTTCGTCTCATTACGAATGTATGTATTGAAACACTTGGTTGAAACTAAAATGTATTTGTTAAACCACAAAAGAATGGCATTCATTTTATAAACTCAACCAATACTGGAGTGTGTTCCCTTCGTTTGATCACCCTGATCAATTGTTTTTTGACTATTTGACCTACCTGGGTAGATCAGGGTTTAGCCAGGAGCCCTATTAATGACACTTATCCATCTGGGGCCATGGTATATATTGTGGTCGACCCCCTCCTTTCTCTAATAGTGGGAACGGTGGAAACCCTGGTCCTTGGTCATACTTACCCACACTCCTTGTTCTCCAGGCAGCATTATCATCAGCATTGCCGCTCTTTTTCACCACTTAGCAAGCCCCGCCCACCTGGTGCCTTCCTGCTTGCCGCTCTGTTTCCCTATTTAAGGAGCCCTCCAGCCTCTTTTCTTTTGCAGATTGGGAGTAGGTCACCTGACCTAAGCCCCGTCCACCTGGTGCCTTCCTGCCTGCCGCTCTTTTTCACCACTTAGCAAGCCCCGCCGACCTGGTGCCTTCCTGCCTGCCGCTCTTTTTCATCACTTAGCAAGCCCCGCCCACCTGGTGCCTTCCTGCTTCCCACTCTTTTTCACCACTTAGCAAGCCACGCCCACCTGGTGCCTTCCTGCTTCCCACTCTTTTTCACCACTTAGCAAGCCACGCCCACCTGGTGCCTTCCTGCTCTTTTTCACCACTTAGCAAGCCACGTCCACCTGGTGCCTTCCTGCTTGCCGCTCTGTTTCCCTACTTAAGGAGCCCTCCAGCCTCTTTTCCTTTGCAGATGGGGAGCAGATGCAAGTGGATCTAGGTCACCTGGCCTAAGCCCCGGCCACCTGGTGCCTTCCTGCCTGCCGCTCTTTTTCACCACTTAGCAAGCCCCGCCCACGTTGTGCCTTCCTGCTTCCCGCTCTTTTTCACCACTTAGCAAGCCACGCCCACCTGGTGCCTTCCTGCTTGCCGCTCTGTTTCCCTACTTAAGGAGCCCTCCAGCTTCTTTTCCTTTGCAGATGGGGAGCAGGTGCAAGTGGATCTAGGTCACCTGGTCTAAGCCCCGCCCACCTGGTGCCTTCCTGTGAGCCGCTCTTTTTCACCACTTAGCAAGCCCCGCCCAACTGGTGCTTCCTGCTTGCCGCTCTTTTTCACCACCTAGCAAGCCCCGCCCACCTGGTGCCTTCCTGCTTCCCGCTCTTTTTCACCACTTAGCAAGCCACGCCCACCTGGTGCCTTCCTGATTGCCGCTCTGTTTCCCTGTTTACGGAGCCCTCCAGCTTCTTTTCCTTTGCAGATGGGGAGCAGGTGCAAGTGGATCTAGGTCACCTGGCCTAAACCCCGCCCACCTGGTACCTTCCTGCCTGCTGCTCTTTTTTACCACTTAGCAAGCCCCGCCCACCTGGTGCCTTCCTTCACCATCACTGTCTTGTGGCCAATGCTGGATTTGACTTTTATGGACTTCATTCATTCACGGTGCGTCACTCTTTCTCAACTCTCATGCTGGACTTCCTTTGCATCTTGTACTCATGGTGGCCCTGAATCATGCTGTTCCTATCTTCATCTTGTATCCTGGCTTGCAACATTATGTGTTGCTACTGACTTCTGCAATTGTATTCACTCTCGACTCTTGCTTCTCCACTCTTTTTGACTGCTTACTCTCTTTTCTCTCCTCCTTTCTCTTCTCCCTTTTCCTATCTCCTCCCCTTACTTTCTTCTATGCACTTACTCTATCAGAATTGTCCCTGGACCTAATATGATAGCAACCTCTTCTGTTTCCTCCATCCTCCCATTACTGTTTTTCTCCTCCCCACCACCCCTTCAGCACTATCTGAAATGTCATCAGGCCTAGTATGATAGTCGCTTGCTTTGTTCCTCCCCTCCCTTTCGGCACCCCTCTCCCTCACCTTTTGTTTTTCTCCGGCTCTACCAGAAATGTCGTCAGGCCTAGTACGATAGTCGCCTGGAGTGTGACGTGATGTCAGTGGACATTGGACACACCCAGTGGTTGGCTGGAGGGAAGCGTGATGTGCGTCATCATTTTGGGTAACGCTGCCATGTTGTATCCGAGGATAGTGCAGCGCCGAAAGGGGCTGGCAAACATGCTTTGCGGCATCTGGTGGTGAGAAGAGGGAATGGAAAGGGTTGGGGAGTGAGAAGTGGTTCATGTGATATATATTTTATTAGTTGGAGGAAGAGGGTGGTGTGCCAGCGGTATCCGTGCGTACTGCGCCATTTGGCGGGTACCTCCTGAGGCGAGTTCTTTGTGTGGTGAATGCAGGTAGCCTTTGTTACGGCACAATAGGTCGTGAGGCGACCTCTGTGTGTGGCGACTACTGGCAGGCTCAACTGCAGATGGCGCGTGGATGGCACATGACAGTTGGCAACCCTACTGAGTCAAGTTATGGGCACCGCATTTTAAGAAGTCCTACCGCCTACAGATTTTGCTGTTCGAACCTACAGATCTATGAATGCAGCAGGTCTGGCTGCCGGAGGCCTAGTGGGAGCTAGGAACAGCATCCTCCAGTGTACAGTGGGTGCGTTTAATGGCCCATTAATTTAATTGATGTGCTGCATGCCCTTGCATGACCTGTGAAACAGACACACCGTCTCTGCACTGAGCACCATGAGGTAAAGTATTTAGTAGTCACCTGCGGTTTGTAGAGTTGGTGAAAGGATTTTACTGTACGTGTGACAGTCTCTAGTCAGTCTGGAAATTGGCATCGCTGTTGCTGCTTGGTTACTCCCATACAAGTACATTTAAGGACACGTAAGTACACAGCATAATCTTCGGATCTCAAAGAATGTCAGTGGTGGTTTAAACGGTACTGTGGCTGTGTGGTGCTGCCTGAATAATTATCTTCTTTACCACGTGCACTGATTTTGAACTGTGCAAATATTCCATGAATCGGGCCCTTGGTGTGTTGTGATGTTTGTTCAATGTAACTTTCACTATTGTGAAGCTTTTTCTGACACTTTTGCCATGCTATCTCCTTTTCAGTAGCTCAGTAGGTAAGGGTTTGTACAGGAGGTGGACCCGACAGTGCATTTTCACAATGCCATACTTAAAAAAAAGAAATTCGCAATTGATGTGTCAAAGGTAGGGACGGCATCAGGACCATACCTCTCTTTCAGTGGAAAGTGGACATGAGGCTTAGGGGGGCCTTCAGCAACTGCCTCATGTTGCAAGTCAGCAGTCTACTAAAACAACAATATATTTCTCTCTATATTAATTTTGTTCTGGGGCTTTCAATGTGTGGTTTGCAGTGCTTGCTTTATAGGCTGCATTTGTCGGTGTGGCCGTTACTTACCTTGGGGTATACAGATCTGTTATCACCTCAATGGATGTTTGACAAGGAAAATATGTCTTAATGAGGACAAAGCTGGTCGCAGTGCTCAAAGCTCACACATTTGGAACATTTCTTTCTTATGTTGGGTCAGAGGACATGCAGTCCTTTCCTGCAATTTCTTAAAGGCCATATGTCAAGTGAAGTCATTTACTGTGATGTTATAAGGCGACAGTTCTCGTGACAGGATTTTCTGTGATGTCATGTCCTGTGATTTCATCGCGTCAAGTGAGATAATTTCTTGGGAAGTCATCATTATGCTCATTACTATTTTTGAAACATTAAGAGTCCTACAGATTTTTGGTTACAGAATGTTGTGTGCGGTAAGCTCCTAGCGCCTTGGATGCATGGTTGGAGGCCTTGCACCGAAAAGTATGTCCACTGGTTGCAAGTTGGTTTCACATTGTTGCCTTGTGTGTGTGTGTGTGTGGTTTGTCAGCATTGTACACAGTGTTGGTTACATGGGTGTGGTGACTGTTAGCACATCGTCCAGTTTTGGGTGCATGGCTGCAGATGGTGGAGTCAACAGTCCTGCAGTGTGTCCACTGGGTGAAGTGTTGAAGTACTGTGTGTATATAAGTGTATAGGGTTCCAGTGGATGGTTTATGTGGTTGGGTTGTGGCCATTACGCAGATTACTAAGCACTGGACTGTATTATGATGTATTGATTCTTTGTATTTAATAGAGTATTGGGAGCAGGGGCAATGTTGTGAAGATTTAGTGGTTTGGTTGGAAGTAGTAAAATGCTATGCGAATGGAAGTTGGTAAGTGTGCCGGAGGCTGTGTTATGTTTGTGGATTCTGCTAACTGGTTACATGGTTGCATGCATGGCTGTATTGTGTTGTGTTGTGGGGGTTGGGTAGGACTTCCGGTGGCTGTGTTACGTTTGTGGGTTGTGGTACCTGGCCACATGCATGCATGCGTGGCTGCATTACACTGCAGTGGGTGTGGCCAAGGCCTAGGCTCTTGGGTGGATGGCCGAAGTCCATACGTCATGCTCAAGAGAGTAGGCCTTGGCCACACCCACTGCAGCGTAATGCAGCCATGCATGCCAATACTGTGATACTGGTATATGGATGCCACAAATATGTGTACGGAGTAATTTTCTTTTCTCCTTCGCTCCTTTTGGTAAGTTGTTATAACAATACGTTGCTGCATTGTACACAGTTACAACTCTGCATCTCTCAGAGGGTGGTCTCCTTTACAGAATGATTGTGAAGGACATTTTACACTTGGTAGAGCACCAGAAGTGAGCTGTGATGCGTACACTTCCATATGGTGTAGGTTATAACACTTGTTCCACATTAGGGAGCGAAATGCCACCACTTGGTTTCCTATGGTTAGCCCCTAAAGACACCCTTTGTTTAGGAAGTGCAGTAAGCTATTGCGACATGAAAGGAATTGCTCTGCATCACACATTTGAAATATTGAGAATGTACACAGCCAGCACATATAGTTGCAGTTACATAGAGCTTACTTTTACAGACATGGAGACATGCTACTACCTTACACATGGTGCAATGAATGTACAGCTGCCACAATATGTAAATGTGCATTTATGTGCCCTATGTACTATTTATATGTGCAGTGTCTTACGAATTAACGGTGTATGTTGGCAGACTGTGTGTACAATGGCTGTGCATACGTGGGTGGCATGGCCATCTTACGCACTTTAGTGCCTTTCAGCAAGGAGATTTCTGGCCCTCTCGTTCATGAAAGGAAACTAATTACTTTTCAACTCCTTTAAAGATTGTATGTGCTTTCCAATGTATGCAGTACAGTGAAATGAAGTCGTTGTGTCGCCTGTGTGGTACATTATGGCTATTGGTGAGAAGGTTGTGTTGGCAAGTGATACCTGTAAGTGTGTCAAGGTTGTAAGGTTACAGTTATTTCTGTTTCCATCTACATTGTATGTTGAAATCATTCATATTGCTTATTGCCTATGTGATTGTATATGTAAGGAGGAACGTTTATCGGAATTGCAAGGCCTACACAATATTCTATGGTTTCCATTTTGTAGCACTTGCTAAAATGGAATGGAATCACAGTTAGGTATAGATACATAGAGACAGAGTTTGTTAAGGATTTGTTTATGAATGACATGATTGCCGAGAGTGAATGTATGTTTTCACATGTAGGAAGTCTGAAAGATGTCATTTATGGGTATGTTTTTGCTTTCCAAAACTTGTACTAAGTACATTACAACTTCTATGATTCTATATGGAAGTATGGCTGTGTGCTGGTGGTGTGACTCTATTCACCTGTACTGCTGTTTCCAAAGCCATATATGCTGATATTGGGTCTCTTTAGAAGTAGTGGTTGTAGTTTACAAATTAATTTTGGCAGTGCTTTCATTTTGGTTACAATTAATATAAAGAATTTACGTTTCTAGAGTATTGAATTGTCTTCAAGACCTTCCACGATTACTGTTCTATGATAAGGTTAAGGCCTGAGCGTCATTTCTCTCCTCCACTTATAATGGTAAAGGACTCTGTGGAGGAACATTTTGTGTACAATTACGTATTTGGAATGCTTCATTGTGGTGCCATTAGCATGTATACATGCTCTATTACAAGTAGTGACAGTTGCACTCTTTTTACTACCTTGCTTTTCGTGTCTACATTTTGATAGAGGCATTAAATTATCCTTACTGGAAGGTGCTTTAGTTTTCGTTAGTGACTGCATTAGCTGTTCCCTTTCAAATTTCAGGGGGAAATCTGCTTGAGGGGGGTGGCTACTTTCAATGCTTTTAGGTACAGTTGGTCTATTTGTGCGTTGTTGTCTACTCAGTTAATTTTTGCTTGGCATTCTGTAGCAGCTGTTGCAGAAAAAAGGAAAGTGTGGGTGTGCACATTTTGTGATGTATATGTGTGCAGCTCTGCTTGAATGTATCAATGTGAGGGTAGGAATATAGATAGAGGTGTGTGATTGTGTAATGGTGTGTTAGTGTCCGGTGGGAACGCTATAATGCTATGTGGGAGTTAATATAATGGAGGCGACATGATAACACAAAGTGAGGAACTGTTGAGGTGCAATGCGTAACAATGAGCAAACACCAGTGGGTTGATGCAATTATGTACCTGAAAATACAAGATTACTGCACAGTCTCAGTAAGAGGTGGCACTGTACGGTAGTATTGCACTTACTTTGTTGGCTGTCGAGAGTTGGCTTACTCTGGGTTGCATTTTCAAGTGGACACGCCACTGGCTTTCAGGACAGAGGTGCTTACTGCAACTGTGAAAGAAGACAGTAAGATAATACGTTGGTTAATGGCATACTTAGTGCATTTGGAGAATACTTTACTTAAAAGGGTCAGGATTGTGTTGACAGGAAGAGTTAGTGTGTGCGTGTAGCTGGATGGGTTTGTATGTGAATGGGGACTTGGGAGCAGCAGCATTGTTGGTGAGGGGGTAAATGGTTCACTTGTAAGTGTGCTGTACGATGTGCAGTTTAGCAAATGTGTGCAATGGTGTAGGAGTATTTATTTTGAAAATGCATTAGCCTTAGTTGTAGAAGGGTGAGAAAAAGGTCCGGAAAGGTGTCCAGCTTGGAAAGTAAAATGTTTTTGTGTGTAAAGTTCTATTACCTTTTCTGCGCATATGTGCCTTCAACATGAGTAGAGCAATTATTTCACTTCTTGGTTTTGTTTGTCCACAGGTATGATTGGTACTGTTGCCAAAGCACACATACATTTTTTGCTTTTGTAAGTAATGTCATATTCTGTGAAGTGTGTAAGGTAAGTGGCAGGCACCCTGTTCTTATGCATGCAATGTATGTATTTAGTTTAGGTTGGTAGGAAGCATTTGGGGGTGCTTTGCTGTGACAATTTTACGAATTTATAGGAGATGCGTTAGTGCGGAAAAACGCTGTACAATTGTTAGAAGAAAAGAAGAGAGTAACTGTTTGGCTATTGCAATGGCTGACATGGGTAAGTGAAAACTTTCAAAGCCCATGCCATTGCAAGTGGCATTTGATGGTTGGTGATGGGATAAATGACTGTTTGCTTCATGAGAACGTTATGGAGGTTTAGTGGCAGGTACACTGCTCAGAGGCACTTATACCAGAGTTTTACAAGCACACGAGACTTGTACTCTGGGTGTGTTGTGCAGAAATTATAGTTTTGGGTGCAGAGGTCTTGGATGTGGTTGGTGGATGCGTGTGTCACTATTTAACAGTACCCAATGAGGGAGTGCTGGAAAAAGAGTAGTGGAAAGGGAAGGAGCACTGCCCCTGTTTTAGTAGGGTGTGGTCCTCGCAGTAGTTGGGGAAGCGCACGTGCCACATTCTGTACTTCTCAGCATGCTGGTTATGAAAATGCGGCTGTGGGGACTATCCAATCAGGTGTTGAGGATGTGCTTCACAGGAAGGGGCGGTAATACTTTTTTTCATTGCTCTGTGTAGTGAGGATGGCAGAGATGGACAGACGCACAGTGTTGATCGTGGGTGATGCCTTTGTGCAAGATCTGCACAGGTATGCCGTGGAAAGAGGCTTTGATGGCAATTTCGCTTTGGAAGGAGTGGAGGCTTTGTGGTGCAGTGTTTGTGAGTACAGTTTCGACAATGTGGTTGCACTTTGCAGAAATGTAGCCACTGTCGCTACTGTTCACGTTGTCATGGTGCATTATGGCGCGCTGCACTTGGGTTACATGCCTTGTGCACGTTTGCTGCATCAACTGAAGAAGGTGCTGAAAGCAGTGAGGCAGATTTTTCCCACTGCCAAGGTGCTTTTCTCATCCATACCACCAAGAAGACTATGGGACTATCCGAATGTAATTTGTCCGCAGCCAGAGGTTGGAAGGTGTCTAATAAACAAGCATGTTTGAATTTCTGTGCACCGCTAGGATGTTTTACTGTCACAATGACATCCTTAATTCTCGAAATGTGTACTTTTTCAATTTCTTTGACCGCCATTGCAAATGGTTTTTTGTTTTACAATCTGCAGGATTCTTTGAAGAGGTTCCTGTAAGAATGTAAGAAGGAGAAGAAAAGAACCCCCACAAACAAAGGTGTTTGTATGCAAGCACCACAAAAAAAAGGTGTTTTGTTTGCAAAAACCACAAAAAAAAGGCTCTTTTCAGAGCAACCACTAAAGACGAAATCCCCTACCCTGGTTCAATTGTGTTCACCCACTCCCGTACACAGCACGATGTGTCTGCGGATATCGCAATATTTGCAGGATCGCACGTGCCACATCCGGGGCTTTTGAGGATGCCAGGCATGGACATGGGACTGTGGAGGCTACCGGATTGGCCAATAAGGTGTCTGGGTGTGTGTTACGCTCACCTGGTCTCTTTGGAGGCATTGGGGCACGGTCGCAGCCCTCCCAGGGATGAAACTCCTTTTGTCTGTTCCTCCCTCTGCGTCTGTGTGGGGAACTGCGGTGATGAGCAGTGCGGTTCCTGCATGAATATAAGGGGGGGTCGTATGAGTATGCAGCCTGTGGTCCCTGACCCCTTCTCCAGACCTCTTCTCCCTGGATGTGGCTTCCCTGGGGTTGCACTACTCTTGAGGCTCACATGCTGAATTATGATGAGCTCTCCATCCTGCTGCTTCTGGCAGGGGCGCTTGTTGAAGGGAACCTAGTTCCTTCCCTGGTCCCTTGTCGTGGAGGTCCAGGCCAGCTGCGAATAGTCCACTTCTCTTGTAGGTAAGTGTTTCCCTTGTTTCCACTTGCCCGCTTGTCTTCCGACTGTTGTAATTGTATTTGTAAAGTTTGTTCTCTGTCCTTTGTATGTAATGTATCTTTTCTCTGCTCTCTCCCCTTGCAGGTGGTGTAGCGGTGCTGGCGGAAGCTGCGGTAGAAGAAGCGGAGCCAGTGGTACGGAGGAGCGCCTGACAGCTGGTAAGTAGCCTTTAATGGTGCCTTAGGGTGCGCGTTGGGTTTTAAATGCGGCGCGACCCTGGGTTGGGTGCTTTTGGGAGTTCTAACCTTGTATTGTCTTATTTTCTCATTTCAGGACTTCAACTTCGTGGGACAGAGAGTGCTGAGTGTCGATTCGGGCTCTGCCAAGAAGATGGAGCGTTGCCGTGAGATGCGAGCCAGGGTCCAGGTAAGGATGCTGTTGTTGCAGGATCACGAGGCAAGTAGCTGGTCCAGGCAGCGGTGAGCGTCATGTTGCACGGAGGTGCAAAGTAACGCGAAGCATTTGCTTGAGGGATCGGTGGGTTTATATAGTCTACCAAAGGCGCCAGGACTGAGTCCAGCCAGGGCCCCTCTGTCTATGAGTCCCAAAGGGACATAAGTGAGTCAAGTGACCCATTGCCCCCATCACTAGATGGTGTGGTTTTTGTGTTCTGGGGCCTGTGGTCATGACAGTGTGGTGTGAACTTGACGACTTTCTCGCTATATTTAGCAAGCAATCACGCCCCTAGCGAATTTGTACTGTAAAAGTGGCTAGCGTGAAATCTACCTACTTTCTTCCATTGATTTGGAAACGTACACTTTTTTTCTATTGCTTTCCAATCCAATTGAAAAAAGGTGCTACATTTCTTGTTAGCCGTGCAGCTAGTAGTTAACCATTGTTTCTGAATAAATACTCTGTAAAGTGCACAAATTGCATCACATTTCATCAAAAACTCATAGTTGCGTACTATGTTAAAGAGCCTGCCACAAAAAGAAGGAAGAGCCATTTGCCACAGTGGCCCACTTTTTCATTGGTGCCCGAGACAATTTTATGCCCGAGTCCAACCGTGAAGCTGATCTAGTAGGGGTTTCTGCACATCAGAAACAGATAAGTGAGGTGCTTTGGTAGAGCAGTGCATTGTATCAGTACTGGAACTGTGAATGTTTGGGCGCTTTGAGGTTCCTACAGCGTTGAAACCTGTAGAGCTATTTAGCACTGAAATAGTTTCTGGTTTGGAAGCGGACAAAGGCCCTGCAGAGGAATTTTACACGTTTTTACCTTTTTCTTGCAAATCATAAAGAAGCAAAATATAGTTATTACTATTTGTAATAGGTATTTACTTCTGGCTATGACATATCGACATGCATGCTGTACTGTAGTTATGCATTATGGTATGTGCTGTCATATGTAGGTGATCAGACCACGCCCCACTTATACTTAGGCAGCTAGCTGGGTGAAAAATTGAATCAGAGGCTATAACACCATGCCCTCGGTAATTACCCATCATGCACATGGCCAATTAGTCAAATTAGGGGGTGGCGTTATTTAGCTACTTCTGGCTACTTTTAGGACAGCCAATAGCTACTTTCCTTACTGAGGAGTTGGCAACACAGACTGTGGCAGAAGGTCTGTTTGTAGAGAGGAATGCAGAAGCGTATGGTTATGGTTGTGTGCTTCAGGAGGCTGAGTGTATGGGTTTTGAGGCACTCTTAGATACATTTGTTGGAAGTGCATGCAAAACAGTGTGCAGTGGCTGCACATTTTGGATTCTATCATGTGTATGTGCATGTGCACTGGTATGTAGTACGTGTAATGAAATGCCTGCTTTTGGTTCCTTTTTCTGCCACTTTGGTGATGCTCAATCATCCAGCCATTCTTATTCTTCATCATAGAGGAAATAGTTTAGTACATGTTACCGGAATTTCTGTGCAATTACGATGAAGGAGGCACTTGGCTAGCTCATGCGTTGTTTCCGAACTCCTGAGTTATGTTTTTCTCGCATTGTGCAGACAGATGTGGCTGCCTTCTTCTTGCTTTGGTGCGGAAATGGAGAAAGAGAAGTGAAATGTCAAGAAGGCTGTTTGTGCCTTTTTGCGAGATGTTGCCATGTCGTACTTTCACAATGCCAACATTGCGTTTAGTAGCACAGCTATTTTTCCCACAGATGGAGTTCATCTTACTGATGCTGGTAATGCGAAATATGACAAATGTATTGCTGCCCTTTTTGCAAGTAGAGCAAGTATTTTTCTAGTAGGTGTTGCTCATTTCAACCCTTCGAAACACACTCAAACACCAGAAAAAGCCTCTTTTTAGAGCTAGGACATTCTCCCGGAAATTACCAGAATGTTTTTGACTGAGCTGCCACTCACATTATTCATCGCGCAATCTGTAGAGCTTATCGGCTGCGTGTCAGCCTGCATCGTTTCATTGGCAATTCTATTTTTGAACTTTGAAAGGTGGCTCTGAAAAGAGCCTTTTTAAAACGTTTTTGGTTGTTTTGTATCTTTATTGCTCTTGCAATACTAGACACAGAAGGAAAGGAAGGGAACAGAGGGTAGGGAAGGGTCACCGACCACAGGGATAAGATAAGACACGTGCACAGAGAGGAAGATGTTGGGTGGCCCTCAGTTAGGTAGGGGACACTCATTCGCATGCTCCCGGACCGACCCCTCGAACACACTTTGAAGTTGCTCCCCCCTGCAGAGTAGCATGTCACAGTATATGTACAATTCAATGACCTATGAAAGGTAAGGGTCTGCTGTGGTGCATATAGCCTACAAGGCTGATTTAGGGATGCGTTGCCCCACAGGAGTGTCCCTGGTGGTGGCAGGAGCAGATGCAGAGGATGCTGTAGAAGAAAGTAACCTAGTGCCTTATTTGAAGGGCACTATCGTCTGAACTGCTGCCTTATGGTTCGCTTTGAGATCTCGTTGCATAGAGGTGGTGCTGTAACTGTACACGCCAGGTTTTCCGCAACTGAGAGAGTGCATCTTACCTGGTTAGCACGAAATGTCGGCACGTCTCCAACGCTGCTAAACAGTTTGCACACCCAGCACTCACGCTGCCTGCAGGTGTTGGGGATTTGCTCTACTTCATTCTCGTTCTCCTCTTGATCTATATGTACATCACCACGTCTGTTCCTTTGTCCAGGCCCTTCAGAAGGAGGTGGTGGTGGTGAGGGTCAGGGTGTGGGTGCTGTGATTTACAGGCAGTAGCAGCAGTAATGGTTGCCATTAGTTGCAAAGGTAATGTAGCACCGTAGAAATTATGAGAAAGCCATTTCAGCACGAAGCAACCTGACCCCCTACTCCTTGCAAGGACACAAACTGATTGCGGCCCACATCTGGGCGGGCCTAAATCGTTCAAAAAAATAGTTACATTCGCAGTGGCATAGTGTGGGACGTTTGTAAGGGTGTACTTTTACAATAACACTCCTTATATTGCAGAAAATACTACTTTTCCAATGCCCGGGGGTTCCGAGTGTGTCTGGCAAATAAGGGTCTACGCGCAGCGTGGATGCAGTCACATACTGATGTTGTGAATGTTCTCCACTGGGATGGCTGTTCACAGGACCTGTATTGGGCGGAATACTTTGTGCGTGTGTGCATAGGTGTCCTACGAACAGGGTTGGCCGCCCCGGACTTATTAAAAGTGCGACACATTTCCGGGGACCATTTACGCACAAGCTGGTTGTTTGTAGGTTACAGCCAGTGCTATGGTCATGTGCAGAGCTGTCCGTAGGACGTGGGTGGACGCTTTGAAGTACTAAAAGTACGTCACAACATTTTCCTACCATGCTGCACAGGGCCAGTGTTACACCAGGACACAGAGGATGACATACGCATAGCTGTGGGATGGATAGATGTGCGCTGCCACAACTAATTAAAGGTGCATTGCAAGATGTGGACATGAGGCCAGTACTGGCGTGCTATAGATACCTGCGTTGGGCAGGTGTGGTGCCCGTAGGAAACCTCAATTTTGCTTAACTGCAGCCATCCCGGACAGTACTGTGCGCTACAGAATTATAATGGAATTTTAAAATAAAAGGAAAAGTAGCTCACACACCCAGCAACACTTTACATCGACACCTTTAATTTCTGACATGCATAGACACTATTAGGAAAGGGAAGGGGTACCTGAAATGAATACATACACAGGGGAATTGGGGATTTGTACAAGGTCGTCATGAGGGGAGGCAAGGATTAAGGTCTCCTCGTAATGTTTGTGCTCAGAGTGATGTTGTTGCGGATGGTGGGCTGGGAAATGGGGAAGGGGTACATGTGCAGGTGGGGCAGTGGTATTTCATTTTTCCCACATCATGTCCTTGCACAAAATATTTTAAGGTGACTAAATTGTTTAGCAATTGTTCCATTTTGGTGTACAGTCTGTGTAGACTGTTACTTACAGAGTTTCCTTCCTTTCGTGTGGCCATATGTTGTTGTGGAAGAGGTGCCACATGCGGTGCAGTCATTTAATTTCCACTATGTCCTCTTAAAGATAAAAATATTTGTTAGATATATATGAAGCAATACATATTAACTATCCTACTTTTCAGACTGTGCTGCGTACCAATGGGGTTACTATTGTTACTCATTTCGTCATGAGGGAAATTCTCTTCCAGCCATTCCAAAGTTCTTGGTATTGGTGCGTACAAAAAAAAGACCTCATGGTTTTCCACTATTGTACACTTCACAAGCTGTGTAATTATAGAAGAAACTTCA
Organism: Ambystoma mexicanum; assembly: GCF_040938575.1. NCBI lineage: Eukaryota > Metazoa > Chordata > Amphibia > Caudata > Ambystomatidae > Ambystoma > Ambystoma mexicanum. The sequence goes on from NC_090923.1 coordinate 917,115,254, forward strand.
GTGTACTTACTGCGTTGTAGTGATGTTCTGCTGTTAATACTTTGCAGTCCTTACTCTGCCATTTGCTTCTTCATTCACATGTAAAAACGCAGTGCTGTAATATTGTTCGGCGCAGACGTTATTTCCCTTATTGGCACATTCCATTATGGTGTATACCCTATGCATTTGCTTTATTTGTTTCCCTAGTACCAACTTTGCAGACCTACTCAATTTTTCCTTGCAATGCATGCACATGGTGCTCTTTGTATATGTTCCTTGTCTTTGCTGAATGGCAGTACTATGTAAGAGAACCCCTGCCTTTTCCAGCAGTTTTATTGCTAGCTGCTATCCACGCACAGATGCATAGTCTACGGTTTCTGGGCCCATCGGTATGCCGACATTCATTTGGTATGCTGTATGGTACATCTATACAAACTAAGGGTAACAACCTATCCACATTATGGTTACAAATAAAACCAAAAAACCTCAGAAATTCGCCAGTTGTGGTAAGCTAAGCAACTATAACTCGCACTACCACTGTGCACTGCAAGGACTAACACCCATGACATGAAAAATGACATCACAAATGTCACTGATGACATCACATGTGCATTTAGTTTTCATGAAAAGCCTCCACAAGGGCTATCCCAGGTTGGACAGTAAAATGATGAATGCTTTCATTTCAGAGTTTTGCGTACTGTGAAACATGTACTAAGTAGCAAACACTGTTTCACTTACTACATAATTGTACTACTACACACAAACCTTAAAGAGACCACATCGCATACAAATACGACCATATACAGGGAAAGTAAAGTAAACAAAAAAGCAGCAGTATTACCAGAAAGTGTTCTTAACCTAACTGATTATATTCATGCACAGAAATGATTGCTATGTTTCAGGCTGGCTTCTTCCCCTATGTATATCTATCATATGATGTGACTGACTCATAAGGAAAGTAGTGTAAGAACATATGAGAAGGGTACAGTCTACAAATATAGTACCTTTTGAATTTTCAGTTTCTGACTATTAGTGAAGAAAACCACCTGGCGTAGATATGTCAGTGAATAAAAAAAGAGGGAGCCAGACATGTGATGTAATCAGTGATGTCATCAATGATGACATTTGTGATGTCATCTTTCATGTCATGGGTGTTAGCTCTTGCAGTGCACAGTGGTAGCGTGAGTTAAGGCTGCTTAGCTTACCATAACTGGCGAATTTCTGTTTTTTTTTTGGTTTTATTTGTAACCATAATGTGGATAGGTTGTTATTAGTGCAAAGTAAGTATAATGTCTCTTTAAAAAACTTTTTGCACTGAATTTGATAGGTTTTTAGTAGCACAACTTAACCATAACGTCCCTTTAACAACATTTGATCACTGAATTTGATAGGTTTTTATTAGCGCAACTTAACCATAATGTCCCTTTAACAATGTTGTTTCACTGATCTATATATATATATATATATATATATATATATATATATATATATATATATATATATATATATATATATTCCCCTTACGGTTGTCTTCCTTTACTGTTTTAGTAAAGGTAACTCCTCTCTTTTTGCTACTCCTGCTAGGAGTTTGATACGCGCTCTTCTAATTGGCTCTGCCTTAATGAATTCTTAATACTCCTAAATACAGTTATAGCGTGTGTCCTTTCTGTCCTGCTCTGGGGTCTGTGAATTTGAGGTATTTTTATCTCTTTTCCGTTTGTAATCTCCAAAATCCAGTCACTCTTTATGTCTCCTTATATATATATAAAATAACACAATTACAGTCCCTCCCCCTTCTTTATTTTTACCAACTGCAATGGTCTACTTACATCCTTCACTCAGCTGGAGTCATTCGGCATCGACCAGTTCACCTTTTGTCCACGGGGCACCTGTGGGGATCAGACAGGAATTTTGTCAAAGGGGGACATGCTGACTGTCTGTTGGTCACGTGATTCTTTACACGCCATACTCTGCAGGAAACTCTGCGATCATCTGGCTCGTGGCGGTAGCCGTCCTGGAGCCTGGGCTCTAGATTGATTAGACCAGAACCATGCGCACTGCTACCAAAATGTGCTCTAGCACCTTGAAGCGTCTTTGTGCTAGATGGAATTACCAATAAAATGTCTCAGACCAAATAACTGGACACACTGAAAGAAGATGGTAAAATACTGCTTTTATCTCAATGAAGGAAAGCAGGGTTAATCATCATTCATCAAATCGATGTATGCAGGATCGCACGTTTTCTTGATTACACTTAGTTTATATAATGCTAGATGCGTCATTTATGATGTCATCCTATGTGGCATATTACAAAAACCTATTGAGCGGTGGGATTGGATTAGGGGAACATGTCTACATATAGAATGCATGAGTGTTAGTCTTTCATTGGCGGCCCCTTGTCTGTAGGACACGCCCTGAGCTATTTCTACATACGTAGTACACTTATTACAGCAGAGAATATGGCAGCGGAATAATAATTTGCACCATTGTAAGTAAAAGTTTATGGCAGTCTTTTCTGATTGGTTGGCAATCCAAATCCATCCTTGGACATTCGGCTTGTGAGCAGCATGTACAGAGAAACGAAACCCAGGTGCTTTGAGATATGTCAACTCTCCCCTTGTTTTCCCAATTAGTCTATCCTCTCTTATTGGTAGGCCGGCCTCATGCCAGTGTCCTCTGTTTGAAGATTGACCTTGCCAGTCTGCTCTGTCCTGGAACATTGAAGGGAGTGTAGCCACACCATTTTCTTAGTTTCAAACCTAATGAATAACCATTGTTTGCAAGCTCTTGGTCACGTGTTAAGAGACCACAAATTCGTCTGTTACGACAATGTATTTAACACTAGTTGATTCAATTATACTGGGTGCAGTTGCTCCTCTTGGCATTTAGAGAATTGCTCACTCTATCCCATATAAACTTTATACGCTTTTAATTGTCCAATACTTGGCATCTGTAGATGTTCTTGTCCCTCCTAATCCTGAGAATTATGTCTTACGCAGATGATCTTCTCATTGGACTCCCTTTGTAATTTGTCTTCATCTCTTGGAATAGCATCCTTGGTTCCAGGCCTCTTCATCGTCTTTTCACTTCATGATCCTGCGCTCATATTTTGAGGTAGCTGGGTTGATTGACATAAGCTGTTGTCCATCTTCTTCTAATGGTCGTCCTAAACGTTGAATATATACCTCTATAAGCAAGCTTCTATATGTTCTTTCGACCTTGCGTTACAGCGTATATCGAGTCACTTCATTCTTCTTTATGTTCATGATTACTGTATCATTGGGTACATGTTTCTCTTAGTGCTCCAATTACATCGTCGTTCTTAAGTATTTTCATATTGTTTCAGCATAGGTTCTTATATCTTCTTTATGGCATTCTTTTGCTGTCATCAGACTTTGTTTTAATGTTCATCCATTCTGTTCATGGCTGCATTTCGACAGCTTGGCAAGGGGCACCCTTCTTGGTAGCATTCCTCCACTATGTCAGCTTGTGGGTACACTCTAAATGGTTGCCTGAGTGGATATCGTCTCTCATATACTCGATGTGGTATAGGAATATTGCAAGGATTCATGCACAGGTTCTCAATTGTGGCTCTTCGTCTGTCATTCCAACAGGATGGTGTTGAGGGGGCAGAGACCAGGGAGAAGGTGTCCACCTGCTCCTCTGCAAGACCGATCCCCATTGAAAGTGAAAGTGAAAAGAAGCACGAATGGTGCAAGTGGCCCCTAACAAAAAGAGAGTAGGGCCTGAGAAGAGGCAAGAAAGGTGCCAGGGGCACGATAAGAAGGAAACAGAAAAGCAGGTGCAGAAGTGGCGTGGCCTGGCTGTAGGCTGATAGAGGTGTGAGCCTGTTAGCTCTGAACCCCTGCACGGCGAAATCGGCTAAAATAGCCTCTGAAATACATTGTCTAGCAGCGGGAGACCGAGCACTGTGAAGCGGAACATATGGGGAACAAAAGTGTGGATTCTTGAGTGAGCTGGCTGCAAAGTGGTTCCGGGAAGCGGGCGGACCGACAACCTGCACTGCGGCCCTGAGAGAGGCAACAAAATGGCGGCTGCGCCGAGTAGAAGAGGATAAGAGCTGAGGCAGCTGCCCCTGTCGGCTCTGACTGCGGCGCCATTGGAAGCGGCCGGGGGACCTGTACCTGCCGTGGCAACTGGAGGAGGTATGGTGCGGTCGCTCGTACTCTCCAGTCGGAGGTAAGGAATCTCCCCCGCTTGTGGAAGTGGCGAGGAGGGTTCAGAGAGTGGGACAGTCCCTGCCGCGAACCAGAGCTCTGTAGGGAGGCAGAGTCCAGCCCTTGGTTCCCCGGTCAGCAGTGAAGGGGTGATCGGCTCCCCCTTTCTCCCTTCTTCCCTCTCTCCCTCCTTACCTCCCATCTTCAGTAGACTGTAAGCCTGCACAACTCTCGGGAATCCCTGGCGAGAGGGGGGGGCGACGTGACAGCTGTACGAGCTGCTGGCCCCGCTAACTGAAGCAGCAGCAGGACAGTGAGGGGTGTGCCTCTCCCGGCTACCGAATCTCGGCAAAGGCAGCAACGCTCAAACAGCTCCGATGCAGAGCGATAGAAAGGAGGGAAGCAGAAATTAGCATTTAGCAGTGAGCACCAGAAGGTCTCAGACCAAGGTTAGTGTAGAAGCGCAGTCAGCAAACAGCTCCAGGTGTTACCCATGTGGGGAGCCAGGCACTGAGAAGAGAGCTGTCCGGCAGCTGTAGCAGTGTTCAACAGTGGGATAGCCCACTGGCCGCATTGACCACACCAGCAAAGGCACAGCCAAGCTTGGCATAGTCCAACAGCAGTGGAGTGGCCCACAGATAAAAGCAGAACCAGGCAGTGAGCAACATCCCCTGCGCAAAGGTCCACTGGGTCCCCTCTGAACTGGAGTTTTCCTCTTTTTGTAAGCAGGGGAGAGGTCAGGACCCCCCTCAGAGCTGGACTGTCATGAGAGCCTTAGGGAGGGAACGCACAAGGGCGCAAGCTGACGAAGGGCTGAATAACCAGGAAGACCCATGTTAGGTGGTTTCTCTGCACCCTTGGTTTCCTCAGAACCTTGTCTGCCTCTCCTCCACCTCTACACACTCATGAGCCGGATGAAGTCGGGGAAATCTAAGGACAGACCAGTCATGTCCATTAAGGAGATGTTCCAGCAGACTAACCTGACATCTGAACTGCCCCCGGCAGTTGAAGATGAGGCGCAACCCGCCACGAGAGGTGACATTTTGCACCTGTTCCAGTCCATCCAGAAAGAAATGGCATCGACAATGCAGGAATTGAAAAGCTCCCTCCAAGATCTGTATAGCAACGTGGTACAGAATGAAACTAAACTGGGGGAGCTGGCGACGGCCTTTTGTGACCAGGCAAATGCACAGGACCAACTGGAGCGTAGGGTGGCAGTGCTGGAGGCGTATAGATAAGCTGCAGAGGAAAAACAAAAGGACGCAGAAAACCGATCCCGAAGGAATAAAATACAGGTCAGGGGGGTGCAGAGGGAGATCAAGGATGAAGAATTTGAGGACTATATCCGGGGGCTGTTCCAGGATATACTGGGGGACACTGAAGGTGATCTTACGCTGGACCACACGCATAGAGTGTTTTCCAACTTCCAAACGCAGCAGAATCTCCTCCCGGATGTATTGACCAGAGTCCATTTTTTCAAGACCAAAGAACTGATCTTCCAGAAAACCAGGGAACAATGCCGTCTGGCATATAAGGGGGCATCCCTCCAACTGTTCCAGGATCTCGCTCAAGGAACAATTCAAAGGCGCAGGCTCATGAGGCCCTTGACTAACTGGCTGGGGGATAAGGGGGTTAGCTAAAGGAGGGGGTACCCCTTTCACATCTTGTTTCAGCTGGACAGTATTCAACATCAATTCACTACCCTCTGGGCAGCGGTGGAGACCCTTAAGGTACCGGAAGTGAATGTGCACCTGCCAGATGCCATCCTGCAGGGTCCCTCCACGTCCACTTGGTATCAACCACAATTGTGGAGAAACAGAAGAAAGGAACAGCGTAGGCCTTCGATGGACAGATGGGATAGGAGCTTGAATCGGGATCCCGTGACTTGAGACTGCGCCCAAGGCAAACAACTGCTCTAGCTGACTGGGATAACAACGAGGTGCTCTGGAGCAGGGAGGAAGAACTGGAAATAGAGTTGGACAGGCTGTGTTTAGCTGATTGAAAAGTCTTCTTAGGCAACAATGAGGGCACTAGGAGTTCACGCCCTACCTTAGGTATTAGTTCTGATGTTAACCCCACACAGGGTTGATGAAGTTTTGTGTTATGGTTTTTTGGTTTCTTTTAATTTTTTGTTATGGTGAGGCTCAGCAGAAGACAACACAATGTACAGTCTGGGTGACAAAAAAGGGTCTGTGTAAGCAGAGGTGGTTGGGACAATCAGGGTAATGATTAGTAGCAGGTGGGACAGGGGCAAGGGTGTTTGAGCATTTGACATGGGTTGTAGATAAGGGGGCATATGGGAATGGCTGATGTGAAGATTGTGTCCCTCAATGTTCAGGCACTGAACTCACCAAGGAAAAGGAAGAGCGCGTTGGCCAAACTAGTAGATCTGAAAGCAGATATAGTTCTAATACAGGAGACCCATCTTTTACAGCAAGACTGGCCGCGGATGATATCCCAGTGGTTTCCCCACTAATATTTTGCATCTCCTGGCCAAAGAAAGGGGGGGGGGTTGCAATCCTTATAGCAGGATCCCTTCACTTTGAGCGGGGTAAGATCCTAAAGGACCCGATGGGTAGATACATTGGGCTGACATTAAGTTTAGTGGGCAGGGACTTTACCTTGGTTTCGATTTATGGCCCTAACCAGCACCAAGGCCAGGTTTACACTCACCTATTCCCACGCATCACACAATTTCAAAGGGGTGAACTGATAATGGGGGGGCTTTAATGTGGTTCTGGAGGGGATGGATGACAGGACAGGCCCCACGTCCCCCTTTGAGGTAGCTAAAGTGGGTCCTCTCAAGAAAGCTGTGGGGGACATGGGGTTGGTGGATGTGTGGAGACACTTACACCCCCAACAGCGAGATTATACGCATTTCTCGTATGTACACCGCAGCTACTCTAGAATCGATTTTTATTTTGGTGTCCAGACCCCTTCTTCCCGGGATATCTTACCACCACCATAGAAGTAGCATTGGTATCGGACCATTCCCCCATAACCTTGCAACTAGATGGGTACGGGTTGGGAGATAGGAAATCTACGGGATGGAAGTTGAATGCCGCCCTGTTAGTGGATTAGGCAATATGCACCACCATCACAGAGAGGATAACCCAAGATTTTCAGGAGAACCTTACGGGAGAGGTATTGTCCGGCGTATGGGAGGCACTAAAACCAACGCTGAGGGGGGAATTAATTAGTTTAGCCTCAGCTCGTAAAAGGGACCTTGCAGCCCAACAGGTTAAGGCTGAAGGGTTAGTTAAGGATTTGGAAGCCCATTATAAGGTGGATGGAGCGAGGAGGATGTATAGACAGTTACAGGTGGCAAGGGCGGAATTAAAAGCATTGTGGGCGGATGACATCTCCCATAGGTTGCTCAGGACAAAGCATTTTTATTACAGCACCGCGAATAAGGCGTCCTGAGTATTGGCTTACAAACTTCGGGCCCAGAGGAATAGTACTGCAATTGGAGGATTGAGGGACACACAAGGCCCGTTGCATAATGAGGAAACAGCAAAAATGTATTTATTAACGCAGTTCTACACAAAACTGTTTGCAGCAGACCCTCTCCATGCCCCGCAGTAGGATGCTTTTCTGTTAGATTCCCCCATTCCCCAAATAGCCGACATTGGAGTGGCTCATAACGACAGAGGAGGTCAATCATGCTATTCGGGCCCTCTCCAGGAATAAAACTCCAGGGCCGGATGGGTTCACTGCCTTGTTTTACAAAATATTCTCTGAAGTCCTGGCTCCCCATATGGAGGAAGTATTCTACTCCTCTATGGAGAGTGGGTCTATTACACCATCAATGGGGGAGTCGACATTAACGCTGCTTGCCAAACCGGGGAAAGATCCCACGCTTTGCTCCTCGTGCAGGCCTATAGCAGTCTTGAACTATGATGCCCGCACATACTCATAATATTAGCTACACGCTTGGCAGGGGTACTCCCCACAATAGTGGCGGCAGACCAGACAGGTTTTGTTTCAGGCCGCCAGACATTTGATAACATTCGTCACATGGTAGATATCTCGGCCAGGGTGCGGCAACACAAATAGCCATTGGCTCTTCTCTTGATCGATGCTGAAAAAGCATTTGATCGAGTAGATTGAGGTCCCTGTCCAGGGTCCTCAGGGGGTTTGGCCCTCGGTTTAGTAAACTGGTATTCGCTAATTTGGTTCTCCCCTCTACCTGGATCAAGGGAAATGGGGTCCTATCAGGCACTGTGAGTTTGCGAAGGGGGACCCAGCAGGGGTGCCCTTTGTCCCCCCTCCTCTTTGCCCTAGCGATGGGCCCTTGGCTTGTTTAGTGCGTTCTTCAGGGGACAATTTGGGGGTGGAAGTGGCGGGCTATCATCATAAGCTGGCACTGTACACTGATGACCTCCTTTTCTACATGGCGGACTCCTTAGCATCTTTATCTGACATCATTTCATTACTGGACAGATTTTGTGAGGTCTCTGGGTTTAAGATTCATTATTCCAAGTTCACGGTCCTTAATATAACAGAATCACGGAATACGTTAGAGCACTTGAAATCTAACTTTTCATTCTCATGGGCTTCCCATTCTTTGAAATGCCTGGATGTCATCTTACAGCGAAATACACTGACTTATATACAGCGAATATTCCACTGCGGTTCGCCGGGCCAAACAGGTTTGTCAAGGTGGGGCGCGTCCCAAATCTCATGGTTGCGCAGAATAACAGTGATCAGGATGACCCTACTGCCAAGATTGCTATACACATTTCAAGCATTACCAATCTGGATCCCACGGGCAGCATTGAAAGAACTGCAGGCTCACATTTGGAGGTATATATGGTCCAGAATGTTGCCCAGAGTCGCTAGGCGCACGCTTATGACTGCAAAGATAGCAGGGGGTCTTGCGGTACCTGATATCGAGAGCGACCTTTTTGCTGCTCAAATCGCACCTGTCCTGGAAAGTCGAGCTGCAGAGAATAATCTGAAGCATTGGGTTGCTTTCGAACAGGGAGCCTTGGGTTCCCCCATACATCAGTGGTGCTGGTTCCCCCAAGGGCTAGGAGACTGGGTAGACAAGGGCTTCCAACGACAAACACCAAAAAGGAGTACTGGGACAAGGCTGCACGGTGATATGCTATAACTACTTTTCCCTCTCCAATGACAGCGTTATGGGGAAACAGTGAGTTCCCCCCTGGTCTGGGTGGGCGCGGCTCCTTCGATGGTCTGAGGGTGGGCTGAGCAGGTTTGGGCAAATGTTTCAGGATAACTTCCCTCTCATGTTTGACCAATGTAAGCAGAACTTCTAGTTTAGTGAAGCGGATAGATATGGTTATATCCAGCTCTGGTATGGGGTTGCCCGCGCTAGCGTAGCAACTCGGTGGAAGCGTAGCACAACTACCTTTCAGGATTTATTCTTAGGAGACCCCCAGCAGCAAAATTGGCATGCCTGTATAGGGTACTGAATGCCAAGAGGTTTAAGGCCCTGCACGGGTACATGTCTAACTTGGAGGAGGATGTGGGTAGGCCCATACATGAGTGGGCGTGGTATAATATCTGGACACGAGCGGGCAAGGCTTCTCAGGTGGTTCAACTCAAGGAAAACAGTTTTAAAATACTATGTAGGTGGTACCTGACTCCAGAGAGGCTGCACAAAATAAATCTGGAGCTTTCCCCTCAATGTTGGTGCTGTGGGACGACCCTTGGTTCCTTTATTCACATGTGGTGGTTGTGCCCCCAGATGCAGTGGTTCTGGTGAAAGTGGTCACCCAAATTAAAGAGATTTGCGGTTTCAAACTTGACCTGGACCCCCTGGTGCTGTTATTTGGCAATGAAGATTCTCAACGCCAGGTGCCAGAGGATCACGCCTGGTCACCCACCTATTAGTGGCAGCAAGACTGGTCATAGCAAAGCACCGGAAGAGTTAGGGGGAACAGCACATCAGGGAATGGTGGGCACAAGTCTAGTATTTGGCAGCCATGAGTAGAATCGATGGGGCAATGCAAGGGCAGATGCTGCAGTACTTAGCGGACTGGTCCCCTCTAATTACACATGCCAGTGAGCACAATAACCCCAATGTTCATCATAAGCCCCATGAAATGTCATCATTTTTACTGGTATAGGCCTTAGAGCGCGTTTCAAATCACGGGGAGAGAGCGCCAGACAGTGCCAAATCCTGAAATTGAATGAGGTTCTTGTATGCGTTGGAATTGCTGAGTTTTGTTGCACCACATTTTATAGGTTTATAGTTTTAAAAGTTATTTTTGTTTCTTTTAGTTTCCTTACATTCAATGCAAAGCACAGGCTTTATGTGTATGTTCCGACCATGATACACCATGAGCACAACCAGAGTTAAGTAATAGAATTGTATCTTCAAAATTGCACAAGGTTAAGGTATGTAAATTGGTGTTTGGTGTACAATGTAAAGTGCTTAATAAAATCTAAATGATTAACAAAAAAGAAAAGCAGGTGCAAATGTGCACGGAAAAGAAGAACCAGAGTGCAAGTGTGAATGGAAAGGAAAGAAGAAGCAAAGGGGTGCAGGAAGCGCCTGAAGGTAACAGAAAACGAAGGAGAAAGGAAGGGCAGAAGGGTCAGAGTGGTCGCGCCTTGGAAAAGCAAAGAGCCTGGTGTTTTCAAAAGCCTCTGATTCTACCCCATGAACGAATGGTATAGGGGAAAAGTTGGCAAAAAGGAAAAGACACATTTTATACCATGGAGTTTGTGTTTTGAATTAGAGGGGCCTAAATCTGGGGAAGGGCGCCCTGCGAACTTAATAAAGAACTGTGACAAGCAGAAAAAACATCCCGATAACAATGACTGCGGAAGACAACTCCAGACTTCGACGGATGGTGCTCCGGTCAACGATATAGGCCCTCCGGCCTGGCCTACACAGTAGGGAGAATGGGGTCTGGGGCTCTATATCTTTTCAAGAATGTATTTCCTTCTCCCCTCCCTTTTCCCTTCTGGTTTTGCTGTCGCTATAAACCTGAGCTATGGACAGGATACCTTTTAAATTTTGCCCTTCTTGTAAAGGCAAGTATCCCTGGAAGGACACGCACTGGAGGTGCAATAAGTGTCTACCTCGAGATCATCACGAGGAGTCCTGTTGGTCTTGTCAGCTTCTACGTCCTAAGACGATAAAAGAACAGCGAGTTAAATGGTGGGTGACCTACTCCATGATGCAGGCCGACGGTAGCTCCCCCGCCGCCACAGGCGCCAAGATCGATGAGGAATTGAGCGACAGCCGTGACTCTGACACAGATGCCATCGACCTATCTTCGGCGCAGCCACGCTCTGAGTCGTCCGTACCCGGCAGGCAGGCCACCGGTTATGCTATGGGGAGTGTACACCCCGGCAACAGGGACGCACACACTACTCACAAAGGTAAACACACAACCCCCCGAACCGTCTCGACGGACTCATCGGGATGGTCAAAGACGCTGATGGGTATGCCGATTCCTTAGACGGAACCCGCCGATCCGCAGGGTCGGCAGCCCTCCCTGCAACCGTCTCAGCGGCATGCGTCCAGGCACTCCAGTGACAAGGGCGTCAGCACCAAGATTCATAAGAGCATTGAGATGCCTCTTAAGAGCGCGCTGACGCTGAAAGTTCCGGCAACGTTGAAAACTACGGCAAAGCCGCTAGAACAGTCGAAATCCCTCCCAGACACGCCGTCCATCCGCGAGAGTCTCGCAAACATCATTTTGGCGGCTAATAGGCCTAAGGACAGGTCGAGGGACAAGTCCACACACCGAGAAAGGCAGGATGAGTATTCTGAAGGTCCCCAGCCCCTGGCTAACACTCTTTCAGATAAATCTTGATGGCCTAAAACACAGATCCTCAAGAAGAGCCCTTCCCCCCTCCAGAGCCCTCTGGTTCAACTTTATGGACCAGAGACAGGTTTGAGGGGTGCATGAATACATTTCAAACATTTGTGGACTTTTCAGAAAGGTTTACTACGCCTTAAAGGCCTAGTGAGGAAGATCTATACCCTACTGTATCTAAATTCCAAAGGACCTCCTACCCTCTTCATGAGGAGGCGTTTAACCTGATGGAACCAGAGGGGGTTCCTCAGGACACTTATGAACAGGAAGATTATCCCTTTGAGGACCCCAATGACCAAGCCCCAGATTGGGGGGGATGAACAGCCAGTGCATAATGCACCATGGCTGTCACCGACCAATGCCCCTGATCCAGACACATTGTGCATGGATCCTGTCGCATCTCCTCCTATAAGACAGGCATCTCCCATAGATGACCAGATTGCATTCAATGCCATTCTGAAGAAAGAGGTAGAACATTTTCAGATTGCTACGCAAGAAGCAGTGCAAGACAAGACTTTGTGGAAGATATTCTAAAGGAGAAAACACCTGCAAGCCAGGGTATACCTCTATTGAACTCCATTAAACATTGCACCGCCCCTTCTTTGCTGACACCATCACAAACAAGGGCTGTGAACCCACAGGTCGAGAAGCATTTGTTTTCACCCCTCACCCTCAGACCCACTCTACATTCGAGGACATGCCACCCCAGATTCCCTAGTGGTGACACGACGAGGAAAAGAGCAGGAGTACCCTTGTCCACGGGAAAAGCACCACCGGACAAGGACTGCAAGAAGTTGTATGCCCTGGGGAAGCGTGTCACCACTGCAGCAGCCTATTCCACCAGAATTGCCAGCAATACCACGTTGTTGGCCAGCTACAGTGACGTTCAGTGGAACCTGCTCCAGAAAGGCCTGCAAGAGGTCCCTGAACCAACACGGTCATGCCTGCTGGCGATTGTGTCGAAAGAGAGGCAGATGAATCATAATATTCTTTACTCCTACGTCCCGTCCCCTTTCCTCCATACTTGTGGGACATTGCATCCTTCGGGGCGGGACCGGAGTACTTTTGTAAAAAACATCAGACATGTTTATGTTTGTCCTTCTTTTATTTTTACGTGGGGTACCGCAGGTGGCCGGATCCCTGCCCTCCGGAGCTCTGCCCGCGCATCGCCCTTCAGTCCTTTTCTCAGCGCGGTCGAGGCTTGACGCACTAGCATCACCGGGAATTCTTTTCTTTTTATTCCCTTAGTCCTTCTTTCCTGCTCCTGTTCCATGGTCATCTAGTCCTCCGTCTATGCCGGAGCATCTGGGATTTGTGTCCTGTTCTTCGTTGTTTTGCGAGGGCAGATTCCCATGCTCTTTGCTTAGAGTATCTAGGCCCGGAACATTGCTGGGACTCGTGTTTCTATTGCGATTCCCTCTCCGTCCGGGCACTCGAGTGTCGTCTTCTTCGGCTGGAGGACGTGTTTCAACGCGATCCTCCAGCGGATTTTCAGCTCTTCATCGACGAAAAGAAGATACGTCCGGTGAGTTCTTTACTTTTTAGGGCACCCTAGCCAGGGGACCCCTTACCAGAGTCTTCCAGGACTGTGAGGGCCTTGAGTAGCTCTGTTACCAGGGGCATGCCTGAGGTGCCCCACAAGGGGCCTAATAGGCACACCAGAGGTTCCTCTGAGGGTTCCCGTAGTGGGCCTGCCAAAACTGCACACTGTTTCGAGGTTCACTGTTTGGGTGCTAAAGTTCAGCCCAGTTCTTCTGTGGCTCTGGATACCGGGGTTCATCCTGAGGTCTCCATTTCTGGAGCTTTCCAAAATGATACCGGGGTACGCCCTGAGGACTCTGTTTCTGGAGCTTTACACACAGACTCACGGCTCGAGGCCCCTCTTGAGGGAGTTATACATACCGGTTTAGATCCTGAAGTTCCTCTTCTTGGGGCTAAATCCAGTACAGACAGAGTCGAGGGATCCTCTTTGAGAGTCCTGTCGATGAGGTACGTTCCTCAACCGTCTCATGCTCAGGGTCGTGGTGGTACCGGTTTTGTTGAGGGGGCGAAGAAGGCAGTCACGCACCACAGGCCTTCGAGTATCGGCTCTGCTGAGGTTCCTCCACTAGAGGCTAATTCTTGGACAATACCTAAGATGTCCAGTAAACATCCTAGATCTGCCAGCACTGGCTAGACCGAGGATCCTTTTTTCAAGGCTAAAGTGTTACTTAAGTCCCCTGACTCCCCTGAGGAGACAGTTACCTCACTTTCTCCTGTGACGCAGTTCACCTCAGGTGTTGACAAACTGCTGGCTCAACTTTCATGGTCCACAGCAGACATTTTGGATACCTCTCTTACACCAACGTTCACGACAGATGGTGCTGGGAGCATTCCTTTTGGGGCTGAGCAGTCTTTTCCATGCCATGTGCACAACAAGAACCCGTTCTGCCCTTCAATCGATTGGCGTGCTTGGGCATCGCTGCCTCATACAGTCTCGCTTCCTCCTGGTTCCGCACCACTGATCTATGTGGATCCAGTCGGTGGTGAGCCTTCCTGGCAACCATCCTCATTGCGTTCATGGGGGCATGCCCCTCACGAGCGGCCTCTGCCTACTCCAGCGCCTAAACCTTCATCTGAGGATGGGTTTTTTGGAATGTTTCAGACAATCATGGCTTTGAAAACCAAGCCTTTTTCTCCCCTTGCAGGATTCTCAAACTGAGGTGGCTTCTCCACATGTTGCTGTAATACGCACTGTTTCCGTATGTAAAATGTGCGCTTTGAAAAACAGGCCTTTTTCTCCCCTTGCAGGATTCTTCAAACTTAGGTGGCTTCTCCACATGTTGCTGTAATACGCACTGTTTCTGTATGTAAAATTTGCGCTTTGAAAACCAGGCCTTTCTCTCCCCTTGCAGGATTCTCAAACTTAGGTGGCTTCTCCATATGTTGCTGTAATACGCACTGTTTCCGTATGTAAAATATGCGCTCTGAAAACCAGGCCTTTTTCTGCCGCAGGATTCTCAAACTTAGGTGGCTTCTCCACATGTTGCTGTAATATGCACTGTTTCCGTATGTAAAATATGCGCTTTGAAAACCAGGCCTTTTTCTCCCCTGGCAGGATTCTCAAACTTAGGTGGCTTCTCCACATGTTGCTGTAATACGCACTGTTTCCGTAAATAATAATTTGCGCTTTGAAAACTAGTCCTTTTTCTCCCCTTTCAGGATTCTCAAACTTAGGTGGCTTCTCACCGGTTCTAAAGTTGAGCATCCCTGAGCTCTTTAACCCTGAGAGCCTGTCCTATTGCGCAACTTGATTGCTGCTTGCTTTCTTGTCTGCCCACTCTCGCCTGTATCTCCCCCTCTGCCACCTACTCTATGGTGCTCTCTGTCTCGACTATCTTTTCTAACGGCTTCTCTATCGACTATCCTGCTCTCCTCACTAAATCGGGTAGGAAGAAGTTTAAAAAGGACATCCTGGTCTCCAACCCAGGCCTCCCTATCACTGACACCTACACCAGTGCCTCCTCCAAGGAAATTCTCACTTACATCCTCTTTGTCGTGCCTTCACCTGACTTATGGACCCTTCATATGGTCTCTGTGCTCTCTCCTTTCTCCTCCTCTCCCATTAATGGTTGCACCTGCTGGGACGTCCTCCTGGCCTCCTTCCACTCCTCTAAGGTCATCATTAATGTTTACTCTAATGGGACCGTCTTGGTCCAAGGCCCTCAGGCCAACTGTCACCTCTTTGATAGACGTTTCCGCGCCTCATCAACTTCCTTTCTTCACCTGCTGTCCCCCCTCCCTTTTCCTCGGCTACCTTGCCTTCCCCCTCCCTCTCTGCCCCCTTTCAGGCTCCATCTGCCCCCTCTCGGGCTCCATCTACACCTCCGCAGGGCGTACCTCTGATCTGTACCCCTCCTCGGAAGTCCTTCAAGGATGGCAACATTCTACTCATTGCCACTCTTAACTCTTGCTCTGCTGTCAAACATTCCTCTGATATATGCCGCCTTCTTGAAGAACTTGACCTTGATATTCTCGGTCTTACTGAGACATGGTCCACGGCCAGCTCTGTCACCAGCTTTGACATGCTCCTACCTGACGGCCACAAGATCCTCTCTGCACCCAGACCCAACAGATCTGGTGGGGGTGTAGCCCCTATCTTCCCTGAGTGGATTCCTGACTCTTTCACTCCTACGCAGACCTACTCCTCTTTTGAATGCCTCGTCTGCCGGCTCTCTATCTCACCAAGCCATTCCCTTACTGTGGCTACTATCTATCGGCCACCTGGTCAGATTTCTTCCTTCCTCTCTGAGTGGGCGGACCTCTCCTTCTCCCTCCTGGCCTAAACCACTCAACTCCTCCTTCTTGGAGACTTCAACATCCACCTGGATGCCTCCTGTCCCCCCTCTGGACTCTTTCGTGACCTCTGCGACTCTCTCTCATTCACCATTCTCCCCTCTGGCCCGACTCATTTTGCAGGGCACACTCTCGATGTTGTGATCTCCTTTGACCTTCCCCTCTCTGTCCCTCTCTCCACTCCTCTCTCCTGGAGTGATCACTTTCTCCTATCCTCCCACCTCACCCTCCCTACCCCCCCAGGCCAAGCCACCTCCATCACTGCCACCCACCTTCTTGGTCATCAGACCCATGAAGTGCGTGTCAGTTGAGGCTTTTGCCACCACCTTCTCACCCCCTCCTGCCCCTTTGGCTAACTCTCACCCTGACACAGCCCTCTCCATGCTCCACTCTTCTATATCTGATACTCTTGATATCCTTGCCCCTGTCATGAGAATCCGACTGAAGCCCAAAGCATAGTGTAAATCCTGGTATGACTCAGATCTCGTCACCCTAATACACAAGTGTAGGGTGGCTGAGAGGAAATGGCGTGCTTCATGTTCATCCTCTGACAAACTGACCCGCCGCCCGCTGCAAAGGCAATACCGGCTCTCCGTCCTCACCAAGAAGAGAGCTCATATCCAAGCCTGCATCTCTGCAGCATCTAACAACTCTGCTGAACTCTTCAAAATCTGCAGGGAACTAGCCAATCCTGCCGCAGTCTCTACCTCTCCTGTACCTTCCCGGGCCCTCTGCACGGCACTGGCTTCTCACTTCATTTCAAAAACTCAGGACATCCTGTCCTCACTCTCCTCCTATTGCCTCCCTCCCTCCATCCCCTTCTCCTTCTCCGGCCCCTATGCAGCCACCCCCCCTCCCTCCTTCTCTGCCTTTCCCCTTTTCTCTGCAGACAAGGTTTCTAGATAAGTCTGATCTATGAAAGTCTTGTCGAAAAAGGTTCACCCCTGTTCCTCCAAAACTATCAAGGACCACATCAACTCCCTGGCTCCTGCCCTGGCTGATTTCTGAAATCATTCCTTCGCCATTGGAGTCTTCCCATCCCCCTGAAGCACTCCCTTGTGCACCCTCTTCTTGAGAAACCCTCTGCCGACCCCTCCTGTCCAGCTAACTATCGCCCAATCTCCATCACTCCCTTCCTAGGCAAGCTCCTGGAGAAAGAGGCCATCTCCCAGCTTAATGTCCACACTGAATCTGTTGGTTGTCTTCATGACCATCAGTCTGGCTTCAGAGCTGCCAGAAGCATGGAAACTGCTCTCCTGAACAATCGTGAAGACCTGCTCTCCAACCTTAACTTCAACACCCCGTGTTTCCTCATCTTGCTTGATCTCTGCCTTTGATACTGTCAACCATGCCATCCTGCTCAATCGTCTCCGTGATAACCTGGGCATCACTGGTCAGGCTCTGGCGTGGCTGACCTCTTTCCTCTCCGACCCACCCTCCCAGGTCCAACTTGGGTCCTTCCTCTCCGATATCTTTTTCTCTACCTGTGGTGTCCCCCAGGGATCCAACCTCTCTCCCTGGCTATTCAACCAATACCTGGCACTCCTTGCCCACCGCATCGCCGCACTCTGCCCCAATTTTCAGTGCTATGCGGATGATACCCAGCTAATTTTCAGGCAACACTCGGCCTCCTCCTCTCCTTCCCTCATCTCTGACTGTCTGTCTGCTATCCAGGAGTGGTGTGACACCAATGACCTCTGCCTTAATGCCAGTAAGACTGAGATTTTACTCATTGGCACACTTACTCCCTCCTTCCCTGCAGCTCTCTGGCCGGCCTCTCTTGGCCCTCTTCCTGCTGCCACCTGCAAGGCTAAAAACCTCATGGTCATCTTCGACTCCACACTCTCCTTTTCTCCTCACATCTCTGACGCCTCCAAGAAGTCACACTACCAGCTACACCTCCTCAGATGTATTCTTCCTTTACTCTCCTTCCCCGAGAAGCTCACCGTCTCCAGAGCCCTTTTTCTCTCTAGGCTGGACTATTGCAACAGCCTCTATCTAAATCTGCCTTCCTCTACTCTCTGCCCTTTGCAACTCATCCAGAACAGGACTGCGAGACTTGTCATTGGCCTCAAGCCCAGGGATCGTATCCCTCCAGGACTGAAATCTCTTCACTAGCTCCCAGTGGCTGTGAGGATTAAGTTCAAAACCCTCTGCATTGTCCACAAGGCCTTCTGGGGCCTGGGCGCCTCAGTACCTCCAACTCTCTCTTCCCAAATATCGTCCTTCTCGAGCCCTTCGCTCATCTGCCTCCAACTCCCTCAGGGTCAGTTGCTTCTCCAAGCAACGAGCTGGTGGTAGATCCCTTTCTTCGGCTGGTCCCTCCTTCTGGAACAGCCTTCCTGCCTCACTAAAACTTGAGGAGAACCATCTCCGGTTCCGGAAGCACCTCAAAACCTTCCTCTTTGCTTCTGCTTTCTCTCCTCCTCTCCCCTGCTGAATTCCTGACTGAAACTGCACTGGTACCTGGCCACCCTCTTATCTAGGGCCAAGGTCACCCCCCCACCAGTTGCATACCTGCACTGCCTCCGTGGCAACCCCTGCACTTGGGGACTGTTGTTCTGTATCCCTACAGTCACCCTCCCAGCACTTGACACCTGATGCATGCACTACCCTTGCACTTGCCACCAGCTGGCCATATTTTTATATTGTTCCATTTTTTTCCTTTTTTTCTATGTATCCCATGTACTTCACTTTCCCCTCTCCCTCCCCATCGCACTTTTCCCTTTCCCCCTTCCCATGCACTTGCGCGGCCTGAATGACACCTGGCCTAGTAGGATCATTGTCTGTCTTCCCCTTGTTCCCCCTTCCTTGCCTCATCGTGCCTCGAAACACTTGTGTATAGGCGCGTTATAAATGCTATATCCTATCATATCATATCACTCTGGTCCACAGTGGGCTAACTTTAATGGTCTTTTCAGGGAAATGTACCCTGAACCTCCTGTACCTATGTAGGTCCCAGTGGTGCCACCTCCTCCACCTCTTCCTGCCGGACCTCCTCCACCACTTCCTCCTCTGCCTCTGCTTTCTACTATAAAAATAACATTGGCGGCACCGGATAACACTTTAAAACCTGAGGCGCTACGTGCAGTGGAACAGTCTTCTTTTCCCGCTTCACTGGATGAGCCACAAGCGGACCAGGACAGCGATGAACTGCCCCGTTCCGTTAGAGCATTCCATGACTGTGTGCTGGATATGATGGATCTGCTTGATATTCCAGTATCTGAGGCCCCCACTCCACAGGAAGGGGTGCTTTCTGGAGCCTTTACTCTATCACCTCAGGAGCGCACCGGCCTGTTCCTCCAGAAGGACGTCTTGGCTGAGGCCCGTCAAGTCTGGGACAAACCCCATACCGGGCTGCATCTCAACAAGAGGATTGACGCTCGATACAAGCCTCACGCCTCGGAAGATATAGCCTTGTCGGCTTGTCCACACCCATTGTCAACGGTGGTGGCAGCAGCCACCCTCCAGTCCAAGCTGGCCTCTGCATCCTCCACGGCAGCAACCCAAAACCTCTCCAAAGAGGATAAACTCTTTGAAGACTTGGGCAAGAAAGTCTTTGCCAATTCGGCGCTCCAACTGCGTCAAGCTAACACCAAGCTCATCCTGGCAGCAGCCAATCCTAGGCTGTGGAAGGAGCTAGCCGATTTCCAGGAATGTATTCCTGCGGATAGGTCAGATGACTCCAAAGCCGGTTTGTCGCACACCAAAGTGTTGGCACAAGATTTACTGGAAGCTGTGGCACACCATGTAGATACCTCTGTTCGAGGCCTCATGGTCGGGGTTGACATCTCCTGCCAAGGGTGGCTCCATGCGACAAAGTTCTCAAAGGAAGTGCAGGACAAAGTGCTAGACCTTCCTTTTGATGGCAAGGAATTGTTCCATTCCTCCACTGATGAGGAACTCACAAAGACCAAGGCAATTACACAAACTGCCAAATCTTTATCGGTCCTGGCGAAAGCTCCAGCTAAGGCCCCTTATACATAGAGGTCAGGGTCCCAAACTCGGTCCTTCTCTGGGTTCAGGGGTTTCAGGATTGCTGTGTGCGCCAATATAAAGCTGCGGTTGGCGGGTATCGCCGAAAGCAACAATGGCAAGGTGGTCGGTTTTTCTCTCGGCTGTTAGCCTCCTCTCCAGGGACAGGTAGTCTCCCTGCCGACAAATCATCCAAATTATATTTTTTGTCGGTCGCACGAGACTCCGGTGGGAGGACGAATCTCGTCTCATCTGGAGGTGTGGCAGACCATCACCGAAGACCAATGGGTTTTGTCTATCGCTCGAATGGGCTTACTCTTGCCACTACCCCCTACCCCACCTTTCAATCCTCCCTTCCAGCAGACTGGGTCGCCCTCCCTCAGAGCCGAGGTACAGAAACTTCTGGACCTCAGAGCGGTGGAGCCTGTTCCTTTCGGGGAGCAAGGGGAGGGCTACTACTCCCGTCTGTTCACAGTGCCCAAACCCAACCAGGCTGGCCTGCGCATTATCCTCGATCTTTCCCAGTTCAATCTTTCTCTTTCCCAAGAGAAATTCAAGATGATCACGCCTTGCCAAATAAGGTCCTCTCTTCGGAAGGGCGACTGGCTCAGCGTAGTGGACCTTCAGGATGCATACATGCACATCCTGATATGGAGCCCGCAACGGAAATATCTGTGGTTCTCCCTGGGAGTGGAACACTTACAGTTCCGTGTGCTCCCTTTTGGTCTCAGCTCAGTGCTGCGTGTCTTTACGAAGATGATGTTGGTCATCGCAGCTTTCCTCAGACTGCAGGGGGTTCATGTATATCCATATTTGGACGATTGGCTCTTGTGCAGTCCTTGCTCACAGACAGCATTGATCAATCTCCAGTCTCTCCTCCAGCTCCTGTTCAACCTTGGGCTGTCGGTGAACTGGCAGAAATCGTCCATGACGGTCTCTCAAGACCTGATTTTCCCCGGTTTCTGTTGGAATACAGTCAGTACCAAGGTGTTCCTAACGGCAGACAGGATTGCAGACCTATCAACCACGTGTCAGCTCTTCCTCCAGTCCTCGCACATGACGGCCTGGTGGTTCCAAAGACCTCTGGGCCTCATGGCTTCTTGTGTGCTAGCCCTTTCTCTTGCATGTCTGAAGATGAGGCATACTCAGCTGGCTCTTCTGAGATGTTGGTCTCAGGCTTCGGACCCAGATACCAAGATAATCCCAGTTCCATCCTGCATGACGGCGGATCTACAATGGTGGTCCTCGATCAACAACCTTTCAGTGGGGGCCTCCTTCCAGGAGCCCTGCCCACAAGTGACAGTTACCACGGTTCTGGGATGGGGTGCAACGCTGTGTCACCTCGAAGTATTTGACCTTTGGACACCTCAGGACAGGCAGTCCATACCAATTATCTGGAACTCCTGGCTGTTTTCCTGGTGCTCAAACCTTTTCAACAGTCTATCACCGACAAAGTAGTCTGTATTCGCACAGACAATTCTGTGGTGATGTTTTACATCAACAAGCAGGGTGGCACCAAGTCATCTCTCCTTGTGGACGTAGCCATAAACATTTGGCACTGAGCCATCTAGTACAAGGTTTGGCTCCTGGCTGTACACATCCCGGGTCACATCAATGTAACTGCAGACTCACTCAGCCACCAGTTGACAGCCAGTTACGAGTGCAAATTGAACAGCGATGTTCTCTCCAACATTTTTCACCAATGGGGCACTCCAGAAGTGGATCTCTTTGCGACTTTTACAAACAGGAAACTTCCTCTGTATGCATCCAGAGACAGCCTCGGGGCGTCCTCCCTGGGAGACGCTCTTGAGATTCTGTGGCACAACATGAAGGCTTATGCTTTTTCCCCACTGCCTCTGATTCATCCGTCACTCTGCAAGCGCAGGAGTGCATTGAATTGCACTCTCCTCTTCATTGCTCCTTGGTGGCCAGCCAGATTCTGGTTTTCGGAACTTCAGCATCTGTCGATTCTTTCTCTGATCAGATTGCTGCTGATTCCCGACTTCCTTCACCAGAGCGATCATCAGCTGTGGCACCCTTCCCCACAATCGTTCAGCTTGGCAGCCTGGTGCCTGAATTCAGATCTTTAGCGCAGTTTAATTTGTCTGAGGACTATAAATGCACATTATGCAAGTGGCAAGGAAACCTTCTACGAGGGTTCAATATATGAGCAAATAGCTCTGTTTTTGCCACTGGTGCTTAGCTAAACAGCTTGACCCCAGGCACGCTATGGTTGACACTGTTCTATCATTTGTGTCTCACCTCGCAGCTTTGGGCATTCATGTCTTGTCTTTCAGAACTTACTTATCTGCCATTGCGGCCTACCTGTCCACGGACAGCTGTTCCTTTTCATTGACTAATCCGGTCATTAAAAGGCATTTTGCAGGTCTTCTTCATCTCTTCCCGCCGGTGCGTACTCCTCATCCCAGATGGGATTTGAATGTGGTCCTCACCGCATTATGCCATAAACAATTTGAACCCATGATCACTACCGATCTTACATACCTTTCTTGGAAGGTCGCTTTTCTGACGCAGTGACATTGGCGAGGCGAGTAAGTGAGCTCCAAGCTCTTTCTGTGGAACATCCGTTTCTCACTTTCCGTAAGGATAAGGCTGTGCTCCGCACTCATCCTTCCTTCCTGCCTAAGGTGGTTACCGATTTTCATTTGAACCAATCGATTTCCTTACCTATTTTTTTTCTAATGCCAAGAGAGTCTTACACAACCTGGACGTCAGGCGAGCCCTGAAATTAGACCTCGATAGAACGAGTGAACTCAGGGGCTCCTCACAACTCTTTGTCACATTCGGAGACCCAAAAGGGATGTATTGCCTCATGTATTTGCCTCATGTATTTCAGAAGCCTATAGCATTCAAGGCCTTCAACCTCCAAAAGGCTTCCATGGCCATCTTGTACATGGCAAAGCAGCTGCTGTTGCCTTCCAAAAGTATGTCCCTTGGGAAACCATCATCAAGGCGGCTACATGGGCTTCCCCATCAGCATTTTGTAAGCATTACTGCTTGGACCTGAGCTCCAGGGCTGATGCCCAATTTGGCCAGGCTGTAGTTTTTTTTCCATCCACCCGAACTAACTGTGGTGCGTGCTTGGGAATCTCCCACAAGCCTGGAGGAAAGGCGACGGGACGTAGGAGTATACCATAGTGACTACCTTATTCCTAGTCCATAGTTCCCTTTCCGCCATACACCCGCTCGCCGTCCCCTCTAAAAAGTATGCTCTATTATTGCTTAAATGGTCTCAGAACTGGCAATAGAAAAGGACTGAAGGGCAATACGTGGGGTGGAACTCAGGAGGGCAGGGTTAGGCCATGTGCGGTAGAACGTGTACAAAATAAAAGGATCAAATTAAAAAGTTTTGATGCTTTTTACAAAAGTGCTCCTGTCCCGTCCCGAAAGACGGAATGTCCCACAAGTATGGAGGAAAGGGGGCAATGAACTAGGAGTGAGGTAGTCACTACAGTGAGTAACTTTGTTAAAAAACACCATAGATGCTGCAGAGACAGCAGGGAGAACACTGGCCCAAGGTACCCTATTGAAGCGGCACGCATGGTTGAAAAATTGGGGATTCAAACCAGAAACACAAGTGTCCCTCATTAACAAAGTGGTAGAGGAATCTAACCTGTTTGGCAAAGAAGTAGATGAGGCGCTAGAAACTGCGAAGAAGGAACATGAGACTTTGAAGTCATTGAACCAAATAACTCAAAGACCCTTTCAGGAGCAAAGTGCAAGCTCTTGCCGCTCCTTTCGTGGACAATCTTTTCTACGTTCCCCACACAATCAGTATGGAACGGGAAACACATGGTCCTCAGGACAGGGGTCAGCTGCCTCAAACCAATATCATTCTAGAGGACAGCGCCGTGGCAAAGGAAGGGGTAGACGCACCATCCCTAGAGGCTCACCGGCCTCCAATCAGAAGTAATTTGCCGATCTGTGTCCCCTCCCATGCTTCCCCATCGGGGATGGATAACATCATTCTTCCACGCATGGGAGGGAATTACCACAGACTAGTGGGTGCTCAAGTCAGTCCTCCATGTTTACTGTATTGCGTTCAGCCGACCACCTCGATACCGACCACCAAAGTACAGGCGGTTGTCACCGGAACATCTGAAGATCCTACTGCAAGAGGTCGAGATCTTGCAGGAAAAGGGCGCAGTTGAAGTCGTCTCCTTTCTACAGGTAAACAAGGGTATTTATTCAGTATACTTCCTTGTACCCAAAAAACATCTCACCATGTGCCCTGTGCTAGACTTGCGCCCAGCGAACAAATTTGTCAAACCACAAATGTTTCGAATGATAATATTGCAAGAGGTAATCCCTCTACTGACACAGGGGGATTACATGGCAACATTGGACATGAATGATGCATGCTTTCATATTTCAATGTTGCCAGTGCACAGAAAATACCTAAGGTTCATGATAGAGGACATGCGCTATCAGTTCAAGGTCCTTCCCTTTGGCATTGCCTCAGCCCCAGTATTTACAAAGGTGCTGGCAGTAGCGGCAGCTCACCTGCACAGGCAATCCATGCCAGTTTATCCTAACCTCGACAACTGGCTCATAACAGGGGATGTGTACAGAACATTCCCTTCAAACACCCAGAAGACGATAGATCTACTCGTCAGTCTGGGATTCTCAATGAGAAAAAGTCCAGCCTAGACCCCAGTCAAGTCAAACAATTTCTGGGAGTTCTGATTTGGACAGAAGACAGCCTTATCTTCTCCTCCAACGAAAGGGTTCAGAACATGCTGTTTCAGATCCCTCAATATGTAGCCAGTCGAGAGGTGAAGGTACGCAAAGCCATGCGTCTGTTAGGAATGATGGCCTCCTGCATTTATTTAGTCCCACATGCACGTTTGCGCATGCGCCCCATGCAAGAATGGCTCAACAGCCAATGGTGTCAGGCCAGCGGACAATGGGAGGATCTAGTGGTTGTCTAGACAGCACTCGTTCTCTCTCTGCAGTGGTGGTCGAGGGAAAACCTCTTCAAAGGGAAGACCTTCACCACCCTTGCAGTAGAAGCCACTCTCACAAAGGACGCATCTCTCACAGGGTGGTGGGCTCACCTCCTTCAGCAGACGGCGCACTGCGTTTGGTCCCCAGCAGTAGCATCCAACCACATAAACCTGTTGGAACTGTTAGCAGTGTTCAAAGCGCTAAAGGCCTTTCAGACACAATTACAGGGGAAGACAGTACTAGTCCTCACAAACAGTATCACGGCCATGTATTACTTGAACAAACAAGGGGGCACACAATCTCCGGGGTTATACAAACTGTCCCAAAAAATATGGAAGAGGGCTCTCAAACACAAGATGTTCCTCCTGTCTCAACATGTTTCAGGGGAACTCAATCATCTGGCGGATGTACTCAGCAGAGACTTCCCGCTACCCACAGAGTATGAATGGCGACTACACGACGACATTGTTTACAACGTTTTTGCAGAATGGGGCTTCCCAGAGATCGACTTGTTCGCATCTCTGGAGAACTCACAATGCCCAGATTACACCTCCAGGTACCATCAGAACCACTCCAAGAGGAACGGGCTCTGGATAACATGGTCAGGGAAATCTATTTACATTCCCCCCCCCCCCCCCCCCCGACTCCCCTACTCAACAAGATAGTGCACAAGATGCAACAGGAACCAGTCACAATGATATTGGTGGCCTCAATGTGGGCCCGCCAACCCTGGTTCTCCCATCTGATTAAGATGTCAATCTCCCCTCCGATGAAACTACCTTGCCCATACAACATGCTATCACAGGACAGGGGGGAAACACTCCATCCATGCCCGCAAACTCTCAACTTAGCGGCCTGGCTCCTTAAGTCATAGAGTTCAGGCACCTCCAACTTCCTCAGAGATGCATGGACATACCTAAAGAAGCAAGAAAGCCTAACACCAGACATTGCTACTCCAATAAATGGAAATGCTTCAGCATCTGGTGTAATTCCAAGAGCATTAATCCTATAGACTGCTTGCCAACACATATTGTATTATACCTGGACTCAGGTCTGGTTTTTAATTCCCTGAAGGTCCACTTAGCCGCACTTTCAGCATATACTACGTCCCAGAGAAAGGTCTTGTGGTGGAAGATCCTGGTAATCAAGGCTTTCATGGAAGAGGTGAAAAGACTTCATCCCCCTATTTCAAACCCAGCTTCCGGATGGGCCTGACTTATGTGATGTCCCTTTGAACCGATGCATGAGGCTACCATGGTGGCAGTCATTTCAATAAGAAGAGTTAGTGAACTACAGGCCCTTTCAGTTCTAGACCCATTTGTCACTATCCACAAAGACGAGGCGGTTCTGCGCACTCACCCACGGTTTGCACACAAATTAATTTCCAAGTTCCATTTGAACCAATCAATAGAATTACCCACATTCTTCCAGAACCCCACTAACATGGCAGAAAGAAGCCTACACACACTGGATGTGTGCAGGGCCGTCTTATACTATCTGGAAAAAACTAGACCACTCAGAAAAACCAACCAGTTTTTCGTCTCAGTGACGGCTGGTAGAGAAGGGGACCCTGTCTCTAAATCAGCCATCTCTAAGTGGATTGTCAATTGCATCACACTCTATTACACTCTTGCCAAGAGAGATCTGCCCTTCAAGTCTAGAGCACCCTATACTCGGGGCACTGGGGCTTCCATAGCATTCATTGCAAATGTCCCTTTTAAGTCCATTTGCCAAGCGGCAACCTGGAGTTCTGTACACACCTTTACAAAACACTACTGCCTAGATACTCATTCTAGGTTTGATTCTCAGGTGGGACAAGCGGTACTAAGACATCTCTTCAATACTGTTCCTTCTCACTTCCCAACACCAACTCCGGGTACTGCTACCTAGTCTATGCTCAGCATGTGATTCTAAGCAGATTCACAAGCATCAGAAGACATGCATTACTTAACGTAATAGCCTTTCTGATTATTGTATCTGCTTAGATTCACATGCGCCCACTCTTTCTCCCCGCTAGGATTGAAGGACCATAGACATCTTACTACTTCTTCTCCCTCTATGTACACTCGCGATAGTCATAAGGCTCTGTTTTGCTTTTGCTTGGCCACGTGAGGAGAGCACTTACACTTATTTTTCCCCGGCCCCCTTGGCAAAACAAGTTATTGGACTCAGACAGGCAAGAAATCACACATAGGCTAGTTGTTATAATAAAACAAATCGCTTGTTAAAGGCCCTTTATTCACACAGTATATGTATATATGAACTTGGCATACATAAACAAACATAAACTTAGACATATAGAAGTATAGATATAATTGGCTTCACCGTTAGTGAAGAAGTCGAAGACACCTTCATCTTGGGCACTACGACACTGCTTAGTCCCTCAGTAGGTAGGCAAAGAGATCACTCATGCTAACGTCTGAGGCAGAGCGTCCTCCCTCTCAATGAGACTTCATCACCCCGGGGTCCAAATTCTAACTAACTCTGCCACGCAATGCTCTCTCCTTTATGGGGGCATATCCCCGCCCTTCTCAGTTGTGTCTACCCTCGGCCGAAGAGCAGATCACAAGTCGAAGGGACAGAGGGTGGCAAAAACCTGTCAGAAGTGGAAAAACCCAGCACCCCTCTCCTCACATTCATTCCCAGAACACCTTATCATGCACCTGCAGGACACTCCAACTCCCTCCCTGTATTCATCCTTCACTGGACAATACAATAACTATTCTCCACAGAAAGTCCACTCAGCAATAATATTTATGTAGCTATGTGACCTTGCTCTGCTTTCGCTACTGAAATGCTTGTTTATTATCCGAGGCCCACGCAGACGCAGGCTTTATTACCGTAATGGGAGATGAGTGTCCAAAATGGCTGCGCACCGACGCCGTGCTGTTCTAGCTCACATTTCGCACAAGCATTATACTCCACCCCTTGAACACTCAACTGCCGTAACCCGACCGGCGTTCAGGGGACATCCAAAACCTTTGAATCATTCTCCATAAATTAGGAATACATGAAGCACAACAACAAAAGCTAATTACCATAATAGCAATACCAAAAAGCCTAACCAATGTGGAACGCAGTGCTTCAGTAATCCATGAAAATAAGTTTTCGCACCAATCCTCGTCTTGATCTTGTGTTACCCGGGCCACCAGATCCCTTATACCCTTAATATGTTTATCAATAGAACGGGAATAGTCACCCAGGTCGAAACAACACATGCCTCCCCCTGTTTCACAACCTAAATTATGCTTCAAAAACAAATAATCTATAGTTGCTCTGTTTTGCAAAATAGCTTTCCTAAAGTTTCTATTGTCTAACAGCAGTTCAGTCAAAGCTTGTGAGGTCTCATTAAGCCCCTTAACCATCGGACAGGCTAATTTATCCATAGTTGTATAACCCCCAGCAGCTAAGCCCCAAACCACAATAATGGAAACGGCTAATGCTAATACATCTGCCCCTGAGAGCAAATGCACATCAGAATTGCAGTCTGGCGTTAAAGCAGTATATGAAACAGCACATACAGAACGTCCAATAATGGGTTTTAAAGGGTACATCATTAAATTAAGACCTGTTAAAGCACATGGGCCACCTGAAATATTATCAGGGATGTAGGAATAAGTGAAGTTCCCACAGGAAAATAACCAACCAGGTGGAAGTTTTTCATGGTTCAGGTGGCTAGCGGTAGAAATTATAAATTGCATACGATATCATTTGAAACATCAACACAAACATTTATAGATCTTGTGCACAATCGTTTTTCAAA
Source organism: Ambystoma mexicanum (assembly GCF_040938575.1). Taxonomy (NCBI): domain Eukaryota; kingdom Metazoa; phylum Chordata; class Amphibia; order Caudata; family Ambystomatidae; genus Ambystoma; species Ambystoma mexicanum. The sequence goes on from NC_090923.1 coordinate 917,144,251, forward strand.
ATCAGTTTTTTAACTTCCTTGTTAAGTTTCTGTTGTTGACACTTTCCAATGTAGGTTGGATCACAAGTCATTTGATAACACACATCTGCAGGAGCGATATCATGTGTCATGATACAGGTCATGTTTCTCCATTTGTGGATAGTGTCAGCACAGAACCTACAGTATTCGTATACAGAAAAAGAATTCTGGACATCAGACTGCTCCACTAGGGAATCATTATGCAAGACTCTGAAAAACTCTTTCAAAATCGGGCTAGGCGTTGGAATCGCCACACGACATGTTGAGATAAGATCAGCAGAGCTATGTTAATGTTAATGTTAAAGGACATTTGTACTGCGCACTATCACCACCGAAGTGGTCCCCTGACTCACTGCCGGCTCTGAAAGAGGAAGGGAGGGTGGGTTAGTGGGAGAAAGCAGGAAAAGTGCAAGAGAGCAGTGATGTGCTGTTGGCGGTCTCAGCCCGGTAGGTCCGTTGGCTGGGCCTAGGGTGTTTACGGCCGGTAGTCGTCGTGTACTGTTGTGGAAGTCTATGTGTGATTTTTGTTGTGTTGTTGCACATGCACATCAGTTAAGCAGAAATGCGAAATGTTCAAAACTCGCTGGGCCAAATAGACCCACACGTTGTCGGGTTGTCTGACAAGGGCTGAATAACCATGATGTGAAAAGGATGTCGAAATTCCAGAAAGGGGCAGAAGCAAGACCTTATTTCGCTGCTCCCGCCGTTTCCTCATCGCGCCACGATAGGCTGCAACAGACACATCCTCAGGCGTAAAACTGGTAGGAGAAGCATCAGTCTTCAACCATATCCCCCGTTCCACTTGGAGAATAGAGACATCTGCCACATCCCTTGACATAAACCCGGACCCTCCCGAATGGACTCCAACATGCCACAAACAGGCATTCAGCATACTCAGGATCTAAAAAAGGTCAGAATTCAAAAACAAGATATCAGTGGAGTACATCACTCACGTAAATAACATTTGTCAGCAGGTATATGAGTCCACTTCTATTTCCCTGGTTCCATCACAAGGACTACTTGATCTTCCACACCTGTAATCACATCGGCCGGCACAGGCGGACCAGTAGGTTTCTTGACCCATACCTTGGCACCTGGGACCATTGCATCTGATGAGCCAAAACCCTTGTCCCCACGAACTGTCAATATCGTGGGTGGCTCTCCTTTCTTAACCATGGATAGTTTAACAGGAACTGGTATCAATTGGGCGACTCTATCCCTTTTATGTATTGGTAGCATATTCTTACCACTGTTCATAAGAATCACCTTAATCACACCTTGGTAGTTAGCATCCACAATCCCTCCCCAAAAGTTGAATACCCTTCAGGGCTAAACCTGATCTCAGGGCAATTAATCCTATATGTGCAGGTGGTACTTGTACTCCAATTCCTGTATCAATCTCAGTAATTCTTCTTGGTTCAAGTCGAATTTCCTCCCTTGCATGCAAACCCACCCCAGCATACTAAGGAGTGGCACGATAAGGGGCCAACGCACCAGGGGATACTTACCAATATATCAGAGTTTCAATGGCTCGATTTGGTTTAATTTGTAAGGCTGGCGTTAACATGCGCATTAATGAGGTCTCACCGTTCGCAATGGGATGGTTATTCAAAATCTGAACAGCTTCAAATATATGTTCTCGCCAACCTTTCAAAGTACCATCCCCTATTTTACGCAATTATTCTTTCAATAACCCATTCATTCTCTGAATCAATCCAGATGCTTCCGGGTGATAAGGGACATGAAAAATCCATTTGATTCCCTTTAATTGACAATAATCCAGGACCATTTTCCCTTTGAAGTGGGACCCATTATCACTTTGAATTTGCAAAGGGATACCATAATATACAGCCACTTGGTCCAATAATTTAATTGTATTCAATTGAGTAGCTCTCTTACATGGCAAAAACATCAGGTAGGCGGAATATGTGTCCACAATAGTGCATGCATATTGACATCCCTTACCAGTGGGCATAGGACCAATATAATCAATCTGCCAAATCTCCGAGATGTCCACTTTTCTGGTGGGCCTATTTGGCAATTCCCTCCAAATCATCCTCCTCAGCCCTCGCGTCCATGACTTCCATCTTTGCATGTTTGTCTGCAACAGAATTGAACCAACGTTCTAATGAGTCCGTTGCACAATGTGCATCAACGTGATATACAGTAACAGTAGTATGCATCAGCCTTTCAGCAATGTCTTGCCATAACTCTTTTCCCCATACTTCCTTAGCATGAATTTTCCATCCATTCTTTTTCCAAGTTGGCAGCCATACTACCAACCCATTTGCAACAGACCATGAATCAGTATAAATATGACAATGTCCAGGCGTTTCCTGCTTTAACGCCTGATCCACAGCATATAGCTCCGCAAATTGGCTACTCTTCCCTTTCCCTGAGGTGGTGAGCCCCTTTTTCAGTTTTGGATTGTACGCCACCGCCTTCCAATATCGTTCAATTCCTACATATTTGGCTGCGCCATCAGTAAACCATGCATGTTCAACTTGTTCACTTGATGATTCTCCATATGGGATCCCCCATTTAACTGGAGATTCCTCAACAATCCTTTACCCCTCTGGTTCAATGTCTATCAGCGGGACGCCCGCCACTTGCTCATGTAATTTCACCAGGCCACTCTTACCGGGCTTGGCTCGATCTTGAATGTACCATTTCCATTTAATAACACTAGCTTCTTGTGCATGACCAATTCTGTGTGTCTTTGGGGAACTCAGTACCCATTGCATAATTGGTATTTCAGGTCGGATCACTATATCATGGACCACCGTCGTCTGCTCAGTATCTATGAGCGCCCAGTAGCATGCTAGTAATTGTTTCTCAAAGGGGGTATATCTGTCACCCGCATCGGGCAACTTTCTACTCCAGAATCCCAAAGGCACTCTGTTTCTGTCCTGTTTCTGCCATAAGCTCCAATTGGCGTAGGCATCCTGCGTGGAAGACATTCAACTTCACCTCACCATCCCTTAATGGCCACAAATCAAGCACTTTTTGAATGGTGTCTTTCGCCAATTGGAACGCTTTTTCTTGTTCCTCAACCCATTCGAAATGAAACTTTGTACGAGTGACTTTGTAAAGGGGTGCCAGAATCTGCCCCAGATGTGGAATGTGCTGCCTCCAAAAATCCGAACAGCCCAATAAACTATTGTGCTTGTTTTTTGGTCCTCGGAGTCAAAAACTCAATGATCTTCTGTTTCGCTTTCAGCACCATCTCACAGTGCCCATTGTGCCATTGTATCCCCAGGAAAATCACAGTCTCTGCCGGACCCTGTGTTTTAGCATCATTGATTTCCGTTCCCTCTCAGTGCAATCCTTCACTAATGAGATCCAAGTGTAACTACACACTCTGTTCATTTTTACCTTGAATCAATATGTCATCAATATAATGCACAATCTGTACATCCCGTTTGAATGGAATTTTGTCCAAGTGTTCTGCCACCAGCCGGTGACAGATTGTTGGACTATGCATGTAGTCCATTGGAAAACGATTGAACGTATACTGCCTCCCATTCTCCGAAAATGCAAATTGCTCTTGGCATTCAACTGCAATCGGTACAGTGAAGAAGGCATTAGCCAAATCCAACACTGCGTACCAAGTACCCTCAAATTCTGGTACATTTTCACTGCATCCGGTACTGCCGGCACTGGCGGAGGAGTGTATTTATTCAATTTGCGATAATCAATTGTCATTCTGAAGCTACTGTCTGTTTTTATGACAGGCCAGATCGGATTGTTCCAAGCCGTGGTTACAGAATGCAACAGATCTGCTTCAACATACCCTTTGCTGGTTTTCCCAAATTTTCTTTTTGCCACCCGGGAATCCGATATTGTTTCCTGGACACTCTTTTCGTGGCTATCGGAACCTGCACCAGGGGCATTCTCAATTGTCCAACAACTATCAGTGTACAAGTGGGTGAGGGTCAATCCTTCCAAAATATCAAATCCAATAATATATTCAGTAAGGAAAACAATTAATACTTGACATGTGTCTCTCTTTAATTGACCAATTTTCATGTCAAGTTCTGTTTGAACCGCCAAGGTGTCTTTAACTCCCAATCCCGTAATCATAAAATGTTTTCCTTTAAATCTGGAAGGGTTTCCATGCATCAAAGAGGCCTCAGCTCTGGTATCAATTAATGCTGGAACCTCCTGTGTATTTCCCAAATGCCAAAACAATTTCACTTTTACATGAGGTCGTCTGTACACCTTAACATGGGCTGTCGTTACCAGAGTTTGACCGTCATCCTATTCGTTTTAGAGTGTATGTACTTGGATTGTCTTTCCACAATCGCACTGACCATTTTTCTTTTTTTTCTTTTTTTTAAATTTTCATTTAGTTTATACAAACTTTTGAAAAAAGATCTTATATTACAACATCTTAAAAAGGCAGAAAATAGGATAGCCGCAGCCACACAAGGCATTTACCGGAAAAGCACAGACGAGGTCAAATCGAATGATTCTGTATTTGGCTGCATGCCAAGGCCATCCCAGTTCTAATCAGCCTTACAGTTTTTAAAACGATTCTCATACTTTTAAGGATTTCCTCCAGACGATATATATTAATTTCATTTCTCCACTTGCCTATCGACTGCTCTGCCTCTCAGATAATTTCCTTATATTGAGTTGATCTCATTTGGTCTCAGATACTCAACTTCCCTTCAAGTTCTTGCAGAAAATTTGTCAGCCCAAAGACATCCTTTTCTCTTGGGTTGGCAAATTTGAGCCACATCTCTTCTGCAGATAAGGTGTCATATCAGTTGACTACTTGACTCAAGTGCAGGGTTCTCAAGTCCTTTAAGATCGGACAAAACAGCGTAAGATGTTTCAGAGTTTTGAGATGCTGATTACAAAATCGACAATTGTCTGTCTCATTTGTTCTTCGGAATCTCAGAGTTAGACTTCTTTTTGTATCAAACAAGTTAAGTCTGAATTCTAGAAGCATCTTTCGGTGCCTGGCATTCACTGTTTACACCAAGTATTGCATCTGTTGTTTACGATCTTCCCTTCAATAGCGGCATCCTCCATCAACTTATAATGATTTCTGTTATCTACTGTTGCGCATCAATCTCGTATCAATAGCTTATTTCTTACCTGATTTGGGTTAGCTTTTAAAGTTTCGGCAAGGTGATTGCTGCATTCATTTGCCCATTTTGTCAGGAGTAATTCCTGATTTCCTTTCAAAGCTTCTTGTAGTATGGAAAATTGTGGTGTACAGTCATTAATGATTATTTTCCTATACACGGATAGCATATTCCACAATACCGGCGCATTCATAGAAATTAAATTCAGTTCATAGCGTAGGCACGCACTAGGAATACCTTTTTGGAGTTGTAACACTCGTCTCCAATACTGATTTTAAAGTTGACTCCAAAGATACGAGGTTACTCCTAGAGCACATTCTGCCCCGTAGATTATTGTTGGGACTGCTTTTTGATTATAGTGGGCCAAAGCAGGCAACAGGGAAAGCTTTCCATACTTTTTTATTTATAAGCATTCCCTGGCATGCTAGTTGTTTGCATTTTAGTTTGGCATTTCTCAGCCTACGGAGCGTCGTTTATGTTGCTATTAATCCACTTACCGAGATATTTAAGCTTTTTTACACAGGTACGTTTTTCTTCGTTCAATCTCCATGTAAACTTGTTTTTTTTTATTTGGTTTTACTATGAGTGAGATCTTGGAGGATTATTACTTCTGATTTTGTCGGATTGATTCTTAATTTGTTCTTTAACACATATCCTTCCAGGGCTTTAAGCTTTCTTGCTAGACCAATTGGTGTCAGGTCAAGTAAGGCAATGTCGTCTGCAGCCAATTTACACTCATGCCATTGATTTGCGTAGGATAAGAATTCACTGCTTCTATGGATTCTCCAAAGTCAGATAAAAAAAGGCCAAACAGGGTAGCCTCCAATGGGCAACCCTGCTTCACACCCTGATTTGTTCTAATTGACTCACTAAGAGTTCCTCTGGTGTCCAGTCTGATCTTAATCTCAGTATCAGTATGGAGTTCTTTAATGGGTTCTAATAAGCTTTTCGGACAGTTCCATTTCTTCAATTTGGCCCAGAGCATCTCACGATCAACTGAGTCAAATGCACTTGACAGATCTATAAATGCAATGTAGATCTTTTTATTTTGCCGTATAGCTTCCATTTTTAGAAAATGTATGATAGTAAGATTAAGACTACAGCCGACACCCTTAACAAATCCTGCTTGTCGTGGATCATATCGACCTGTCTCTTGAATCCAATTCAGTAATTTTCTTTGAAGCTGAGTAGCAAAGATTTTCCCCACCACATCGAGTACAGCTATTGGACGGTAGTTCTTAGGATCTGACCGTTTACCCTTTTTAAAGATTGGTACAATAATGGCACTTCGCCAGGTAGTAGGTATCTTCTTCTCTTGCAAAATCGCAAGGAATAAAGAATGGCAGAATGCCGCCCATAGCTCTGGTTGTTGCTTTAGAAGTTGATTTGTTAGCCAGTCGGGTCCAGGGGCTCTCGACGTGCTGAGTCTTACAATGTTTTGATATATGTCTTCTTTGTCTATTGTTATTGACCACTCATTTCTTCAATTCGTTGAATTACTAGACTTTGCATTTTTATTGTAGGTGTCCGAATAATGTTCCACCCAAGCTGATTCTGGGACCATGTTTTTTATCACGGCCCCTTGCGGTGTCGATACATTATTTAGATAGGCCCAAAAGGCACTGGTATTCCGTTTTGCAAGTGTTTTCATCATTACCTCCGCATCTCGTTGTAGCATTACGTGTTTGTGACTAATCAACCAGTTTTTGTATTTTTGTTTTAGTGATTTTTTTTCCCTGTCACGGATACCACAGGTGTTTTTTCTCAGATTTCGTAAGGCTTTGTTCAGTTCTTTTTTCTTAGCCGTGATCTCAATACCCCATGCATGTATTTTACAAAAATCCGGCCTCGACCTTGCAGTTTGCTTTTCTCGATATCTTTCTAAGAAGGTTTTATAGTCAATTTTCCCATTGACTGAACTTTCTTCAATTGATGTTAGCAGCAAATTGACCTTATTTTGATTTAATCGTAGCCGATTGCAACCTGGTGTAACTACCAAATCGTTACATGCAGTAACTGTTTCTGTTGTAATTGGATATAAGTTCAGATACACTTTTAATATACAATGGTCACTTGCATTGGATTCAATGATTTTTAGGCATATAACCTCTTGTTTCATTGTTTCTGTAACAAACATGTAATCAATAGTTGATAGTTGAAGGTTTATTTGCCAGGTGAAATGTGCTGGAATATCACCAGGAGTGTCACCATTCAATAATTTTAGGTTCCACGCTTTCATTTCGTTCATCCATGTAGTCGTTGCTTGGATGTTGCTGCTTTCGCCATAATCGAGGCAATTTATATTGAGGTCACCGTAAATCAGAATCTTGGCCTCCTTCTCATTTTCTTTGATGTCGCAAATCGTTTCTGATATTAACTCTATAAAGTTATCAAGTTGTGTTGCAGTGTGATGCCAATAAATGTTCATCAGCATTAATAGATTCTCCACTTTTGGCAACATTGTTGGGAGTTTCATCTTGACGACTTGTATGTATGGCGATATATTTTTGGATGCTAGAATACGCAGGCCACTCGCAATTTTTACAAGGGTCAATAGACCAGACATGGGTCGTCCCTTAGTTCCTTTCAAGGCTTGATTATAGGCAATTTCATAACCATCCGCTATTGGTGGGTTCATAAGCCATGTTTCCTGTAGACATAAAATGTCTTCATCTTCTAGGTCAGATGGAATGTCGCCAAACAGATGCATATAACCTCTAGTGTTCCAAGAGGTAATGCATCTCTTTCCCGATCCACATGTCTTTGGACGTTAACTTTCTTTGTGATTGTTGATGGTTTGGGCGAGCCAAGTCCAATCCTGAATATCTCCAGCAGGAAAACTACATTTCTTAACTACACAGTCAGCCTTTGCAATTGTTATTTTGATCGATTCAATTTCGCGGGCCTGCTCTTTACTGCAGGGTTGGTCTTCTTGTACACATATCTTACGAATTGCCTTGTTTCCTTCCACTTGCTTAGCTATGTCATAAAGAGCTGAAGATTCAGAATCTGATGATAGATTACGTTCCTTAGGCAAGTCTTGTTGTTTTATATCACAAGTTTCATTGATATCAAATCCTAAGGAATTCAGGATCGTACCACTATTCAACAATGAGTCGCGAATGATTTTCGAAGCTAGGTGTAATATTACACAGTCGTTTTTAAGTTCATTCTCGAATTCCACGGTTTGAATGTCTTCGGAAACCACAGTTCATAATTGTGGTATGTGATGAAAGAGCATCATCACGTTCTTCCTGTTTAATATCAGGACATCTCTTTCTTTCTCAATACGCTCCAGCCATAGTAAATATTTCCCAGTTCTTTTTTTTAGGTCAACATGATGTTGGTGACTAGTTTTTAGAGCAGAGGGTACGTTAAACTTTCCATTTTTTCGGACAGCCTCAATTCTAGGTTTGTAAGAGTCAAAATGTACTTTTCTTGTTGGAGAGGACCATTTATTCAGACGGTGAGGGTTTCCTTCTTGTTTTCTTTCCTCATTATTCCGGTTCTCTAGTCTTGTAGTGTTTTCCTCTGACTTCCCCTTGTCGGTTAGGGCTCTTTTAGACTCGAGGGTCTGGAATTTTAGTTCATATTTCGTCAGATCGTGGTTATGCCTCTTCGTGTTCAGCAGTTATGTGTTTTCTGCTAATAGCAATTTGGTTCCTTTTATCTTCCAGCGTTTGAAAACTGACAGACAAGTCAGCTAGATGCTTTGGAATAGTCTCATCTGTTTTTTTAACTTCAGTAGTGACCAGTCTCTGTTCACGTAGGATTGGTTCATTTTTGTTAGGGGCTTCAAAATTCTCCATAATAGACTTGTTTTGTTTAGCGTTGGTCGATATTTTTTCCTCTTTCTTGGATGCCTCAGAGTCGATGTTTATATTGAAGTTGGCAGCATCCGGTTTGAGGATCATCTTTATGTTTGCGACCCCAATTTTAGACTGATCACATACATCAACTTCGTTATTCTCGTATGTTGAGAGATCCACCAGCTCTCCCATGCTGCAGTCGTTTTTAGGTGTTATAGTTTCCTCTGTCGCAGTACATTTTTTTCCACAGTATGTACGGTTTTTACACCACTATTTATGTCGGTCTTTTTTTGTTCTTGATGGCTTTTGTTGCAAGTTGTTGTTATACTAAACCCTTTGATGTTTATTAGAAATGATCGAACATGCGATCTTGGTTGGGTCTTCTTTTTTTTCCATGTTTTTGGTCTTCTTTCTCACATTAGTATTGTTTGAGCAACCCACTTTTGCCGCCCCTTTATTGCGGTTAAAGATTGCGAACACTTCATCAGTCGCAGGAGGCTCATTGCCAACTGATTGATCTTTCACACATGTGGGTCCACTGACTGTTTCTAAGTTGACTAAATCACAGCTCGGTGTATGTGTCTCTTGGCTTTGCTTAGAACTTGGCAATAACAATGGGGCATTCATGGTTATATCTGGTAAAGGTAATTCTGAAGTAATGTCAGTAGTCACAATCTGAGGTTGGTTAATGGAGTCATCCACCTTTGACCCGTCAGTGGTCAAAGCTGTTTTATCTCCAGTCTTATCTCCAGTGTATGAGGCTCTGTTCTCATTTACTCCAGGATGGTTGTCCAGTAAAAATCAGTTTCTTTTGCTTCCACTTAAATGCTTCAATTTGTATTTACATTTTTGTGATTGTGATGTATTTGACTGATCTGTGGGTAGAGTGGCAATACAAAATTCACCCACAGTGTTTTGTGCTACATCATTTGTCACACAAGGTGCCTTTATTTGATCTTTCAGAATAGACTGGTTTATCGAACCACCATCCTCTTTCACTTTATTGAACCGCTCTGTTATTGATATTTCTTCAATTTGCCGTTTCAGCAAAGCAATTGCTTCTCGAGCAACTTCTGCGAACAGGCGCTTGTCCATTGCACTGTTCTTAGTTTGTTCCAATATCACTTTCACGTTAGCCTCAGATCTTGCATATTCGTTTGCCATGGTTTGTTTATTCAATGTTAGTTCCTGTTCGACCATTGTCATTTTGGTATTCATCATAGCTAGTAGACAGAGTTGTCTGGTCTTTAGCACTATCGTTTAGATGTTCGTACAATTTCATGTACGGCGCTAGAGACACTGTATGGGCTGCCATTATCAGTGTATTCAAATCTTGACCATTTTTCTTAAGTCAGCATAAATTGGCTGGGCAGGCACCGATTTGTCGGAAGACTCATCGTCTCCCCCCTCTGAAGATGAACCAAAAGGATTCACTTCCTTCTTTGGTTTATATACATCCTGTCGTTTCACTTGTTTGTAACGCTCCTTCCCATCTAGATTTCATTTTTTATACAACAAGTACATTTCTCGCTTTTCAATTCCATCAATAGCCTCTTGTGGCACACCATTCTTCAATAAAGCCAGGAACATATCCTTTGTAGACACGCAAGAATCTCGGCTGTCAAACCTTCTGCCAGGAGTGTGTTTTTCATTTCACCCCTCCCTCTCCCTAGATCGTTCTTCTGGTTTGTCCCATTCTCCTAGATCCGCAAGTTGTCTAATTGCATCGACTACTTCATCAGTCATCTTACCTGTCATACCCACCAATGGGGTCATTATGACGTTTTTATACGGAGGAGGGGCTGTTAGAACGAGGGTGTTTCTAGCAGAAACTGACAGGTCTATCATCTCCATATGCTCCAGAGTTTCCAGATGAATCGCCTCCTTCATAGCATGTTCCCTATCTCTTTGAATAGCTTCTTTCAGTGTGTACCATTTCTTATCATCAGTCGGCCAGTCTGACGTAATGGGATATTTATGATTACATCCCTGTGCTGCTAACTGCAGAAGTGACATTTGTCCTTCGCCACCATTTACATCACGAGGAGGACCTGCACGCAGGGTCTCCTGTACCTGAACATCATGTGACAAGGGCAGAAATCTAGCAGAATCTGTTGCATCTACCAGGAGACCCGCCGCCCCTCCATCTAACAGTCTAACCATCCAAACTAGCAAAGATTCACCAGCCCTCTGTTTCAATCGGTTAATTATTTCACTGACCTCCTGTTGTGAATAATCCTCAAGTGCTGTCATGTCTACCACACCTCCTCCCGGATTCATCGGATGGGCACCCATCTTTCTGCGTATCACGGGCTTAACCGTCACCTCTTTACATGCTGGTTACGGGTTGGATACAAGGTCCGGTTCGGAACCACTATAGGTAGTCGTACTATGGAACACGTCACCATCCCACTAATCGTGGTCCCAATCTACGCCAGCGAAAGCAATCACAGTTGCCACCTTACAAGAATTAACCCTTCCTCCTCTCTTCCGATACTTATAGCGAGCCACCCTTACCGCAGCCCGTTCAGCTACCGCTTGGTATTTGTCTGCCTTATCATGATATAATTTCATTTGTCGCTGCTGCATTAACGCAATTTGTTTTTCCGCAGCCAATTCCTTTTCCAGTTTTTGAACACTCGCTTGTAATTCTACATTCAGTTGATGCATTTTTTGAAAAGCATGCAACATAATCCAACCCCTTGTCCCAAGAGCAGAACATTCTCTCCCCTTCTCCACAGAGACTTGCTGTAATAATTTTGGCACTTCGACTGGACTCGCTTCTCCTATACTCGCATCCCAGGTCTCACTCAATCCTGCACCACATGCCTAGTTTGTGCAATTTTATCATATGTGCCCTTTGTCCACCCTGGGATAGTCACCTTAGAACATTCTCCGCCCGCAGAACTACCTTTTTTCCTAAATAGGGAACTCATTGTATTAAATGCATGTTTCATTTCCCTATCGTCAATACCTCAACAGATACACAGTTATATAGATTTGTTTTTTTCTTTTTTCTCTCCTTTAACACAAAGGGAGAAAGAAAGAAAGAAAATATATATCTTTTTTTTCTTGCCGTTCCGAGTCCAAAACTTTAACTTCAATTTATTAGCAGGATCCTTTGGCATCAATATCAGCACAAAGACCCTGAGCACAGTGCCAAAATGTTTTGCTTTTGCTTGGCCACGTGAAGAGAACACTTATACTTACGTTTCCCTGGCCCCCTGGCAAAACAAGTTATTGGACTCAGACCCATTTGTCACTATCCACAAAGACAAGATGGTTCTGCGCACTAACCCACGGTTTGCGCCCAAATTCATTTCCAAGTTCCATGTGAACCAATCAATAGAACTACCCACATTCTTCCAAAACCCCACTAGCGTGGCAGAAAGAAGCCTACACACAATGGATGTGCGCAGGGCACTCATATATTATATGGAGAAAAACTAGACCACCAAGAAAACCAATCAGCCATCTCTAAGTGGATTGTCAATTGCATCACACTCTGTTACACTCTTGCCAAGAGAGATCTGCCCTTCAAGCCTAGAGCACACTCTACTCGGGGCACTGGGGCTGGGGCTTCCATAGCATTCATTGCAAATGTCCCTCTCAAGTCCATTTGCCAAGCGGCAACCTGGAGTTCTGTACACACCTTTACAAAACACTACTGCCTAGATACTCATTCTAGGTCTGATTCTCATGTGGGACAAGCGTAACTAAGACATCTCTTCACTACTGTTCCTTCTCACTTCCCACCACCAACTCTGTGTACTGCTCGCTAGTCTATGTACAGCATGTGATTCTAAGCAGATTCACAAGCATCAGAAGACATGTATTACTTACTGTAATAGCATTTCTGATGATTGTATCTGCTTGGATTCACATGCGCCCACCCTTCCTCCCCGCTCGGATGGAAGGAACATAGAAATCTTACTACTACTTCTCTCTCTATGTACTCACTTACAATAGTCATAAGGCTCTGTTTTGCTTTTGCTTGGCCATGTGAGGAGAACACTTACACTTATGTTTCCCTGGCCCCCTGGCAAAACAAGTTATTGGACTCAGACAGGCAAGAAATCACACATAGGCTAGTTGTTATAATAAAACAAATGGCTTGTTACAGGCCCTTTATTCACACAATATATGTATATATGAATTTGGCATACACAAACAAACATACACTTAGATATATAGAAGTATAGATATAGTTGGCTTCACCGTTAGTAAAGAAGTCGAAGACACCTTCATCTTGGCCACTACAACACTGCTTAGACCCTCAGCAGGTAGGAGCATCCTCCCTCTCAGCGAGACTTCATCACCCGGGGGTTCAAATTCTAACTAACTCTGCCACGCAATGCCCTCTCCTTTATGGGGGCATATCCCCGCCCTTCGCAGTTATGTCTGTCCTCGGCCGAAGAGCAGATCACAAGTCGAAGGGACAGAGGGTGGAAAAAAACAGTTAGAAGTGGAAAAACCCAGCACCCCTCTCCTCGCATTCATTCCCAGAACCCCTTATCATGCACCTGCAGGACGCTCCGACTCCCACCGTGTATTCGTCCTTCAGTGGACAATACAATAATTATTCTCCACAGTAAGTCCACTCAGCAATAATATTTATGTAGCTATGTGACCTTGCCCTGCTTTCGCTACTGAAATGCTCGTTTATTATCCGAGGCCCACGGCGCAGGCTTTATTGCTGTGATGGGAGATGAGTGTCAAAAATGGCTGTGCACCGACGCCATGCTGTTCTAGCTTGTATTTTCGCACAAGCATTACAGGCTCCCTTACGGCAGAAAAAATACAATCCGAGGGACCTCGATGCATGAAGGGATTTTGGGTACACTACATGTCACGTTAGGGATAGTGTTACAGGCATGCCCATGCCACATCCCCTTTCGATCCTCGAAAAACAAGATACTCTGCGATTACTACTAGATGTCGGACTATATGCACAGCATCTGAATCCAAGCAGAAACAAGCATCATGAATGCTATTACGGTAAGTAATGCATGTCATCTAGGAACAAAAAACAAGCAACATATAAAAATAAAAGCGTAAGATATATTCTGGCACTTAAGACCTGGGACTATATCTCACCAGGCCTGAAAACCCTCAACTCGTTCCCCAGTGCAAAGAGAATAATTCACAAAATCAACTGTATTACTGTCCAAATCCCCCATAATATTGCTCTTACATAAACAAATATGGATCTACAAGACTGTTAAGATCATCACACATTGTCAACCTAACTACACCCCAGTTCACGGAGGGAGATCCTTTGCAGTATTGGGCCCGAAAGTCTGGTCCAACCTCCCAACAACCCTGAAAACAGAATATACTGTGACAGGGTGAGTAATTTGACCCTGTCAAGAGGGGATGGGGACCCATCACAGCCTCGGGTGTGAGGCCTTCCAGGGTGGAAGGCGAGCCAGTCCTACGGGAAAGGAGGCAGTTGGGAGGGCCTTAGTCCCTGTCCCTTGGTTAAGTTGCTGTGTTCTTATCATTGCCACCCCTTACCTATGTTGCAATTTGCTGGCGTATTACTCTCTCTCTTCTCTAGAAATCCACAAATACCATCAGCTATAGCAGTGGGTCAAGAAGAAAACAGCCCACAAGAGCCTCCAGTGAGAGAGAACACATACCAGCTCACCCCAACCAGCAGGGGGATGAAGGAAAACTGCTACGTGACATTGCTCAGCCGGCCATAACAACGATAAGCATGTACACAGAACACTGCAATTGTTAGGCAGAATTATATGCAGTACCCTTTGGGAACACCACACACAATTAAGACTACAAGTGACAGTACAAATTCACCTTTGGTACAAGCCTGTACTACACAGTAAAGTGGTAGCGATAGCTGAGAAGCCAGACTTATCTCAAGAGTAAGTGAGCAGTATCAATAGTTACACAAAGGACAGCAATTACTATGATTCAAACAAACACTGACTCAAGGTTTCTGAGTAAAAGAATATACATTTATTTACACATCAGTTATAAAACACTTCACTAACGTAAAGCAGTTGAAAAATCACGTTGCTAATACACTACACCGCACCCAACAGATTCCGGACAAGTTAAGCTCAAAATGAAGTGTGAGCAAAATGGCACTCCAGCAATTTAAAAGGGAGGGAAAGACAAAGGTTTAGGCATAAATTGAGCAGCACCAACAAGTTATTTAAGGAGGGCAATCTAGAAAAAGGAACTACAATGAGGAAATCAGATTCAAGGGACCTGGCCCAAAATCAATGGAACAGAGTCTTTGCTCAAGATCACACAGTTCAGGGTAGTTTGCGGTTAAGTCTTTGCCAAGAGCTTAGAGCGAAGTTGGTCAGACGAAAAGTTACTTTAAATAGTGGGGAAGGACAAGCCCTCGGATTGGCAAAAGGTTTCACACACTTTCACTGTGCCTGAACGAAACAAACAACCGGATTTGAACAGTACCTTAATTGAAGAAGAAGGCTGTAGCTGAGGCGGACGTTCCTGGCAGTTCCTGCAGGCTCACGGTTCCTGAAGCGACTGATGGACTGACACGAAGTAGGAAAACTGGAGGGTCCTGCACTGCCCAGGGAAGAAACCAGCAGCAGAGCAAAGAAACGAATAAAAGGTGCGCTCCTTAAAACGCAAGCAGGGTCCGCTCCTCCTGGCTATCCGTTTCACTGTAGCTCTGTACAGCAAATTCGACCAGAGAAGGGAGATGTGGCAGGCAGTTTGGTGAACTGGTTGTTCCCACCAGCTCAAGGGAAGAAGACTCCTTGCAGATCTTCACTGTAATTGGAGAATGAAGATTCGGACTTGCAGCAGGACTTCACCGGGCGGTTCAGTCGTGGTAGGGGTCCTCTTCTGTCAGCTCCTCTTCGGTTCTCTCGTTCCAGTGGCGACTCTGACTTCCAATCCCAAGAGACCTGCTTTTTATGCAGTTTTCCCCCATTCACACAGCCTGGCTGTCAATCACACAGCAGGGTGGCTGTCCTGCCGGGACAGTCACCTTAGCCAATCATGCTAGAGTGCGACATGGGTCTCCAAGGAGACCCTGTGCATGGAGTGTCAAACCTCTCCATCACATCATGTCCCCCTCAGACATTCAGGCGTCTAAGGAGGGCTTCTGTGCAGAAGCCCGCGAAAGGACGGCGAACAAAGGAATCAACCTTGGTTTGGCGCGCAGAGAAGAACACGACAAAGACTTTTACAAAAAGAAATGGTGAATAAACCCAGCTGGAACCGTATAAAAATCTATATGGGCCAGCGGGTTTAAGTTCGAGGCTACTAAGATAGCCTAAAACACTATCAGGGCTATTTAAGATAACCGCGGTAGGAAATATAGGGTAGTTACCACTGCCACCAGCCAAGTCTTAATGAAAAGGGAACAAAACAGTGTTCCATGAGAAACAGACAAAAAGGGATAATAATTAACCCTTTCCAGAACTCTATGTAAGATAGTTTTACTGGGTCTGTTAGTTTAAAAAGACTAATAAAGTTAACAGCAACTTTACATGTTTCTGGGAGACAGTAGTCAGTCTCAGAAAAATGGAGTCGGAGTGGGGAAGTCAAAAAAGACAACCCTGTATCACTGCACTGAAGAACACACAAAATGTAAAACACACACAGCAAAACACATTTAAGAGTGGGAAAAAAAGGCTCACACTCTTACCAGGTGAAAAAATAAATCCTAAAAATCCAGCAAAGCTGCTGAGGGACTCAGTGGCTAAGGGAAATTAGCCATTCTGGAGAAATCTCCCTGACACTCGCCCCCCCAGACTAAGGGACAGGAGGATTTAATCCACTCCTGATGAATCTCTACCTCTAGTCGATTAAAAACATCCTAGAGAGACCATCAGCATTTTGGGGGTGACATCCTGGTCTGTGCTCAATGGCGAAATCAAACCCTTGCAGGCAGATTGACCATCTTAGAAGTTTTGGGCTCTCCCTTTCATTTGCATTAACCATCTCAAGGGTTGGTGGTCAGTTTGAATCACAAAAGTAGATCCATATAAGTATGGTCTAAATTTCTTCAAAGACCACACAATGGCAAAACATTCACACTCTATGGTTGCCCATCTTGTTTCTGGTTCCTTCAGTTTCCTACTGATGAAGCAAATGGGGTGCTCCCTACCTTTCTCATCCAGTTAACTAAGGACTGCTCCTATACCTGTATTGGATGCATCTATCTGCACAATGAAGGGTTGGTGATAATCAGGAGCTCTTAGGACTGGAGCTTGACAAAGGGCTTTCTTCGGGTTTTCAAAGGCTTGAGTGCACTCCTCATTCCATCTAACCTTTTAAGGGAATTCTGGAGAGGAGATCACATTCAAGGGAGAAGCTATGGTCCCATAGTTCTCTATGAAATTCCTATAGTACCCAGTGAGACCTAGGAAGGCTCTCACTTGGGTTTGAGTAGTAGGGGTGGCACAGTTTTGTACAGCTTGTACTTTGCTAGGCAATGGCCTTATTTCACCTCCTCTGACCTCATGACCAAGGTAGACCACTTTGCTCTGACCAATTTGACATTTGCTTTCCTTTATGGTCAGATGGGCCTGCTCAAGAGCCTGCAAAACATATCCTAAGTGATAAATATGTTCTTTCCATGTAGGGCTGAACACTGCAATGTCATCCAAGTATGCCATGCAGAAGTCCTCCATCCCATTCAGAACTTGATTGACCATCCTTTGGAATGTAGCAGGTGCATTTTTTTGTTCAAAAGGCATGACCTTAAACTGGTAGAGGCCTGCTGGGGTGGACAATGCAGTTTTCTCCTTGGCATGGTGTGTCAGGGCTATTTGCCAATAGCCTGACGTCAGATCAAATGTACTGAGGTACTTGGCTGAACCAAGTCTATCCACCAGTTCATCTGTCCCTGGCAAATGATGGGCATCAGTCTTAGTGACTGCATTTAGAGCTCTATAGTCCACACAGAATCTCAACTCCTTGGATCCTGCCTTTGGTACTATAACAACTGGACTAGACCATCGACTTGTAGATGGCTCTATAACCCCAAGATCAAGTATCTTGTTGACCTCTCCTTTGATGTGGGATCTCAGATGTTCTGACATTAGGTAACCTCTGCTTTTCACAAGTAGACAGTCACCAGTGAGAATATCATGCTGGCCCCAAGGGGTCAAGCCTGGTGAAAGTGAAAACAGGGAGGCAAACTGATTTAACAGAACTATGCACTCCTCCTGTTGTTCAGATGTCGGTTGAGAAAAGAGATTGGGCCTCATTACGACCCAGGCGGAATGGGTTTAATGGTGCCGGTAAAGGTGCCGGTGCCGTTGAACCCATTCTGCCCTATTACGAGGTTCCCTTGCGGGACCGGCTCTGGACGTCTGGTCAGACCAGACGTCCTTTGCGGGTCCCGCGAGGGGACCAGGGAGCTAATAACGGGCTGGTTATTAACGGGCCCCGTTGTTAGCTCCCTCCCCATTCCCATTGAGCCCTATGGGGGCTCAAATGGGAATGGGGATGTGTTCACTGAATGGGGAAATACTGGTTCCTCCAAGGTTGGAATGGCCCGGTATTTCCCCATTCAGGGACCACGGACCCAGACCCGAGTTTGGAGGACGCCATGCCCTAATTAAGGGCATGGCGGCCTCCAAATTCGCAATGAGGCCCATTGACTCCTATTTTCTCATCGAAAGGTTGGCCTCTGAGGAGGTCAGGTAGAGGTTCACTCTCTTCCTCTGGAGCTGAAGCTAGAAGCAAAGCTCCCACTTCTAGTCTTGAGACATATGCATTCAAACGGTTGGTGTGAGAGACTCTGGGAGCCGCCTTAGGTCTGCCTAAGTCCACCAAATAGTTCACCTCTCCAAGTTTGCCCACAACCTTGAAGGGTCCTATCCATTTGTCCTGCAAGGCCCTCTGCCTTGCTGGCACCATAACTAATACAAGCTGGTCTTGAGTAAACTCAACCATGCTGGCCTTCTGGTCATGCCAATGTTTGACCAGAGCCTGACCTGCTTTCTAGTTATCACTAGCTTCTGCCATCATGTGTGACATTCTCCTCCGGAGACCTATCACATAGTAAGTCACTCTGACTGGCTTGGGGGAAGGAGCACTCTCCAACCCCTCCTTAATCAGGGCCAATGGACCTCTGACTGGATGGCCATAGAGAAGTTCAAAGGGACTGTAACCAACTCCCTCCTGAGGGACTTCTCTATAAGCAAAGAGAAGGCATGGCAGTAGAAGGTCCCACTTTCTTTTAAGGGGTTCCTCTAAAGCACCTATCATGCTCTTCATAGTACGATTAAACCTCTCTACCAGTCCATTTGTCTGTGGATGGTAGGCGGTAGAGAACTTGTGACACCACAGTTTTTCCACATGGCTTGCATGTAGTGGGACATAAAATTGGATCCCCTGTCGGACATCACTTCCTTAGGAAACCCTACCCTGGTAAAAAATACCAAGTAGAGCTTTAGCCACAGCCTGAGCCATAACAGTTCTCATAGGTATTGCTTCTGGGTATCTTGTAGCATGGTCTACTACAACCAGGATAAACCTGTTCCCTGAAGATGTGGGAGGGTCAAGGGGACCAACAATGACAATGCCCACCCTCTCAAAAAGAAACTCCCACCACTGGGAGAGGTACCAGGGCTGCCACATTCTTGGCTCCACTCTTGCCAGAGGTTTGGCAAGTGTGACAGCTCCTACAGAATTTGTCAACTTCTGAACCCATTTTAGGCCAGTAGAAGTATAAGGAGAGCCTTTCCTTGGTCTTTTTGAAAATCAAATGACCAGCCAAAGGTATCTCATGGGCCAACTGTAGGAACTGGAGTCTGTTGGCAAGGGGCACTACAATTCTTTTGCCGTCCCCAGGGATAGACTCAGTGGGTTCACTGTAGAAGAGGCCATCTTCCCAGCTCAAGCTATGCTTTCCAACTGCTTGCCCATCAAGTTTTGAAGCTGTTACGCTCACCTTGTATCCACGGGGGCGCCGCACGATACTGGATGGAGGTCTAAGCGTTATCCCGGATCCCTCTCTGCTTGGTTATGTGCCAGACGTTGGGTAGCGCCTATAACAGGAGAATGGAGGGTTAAGATACTGGTTCTGTGATGGGTGGACTCCCACCCCCCTCTGGTCCAAATCCCCTCCCTCTGGATTATTGCTCACCTTAGGTTTTTGTGCGTTAAACTCTCCATCCTGCGTCTCTGTACAGGGGCGCATGGTTGGTGTGGGCGTTCCGTGGACCTAGTTGCTTCACTGGTCTGTGTGCCCTTATGTCGGTTCCAGACCGGCTGTGACTCCGACTCTGCTTGCTCTCTTCCAGGTGAGTTATAATGTCTTTTCCGTCTTTATTCTGTCTCTTTCCCTCCGTTTTCTCTGTCTTCTCGGTGTCTTGCTCCACTACGCTGTTCCCTAACAATGTCTCTTTTTATTTTCACTGGGATGGTTGCGATCTCGGAGTTGCCGCGCCGATGGCAAAGACTACAGTGAGTTATTGAGGCGCTTAGCGCTGCGCTGTTTATTGGTGTTAATTGCTAAACTGTGTTCTCTTCCCTTCTTTGTACAGGTCGCAGTGATGTTCCGGAGTGATGAGCGATCGAAGCGCTGCTTGCCCAGGTAAGTGCTTTGTTAATGCTGACCTTGTTCCTTCTCCCTTGCAGGTTGCGGTGAAACCCGGAGATGGGCGAGGTAAGAAAAGCGCAGGGTGCTGCCAGGACTCGCTGCTTGCCCAGGTAAGAATGGTTATTAATGCTGTCCTTGTTTCTTTACCTTTGCAGGTTGCGGCGAACTCCGGAGATGGGCAAGGTAAGCGAAGCACAGGATGGATTCAAGACCGGTTACTTTACAGGTAAGTGTTCTTGCTCGATAATGCTGTTCTTGTTCTTCCAGGTTATTAACGGAATCCAGATCTAGGGGCTTCAGGATCGGGCTGCCGGAGAAGCAGATGAGCAGGAGCTGGAAGCGGTGAGCGTTACCCTGCAGGAGTGCAGAATAACGTGAAGCGTGTTCTGCTGTTTGGGTGTGATTTAAATAGCCCAGGTAAAGTAGTTCCAGGCCAAGTAGTTCCAGGCCCAGCCACACCCAAAACACTAGACCGCATGGCTTGGTTCTAAAGAACTGAGTTGTGTAATAGGCCTCCATGTTGGATTAAGGTCCAAAACTGGTATTGCTTCATCCCTGATAATGAGCCTGGCGCCAAAGGCACCAGGACTGACTCCATGTATGTTTCTGGTGGAGTTTTAAGGCCCTTGGGGCCAGTGTGAATGGCTTTAGCCCCACTGCTGCCAGGGGGCTTTTATACCCGAGGGGGTCAGGGACATGGATCGTGACAGCACTCCTCCCTAAGGCCCCTCTCAAGGTATTTCCTCCGTCCGGCCCCGATTTGGTCGGATGGTTCCGATGAAATCGTCTTACCAGGCGTGGCACATGGACGTGCTCGCTAGGCTCCCATGTCCTGTCCTGAGGGCCGTATCCCTTCCAGTCCACTAAGTAATATAACATGGACCTGGTGAGTTTAGAATCTAGGATGTCCTTGACTTCAAATCCGGGTTCTCCGTTAACCAGTACCGCATTTGGTGGTGTTTTGACCCGAGTTCCAGGCTGAACAGGTTTTAAGAGTGACACATGGAATACGGGATGGATCTGCATATTTGGTGGTAAAGCTAGTTTAACTGCCACAGGATTTATAATAGCCTTGATGGTATAGGGCCCTAGATATCTGGGATGAAATGTTTGAGTTCCTCTCATGTGCACGTGCCGAGACGCCAACCAGACTTCATTTCCGACATTGGTATTCTGGGGCCTTTGTTCAGTGTTGATCAGAGAATCTTTTCTGTCTTTCTTTGGCTTGGATCAAGTGATCTGCTGCCTTTTTTAAGGCTTGAATGATGGTCTTATGTAAAGTCTTTACCGCAGCATTTCCAAGGCCATGGGGGTATCTAATTCGGAAGTACGTGGGTGCCTTCCATATACGGTATAGAATGGACTTTGTCCAGTACTGGTGTGTAGTGAGTTGTTGTAGGCATATTCGGCTATCCACAGCACATCCTTCCAGCTTTCTTCCACTTGATGTAACATGCACCATAGGTATTGCTCTAGTGTCTGATTTGTCCGCTCCGTTTGGCCATCAGTTTGGGGATGGTGACTAGTGGATAGACGAATATCGATTTGGGCAATTGCACAACTCTTCCCCCAGAAGTTAGACACAAACTGACTCCCTCGGTCAGAAATCAGGACGGAGGGGAAACCATGTAATCGTATGATTTGCTCTAAAACACCTTTGCCAGACTGGATGCGTTTGGTAGACCCTTAAGCAGAATGAAATGGGCCATTTTAGAGAATAGGTCAACAACCTCTAGGATCTGTGATGAAATCGAGGGAGAGTGTGTGCCAAGGTGCAGGTGGAATATCCAGGGGTTGAAGAAGGCCCACAGGTCTTTGTTTCTGGGAGTTATTCTGTGCACAAATGCCACATGACAGAATAAACTGCGTAATGTCCTTTCGCCAGGTCGGTCCCCAATAATTTCTTTTCACCTTGGCTAGGGTCTTGGCAATTCCTGGATGTCCTTCTATCAGGGGGTCGTGATAACCAGAAATTACATGTTCTTGTAGTGCCTTATTCAGTAGATATAAACGCCCTCTGAAATACAGGAGTTGGTTCTTTGTTGTGTAATGTTCACCTTGAGTGGTCCAGTCTTGTAGAGCCTCTGTGTTCATTAGGAGCCGAATTTCCTTTTTGAGTTCGTCCAGAGATAACGTTGTTGTAAGTCCTAGTAGTTTGTCACCAGGAATAATGGCCACCGGGTCTGGGGTTGAATATGCGTTCTCATCAATACCCATGCGGGATAGGGCATCAGCTTTTCCGTTCTGGACTCAAGGTCAGTACGTGATTATGTAATCATATTCTGCGAAGAATAAAGTCCATCGGAGTTGACGGGATGATTGAGCCTTTGCCGTCATGAGGTATTGCAGGTTGCAATGGTCGGTGATTACTGTGATGGTATGTCTGGCGCCTAGGAGGTAATGCTGCCAAGCCTTAAAGGCTGCCTTGATTGCTAGCAGTTCCTTGTCTGTTATTGCATCGTTAAGTTCAGGTGTAGTACATTTTCGCGACCAAAAGGCCATGGGATGTAACTGGCCTGTTTCAGGATCCCTTTGGGAAAGAACAGCCCCCACTGCCATGCTGGAGGCATCTGTTTCCACTACACATGGGAGATCTGGGCAGGGGTGTCGTAGCACTGGGGCTGAGGTAAATCTTTTCTTGACTTCCTGGAAGGCCTTCTCCGCCTCTCCTGTCCATTGGAACAGTCTGTTGTTTTTTCGTAATAAAGAAGTGATCGGGTGCACAACCTTGGAGAAACCCGGGATGAATCGGCGATACAAGTTCGCAAAGCCGAGCATACTTTGGACACCTTTGACTGAAGACGGTGATGACCAGCTAAGGATGGAGTCTACTTAGTGCATATCCATCTGGACGCCTCTGGGAATGAGGACAAAACCAAGGAACTCGACTTCTGTGACATGCAAGGAGCATTTTTCAAGTTTGGCGTATAGCTGGTGCTGTCAGAGTTTTGCAAGGACGGAGCAAACGTGTCTGACATTGTCCTGTTTAGAAGAGGAGTACACCAAGATGTCGTCGATGTAAACTAGGGCACATACGTCGATCAATTCCCGTAGTACATTGCTCATGAAGTACTGGAACACAGCGGGAGCATTGCAAAGCCCAAAGGGCATCACCTGATATTCGTACAGCCCATACTTAGTCCGAAAGGCGATCTTCCATTCGTCTCCTTTCTTTACGCGCACAAGATGGTATGCCCCCCTGAGGTCCAATTTGGTGTAAATTTGGGCATCCTTGACTTGGTCCAGCAGTTCTGGGATAAGGGGTAGAGGATAACGGTTTTTAACTGTTACCTGGTTTAGTGCACGGTAGTCGATGCATGTTCTCAAGTCCCCCTCCTTCTTGGGTATGAAGCATAGGGGCGAGGCTGCCGGGGATTTGGACGGGCGGATAAAACCGTTTTCCAGGTATTGGTCCAGATATAATTTCAAGTGGAGATTTTCAGGTTCGGTGAGTGCATAAATTCGGCTACACGGGATTTGTCCACCAGGTACATTTATCTTTGACAGGTGTATCTGGGTCAGACAATGGCATTTCCACTTGGTAGCACGCATGAGCACACTCATTGGAGAAGGCACATTTTTTGGCTCGCCAGTCGATGTTAGGATTGTGAGCCACCAACCACGGCATCCCTAGATTCACCCGGAACTGAGGGGCCTTGATAAGGTTGAAGGCAATGGCATCCCGATGTCCGTCTTGGCACAGAAGGGTCAATTCTGCTGTGCCTTGAGTTACATGACCAGAAGCTATCTCCGTGCCATCGACAGTGGTGACCTTCTCAGTTGTCGTTTTCTGACAGAGGGGAAGCCCCATCCTTGTTGCCAGGCCTTGGTCTATGTAGTTACCAACGGCTCCGCTGCCTATCTATGCCTCCACAGCATGCATCCGAGACGGTTGTTGGTGACTGATCAAAATCACAGGCAGGGCAAGGTGTGAGGTCTGTGGCTCTTTTCCTTCGCTCGACAAACGGACCTCTACGTTTGCCGGGCCGGGAGGTTTTCTGACTCTTGTTCTCCTCCTTCTTTCTCTGTAGCTCCAACTTTTCTCCTAGGGGGTTTTACCGGACATTCTCTGAGGAAGTGACCTGATGTCCCGCAGTACAGGCATAATTGCTGTTGTCTCCGTTTGTCTCTTTCGGCCTTGGTTAATGGGCTCCGTACCCCCCAATTTGCATGGGTTCCGAAGTGTTTTCTGATGAACATGGAATGTTCTCCTTTGAGCGTACAAACACAGTCCGATTCTCTGTTCTGGCTCGATCTGTCCTTCGATCTTGCAGCCTGTGGTCTAGCTGCACCACTAGGTTGATGAACTCTGCACAGGTTTTTTGGAAGGTTGACCACCTGAGCTAGGACGTCTTTCATTCCCCCCGTAATTCTCGATGGAATAACGTTGTTAGTTTCTCCTCAGGCCACCCAGTTTCAACGACAAGTCTGTTAAAAGTGGCGATATATGTTAACAAATCTTGGCTGTTGTTTTGGCGGAGGGACAGAAGTTCGTTATGCAGAGCTTGGCCCTGGGTATGTCGGGCGAACAGCTTCTCCATCTCCTGTTGAAACCCCCTGAAATCCCGCAGGAGTGGGTCATCCTGGCTTACTAACGGTATGGACCAATCACGGCACTGCCACTCAGATATGACAGAACGAAGGCAACCCGCGACTGATCGTTAGGAAAGGCTCTGGGTCTACAAAGAAAATGGAGGCGGCACTGGTTCATGAATACTGCATATTTTCTTGGGTCCCCCGTAAAACGTTCCGGTGGGGCCAAAGGAACTGCCCAGGGAGGACCACCTGCACTGGATTGACGGATGTGGCTGGAACCAACGGAATACTTCCTGGCAACAGAGCCTGCCCAGCCTGTGTTTGGAGCAATTGTCTGGCTAATTCATCAGTGCGGTCCTTGGTGACAATCAACTCCCTCCTAAGGGCGTTGGTTTCTTGCTGGGCGGAGTGCACCTCGGCCGGTAATTCTCCCAGTAACTGGGCTAGATGGTCAGTCTCTGATGTTTCCATGACGCCCAGGTGGATGTTTTTAATTGAGGCTTCGCATTCTGTTACGCTCACCTGGTATCCACGGGGGCGCCACACGATACTGGATGGAGGTCTAAGCGCTATCCCAGACCCCTCTCTGCTTGATTATGTGCCAGACGTTGGGTAGCGCCTATACCAGGAGAATGGAGGGTTAAGATACTGGTTCTGTGATGGGTGGGCTCCCACCTTCCTCTGGTCCAAATCCCCTCCCTTGGGGTTATTGCTCTCCTTACGTTTTTGTGCGTTGAACTCTCCGGTCTGCGTCTCTGTGCAGGGGCGCGTGGTTGGTGCGGGCGTTCCGTGGACCTAGTTGCTTCACTGGTCCATGTGCCCTTATGTTGGGTCCAGACCGGCTGTGACTCTGACTCTGTTTGCTGTCTTCCAGGTGAGTTATAATGTTTTTTCTGTCTTTATTCTGTCTCTTTCCCTCTGTTTTCTCTGTCTTCTTGACGTCTTGCTCCACTATGCTGTTCCCTAACAATGTCTCTTCTTGTTTTCACAGGGATGGTTGCGATCTCGGAGTTGCCGCGCCAATGGCGAAGACCACAGTGAGTTGTCGATGCGCTGTTTGTTGGTGTTCATTGCTAACCTGTGTTGTCTTCCCTTCTTTGTACAGGTTGCACTGATGTTTCGGAGTGATGAGCGATCGAAGCGCTGCTTGCCCAGGTAAGTGCTTTGTTAATGCTGACCTCGTTCCTTCTCCCTTGCAGGTTGCAGTGAAACTCGGAGATGGGTGAGGTAAGAGAAGCGCAGGGTGCTGCCAGGACTCGCTGCTTGCCCAGGTAAGAATTGTTATTAATGCTGTCTGTGTTTCTTTACCTTTGCAGGTTGCGGTGAACTCCGTAGATGGGCAAGGTAAGCGAAGCGCAGGATGGATTCAAGACCGGTTACTTCACAGGTAAGTGTTCTTGCTCGCTAATGCTGTTCTTGTTCTTGCAGGTTATTAATGGAATCCAGATCTAGGGGCTTCAATATCGGGCTGCCAGAGAAGCAGATGAGCAGGAGCTGGACACAGTGAGCAGAACGCTGCAGGAGTGCAGAATAACGCAAAGCGTGTTCTGCTGTTTGGGTGTGGTTTAAATAGCCCAGGTAAAGTAGTTCCAGGCCAAGTAGTTCCAGGCCCAGCCACACCCAAAACACTAGACCGCATGGTTTGGTTCTAAAGAACTGAGCTGTGTAATAGGCCTCCATGTTGGATTAAGGGCCAAAACTGGTATTGCTTTATTCCTGATAGTGAGCCTGGCGCCTAAGGCGCCAGGACTGACTCCATGTATGTTTCTGATGGAGTTTTAAGGCCCTTGGGGCCAGTGTGAAGGGCTTTAGCCCTACTGCTGCCAGGGGGCTTGTATACCTGAGGGGGTCTAGGGCATGGATCGTGACAGAAGCAGCCTGTTGTCGAAGACCTTCGAGAGTAGGACACTCTATTTGTCCTCTGTTGAAGTCTGCCCTGTTGGTTCCACCTTCTGCCAGTAAAGACTGCTGCTCAGGATGGTCAACAGGGTCAAGATCTCCAACCAAAACAGTGACTTCCTTCAGATCCGATTCCTCAGAAACTGGATCAACCACACATGGTTGTACCTCACACTCTGCCTCAGCAGGTGGAGGAGTCACAGGTGTGACTTTGGACAATCTTGGGGATGTCCTTGTTGGTAGTACAGGGGTGCCATCTGTCTTTTTCCTTGAGGCCTTGGGTTTCCCCGTTGTCTCTTTCTTTCCAGAAATAGCAGTGAGCAACTCCTGTGGAGTGGGTGTGATAGCTTCCTCTATCAACTCCTCTGGAGAGCCTCTCAAGGTCCTCTCCCTTGCAGGCCTAGTGGGCTCCTGTTTCCTTTTACTGGGAGGCCTGGGGTTGCTAGACACAACTCCAAGAATGTTCAGGTCATTACCCAACATGACTCTCCCAGGTACTTCACTCTGCACACTAACAGGTATCTTGGTAGTCATATCATTACACTGGATGAGAGCTGGTAACTGGGGAAGTATTTTCACAGGGCCTCCAGATAACTTGGTGAGGCGTTTGGGTGCCTTAGCAACATCCTCCACCTTGAAAAATGATTCATCCACCACAGTTTTGCTGGCTCCAGTGTCTCTGATGGTAGGGGTCTCCTGGCCAATCACAAGAACACTATCTTTATGATACTCTTTAGTATTATCCGGGATGGAATTATAGACATCTAAATTCTGTTGTTCCCACAAGCCCGGGGACACTAAAGAAACACTAGCTGAGACTCTCATGGGTTCATCAGCCAGTAGGTGAAAGTTTCCACTTGCCATAGGTACTTCTTCTTCTGGGGAGAAGGCTAAGGAGACAGTGTGGACCCCTGAAGGTTTACCCTTACATCTGGGATCCCCTTTCACATGGTTAGTTGACCCACAAACATAACATTTCCCAAATGTCTTGATGAATGGGGGTTTGTTCTGACCTCCACCTAGTTTGGGTCCAGATGGTGCACTAGCCTGATTCGGTTTCCCTGTGGTTTACCCTTATGTTGCCGTTTGTGGCCCTCTTTTGGATTGGAGGTATTAGAGTTCTCCTTGTTATCTTCCTTTGGCTGCTTTCCCTCATCCTTGTTCTGAGTAGCCCCAGAATCCTTGTGAGTAGCCCGGTTGGCAACCCACAAGTCAGCAGCCTTAGCTAACTTATTTGGATCTATCTCCTTAGAATTAGCCAAGTGCTGTCTGAGCTCAGGAGAGTAGGCATCATAAATTGACTCCAACATAACAAAATGTATCATACTTTTATAAGTGTTCACTCTGTAACCCTTAACCCAACCATCTAAGTTTTTCAAACATTCACATACCCAGGTAGCCCAAGGGGTACCATCATGCTGTTTGAGGGTCCCAAACCTCTTAAGGTACTGGGAAGGGGTCTTCCCAAATCTAGCAATTAAAGCTAGCTTCACACACTCATAATCCATCCTATCCACCTCCCCCAACTCCATCACAACATCAGATGCAACAGTGGGTAGCCTAGAGAAGATCCAAGGAAGCAACTGATTCCCTGTAATATCTTGAATACCATGGTTATATTCAAACATTGCCAACCAATTCAAAATATCAAGCTTAACCTCATACATACCCACAATTTCTTTAGGCATACAAGGTTTCTTAGGACCGGAAGACCTAGAAGACTCTGGGAGAGAGGCATTCTCAATAGACAACTTTTTCATTTCTAGTGCATGGTTTATCTCCATTTCTCTGAGCTTAAGGTCTTGATGCTTTTGTTCAGTCTGAGCATTTAAACGTTTAAATTACAATTCAAGCCTCATCTTTTCTAGAGCAATGAATTCAGGACTGATTGTAGGACCTGTAGGGGTCCCAGTGGACAAAGGTTGAGGTTGTTGAGCAGGTAAGGGAGCAGTGAGGCCTACATTATGAGACACCTCTGCCTCTTCTAACTCATCAATAATAGACACATTATCATCCTCATTATTTTCCACATTTGCTGAGGGGTCAGGTATTTCAGACCCACCCTCCAGATTTTGTTTAACTAACAACCTTTCAATCAATTCAGACTTTTTGCCTTTAACAGAGGGATTCCTTTCTCTATACAGATTTATCAGATAATCCACAGTGTAACTAAGGAGGGTCTGCTGACTGTAGCTTTCCATATCAGACATGATTAATATTGATTTTTAGTTATGTTTAGCCTTGTGGTTAGTTGATCAAGGTAATAGCAGCACTCTAAGTGTAATCACTATACTTGATCCTCATCGTGTTACACCAGTGTTAGGCAGAATTATATGCAGTACCCTTTGGGAACACCACACACAATTAAGACTGCAAGTGACAGTACAAATTCACCTTTGGTACAAGCCTGTACTACACAGTAAAGTGGTAGGGATGGCTGAGCAGCCACAATTACTATAATAAATAAATAATAATAATAATTTAGCATTTATATAGCGCTACGATCCCTCAGGTATCTGGGCGCTGCTTATTATTACCCACGGTGTGTGGTGCTCATTTATCGACTTCAGAAGGATGAAAGGCTGCGTTTGGCCCTGCCGGGATTCGAACCTGCGTCAGCAGTTTCTGCACAGATGTCAAAGCAAGCGCTCTATTCACTGTGCTATCGGACCGGCTATGATTCAAACAAACACTGACTCAAGGTTTCTGAGTAAAAGAAAATACATTTATTTACACATCAGTTATAAAACATTTCACTAATGCAAAGCAGTTGAAAAATCACATTGCTAATACACTACACCGCACCCAATAGATTCTGGACAAGTTAAGCTCAAAATGAAGTGTGAGCAAAATGGCACTCCAGCAATTTAAAAGGGATGGAAAGACAAAGGTTTAGGTAGAAAGTGAGCAGCACCAACAAGTTATTTAAGCAGGGTATTCTAGAAAAAGGAACTACAATGAGGAAATCAGATTCAAGGGACCTGGCCCAAAGTCAATGGAACAGAGTCTTTGCTCAAGATCACACAGTTCAGGGTAGTTCGCAGTTAAGTCTTTGCCAAGAGTTCACAACGAAGTTGGTCAGGCGAAAAGTTACTTTAAAGAGTGGGGAAGCACAAGCCCTCGGATTGGCGAAAGGTTTCACACACTTTCACCACAGGTGGACGAAACAAACAACCAGATTTGAACAGTACCTTAAATGAAGAAGAAGGCTGTAGTTGAGGCGGACGTTCCTGGCAGGTCATGCAGGCTCACGGTTCCTGAAGCGCCTGTCGGACTGACACGAAGTAGGAAGTCTGGAGGGTCCTGCACTGCCCAGGGAAGAAACCAGCAGCAGAGCAAAGAAACGAATAAAAGGTGCGTTCCTTAAAACGCAAGCAGGGTCCGCTCCTCCTGGCTATGCGGTTTACTGTAGCTCTGTACAGCAAATTCGACCAGAGAAGGAAGACCTGGCGAGCAGTTTGGTGAACTGGTTGTTCCCACCAGCTCAAGGGGAGAAGATTCCTTGCAGATCTTCCCTGTCGTTGGAGTATGAAGATTCGGACCTGCAGCATGGCTTCACCGGGCGGTTCAGTCGTGGTAGGGGTCCTCTTCTGTCAGCTCCTCTTTGGTTCTCTCGTTCCAGTGGCGACTCTGACTTCCAATCCCAAGAGACCTGCTTTTTATGCAGTTTTCCCCCATTCACATAGCCTGGCTGTCAACCACACTGCAGGGTGGCTGTCCCGCCGGGACAGTCACCTTAGCCAGTCATGCTAGAGTGCAGGGAGTCTCAAAACCCTCCCTCACATCCTGTCCCCCTCAGACATTCAGGCGCCTAACGAGGGCTTCTGTGCAGAAACCCGCGAAAGGACCTCGGCAGCAGCTGAACCAGCACACGTCCCCTGTGGAGTCCCACAAGGATCCTGCGTATCGCCCACATTGTACAATGTGTTTATTAAACCGCTCTTTGATATACTTGACTATCTGGGTGTCTCTTACACCAACTATGCGGACAACACCCAGATACTCATCCCCATCACAAGCGACTATGTAACTGATACCAAAGCACTCAATGCAGTCTACACAGTCATTCAAGCCTAGATGGCACAGCATGGGCTCTGCCTTAATGATGAAAAAACAGAGTTACTCATCCTAGGCTCCCCACCAAACTTACCAAACTGGACCCAGAATACAAATCCTTTACTATTGACGGGAACATTATCAAAGTGTTCAATGTCACAAAAACACTTTGCATCTACTTAGACTCTACACTGTCTCTCAACAGGCAAACCAATGCGGTTGTTTCAGCCTCATCCTGCAAACTCATCACCACCTGCAGATCCTTCCTGACAACCGACAACTGCATGATCCTTGCCAGAACCCTCATCTTATCCAAAATCGATTACTAAAATACCCTCTACTTAGGGACTAGCCAAAGAAACTTGGCAAGCTACAGGTCACTCAGAACAATGCCATCAGGGCTGCACTTAACATACCAAGGAGATCACACATCTCTGACACAAGACGTAACCTTCACTGGCTACCTGTTGCACTTCGCATATCTCTCAAAACACTTGTTCTAACACGCAAGGCCCAGAACAACCTGGCACCTGCTTACCTGTCCACTTGCTTTTTGCGACACACCGCAACCAGACCTCTGAGGTCTGCCCATGTACACATACTGTCTATTACCAACTACAAGCTTCAGACAGCCGGAGGATCTAGCTTCACAGTCCTCGCGACTAAACTATGGAACTCCTTACCTAACACTCTAAGAACAGAGCCTTCCGTTCACTCCTTTAAAAACAAAAACAAACTTTGGCTTCATGAACTTGATGCTTCGGCCTCATCACCCTTAACCACTCAGGCTTCACGTGGGAAGGTGTAACTTGCACTAACAACCCCATATCCTTCCCTCACTAACTGTATCCAGATACACTTATTGTTGGGCACTTGCTGTAGTATACCAAATTCTCAGGATCTTCTTTTGTAACTATTTTTACATTGCTGTTGTACTTTTTATCTTGTTCTCTTATCTTAAGTTTTGCTTTCTGTATCATTATGATGTACTTTCTGGAAAGTTGTTTTTGAATGCCTGTAACCTTTTGTAACCAATCCCTTCAAATCATGCGCTCAGATGCCCCAGGGCAAGGTGCGCATTACAAATAAACAAATACAAAGTAATCAACCCCGGTTTGGCACGCAGAGAAGAACACGAGAAAGACTTTTACTAAAATAAATGGCGAATAAAGCCAGCTGGAATCATATAAAAATCTATATGGGCCAGCGGATTTAAGTTCGAGGCTACTAAGATAGCCTAAAACACTACCAGGGCTATTTAAGATAACCGCGGAAGGAAATATATGGTAGTTACCACTGCCACCAGCCAAGTCTTAATGAAAAGGGAACGAAACAATGTTCCATGAGAAACAGACAAAAAGGGAAAATAATTAACACTTTCCAGAACTCTATGTAAGATAGTTTGTAGTGGGTCTGTGAGTTTAAAAAGACTAATAAAGTCAATGGCAACTTTACATGTTTCTGGGAGACAGTAGTCAGTCCCAGTAAAATGGAGTCGGAGTGGGGAAGTCAAAAACGACAACCCTGTGTCACTGCACTGAAGGTGCTGTGTAACACACAGTAAAAAGATGATGCCTATGGAGTAGGTGAAGCTCCACAGTCCAAGAACACACAAAAATGTAAAACACACAAAGCAAAACACATGTAAGAGTGGGAAAAAAAGGCTCACACTCTTACCAGGTGAAAAAATAAATCCTAGAAATTCAGCAAAGCTGCTGAGGGACTCAGTAGATGAGGGAAATTAGCCATTTTGGAGAATTCTCCCTAACAGCAATCCATTCCATAGTCAAGCAAGGCTCACCTGTAAAAGATCAGCGCAGTGGCTCGCTGACAAAGACTGCAGTCCACTTTAGACCAGAACGACGCTTGCCTGTACTGGAGCCACAGAGCAGCTCCCTGACAGAAGCTGCAATCCTACAGACTTTAGGAACCATCACCGGAACTGGAATATTGCTATAGTGGGCTGCCATTGACAAACTTCGACTGGCCCCCTAGTGAGAATGGGGCGGGGATAAGACTCCTTTTGTTGATTGTAATACCTCCTGTGAGGAGAAGACTTGTATTAAATGGCCCAGGGAACCAGAAGGCAAGAACCAATGGAGGAAGGAGGGGGAGGATAAAGAGGGCACAGGAAACAGGAAGATATGGGTCATTCGGTTTAGGTCAGAGCAGGTGGAGGTGGAACTAGAGACCAGAAGGAGGAAGGACGGCATAGAGGTGCTTGGAGGCGATTTATAGAAAAGGTGAGGTTTTGGCTGGTGAGAGAAAGTGATAATGTGTGAGGTGTGAGTGTGGAAGTCATAGTTGCAGAGTAGGAAGTGAATCAAAGTGGTACTGAGGGAGTGAAAGGAGGGTGACTGAAGAGATGGTTGGTGTCAGGTCGTAGTGTCCGTCCACACCTAGGATCATGATGGCACCACCGACCTCCATCAGACCCTGATGTTCGTACACACCAGGGGTTGTGTTAACATGACTATCCGTCTTCCTGAGAGCACCGCCCCTGTGAGTGTTCACATGGAATGACAGAGGGCGTGGCTGAAAGGTCTGGATAGTAGCGATTCTAGCCACTGCAAGCTGCAAACAAATAAGTAACAATGCATTACTACAGAACCCTAATGGTACCACCCAATCCCACTGTAGCCCACTCCCTTCACCTACCTGTTCCAGAAATGGAAGACGAAGGAACAGGAACCAGGAGGACCAAGGAAGGAAGGGGAGCCTCAACAGGAAGTCTAGGTTCCTAAACACTCTGGAGAACAAGGGGAGAGAAAGTCCAAAGAACCAATCCAGAGTTCAGGGGGGAATAGGAAGTCCAAGGAACCAATCCAGAGATTATGAGGTAGAAAAAATCCAACATCAATCAGGGTCAGAACCAGGATTTGGCAACAGAATAGCAAAGACAAGGGAAATACCAATAAGAGTCCTAGTGAGAGGTCAGGAAATCCAACAATAGCATTGTGGCACCAAGAGGCGCAAGGCAGACAGAGTCCACAACACAGTCAGGGTCACAGAATACAGGGAAAACAAAGCGAGGAACAAAAACGGGAACTTCTACTCATGGGTCAGTTTGAGAAGCACTGCTCCGTCTCCTTCAATCCATAAAGTAGCGGTGACCACGTGACGCGCTGCAGCGAATGCCGGGTCTTGTAGTTCAGACAGCGTGTATATGCCATGGCAGCAGCATTGGCAATACCTGGGGATTTCTGACAGTTGGGGAGAAGTACTAGTGGTGTGCAGGAGGAGTAGTGGTGTGGAGGTATAGTAGTAGTGGTGGGGATGAGTAGTGTGGAGAGGGCAGAGTAGTAATAGTCCTTAGTAGTGGTGTGGAGAGGGGAGAGTAGTAGAAAGGAGGGAGAGAAAGATACCATCAGAGGGACAGCTAGTCAGAGAGACGGGAAGCAGAAGATGAAAGAGGAAGGAAGGGAAGAGAGCAGCGAGAAAGGGTCTGGGAGTGACCAAGGCGATTTGAAAGGCATTATCCAACTGTTAGGTGTCACCTAGATTGTTCCCAGAGGAAGTCTATATAGATTAGGTGCTTGCCTTTAGGCTATCATGAGAAGGTAAATAGGTTTTTGGATAGTTGTGTTATCGATCACTAGTAACAGCCGGGGTTCGAGGACGCCTGGTTTGGGATGGGACCTCCCATCTCTAAATTAGAGAGGGAGGGACGGCCATTTAGCCCTTTTATGATTGATTTAAAAATAAAACAATTGAACTACATCCAGTCCTTGATGTATTTCTGATGTCATCTGGGACAATACCCTCAAGAGGTTAAAAACAAAAAGGTGCATATCTAGCTCCAAAAACAGAAGATCTAACTCAGATATGCCTGCTCACGTTAACCAATAACCCCTCCCCCCCACCCAATGACTTATATTCTTGACTTTACATCACTTCTACCTTATGGCTAGCCCTTCCACCCCAAGGACACATTTACCCATTACCTCTGCCTGGGATCTATGAAATGTTACTTGACTTCTTCCTACGTCCACTTGTTTTATGTTTGTTGTAATATGAATAATTTGCAAACACCAGTATTTCTGCAATCAATGGTGCCTTAACAGAAACCCAACTGTCAGCTAAGATCTCTTCTACTGACTGTAACTAAGGGCATGTAACCTCATCTCATGCTTCCTATTCCTTGTATATATGTCACACTTTTGCCTTGTACCCAATGTCCTATTTTGTTTTTCCCAGGTGCTTGGAAGCAGCACCTCCCATATGTTATTACATGATATAATCCAAATAAATAAAACAAAGGTATTGTGGCGGGTCAGAAGAAGGACGTGGACAGGGTGATGACATTTCTAATGAGTGTTTTATTAAATAACAAAAACTCCTATTTTTTCCCTATTTCTATGTGGGTGTTCCCTGCCTATGTCAATAACTAAGATGCTCGTTTGTCTTCAGGAAATGTCCAAATGAATAAATCTGCTGTCCAACAACTAAGTCTAACTGACCCTACCACTATTCTAACCAACTAAGGTCAGGAGAATGCTTCCCTTCTCCTGGTTGTCTCTCCGGGCAATCAGAGATCTTGCTGATAGGATATTCTTAAATAGTCTGTTCTGACGCTCTGTATGAGTTCCTCCTTTTTCAGTTCAGTTGACCCAGTTGAGTGGATGTCTCTCTTTAAAGAGACATAACCTTATTCCTGGTAGCAACAGCATATTTTAGTTTTGCCTTCAGCTAAGTGTTTGGGTTTTATGTTATTCTTCAGGTCAGACAGTCCCATGTATGCTACCATGGGTAACGGCTTAGAGAGTTCCTCAAAGGAACAGGAGTCCTTGTCCCCTAAGACGGAGTCTCTCCCAGTGAGGTCCCACTTGCCCAAACCCGTAGGGAGGGTCTTGCGAAGCGGGCTCACCTCCCTAGCATAAAAGGGGGAGGCTTCCCCTTGCGGAGACGGGACAAATTCCCTCGATTAGTCACAGTATGTAGTTGGGAATTTCGTGTTGTGTATCCGTCGTGTTTATGTCTACCAGTGGCAAATGGGGGCTAAGAGGGGCACAGAAAGATATTTACAGAAAGATATGTACTCCATCCTTTTGCTGTGTCTGCCCATTTGCTCAGGACGTTCGGGCGAGGTTCGGGTAGGTTATATTCCCAAATTGGCCTGGAAGTAGTTCTCAATGAAACATTTAAAAACAGGGAATGGGGAATAAGCCAGTCCTGTTTTCAGTCTAACAGTAGCAATATTGTTGGATACACGCAAGGATCGTCAGGGAAGGCTTTTGGGGAACATCTAGGCTGCAAGATGGTGGATGTGAGGTTTGGCGGGTTTGGAGGGTTAGAAGGTACCTGCAAGAATAGAGAGAAGCAATAGATTGGCCTGCAGAATTGAAGTGTCAAGTGCTTTTAAAATAGGTCAAATTTAACTGATCACCTATAGTGCCTTATAATTTTTCCAATCTGTTAGAACTATTGCCACGGTATTGTTGAAGGGGGTTGGCAGAGTTAAGAAGAATGTCAGGAGGTTGTTGAGGAGGTTGGCAAATTGAAGGAGGCAGTTGGAGTACTTTTCAAAAGGAGGCAAAACGCATCAATGGGAGCAAACCAAGAAGAAAAGGGACTGGGTTAGGGGAGAGTACTCAATCTGAAGGGGGGAGGTGCATGATTGTGGCGTGGCAATGAAGAGGGCAGAACCAGCTGAGTCCGTGGGGTACTCATTAGATAGAGGGTCTATAGGGTTGGGCCTAGCACCCTACCACCCACACTTTACTACCTCCGGGACCTTACTCCATTCAGATCTCCAGACCTGAAGCAAAGGACTTAGCTAGTTGGCACCCTAGTGCACAGGGACTACCCTGGAACTGAGTAGAATTCCCGCTATTTGTTTACACTGTAGGGAAGGACTTTATAGGGAATTTGTGGCCTCCCCAAGCAAACAAGAACTTATTAAAGTCGACACTTACTCCAGGAGTGTCAGCTAAATAACCATAAAATGTCATCTTTTACAGTTCTAAAATGTTGATGAGCATTTCATTCAACATTAATATGTGCCAGAAGCATGCTTGCTTCACTTTGTATGATTAGTTATAGTTTTGGCTTGCTTATAGGAAATATGCAATTTCGCCACCTGTAGT
The DNA here is from genome assembly GCF_040938575.1 of Ambystoma mexicanum. NCBI lineage: Eukaryota > Metazoa > Chordata > Amphibia > Caudata > Ambystomatidae > Ambystoma > Ambystoma mexicanum. Next base: position 917,181,311 of record NC_090923.1, read on the forward strand.
CTACGTGCATGTAAGATCTGTGCAGAAAATATGTTCAGTGGCATAATAATGGCCTTTGATCCATGTTTTTGCACTCAGATGTACACATAAAATTAGCACGTGCTAAGAGCAGTTGCAAAAGGGGCCACATAGGAAGTACAAGTTAGCCAAATAAGCAACACCAACCCCTGAAACAACTTGCACGTTACTTACTACCAGTTAGAGAATTGTGACAGGATAAGAAACACCAAACATCCTCAGTCTGTAAATCACAGCACCGTGATTGAAGCAGCAGACGCTTCTCTTGTCATGAGGCCACTTCAGGCAATCCAGGCAGCCCAGCTCGCCCAGGTGCCCTGTTGAACCCAACCGCAACAACCCTAGCAGTAGGCAGCACATCAGCCTGCCCTCCAGCCCCTCGATCAGATCAGGAAACCCATTAGCAAGCCCTCCATCCGCCAGCCACAGCAGCACCGGGTGAGGAGTTGGGATAGGGGACGACACATTTCTTGCAGGCAAAGAGTCTACAGGTCCCAGCTAGACATGACCAACAAACATATTGACCGAACCTTCCACTTGGGCCTGCCAACAATATACACCCTCCTTGCAGAAAAGAGCAAGACACAGAGTACAATAGGCAAATAGTAAAACCCTGCCATTGAAGCTCTTCAAGGTCCTTCACTTCTATGCACTGGCACCTTCTAGCACTGTGTGGCCCTAGCATATGGTATCTGCTTTCCATGCATCCTCTTACAAGTACTAACCGTCATAATGAGACAGGTGCATGACCACATTGGCTTCCCGATGGACCTTGTTGCCATCAATCACAAAAAATCTTGCTTTTATGTCATAGTACGGTGACTCAACGTGGCGGGTTCTCTGGTTTGAGCACACGTGGTTCTTGTAGCACCTAGGACAAGAGGGCAGTGTTCTTATGGAACAGGAGTATGCAAAACTCCATCAACGTACAAATGGTCTATAATGATGGCCTGCCATTCACACGTGTGTGCGTAATTCCCTGTTCCCTCCACCCATGACTCCAAGATCCTAATTTAAAAGCAATATGCCACACATCATGGAGGGATTACGCTAACGCCAGGCATGACTATGTACATAAAACCGCACTACCTCAGAAAAACATGTCATCACAGACCCACCTTGCATATTTGCCTACCACTTAGTCAACTGTGTAAACAGCTGGGTGAGAGCACGCAGCGTTGAGGGGACACATGCTGCTGCGACACATATGACAAGATCAACACAAACGACCACACAGACACCCTACGTTTCATATCGCATGGTAATGCATTTGAGGCACATAAAACACTTCAATGGCTATCACCACATAAGCAGTATACATGTGCCCATTGACTGCAGAGTAATGGCAAGCTGTACTCCCTGACAAACACATAACTGTCACTGGTACTCCTTACACGGCAGAAAGGCATGTGCACATTCATGTTGCATGCCTACAACCCCTGGAAATACATGTCCATTCAATATTCCGCAAAAAATGTTCCATTAGAAATTACACATCCACGAGTACATGAATGATTTTCACCACCCTCTCTTCCCCACAACAAGGGACTCTGGATACCCCATACGCCCTTAGATGATGACCCCACTATGCCAGCCACTGAATACCAGGCAGCAGCACTACAATGTTTGGTGCACTCAATGCGAAACATGGGAGGGCATACATGGATAGACCAGAGAAGGGATGCCAGACAGGGACGTCATTTCACCAAAATGCCAGGGATAGCGGAAGTGACATCACACGACCCTTGACCCCCTGATGACATCACAGGACGTGATGTAATTTGACCCCACCCCGAAGTGATATCGCGGGAAGCGATGGAACACGACCTTTCACCCATTGAAAAAATAGGAAGTGGCATCACATAGCATTGTACACTACGAAAAATATGGTTACGATATCACTATAATGTGATGTACATTTCATACAAGAATGGATCACCATATGTATCGTTAAGATCAGTGTGTATAGGCCCATATTACCAAATTACTGTGAATGCAAGCAGACTTCCATCACCAAATGATAATGATGTGTTATTATATAGCACTTACTTACGCTTAAGTGCTTTATATAGAAAAAATATACACCCAATATCACCCAACCTGTGTTGGTACTCATTTATCGACCTGAGAAGGATGAAAGGCTGAGTTGATGCGTTTAAGAACAGACTACATCAGTGACTCACCCCCTGAAGAGTGCCTGAAATAAACCTTTAATGAGTCTAGCAATTATTGTATAGAATTCCAGAAAGACACATTATTTGGTATTCCTATTCTTTCTTATTAGGGTCAGTGCTGAAAGTGTTAGACTTGTGGCACTCCTGTTCTTATGTTTCTTCTTTTTTTTAAGGGGCCTGAACAAGAAAGTCAGCCACTCCAGAAATAAAGAGCCACATGGTGCTGGCCACAGCCCAGGAGCTTGCATCACAAAAAAAAACAAAAAAAAAAACGTTTTTTTTAGGGGAGAGGATGTGGTTTTTTAGAGGTCGCAAGGGAGACCTCAGAGGTCGCAGTTGCGACCTCTGGCGACCCCTAAATGAGGTCCCTGATGCCAGATTGTGGCCTGTGCGGTATGCTGCGCTACATCATCATACAGTGCACTGGGCTCACGAAGAAGAGGAGGAGGAGGAGGATTTAGATCACCGTGCCAATTGGCAGGCAAATGGGCCTGGACATGGACACTGAACATCTGGCAACATTGATGGTATTGTGCTGCATGAAGAAATCATCAGCATTTTCTTCAGAGAGAGGTGAGTGCATAACTACAACATATAACATAGCCACCCTCTTCCCCTTGACGTTTCAGTGAAAACGCATGAAATCAAAAGACATATGTAATTTAACAAACTCAACATTAATTTCAACTTGAGTCGTGGGATGTTGAAGCAGCTTCAGCGTGTGTTTAAAACAATTGAGGGTCCGGGGGCATATAAATAAACTCCAGTGACCAAGGGGGTCAAAGACAATCCAGAGTGAGGGGGAAAAGAGGGGGGGTCTAACCAAACCTAAATAGAAAGTCCAGCATGGAAGGGGCAAAAAAGAAATGTCAGGTAATGAAAATGGGACACAGAGGGAGAATTCATTTTACCTCCATTGGGCATGAGCTTAGGGACCGTGGTGGAGGTATAAGGGCCTTCAAACAGCTGTCATCTGTGGTGTGCAGATCGGATGGGAGATTGGTGTTCAGAGGCAGCTGCAGAGATGGTGGTTGAGGGAAAAGGTGGAATAACTCCTCATAAAACTACTGCATTTCGGAAAGGGACTGCACAATGCAGGTCCGCAACCCAGCCAAGGCAGCCTATGACTGGGTGCGCTGTGCTGCAGGCTGGCCTCCACATTCCAGTGGCTTTTGGAGAGATTGGAGCGGGTTCTGGCCTGAACTGCTGCAAAGGAGACATCAGATGTGCAGGTTGCACAGCCGCTTGGCTGTGCCTGGAGGGCTGCTCCCAGGCTAGGGAAGCCTCCTCAGGGTTCTGCAGCTGCTGCAACAACAGCCACATGCTGCAGCAGCTTTTACACCTGCCTCCATGTGTGCCTCCAGTATGGACTCCACCAACTCCTCCCTCAGCTGGTTGTTGGTGTGCAACTGGTACTGCATAGCCTTCAGGGACTGATGCATCTCTCCCAGGATCTCCATCATCAGGGAACAGAGTACCACCAATTTCCTAACATTCTTCTCTGCTCATGCCTGGGCTCCCTGCCTCCCTCTTAAATGCTTGCTACACTGTCAGAAAAGTGTAAATTAAGCGACAGGGTTGTCAGTGTTAGGATGGTGGGTTCTTAAACGGGTGTCTCTTTCTCAAAATGTTGGCCGTGCTTGCTTGTCTTATGGGTTTGTCATCATCTCCATCATCCACCCCATCTCCCTCATCATGACGGTTATAATTTTTGCCTTTTGATGGCATCGAAAGGCATTACTTGGCATGTGACAAGAGCACATGGGAACTGAAATACATTACCAGCAATCAGATCAGAGTCAGATGTGTCATCACTAGCTCTGTTCCCCTCATTGCTCATTTAAGGGAGTAAGTGTGATCTACTGAAATGGCGACTTTCCAGTGTCGAGCAGCCATGTTTTACTCCAATATGGCAGCAGACAAGGGCATGCAAAACTACTTCAAGGACACGTTTAGTTGTTTCAATAGACTGTATTGTTTTGCATTTTTAGTTTATTAAAACTTTTAGTAATCCTATCCATTATCATCCATATTAGAAAACACATTCAATCATTTACGATCCTCTAGTCCCATACATTCTTTATGAAACTTAACTGCTGCAATACCTTCCGGTGACAGAGTAGCAGCACATCCCAAGAATTGTTCAACATATTTTGTCCTTTGCATAGTTAGACCAGGACAAAACATAAATATGTGTTGCAGGTTTTCTAGGACTCCATCTTCCTTACAAAATCTGGACACCAAATCTCTGGGACCACTAACAGTTCTCACTGAAATAATCTCTTTAATGTTATTGAGATTCAGGGCCTGATTCACAGAAGTGTTTTATAATGGCGCAATCTCATAGGAAAATGCTCTGTGAATCAGGCCCATAGTCTGAATATTATAAAAAGAGCCCTAAAAACTAATATGCATGGATCCCAAGGCTCCCAAGGCTCTAGATTCATTAGCTAGATTTCGAAAACGTTTATACATGTTTGCCTCTGTACACGTTAGCATCCAGTAAGTCTCTCGCAATTTGCGCTTAGCCTTATCAGGATTGAAACATATATCTTCAGCACAGATGTTTAACTGGTCCACCAGCCCTCTACATTCAGTGTGCCACCTCACCACTGCGTTATTGAAACCACTTTCCAACTCTGCTTTAATTAAGGCCAGTATAGGGGCACTTCTCTCTCTGGTACAATTTCCAAAGAATGTCATAATTGTCCACTGGACCATTGCTTTCAGGGAGGTTTGCCCCAGCTCGCTTCTGATCACCTGTATTGGCACAGATCGCGGGAGTCCCATGACTATTTTCCAAACGAGTCCTTCCAAATATTGGAAAGCATAGTAGTGAGTCCGAGTCATATGTCAAAATTGGGACAGCTTTTGCTTTATAGAATTCTAGTAATGGCAACATCGTGTAGCGACAAAATCTCAGTCTCAAAACCATGGCTTGATTTGCCAACATTACAGCTTTCCCTTTTAAGATTGCACAATGATGTCCTTCGACTGCACTTTTATTGATTTTCATCCCGAGGTATTTGAAAGAGTCCACGTTTTCTTTTACTTTTGTATCTAAATACCATTTAGGTATCAATGTTCTCTTTCCCCTTTTCTAGAGTCAAAATCTTAATTTTGCATAAGTTTATTTGGAGGTCATTCAGAGTTGCATATTCGGATAATCTTTTCAACTGTTTTTGGAGTCGAATTAGAGTGTAATCTAGTAGGACCAAGTCATCTGCGTAAAGTAGGCGACTCACCCTTGATCCTCCAATTTTCTGTGAAAAAGACCTGGTTTCCTCCATACATGGGCCAGGTCAGAAATATATAAATTGAAAGGGCGGGTGCCAAAGGGCATCCTCGCTTCACTACTCGACCAGTTGGTATCTTTTCAGTTAGCGACTTCCCAACATTCAGGCGCACTCTCAAGGCAGTGTCTGAGTGCAGCACCTTTAGCTGGTCGACCATGTCTTCTGGGCAATTCCAAATGATAAGTTTGGTTCATAGTCATTGCCTGTTGATACTGTCAAAAGCTTTGGCAAAATCCACAGAAGCCAAATAGATTTTACTGTCAGATCTTAAAACTCTATCCTACAAGAGAGATAGAATGAAGATTGGTGGAGTTGTCCCAAGGCCCTTCTTCATGAGACCAGAGATTCAATCTTTTTAGCAAAAGCGATGCGTATATCTTGCCGATTACATCTAAGAGGGCAATAGGGCGATAGTTGTTTGGGTCCCCCCTACTGCCACTCTTAAGAATAGGTACCACGTTTGCAGACTTCCATGAGATCGTGATGTGCTTTAGCACCTTGAAGCATCTGTTCTGCTAGATGGAATTACCAGTAAAATACTTCGGACCCAATAACCGGACAGACTCAAGGGAGATGGTCAAATACTGCTTCAATCTCAAGAAGTAAAGCAGCGCGAATAAACACTCATCAATTCGACTCATGCAAGATCACACTGTCTTATTATTTATTTGTAGCTTATATAATGCTAGATGCGTCATCTATGATGTCATCATCCGTGGCAAACTTCAAAAACCTATTGAGGGGAAGGATTGGATTAGTGGATCATGTATACTTATAGAAATTGTGTGTGTTAGTTCCTCTTTGGTGGTCTCTTTTCGGTGAGACACATCCTGAGCTACTTCTAATCACATGGTGTAGGGTACTCGTCATAGCAGAAAATGTGGCAGCAGACTAATACTTTGCAACATTGTATATAAAAGTGCATGGCAGGCTATTCTAATTGGTTGGCAACCCAAATCCACCCTTGGACATTCGGCTTGTTAGTAGCATGTACATAGAAACGAAAACCAGGTGGTTGGAGATACGTCAGCTCTTCCTTTGTTTCCCAACTAGGCCACCTCTCTCATTGGAAGGCCTCATGCCAGTGTCTTCTGTTTGAAGACTGAACTTGCCAGTCTGCAATGTCTCGGGACATTCGAGGAAGTGTAGGTACACCGCTATTTTAGTTGCAGGCCTAATGAATAGCCCTTGTTTGCAAGCTCCTCGTCATGTGAAATTGTCCATATCGACGGTGCTTTTAACATCATTTGATTCCATTTATACTAGGTGCAGTTCTCCTTAAAGGTCATTTTAGCCTTTAGAGACTTGCTCGCTCTAGCCCATATTGACTCTGCCTTTTAATCATCCAATAATTGGCATCAGTAAATGTTCTTGTTTCTCCTAATCTTTGGGAAATACGTCCTTGCGCATGGTCTGCTCATAGACTCCCTTTGTGCTTTTCCTTCATCTTTTGAAATAGCATCCTTGGTTCAAAGCCAATGTGCTCCCCTATTTCGCAAGGAAAACAGCTTTTTCATCATCTTTCCACATTAAAACTCTGGGCTTGTATTTTTCTGTAGTTGGGTTGATTGACATGAGCCGTTGTCCATTTTGTTCTAATGGTAGTCCTAAACGTTGAATATATACCTCTCATAAGCAAACTTCTATGTGTTCTTTCTACCTTGCGTTTCAGTGTATTTACAGTTATTGACTAGTGCACATTTCATTGTTTGTATTTGTAAATACTGCATCATGCTGTACATGTCTCTATTAGTGCTTCAGTTACATCGTCATTCTTAAGTATTTTCATATTGTTTCAACATAGGTTCATATATCGTCTTTGGGACATTCTTTTACTGTCATGAAACTTTTAACGTACAACCATGTCACGCACCATTTTATTTATGGCTGCCTTTCAACAACTCGGCAAGGGGCATTCTTCTTGATAGTTTTGCTCCATTGCTTGAACATGAGGGTATCTTCTGAATGTCTTCCCGAGTGCATATCGTCTTTCATATAATCCACGAGGTACAGACATATCGCATAAACCTGTGCATGGGTTCCCAATTGTGGCTCCTCGTCGGTCATTCCAATAGGGTGGGGGAGAAATGCCGTTGACTAAGGAGAATGCTGTAACGCTCACCTGATTCCCACGGAGGCACGGGTCTTGGCAGGAAGGTGTCTGTGACTCGAAAAGTGATGTGCAGGACTCGATTGCCTTCTGGGGTCGAACCTCTTCGCACTGTGTGTCGGACTCGAAGAGTGATGTTTCTGCAGGTGAAAGAATATGGGAGTTAATGATCTGGATTGTGGAGTGTCCCTCTCTCTCTCTCTCTTCCCAGCTTTTCCGTAGAGCCCCCAGGTCAACTTGCTCACCTTAAATAGGTGAATGCTGGACTCTCCATCTGCATCTGATGCAGGGTGCCGTTGCCAGTTCCTTCACTGGTGAAACGTAGGCCTCTTGAATTCAGAGGATGATTACCGTCGTTATTTGCACGAGCGGTGAGTTTCTGGACACCTTTTAGTCTTTATAGTCTTTTGGTGCGTGGCACTTTAATATCAAATAAGACTCGTATAATACTTTTCCCCTTTTGTCTTGCAGGACTCTCGAGATGGAAGATGGAGTGAAGCGCCTGGAACTTCGTAAGTAAGGCAAGCGCTCTAATGGTCTTTTTCCTTGCAGCCTTGTTCGTGCTGAAGAGACGCCGGAGTATCCGCAGGCGTTCTATTGCGACGAGCGCGGAGGGCGCGTAAGTAAATACCTGTCTTTGTCTCCTTTTTTTGTCTTTCAGATGCTAGACAGCAGCGCCGGAGTTCGCGGAATGCCAGTAAGTAAGTACAATGCTTTTGTTTTCACAGGCGGCGATGCAGAATGAAGGATTCCGGAATTCACAGCGTGCCGGTAAGTATGGCAATGCTTTTGTCTTTGCAGGTGGAGATGCGGCGTGATGAAACGGCCGCAGCCGATGGATCAGGTGAGTAAGCACTGCGTGTAAAGTTCGCCTTGCTAACCTGTTGTTTCTTGTCTTTGCAGGTGCTGATGTTGTCTGGATGCAGAAATGGTAAGTAGGATTCTTGCAGGTTCAGGATCGGAAGAAGAAAGGCCGGAGCAGACTCGGTGAGCGTTCTGCTGCAGATGCAGAATAACGCGAAGCACGCTTGATCTATCGGGTGTGGTTTAAATAGCCTTGGAGTGATGAGGCGTCTTCTTCCATGGCCCCGCCTAGGTAAGAAAAGAGTTCCAGTTTCCAGAAGAGTTCCAGTGCTGTATCCAGGGAGTAGAGCTGCCCCACCCAGGTAAGAAAGTAGTTCCTGTTCACAGATGGCTTCTAAGTGGCTGGTAAGTAAGCAGCATGGTCTGCTGCAGGTAAGTCCACCCAAGCATCTTCACACCTATTATGAGCCCGGCGCTTCCAGTGCCGGGACCGATGGTTTAGATGAGCCTGGTGCCACCGGCGCCAGGACAAGGTCCAAAAGGTCCCAGTGGGGACCGGCTGGTGCCTAGGATTAGGGTTAGGGGCCTGCTTCCAAGGACGTTGGGCTGGTCCTGGCTCCTTGGAAGCAGTGATCATGACAGTACCCCCCCTCAAGGCCCCTCCTAAGCGTGTCTTCTCCGGGGGTTTTGGCTTGTCGGGGTGATTCAAATGGAATTTCTTGACCAGACGAGGTGCGTGGACATATTCTGAAGGTTCCCAAGACCTTTCCTGGGGGCCGTAACCCTTCCAATCAACCAGGTAATATAACTTAGATTTGGAGATTTTGGAGTCTAGGATGTTCTTTACTTCGAATTCAAGTTCTCCATCTACTAAAACCGGTTCTGGGAGTTCAGTCAATCGGGTTTCTGGTTGTACTGGTTTTAATAAGGAGACATGGAATACTGGATGTATTTTCATATGCGTAGGTAATTTCAATTTGACAGCCACCGGATTAATTATGGCAGATATGAGATAGGGTCCAAGGTATCTCGGGATGAAGGTGCGGGGTCCCTTTAGAGGCAGGTGCTTAGTGGATAGCCAGACCTGATCTCCTACAGCGTAGTGAGGAGCCTCTTTACGGTGTCGATCTGCTCCTCTTTTGAATTGAGCTTTAGCTCTTTGCAGATGGGCAGAGGTTTCCTTAAAAGCACGGGTGATCTCCGAGTGCAAGTGGTCCACAGCAGGTGCTTCGAATTCTTGGGGAGGATCCAGGTTAGAGGTTCTAGGATGGTGTCCGTATAATAGGAATAAGGGAGTCTTCCCTGTTCCAGAATGAATCGAATTATTGTAAGCGTATTCAGCGATCCAAAGAATATCCTTCCAGGGGTTTTCAGTTTGTTGGAGCATGCAACGTAGATATTGCTCTAGAGTCTGATTTGTCCTCTCGGTTTGTCCGTCAGTTTGGGGGTGGTGACTAGTTGAAAGTCTTACATCAATTTGGGCTAGACGACAGCAACTGCGCCAGAAGTGGGAGATGAATTGACTTCCCCTATCGGAGACTAAAACCGAGGGAAAACCGTGTAGCCGAACAATATTTTCTAAGAATTCTTGGGCCAATACTGAGGCTGAAGGTAGACCCTTCAGGGGAATGAAGTGAGCATCTTGGAGAATAGGTCCACGACTACTAAAATGGTAGTATACCCCGAGCATGGAGGTAAGTCTGTGATGAAATCCAGGGACAGGGTATGCCATGGACAGGGAGGGATGTCTAGTGGCTGTAAAAGGCCGGCTGGTTTCTCCCTCTGACTTTTATTCTGGGCACACACACCGCAGGAGATTACAAAGTCTCTAATATCCTTCTTCCATGACGGCCACCAGAAATGTCTTTTAATCTTTTCCATGGTTTTAGTAATGCCAGGGTGACCCTCCATTAGAGAATCGTGATAACAGGAGATTACTTGTTTTTGTATTTTCTCACAGGGTAAGTGCAATCGTCCTCAGAAATATGGTAGGTCTTGATCCACTGAGAATTCTTTCCCCTTTAATTGCCAATCTTGTAAATCGCCCGGAGTTAGGAGTGATTTAACCGTGGTCTTGATGTCTTCAAAAGATTGAGCGCTGACCAAACCCAAAATCCTTTGTTCTGGGATTATGGGTATTGGTTCTGGATTGGTCAAATGTTCATCTACTCCCATCCGGGAGAGGGCATCTGCTTTTCCGTTCTTACTGCCTGGTCGATAAGTAATTATAAAGTCAAATTCTGCTAGAAACAGAGCCCAGCGAAGCTGTCTGGAAGACTGAGCTTTGGCTGTCTTTAGATATTGTAAATTGCGGTGATCAGTCATTACGGTGACTGTGTGTCTGGCTCCTAGAAGATAATGCCGCCAGGCTTTAAAGGCCGATCTGACGGCCAAAAGTTCCTTGTCTGTAATTGAATAGTTGATCTCGGGAGGCGAAAACTTGCGGGACCAAAAGGCAACAGGATGTAGTTGGTGTGTGACCGGATCTCTTTGTGATAGAACTGCCCCCATAGCAAGACTAGAAGCATCCGTTTCCACGATGTAGGGGAGTTCTGGGCGAGGATGTTTTAGAACAGGCGCAGAAATGAATTTAGCTTTTAAGTTCTGAAAGGCTTGTTCTGCTTCAGAAGACCACGCAAAACGTTTGTTCTTTGTCAACAGAGCGGTGATGGGCTGGACTATCCGAGAAAATTCAGGAATGAATCTGCGGTAAAAGTTAGCGAAGCCTAACATGCTTTGAACTCCTTTTATAGAGGTTGGTGACGGCCACTTGATGATTGCATCAACTTTCTTTGAATCCATATGGACTCCGTTAGGTGACAGTATGAATCCCAAGAACTCGACTTCCGTTACGTTGAAAACGCATTTCTCAAGCTTAGCAAAAAGATTATGTTGACGCAATCTCTCGAGAACCTTTTTAACGTGTCTCTGATGTTTCTCTTCTGATGATGAATAGACGAGGATGTCATCAATGTAGACAACAACACACACGTCTATGAGTTCTCTAAGGACATCATTCATAAAATATTGGAAAGCAGCAGGAGCATTACACAGTCCAAAGGGCATCACTTGATATTCGAATAGCCCGTACTTGGTGCGGAAGGCCGTTTTCCATTCATCGCCCTCTTTTATCCGTACCAAGTGGTAGGCTCCTCTGAGGTCCAACTTTGTGTATATACATGAGTCTTTGACTTGGTCCAGGAGTTCAGGGATCAAAGGTAACGGGTATCTGTTTTTAACAGTGATCTGATTCAGGTCGCGGTAATCTATGCAAGTCCTAAGGTCTCCTTCCTTTTTCGGGACGAAGAATAAAGCCGATGAAGCTGGAGATTTTGAAGGACGGATAAACCCGTTAGCTAGGTATTGGTCCAGATATTATCTGAGATGAAGATTCTCTGGCTCGGTGAGAGCATAAATTCTGCTGCAAGGAGGAGTTGTTCCGGGTATCAGATCTATTTGACAGTCGTAAGACCTATGAGGAGGCAGGGTGTTAGCTTGATCCTTCCGGAAGACGTCTTGGAATTCCTGGTATTCGGGAGGTAATTTGGGAACCTCCTCAGAAGAAATTGCCGCCAGTGAAACATCAGGCCGAGGATAACAAGTGGTAAAACACTCTGGAAACTGAACCGTCTTTGCTCGCCAATCGATCTGAGGATTGTGCTTCTCCAACCAAGGGAATCCCAGAATGATCTGGAACTGAGGGGCCTTGATTACATCGAACACGATTCTCTCCTGGTGTCCATCTTGACTCACTAGCGTCACTTCTTGGGTGGCGTGCGTTACTGGTCCGGAGGCTATCTCCGTGCCATCCACAGTAGTGATGACGTCTTTTACTGCCTTAGGGACAAGGGGTAGATTCATCCTTGATACCATTTCACGGTCCACATAATTACTGATTGCTCCGCTGTCGATATAAGCTTCAATTGCATGCAAACGATCCGGACGTTCGGGACTAATGAGGACCATGGGTATCACGAAATGCGAGGTCACGGGACAGATCTTAACGCTCGGCAAGAGGACCTCTACTCTTGTCGGGCGAGGTCGTTTCCCTGTTCAGAATTTGTGGTACAGGTATCCGCGGCTCCTACAGCCTTCTTAGCTGGTTTCACTGGACAGTCCCGAAGAAAGTGTCCTGAGTTTCCGCAATAGAGGCATAGTTGCAGCTGCCTTCTTCTTTCCCGCTCTTTCTGGGTTAAAGGTCCTTTCATGCCCCCTATTTGCATGGGTTCCACAGTGTCAGTTCCCTTAGTAGAGGTCTGTGGTTTAGAAAACACTCGGGTATCAAATCTGGAACGATCTGCCTTCCTGTTCTGTAGTCTGTGGTCCAATTGGACAACTAAGACAATATAGTCAGAACATTCTTGTGGAGGATTCACAACTTGCGCTAACACATCCTTGAGCTCTCCACGCAGGCCTCTATAGAAAAGCGTTATTCTCTTATCCTCGGGCCATTGTGTTTCCACTATGAGTCTATTGAAGGAGGCTATATAAGTCAAAAGGTCTTGATTACCCTGTCGTAATGAAAGAAGTTCATTGTCCAAGGCCTGCCCTTGTGCATGTCTTGCAAACAGTTTCTCCATGCTGGACTGGAAGGCCTGAAAATCGTGTAAAACCGGATCATCCTGGGTGACTAAAGGGATCAACCAATCTGCGGCGCTGCCACTGAGATAAGAAAGCACGAAAGCCACCTTGGTCTGGTCTGTTGGGAATGCAGCTGGTCGACATAAGAAGTGTAGGCGGCACTGGTTGATGAACACTGCGAATTTCCTTGGATCACCAGAAAAGCGTTCGGGCGGAGCCAAGGGGACATTACCGGGCAGATTGATTTGCACTGGATTTGAAGATGATGCAGAAGGATAACTTCCTCCTGGGACGGGCAAAGGTGTCTGTCCTGCCTGCGTTTGTAGCAACTGCCTAGCAAGGTCCTCTGTTCGCTCCTTGGAAATTATTAGTTCTCTTCTCAGAGAGTTTGTTTCCTGACGAGCTGCATGTACTTCTGCTCTTAATTCCCCGAGCAACTGGGCTAATTGATCGGTGTCTGAGGTTTCCATTGCGCCTGGGTAGGAGTTTTGTGGTGGGCTTCGCGTTCTGTAACGCTCACCTGATTCCCACGGAGGCACGGGTCTTGGCAGGAAGGCGTCTGTGACTCGAAAAGTGATGTGCAGGACTCGATTGGCTTCTGGGGTCGAACCGCTTTGCACTGTGTGTCGGACTCGAAGAGTGAGGTTTCTGCAGGTGAAAGAATATGGGAGTTAATGATCTGGATTGTGGAGTGTCCCTCTCTCTCTCTCTCGTCCCAGCTTTTCCGTAGAGCCCCCAGGTCAACTTGCTCACCTTAAATAGGTGAATGCTGGACTCTCCATCTGCGTCTGATGCAGGGTGCCGTTGCCAGTTCCTTCACTGGTGAAACGTAGGCCTCTTGAATTCAGAGGATGATTACCGTCGTTATTTGCACAAGCGGTGAGTTTCTGGACACCTTTTAGTCTTTATAGTCTTTTGGTGCGTGGCACTTTAATATCAAATAAGACTCGTATAATACTTTTCCCCTTTTGTCTTGCAGGACTCTCGAGATGGAAGATGGAGTGAAGCGCCTGGAACTTCGTAAGTAAGGCAAGCGCTCTAATGGTCTTTTTCCTTGCAGCCTTGTTCGTGCTGAAGAGACGCCGGAGTATCCGCAGGCGTTCTATTGCGACGAGCGCGGAGGGCGTGTAAGTAAATGCCTGTCTTTGTCTCCTTTTTTTGTCTTTCAGATGCTAGACAGCAGCGCCGGAGTTCGCGGAATGCCAGTAAGTAAGTACAATGCTTTTGTTTTCACAGGCGGCGATGCAGAATGAAGGATTCTGGAATTCACAGCGTGCCGGTAAGTATGGCAATGCTTTTGTCTTTGCAGGTGGAGATGCGGCGTGATGAAACGGCCGCAGCCGATGGATCAGGTAAGTAAGCACTGCGTGTAAAGTTCGCCTTGCTAACCTGTTGTTTCTTGTCTTTGCAGGTGCTGATGTTGTCTGGATGCAGAAATGGTAAGTAGGATTCTTGCAGGTTCAGGATCGGAAGAAGAAAGGCCGGAGCAGACTCGGTGAGCGTTCTGCTGCAGATGCAGAATAACGCGAAGCACGCTTGATCTATCGGGTGTGGTTTAAATAGCCTTGGAGTGATGAGGCGTCTTCTTCCACGGCCCCGCCTAGGTAAGAAAAGAGTTCCAGTTTCCAGAAGAGTTCCAGTGCTGTATCCAGGGAGTAGAGCTGCCCCACCCAGGTAAGAAAGTAGTTCCTGTTCACAGATGGCTTCTAAGTGGCTGGTAAGTAAGCAGCATGGTCTGCTGCAGGTAAGTCCACCCAAGCATCTTCACACCTATTATGAGCCCGGCGCTTCCAGTGCCGGGACCGATGGTTTAGATGAGCCTGGTGCCACCTGCGCCAGGACAAGGTCCAAAAGGTCCCAGTGGGGACCGGCTGGTGCCTAGGATTAGGGTTAGGGGCCTGCTTCCAAGGACGTTGGGCTGGTCCTGGCTCCTTGGAAGCAGTGATCATGACAAATGCATCCACTTGCCTTCTGCAGGGACATCTTGGACAATTGTTATGTTCCCTAATATCAGACATATCAATGAGGCCCATTAAATTGGATGTTCCTTTAAGATCATATTTGTGAGACCGCCTGGGCCTGGGGCACGCAAGAAATTGGCTTGCTTAATAAGATTGACAATGTCTTCAAGATCGTATTTTATTATCCACATTGGTCTTATTTTGTGGGTTGTCGCTTTGTTTGATACCGGTTCAGCATACAGATTTTTAAAGTGCTTTATCCAATCCGCGTCTGTTAAACAATTGATTTGCTCCTGGCCGTTAGCCGTAGATTTGGTAAGGTCCCAGATTTCAGTCCTTTTTGTAATTGCCTTTATAATTTTTTCAGCATCCTGCTGAATTATCACACTCCTATGCCAGATCAGTCAGTTTTTATAATATTTTTTAAAATGTGTAATGGTTGTTTCTAATGGATTGTGTCCTCCCACGTATTCCTCATTTTAGATAATCTGCCAGTTTGCTGCTTCTTTCTTCTGAATTTTTTTTCGCCAGAGGGCGCTGTGCTCGAGGCCACGTAGCTTTAGTCCCTCAAGTGTCGACGTCATCCGCCGTATAAAGGGCTTGAGCACGCCCGTTGGTCTCAGTTCTGTTTTTCCGAGCTTCTGCTTCGTGTTTCGAAACGGCGCGTCAGTTCTTTAATTGAAAATGTCTTCATCTTCAACTCCTCCCACACCAAAGATGCGTTTTAAAAAGTGTCTAAAGTGCGGAAGGAAGATGTCCATTACGGATCCTAACCGCAATTGCCTTTGGTGCCTCAGCCCTGACCATCGGGTCGACGAGTGAGGTTCGTGTCAGACGATGTCGAATAAGGCTCCCAAAACGACATTTATGGCTAAACCTAGGTCAATGCTGCCACCTTTACCAGAAAAAATCTTCCATCCTCAGCCCAGGCAGGAATTGTTTTAATCTATGTCTTCTATTTTTGAAGAACAATCTTCTGATGAAGAAATTACATCAGATGGTGTTAGATTTGGGAGAAGTTCCTGAAGAATTAATAATAATAATAATAATAATAATAATAATAATTTGGCACTTATATAGCGCTACGGACCCTCAGGTATCTGAGCACTGCTTATTATTACCCACGGTGTGTGGTGCTCATTTATCGACCTCGGAAGGATGAAAGGCTGAGTTTGGCCCTGCCGGGATTCGAACCTGCGTTAGCTCTACTCGCTGTGCCACTTGACCGGCTGTAGACCCAAGTACCACGATGGTCAACCTTTACGACTGCCTACAATCGGCCAGTGGCCTAGATACCTCACCTGAGGTAGAATTTGAAAGACCAGACCCTACTGACCACGCAGAATCTGGGTATAGGAACCTCATGGGAAGAGTCATCGACTTCATGGGGTGGAAGAGTTACGACCAGGATGACATGACAGATATTATTGATGAAGGACCTCAGAAGGATCCGATCCTTCCTTTCTACAAAGCTCTACAAAAGAGTTATGGCAAATTGGGAAATCCCAGAATCTTTACCAGCTGTAAATAAAAAAATTATGGGAAAGTATAGACCTTCACCTTCAGATCCAGAGTATCTGTCTAAGCAGCCCTCACCTGAGAGCTTGGTGATTCAAGCTGCGACTGCAAATAAGCAATCAGCTTATACCTCCATGCCCCCTGACAGGGACGATAAAAAGATTGATGCTTGGGCGAGGAAAGTGTTCACTTTGGGCAGTATGGCCCTTAAATCTACTAATGTGACATGTATGTTTGCTAGATTTACATACACCCTGTGGGACTGCTTGAATGCAGCGGCTGATCACATCCCGGAGGGTGAGGAACGGGATGGTTTCCTGGCGATAGTAAGAGATGGAAAGGAGGCTATGGAGGAGTGCCTCAAGTCAGGACTGGACACTGCTGATAGTGTGAGCAGGTCCATGGCGGCTAGCACGGTTTTACGCAGATTTGCTTGGCTGAGAAAATCTGGCTTTGCATCTGATGTACAGTCCAGGTTACTCAATATGCCCTTTGACGGCTTGAGGCAGTTCGGCAGCAAAGCGGACGAGAGCTTGGAGAAGCTGCAGACCTCGAAAGCGGCAGCAAAATCACTCAGCGCCGCTATAAGACAGCCTCAACAACACTCTTACGCAGGCTCATCTTCCTGGAAGGGTTGCCCTTTTCACTTCTATTCCTCCTTTGGAAAAGGGAGGGGAAATGGCCAGTCAGAAAGGCCAACAGAGAAAACTCTTTCGTGGTGGAAAAGGGAGAGGTGGTAGATCAGCCACAGCAGTGGCTACTACCAACCTCTGCCACTGCTGCAGCCGCTGCAAAGCCATTTTGAGGTCTTAACCCACAAAACCCCGGTGGGAGGCAGAATCACTCGGTATCTGGATGACTGGCGGGGCATTATGTCAGATGCCTGGGCACTAGAGATAGTGACCCATGCTTTCTGCTTTTCTTTTCATCAAAAACCTCAAGATCATCCACCGGGAGCCAATTCTGTAAAAGTTCCTCTCCGCTCCTTGCACCTGTAGCGGAGAGGAACAAGGGTTGGTACTCCCCTTATTTTCTCATCCCCAAAAAAGACAGAGGGTTGAGACCCATCTTGGACTTAAGAAACTTGAACAAGTTCCTCAGGAAGGACAAGTTCAAGATGGTGACCCTTTCTGAAATCCTTCAGGCTCTTCAGCTTCAGGACTGGCTGGTTTCATTGGACCTTCAGGATGCTTACTTTCATGTGCCAATCCATCTCAAGCACAGAAAGTACCTGAGGTTTGCAATTGGCGGATCACACTATCAGTTTCGAGTTCTGCCATTTGGGCTGACCTCCGCCCGAGGGTTTTCACCAAGCTGATGGCTGTAGTGGCAGCGAGTCTCAGGAGAGGAGGGATTCATGTCTACCCTTACTTGGACGATTGGCTAATCAGGGCGAGTTCACCCGAATGAGCCCAGGAACATTTGACCATGACCTGCCACTTCTTACACAGACTGGGCTTCTTCCTCAATTACAAGAGGTCACAAATGATTCCAAGGCAAACACTCCAATTCATCGGCACAGTCCTGGATGCTACCTCAGGGAAAGCCTTGCCTCCCGAGGAGAGAGCTCACCACATTCTGCAGATGGTAAGGAAGTTTCAAAATGCCCAACATCTACCGGCTTACGACTTTCTAAGGTTGCTAGGCCTCATGGCATCCTGCATTTTTCTGGTGCCAGAGGCTCGACTGAGGATGAGAACCCTTCAATGGGCCCTCAGGGCTCAATGGTCCCAGTTTTCAGGGGGGATGTCAGATTTTCTGCAAGTCTCGGCCAAAGTAGCTCAACATCTTCTATGGCGGGCTTGCAAGGTGAATATCCTCAAGGGGGAACAGTTTTGGCAATCACGGCCAGAGATAACGGTAGTGATGGACGCCTCACTCACGGGGCGGGGAGCCCACACCAGCAATCTGACAATCAGCGGTTGTTGGTATCCATCAGAGTCCAAACTACACATCAACCTTTTGGAGCTGAGGGCAATCAGACTAGCGCTGAAGGCCTTCCTGCCCTCAGTACAGGGAAAGAATGTCCTAATAATGATGGACAACACAGTGGCCATGTATTACCTCAACAAAAGAGGAGACGTAGGATCACTCCCACTGTGCAGAGAAGCAATGCAGATCGGGTTCTGGGCAATGCAAGAAGGAATCTCTTTATCAGCAATTCATCTAGCCGGAGAGAAAAACAGCGGCAGATGCTCTGAGCAGGCAGGGCACAGTCTCCCATGAATGGGAACTAGCTCAGAAAGTCCTTCAAGAGATCTTAGCCCTTTGTACCAACCGAAAGTGCGAACTGTACTGCTCAAGGGAATTTCCCCCGAGAGGAGCTCTAGGGGACATTTTTGTGGTGGACTGGATATTTCCACTCCTATACGCGTTCCCTCCAGTCCCCGTGATTCCTCAAGTAATCAGGAGGTTAAGTTCAGGAAAACCATGATCCTAATTGCCCCAGATTGGGCCAGGAGAACGTGGTACCCGAACCTTCTGGACATGTCCATCTGCCCTCCAATACGTCTTCCACAAAGAGATGACCTCCTCTCGCGAAGGGAAGGTCAAGTTCTCCATCCAGAGGTCAAAGCTCTCAGCCTTCACGCTTGGCTTCTGAGAGGCTGAGGTATAAGGATTGGGACCTTCCGGACGACATTATGGAAATTTTGCTTTCGGCTAGAAGGCCAGCAACAAAATCCTTGTACCGGTGTCATTGGAAGAAATTCAGTAACTGGTGCAGGGATAAGAATGTGGATCCTTTTCAATGTAGCACTCCCATGGTGCTTTCCTTTCTTTTACATTTGGCCAACTCGGGGCTCCAAGTTGGTACTATTAGTTGGTACTATTAAAGAATATTTAGCAGCGCTATCTATCTTCAAGCGCTCCTCAGAAGAAGTTTCATGTTTTAAGATGCCTTTAGTTGTCCAATTTCTTAAAGGGTTAACAAAATGTGTTCCCTCCTACACCTTTTCAGGTTCCCATTCTGGACTTAAATTTAGTATTACAATTTCTTATATGTACCCCTTTTGAGCCTTTACATTCTTGCCCTTTAAGGCTCCTAACTTTTAAAACTATTTTACTAGTGGCTTTAACTTCAGCCCGCAGGGTGAGTGAGTTGCAAGCGCTCTCTTGTAAGTCTCCTCACACTATTTTCCACAAAGATAAAGTTATTTTGAAAGTCAAACCCTTTTTCTTACCTAAAATAGTTTCAGATTTCCATCTGTCACAAAAGATTACTTTACCTTCCTTTTACCCTCCTCTGCACGCTAGTAAAGAGGAGGAAAGGTTCCACAGGCTGGACCCTAAAAGGGCTCTCAGCTTCTATGTCTCTAGACTTGAAAGATTTAGACAAACTGATCATTTGTCAGTTACACTGGACACAAATTGGGCCTTGGTGTGTCCAAACAAACCTTATACAGATGGATAATGAAGATTGTCCACGCTTAAAGCGCAGGCCAGTCTTGATTCTATTAAAGACAAGGAGGCGAGTATTATGCTTTTTTTCTTTATTAATGTACCCACAGCAATTCAATTTTAACACTTTTTTACTTTCTTTAAAACTTTGATTACATGTTTTTTGTTTCCTCCCAGGTGTTCTGGGGGTCAAAGACTAAACAGGGATAGTAAAGTTTTGAAAATGAAATAAAAAGTCTCTTAAAACTACAAGTCCTCATGCTCCTCTGGGTTTATGTAGTCCTGGCTATCTCCTTTCATCCAATCAGGCTCTGACCATATGTAGAACAGTGTCCTCTCTTGAGTCCCACACCTCTTTCTTTGATCGTCAACCAATATAAGTGAACTAAACCAACAGTGAACTTTAACCAACTGGTGTGAATTCCAATAGATCAACTTTGCCGTAACTTCGGCTCTGTGAAGGTGAAGGGCCCTCATTCTCTGGGTTTAGACTCCCACGTCCTCTTGATTATACTCAGGTCACTTTCTGGTCTTCTCCTAAAAGAAAAAGGAAAACGTATGATGAGGGTGGGTCTGTCATTAATATGCTCTTATCCAACCACATATTTACACAAACACTTGTTCCATTTCATATTCAAACAAATACATACATTGCATGTTCATGACCCAATAGGGCGGGATATAATGCTCGCCTCCTTGTCTCTAATTGAATCAAGACTGGCCTGCGCTTTAAGCGTGGACGAACTTCATTCTATGGCGAGACAGGAGGCGAGCATTATGCTTGCTCAGAGCTACTAATCACTCTATTCACTATTTGCGAAACAGGCTTAAAATAAAAGGTCTTGAATGTGCATTCGTTAGACCAGTCAGCAGACCTCATGATATCTTGCAAGGAAACGCCTGCTGCAAATGCTTTAGAAGCCATAGCTCCTCGTGCTGAGTGTGCGCCAAACTGGGACAGATCAACCCCTGCCCAGTGCATGACTTCTCTAACCCATCTTGCAACGCCGGCTGTTGCCACTGCATGGAAAGGTTTCCTACGCGCAATTAACAGTTGAGTAACTCCTCTAGGTCTCAAATCAGCCGTGGCTGCTTCATAATCCTTAATACATTGAGCTACGCATAGTTTAGTATTCTCTGGAAAGTATGGATATGAAATAACCGAGGAGTCTGATTTCATTCTGTTTGCTACATTAAAGGCTACCCCTTCTGGGTAGAATATCTTTCTGTCTACTTCCAACGCTTTCACATCTGACACCCTTCCGCAAGCTATGAGACATAAGAGCATGGATAACTTCTCTGACAATTGGGATCGAGATAGTTCTCTGTTTTCCGGCCAAGATAGGAATAGCTGAAATACCACTCGCACATTCCAGAGCACTGAATACTTGGGCGGCTTACATATCTTTACTCCTTTCAAAAGGTGGAGAACGGCTGGGTGTTCGCCTATCAGATGTCCACCTACTTTGTTGTGCCCTGCCGATATCCCCGACCTGTAGACTCCTATCGTCCTGTAAGCACAGCCCTCCTCAAATCTTTGGGCTAAGAAATTCAACATGTGTACTAGAGGGGCTGAAAGGGGATCAATCAATACTGAAACCTGTGCAGAATGAGGACCAACGCTTCCAAGCTGCACCATAGCTACTGATTGTGGAAAGCGCCCATGAAGCTCTGATGCAGTCTGCAGCGATCTGTGAAATGCCGGGCAGTTGCCAGTGTTGCCTGAAACCCTGCAAGCTAACAGGTCCAATGTTCACTCTGCTATGAGCGGGTGAGCTCGACCGTTCGGATCCTGAAGAATGTCCTCTCTGAGAGGGAGTATCCTCGGGAAATCCGTAGAAAGTTCCATCACTACTGGAAACCACGGTTGAGATTTCCACATCGGAACTATGAGCACTAGCTCTGCCTGTTCTCTCCTTACCTTCGCTAACACCCTCATCAGCATGATGAACGGAGGGAATGCGTAAAGCACTGCTCCCATCCACTGCTGCAGGAATGCATCCGTCTCTGCTGCCTCCGGGTCTATCCTCCAACTTTAAAATGTTGATACCTGTGCATTGAGCCTGGTGGCAAATAGATCTACTTCTATGGGTCCCCAGAGGTGGTGAATCTGGGCAAAGATGTTCGGATGCAGCCTCCAGTCTCTGGAGTCTAGCAGATATCACGAATTCCAATCCGCTACTGTGTTCTGAACTCCTGGCAAATACTCAGCAGAAACTGATATGTGTTGCTGCAGACAATGATGCCAAAAATCCTTTGCCAATTCTGCCAACATCTTGGAGGATGTGCCGCCCAGCTTGTTTATGTACCGGACGGCCGAAATGTTGTCCATTTTTAGAAGGACGCAGCAGTTGGCTCGATCCCTGGTGAATGCCTTCACTGCAAAGGACCCTGCTAGGAGTTCCAGACAATTTATATGGAGGCGAAGCTCCTCCTGGGACCATTTCCCTCCTGTCTCTATATTTCCGCATCGCGCCCCTCAGCCTGCTCTGCTGGTGTCTGATTCTCTCGCTAGGTCTGGGTTGTCCCCGAAAAACGCTCTGCCGTTCCAGGCTTCCATGTTCTCCAACCACCATTGTAGCTCTGTGATCGCTTCCTGGTGTAGGGTAACAAATTGGTGGTAACCTAGCCCTCCCCTGAGATGCCTGATCTTCAGTCTCTGAAGAGCTCTGTAATGTAGAGGCCCCGGAAATATTGCTCGAATCAAAGCTGCAAGGAGGCACACAATGTGCGCTTGGTTGCGTAGCGAAATTACTTTCTTCGCTACTACTGCTCTGAGCTGTTTCCTTATCGCACAAATCTTCTGAGCTGGAAGTTCTAGTGAGACTTTCTTGGTATCTATCACAACACCCACAAACTCTATTCTTTGCGCGGGCTGAAGGTCTGATTTCTCTGTGTTTGTAATAAAACCGAGGGATGACACCAGGTTTCCTACCAGGGCTGCTTGATCTCGTAATTGGGTTGCGCTCTGACCTAGAATCAGTATATCGTCTAGGTAAATTATCATTCTTATGCCTCTCTCGCGAATGGCCGCTGCTACCAGCCTCATAATCTTGGTGAAGGCCCATGGTGCTGAAACTAGGCCGAAGGGGAGGCATGTGAACGTTCCGAGCCCCACCTGAAACGGAGATACTTTCGGTGCTCTGCTGCTATGGGAATGGTCAGGTAGGCGTCTTTGAGGTCCAGGCGGACTAGCCAATCTCCTGTTCTGAGAAGGTCTCGGAGCAGATAAATGCCTTCCATCTTGAAGTGTCTGTATATGATCCATTCGTTCAGACCCTTCAGATTTATCATTGGCCTGACCTTTTCCCCCTGTGCACTAGAAACATGTTGCTGACAAAACCCAGGCTTTCTTGAGTTTCCCGTTCTAACTGTGACTGTTTGCTTTTTGCGCCATACCAATTGGGACTGGCTCTCGCGCTTGGGTGGGGGTTCCTAGGAATTCTAGATGCATGCTTGACACTGCTTGAAGTACCCAAGCATCGTTGGACAAATCGCGCCATGCCTGCAAAAATCCAATTGTCCTGCCCCATATTTTGTGGGTGAACTACAAGGTACTAAACGCCTGGCGAGTTTTGCTGCTTGTAGGCTCCTCTCCCTCTTCTGCTCCTTGGATAACTGCTTCTTGCGGGAACAAATGTGTCCTGCTGGCGGTTCTCCCAGTATTGGGCCCTGTGACCCTGGGGTCTCCTGTGTGTTGTAAAATGACCAGACGCCCGACCCCTCTATCGTCCGGTCCCTGCAAAAACCCGACTAGGGAATATTCTCCTAATCGAGCTCTGCGCCTTCTCCAGGGGGGAATATGTTCCGACAAACTGGTTCATTTCTTTGGCGAATGCTTCACCAAACAGCATTCCTTTGGTGCCTTCACCTGCTTCGTATGATGACAGATTGCTTAATTTACTATCTATTTTCAAAAGTACTCTTCTTCTCTCGGACGAGAGTGCGCAGTTTGCGTTTCCTAGCAAGCGAACTGGGCCCAACGTGCAGTAGACCCCCCAACGCGGGGGTCTACTGGGGTGCCGGTGTCTATGGCTCTTTCCGCTAAATCCACAATCTTAGCGAGAGGTCCCGAGAGGTCCAAGAGTTTGTCTTGACGCCCTCTCCATGCTCTGTCCACCCCTTTTCTCATATCTCTAGATGGTTTTGTGACAAAGGTGACCATTTTCGGGTCGAGGTCTGGGGTGTCTGTGACTTTGCCTGGCAGCTCCGGCCTGGGGCACTCTGCTCTCATCTTGGATCTCACCTCCCTTTCAAGAGGTTTTTTTATGTGTTGTGCGATGTACTGCACCACTCTGGGTGAAGGCACCCAGTCTGTAGACCTCAGATGTCTTATGGCCTCAGGATCAAACATATCCGCCAAATTGTCATCCTCTGGCGAATGCTCTTGTACCTTGGGCTGAAGAGACTCCTCTTCCTGACCACTCTCTTCATCCGGAGTGTACCCCGCATCTTCCTCTTCCCCTGTACTATACACCCCTGGGGCAGGGGGTCAAGAGCCTGGCACTTCCGCCCTTTTCAAAAAGGCTTCTTTTAGCCTCGCCACTGGGTCGGCTGGCTCTTGGGGTCCCAGGTCTAACCCTTCAGGATGGGTCAGGGGCGCCAAAGAGTGCTTACTCTTCCGGGCCTTTTTACTGCCCTGATTATCAACCTCTGAGTCGGGGTGTCTGGCTGAGGTTCCTTCGGCTGGGCTAAGCGCCCTCTTCTTCCTGGGCTCTTCCTGCTCTGCTTTTTGCTGGTTAAGCATAGCTTCAAGGCTGTCTAGCCCCTGTGACAAAGGCAATACTCCCTCTGCTACTGCCTGCGATAATGAGTCTCCCAGGACTCTCTTAAAACTAAGGGAGAGGTCTGTTCCTCTCCTACAGGCTCTTCTGGCCATTCATCAGAACTCCACTCTGGTGTGGTGGACCTAGACCCTCTGGGCTCTTTGTAGTGTGCCATATGGATGCTCTGGAACCTCAGCCTCAATATCAGCCCACGAGGTGTCTATCACTGTTTGACAGTAGGTAGATTAATCTGCAGGCAATGTTCGAATTTGTATTTCTCTTTTTAAAATGTTTTTTTATGAAGAGTTAACTATGTATATTGCGCTGTGGTATCCGCTCCTCGCACTGTGAGGAAAAACTGTTTGAAAAAGGCGCGGTGGCTGCTGGGGCGATTTGCTCGAGTTTCCTGCCCGCACCTGCTGGGTCTTAAAGACCGCCGGGAGGAGGGTTTGTAGCGTAGAAGCGATCTGAAGAGGCGGAGCCGGC
Organism: Ambystoma mexicanum; assembly: GCF_040938575.1. Lineage (NCBI taxonomy): Eukaryota > Metazoa > Chordata > Amphibia > Caudata > Ambystomatidae > Ambystoma > Ambystoma mexicanum. The sequence continues at coordinate 917,206,424 of NC_090923.1, forward strand.
TGCCTCACAAGAGTCCGATCACTCGCAGCTCCGGCCCCGCTCCTGTTATTCTGCCTAAGCACGCAAAACGAATTGCGGGGTAGTAAAGGAAGTAATCTCTACGTTTTAATATATGCAGGTACGCTAATGGCAAAAACGAAAATAAACCGCTAACAATTACTTATGCGGCCCTAATCCAATTCTCATTAAATATCATTTCATAAGCCATACTAACAATGCGCTCCGTTAACTCGGTAAATCCCACATACAACTTAGAGATAAAACGAATAACAGAGCACTTATCTTGTGGGACAGCAACAAAGAAAGAGGAGTGGGACTCAAGAGAGGACACCGTTATGCATATGGTCAGAGCCTGATTGGATGAAAGGAGATAGCCAGGACTACACAAACCCAGAGGAGCATGGGGATTTGCAGTTTTAAGAGACTTTTTATTTCTTTTGCAAAACTTTACTATCCCTGTTTTGTCTTTGACCCCCAGAACACCTGGGAGGAAATAAAAACATGTTATCAAAGTTTTAAAGAAAGTAAAAAAGTTTTAAAGTTGAATTGCTGTGGGTACAGTTATAAAGAAAAAAAGCATAATGCTTGCCTCTGTCTCGTCATAGAATCCTAGCAATATCTGAATGTTACGGGTTGGCTGGGAAAGAGCCTCCAGATGGATTAAAGGCTCATTCAACCAGGGGCATAGCAACTTCCACAGCTTTTCAGAGGGGAGTTCCTGTGCAGGACATTTGTGCAGCGGCCACCTGGTCATCCATGCACACCTTTGTAAAACATTATTGTTTAGACTCCACTTCTTACCAAGGAGGCCTTTTTGCAAAAGCCATCCTTCATTCAGTACATAATTAAAAACTCTGGTACTCCCTCCTACAAATTACTACTGCTGTGGAAGTCTATCTAAGATGAGGAATACGTGGGAGGACACAATCCATTCGAAGAAGAAGTTACTTACCAACTGTAACGTTCTTTCGACTGGATGTCCCTCCCACGTATTTCTCATCGACCCTCCCAACCTACCCCTCCGTACAGTTTTTACGCTTTTTGCACTTGTACTTCCTTAAGAGCCTGACATCCTTCGATGCCTGGTACAACTGATGCGACCATTAAAACAGAAAAAACAGAACTGAGACCAACGGGCGCGCTCAAGCCCTTTATACGAAGGATGACGTTGACACTTGATGGCGGCCCTCGAGGGACTAAAGCTATGCGGCCTCGAGCACAGCGCCCTCTGGCAAAAAAAATTCCAAAGAAAGAAGCGGCAAGCTGCCAGATTATCTAAGATGAGGAATACATGGGAGGAACATCCAGTCGAAAGAAAGTTACAGTTGATAAGTGACTTGTTCTTCTCGATTAATAGATTGGCCTTGATTGGCTTGTCACATAGCGGTCCTCACATTGCGTCTCTTTTCCTTCATTTGCTGGTCGTAAATGACCGGTGACGTGTTGCAGTTCCTTTCTCAGATGAATTCCTAGCCAGAAATATTGCCAGAATTGGAGTGTAATCTAGTGTGCTCACTTTCTGTGACACATCTCTATGAAATGTGTTTTCTGTGTAGACGATTACTACATTTTCTTCATCCTTCATCACCAGTTTTAAACAAGAGTTTTTGTTTTGCGATATCGCAGACAGTTATTTTTTGGTTATCTCTTTCCCTTCCCCCAACCCAAGACAATTTTATCATATTGTTGTCACTTTCTCTGGTTGACACCACTTCAAAAGAGTCTATGGCAGGTTTAGGTCTCTGGAGACAAAGATGTAATCAATCACTGATGTTTATAAACCCCTCGCCCATGTAGAATGGCAGATATTAACCTTCTCAAAGTAGCCATTCAGAATATGTAGGTGTCATGATGCCTAGCTCCAAGGAGCCAGGTCCGACCCAGCAACCCCAGAGGCAGGCATCATTCCCCCCCAGGGAAGTTCCAGCGGGCCCAAGCTGGGGCCCTTTGGACGCAGTCCTGGCGCCTTAGGCGCCAGGCTCATGTTGGACCCCAGTCCTGGCGCCTTAGGCGCCAGGCTCATAAAGCTGGACATGTGTTCAAGTGTTTTTATGTGCACTTACCTGATGCAGACCATGCTGCTACATCCAGGCCCTCTTGAGGCCTGAATGGGACTACTTTACCTGTGGGACTACTTTCCACCCGGGTGTGGTCGGGGAAGGATACATACCTGATCGGTGGAAGGATACATACCTGGAACTTCTTCCAAAGCTATTTAAACCCCACCCGAACAGCCACACGTGCTTCGTGTTGTTCTGCACCTAGCAGCTGGACGCTCACTGTGTCAGCTCCTGCTTCTGGACTTCAGCCACGCCTGTCAGCATCCTGGGATACCCGCAAAGGGTGATAAGAAGAGAATTGGAGAGGAAGAAGGCCTTACCTGCTAAACCTGCATCACGGAGACATCTCACCGACGATCCTGAAAAGGAAGACATCATTTTTAAAAGCATTTCGCTCCGATCGCTGCATTTCACTCACCTTTCTTGGGCGCCTCCTTCTTCAGCAGCGATCATCCGGATTCGCAGCCACTTCCCAGAGCCTAGAGAGAAAAAGACAAGAACACAAGGTGAGAGAAGGAAGGGAATAGGAAAAGCTCAGTTTCCTTCTAAGACTTACCTGTTGGGTCATTCCCATTTCATTTCGGGTCTTGCTGCTTCCAGGCATTTTCCGGACACCGGCCCCTATGGGGAAAAAAGACAAAGACATTAGATGAGCGAATGCAAAAACATTACCTGAGCGCTCATCTAGGACTTACCAGATCTTTACTGGAACTGCACTTTTCACTTCGGGTCGGCGCCATATCTCCTGCATTCCGAACCCCGGCCCCTATGGGGAAAAGACATCAACATTAGCGCTTTGTTGCAAGAAGTCTCCAAAGGAATCTTCTTTCATCACCTGAAAAACAGCCACACGTGCTTCGTGTTGTTCTGCACCTAGCAGCTGGACGCTCACTGTGTCAGCTCCTGCTTCTGGACTTCAGCCACGCCTGTCAGCATCCTGGGATACCCGCAAAGGGTGATAAGAAGAGAATTGGAGAGGAAGAAGGCCTTACCTGCTAAACCTGCATCACGGAGACATCTCACCGACGATCCTGAAAAGGAAGACATCATTTTTAAAAGCATTTCGCTCCGATCGCTGCATTTCACTCACCTTTCTTGGGCGCCTCCTTCTTCAGCAGCGATCATCCGGATTCGCAGCCACTTCCCAGAGCCTAGAGAGAAAAAGACAAGAACACAAGGTGAGAGAAGGAAGGGAATAGGAAAAGCTCAGTTTCCTTCTAAGACTTACCTGTTGGGTCATTCCCATTTCATTTCGGGTCTTGCTGCTTCCAGGCATTTTCCGGACACCGGCCCCTATGGGGAAAAAAGACAAAGACATTAGATGAGCGAATGCAAAAACATTACCTGAGCGCTCATCTAGGACTTACCAGATCTTTACTGGAACTGCACTTTTCACTTCGGGTCGGCGCCATATCTCCTGCATTCCGAACCCCGGCCCCTATGGGGAAAAGACATCAACATTAGCGCTTTGTTGCAAGAAGTCTCCAAAGGAATCTTCTTTCATCACCTGAAAAAGACAATGAACATTATTATTTAAAGCTTGAACTTTTGAACTTGCAACCGAACTTTTACAGCGCCTTACCAGTATAATCAAGCTTACCTGAACTCCCATCCAACCTCAATCCAGTGAAGTAACTGGGTTCAACATGCCCCTGCGTCAGAAGCAGGATGGAGAGCTCGTCCTTTCAGACCCTAAGGTGAGACTTCACAGGGGATCGTGGAAGGGTATCGAGGAGGGTTGGAAGGAAGTGGGAGGCTCGAGCATTATTCCGCCAGATTGTAATACTCCCTTTTCACGTACACGAGGATATTCCTGCGAGCCAGATTAGCCAGAGTAGAGGGGCCCGTCCTATCCATCTTCAGAGCCCTGCGCTTCACCATTGAAGAGGCATCAGCACTCGAAACCAGGCCAGCGCCCCCGTGGGAATCAGGTGAGCGTGACATTAGGTCTCTACTATCCATTAGGTCAATCCAGAGACAACCTCTCTGCCTCAAGGGATTCGATTTACTGACGATATTCTGTGCTTGTTAATGCAGGCCAAGTACAAATCTCTGCATATAATTATTGAAGGGTCTTCTAACTCATAGGCCGCATCGTTTACCCCTGCAATCTTTTCTTTTCTATCATGTCTCCTGTTCCCACTGATTATGGATTTCAATATATCTTTATAATAGTTAGGCGACTGTCCAATCGTGCGCCAGTTCAACATTGTACATCCACATACAAGTATGGTGCATTGGATATGTACACCTATGTTATCTGATCCCATTGGATATGTACACCTATGTTATCTGATCTTAATACTTCGAAATTGTTGGCACTTTTAATTAGTGATAGTAGACCTGCAGACAGTCTTCCTGCTGGACCTTTTACTGCTGGATTAAGAAGAGTGACAAACCCATCCATTATAGGTTTATTAATAAGCCAGGTTTCTTGTAGGCGAACAAAATCTATAAAGTTCCATTCTATCTCACCATCTGATAGTAAATGGGTAAAACCTTGCGTTTTCCAGGAGGCCGGGATCAACACATTGTGGAGGTCTGCTAACAATTCAGAGTTCTCATTAAGGCTTCTGGTAACCATAACCGTGATTCTTTGACAGACATCTCAGAAAGCTGTTGCCTTTTTAGTTGTACCTTCCTCTCTCGAGCTTCAGTTCCCTATTGTTTTATTGTTAAGGTCAGTTTCATCATTGGCTGTCTGATGTCAGATCTTCCTTCAATGCGCCTACTTTTATCATATCCAAATTATTTCCTCAAACTATTCTTTGGTCTAGTTGTGCCAGCTGTTTCTTCCTTGCTCAGTAACCTCAAAAATCCCCCTTTTGTACTATTCTCCATTCATGGGTTATTCGACCTGCGAGCTGAACAGTCTTCTACCATTGTAGCATTCAAAGCCTTCAAGTGAAATTCTAGCAATTGGAAAATTGTAACCAATGCCAGGATTAGTTGTTTGGCTACAATTGAATGCAGATGTCTGTAGACCAAGTCCATACAATTTTCTCTTGCAAATTCAATTACTGAGAGATCATCCGTGTTTATTTGATGTAAATTGGGAAGGTGGTGGAAGAGCGTCAGCACATTGTATTTATTCAGTATAAAATTACCCGTTCTATCCACCACTCTTTCCAATCTCAAGCAGCTCGTGTTATTTATGTATGTATTTTTAGTTTGTATAGAGAGTTGCACGCCCACAGGCCTCAGAGTGCACATACATAGAAAAACAAGTGGGGTCAAACAGGAAGAAATGCACTTAACAGAAGAGATCTAATCTGAGTTGGAGGTTAAGGACCCACATTTGTTTTCATTCTGGTGGATCTCGTTTGTGAGTGTATCCATCCAGTTCTATTTAACCTCTCACCGATCATTGTTTCTCCTTTCAATAGGTTTGGGGCTATTTCAAAGTTATTACAGGTATTTTATCCACGTGCACTGTTTGTTCTTCTTCCCATGCTAATCGTTTCGGTGGCTTTGCTACAGTCAGAGATTGCTAAAACGTGTTGTTCTCGAATCCATCCTTTGGCCCAATATCAACTATTGCCTTGATTTCCTGAGATTTAAATTTGGCAACAGCTATGGCCCTTTTTTCCGCAAGTGTCAGAAAGGGTTATACTATTTCTGTTACCCCAGTGGGAACATCCACTGGAAGCTGTGAGCAATTCGTTTTTTTCAAGCAGGGGAGGTTTAAATCCTCTTGGAAAGGCTCCTCTTTCTCCTGCCATGAGTACGTTGATACATTTAGAAGAGCTTCTACGTCATCGAATTCCATATTTTCCTCACATGGCTGGGTGTTCGGCTCCTCCAACTCCGGCTTTCTCGCTTTCTTTGCAAGCTTTGTAACAGGTTTCTTGGTCAAGCTTTTTTCAGTTTGCGGGAGGGGGAGCTTCCACAGAAAACTCCTCGAATCATTCGATTTAACCATTGGGGTTTGTTTTTGCTGCTTATTTGCTGGACCTCCTTCTACTCTCTGTTTCCTTTTTTTTGGGCAAATAGTGGGTAGCCATTTAATATTACAACCTTTGTGCTTTCTTCTTCTTCTCCTATAGATTCCCCCACTACTATAGAGTCACTTTTATTTAAGGTTGTTGTTTCCACCTCCTCTGGGTTAGTCAAGGGGTCACAATAAGCTGTTACCAACTGAACTGAACTCAGGCCATCCCTATTCCTACTGGACATATGCGTTTTTAAGTTCCTTGGAGTTTCTGGGTTCAACTCTGTGGCAGGGTGGATCCACCATTTGCTCCCGACATCGTTTTTCATTGGTACTTTTAAAGCATTCCTCTCCATGTATCTCATATTGATTTAGTCCCTCAGACACAACCTTCTTTGCCACAATGAATCCTTCAATATAGATAATTTTTAAATGTAGCATGGCCATTAAGGTTGTATGGTCTTTTAGTGTATTATTAATTCACTCGAAGAGTTTAATAAACTGGGCCATGGGGATGGTCACTAATGACATTTGATGAAATGATCCTGTTGGTCTGTTTTTTTGGTGTATTCCTCCTTTTTTGAGTTTTAGGCCTTAATTTGTCGCCCCTCGGTTGAGTTGGACTTGAGGATACTGACGCTGAAGTAGAAGTACTTCTAACCGAGACGTTTATTGGAGCACACCTAGACTCATTAATGGAGTTAAACCCTTTCAACCCCATCACCTCTGTTCCAAATTTAGTCATAGCGGCATTAGGTGCCAATTGTGTAGTTACAAGTTCTTCTTCCTCCTATTCCTTATAATTAACCTAATTTTTCTTCATTAGGAGTAATATTTGTGTTGATTGTACACCCTGGAGACAGACAGCTTGTGTCCACCAAGATAATCATTTCCCTTATTCTGTCAATATCTTGCTGTAATGATACAGCTGACGGAGATTTATTTATCAGTGGCCACACTCCATTCAGTTTGTCCTGATCAAAATTACTAGGATCACACATGGCCTCCGCCTTCTCATTAGATATGGGGTTTAGATGTCGTTTCATCTCCATCAAACTTTGGGAGTTGAATTAATTCTAGGTCTTTTTGAGGAGACAATCACCCAAACAGGCTAGTATTAGTTAATTCTTGCACCGACATCTGAGTCTGCGCCAAATCTAACACAGATATCTCCGGTACAACTGTACTCTCCAAACGTTCAGAGTCTGTAATTTTCCCAACCTGATACAGGTCCACCACAGCTTCACTCTCTATTGTATGGAAGATTATCTTCAACCCTCACAACTTTTTTAACCTATTAGGGGTAGACTTGTTTGTAATTTGTTTCGGACCTTTCCATCTCCATTTCTTCACAGGGGATCGTTTATCAGCAGTGTTTGCAATGTTAGACACTTCTGCGAACATACATAGTTGATTTCTTATTTTTTATTTTGGTCCCTGTGGTCTTAAGTCATTAAAGGATGCAATGGCCATGCAGTGGCAATGCTTATGTTCCAAGTCTGGCATGTCGTCCACCTTATAAGCTTGGGCTTGCATGTGTTGATTTATAAAATGGATCTGTGTTGACTGATCATGAATGTTTTGTTTGCGGGTGGACTGCCCGCAGTATAACTTCTCGGGCTCCCTTTTTGTCCCACACCGCCAAGATTGCGGATGCGGTGGACACCCCTGTACCCTCAACATACCCAACATAGGGAGCGGGGACACCCACGCAGCCCCTGCTTCTCATGTTCAGTATTTTCGACCGCAACCAAAACAGTAACACCCAAATCGAACAAAATGTCCATACAGACAGTTTTATTTTCTCGATTAAATTGAGTGTTACCTATAAAATGTATAAGTCTATAAGTCGGAGCCAAGGGAGGAGAGGACAGATGCAGTTGTATCTCTCCTCCCACCCTCTACACTCCTCACTGCGCCCATCCCTCACTCTGCGCGTTAGTGTCTATAGGCGCAGTGGGTGTGGTAATTAAACCAACGTTGATAGTTGAAAGCACAGTCTTCTCAGAAGACGTGTTAGAGTTAGTGTGATTTTTCTCAGTTTCATTTCGGTTTAATTCAGTGTTCTGTGTGGCCTTTTCATTAGAGTCACAGACGGTTTCGTGTTTTTCATATATCACTCCTTGGATCTCTACGAAGTTAGCCATTTTCCCCAACGATGCAGCCGTCTCATTTAATTACTTTTGTACTTGTAGTACTCCTCCCCATTTCAGTCACATTCGAGCACCCCGTTCTTTCCGTTTCTTTTACCATTTGCGTTTACATTTCTAAAACAGCCATTCATCCCAAACCATACATAGAAGAGCCATGAGAGTCATGGGAATGTGGGGGAGAGGATAGGGACGGCAAAAAGATTGAAATCAGGACTCGGGGGGGCACAGGAAGACATCACTTACTCAAGGCTCTTACCTGATTCCCCCGTAGACAATACCGCCACTCTCATTATGCCCGGATCAGTGCAGAACTCTGCTGGATGTTGGGAACTTCTCAAGCTTCGTGTCCCGTCTCCCAGCTCCTTTAGCTCACTATTTTTGCGACAGAACAGATTCTTCACCATGCTCAGCCCGGCACGTAAACAGTCACAGCCACCGCCGGTCGCTGGCGAGTGACTGGACTCTGCGCCGGTCTCCGCACAGGGGCTACACGCCTGCCAAAGATATCATTTTCTTAAAGTGGCAGCAGCAGTAGTATTCTCCAAGTCCAAACACAGTTTTAGTACAGAGTCTACAGAGGTCCGTTCACTCAGCAGCCCTCGGATGAGTGACTGGCCTCTACGCCGGACTCCGCGCAGGTGATTCCCACCTGCCTGGCAAAGATATAGTTGTCTTAAAGTGGCAGCAGCAGTAGTATTCTCCAAGTCTAAACACAGCTTTAGCATAGAGTCTAATTTTTGCCCTTTGATTGCTTCGGCAGCATTACTTGGCATGTGACAAGACGGACATGAAAAATGAAATACATTACCAGCAATTATCAGAGTCACATGTGTCATCACTAGCTCTGTTGCCCTCATTGCTCATTTAGGGGAGTAAGTGTGATCTACTGAAATGGCGACTTTCCAGTGTCGATTAGCTATGTCTTACTCCAATGTGTCATCTTACACGAGAACGCAGATCACAAGGTCAGAGAATTCAAATCACTGAGAAAAAACAATTCAATTAGGATTGAAATGGGCAAGCACTTATTTTATGGGAACCATTAATAAACTACTTTTTTTAACATGTTTATTTTAAACCGGATGCACATGAGGAGACAATACAAGCGGGCATGTCATACAATTAGCTCTTAAAACACTGCTAATGAGGACTAAGTAAGTACCGTTCCAAAACCCCAATTCTCCCCTCCCTCAACCCTCTTCGTCCTCAGATCTGGTCTCCCCCTGGCTCATTGGAGCAGGATCGTTCGTGATTAGTTCTGTGCCCGGCTGTAGGGCTGGTAGGGCTGGACGAGGTTTGTAGGTCAGCACCAGGAAGTTCCTGTCATATTCCATAAGCAGGGCCCAAATGTCTGTAAACCTGTGAAAGAGGCCTGCTCTAGCCGCTGTAACTTTTTCTGCCACCAAAATGTCCCAGAGTTTGATCCACCATAGAATCATAGAGGGGCCCTCAGTGATTTTCCAAGTGCAGGCAATTGTGATTCTTCCCGCCAGTAGGAGTTGTGTCAGGAGGTTGCCCTTTCTCCGCGACCTTGGTCTCTGGAGCTGGCGTGCCTAATAAGATAATTTCCGGCTCCCTAGGGATTCTCACATGAGTGATGTCTTCTATAGCAGAGATACACTGGTTCCAGAAAGTCTGTACGGTGGGGCAAGTCCACCACATATAGAAGTATGAGCCAGGCTGTCCACATTTGTGCCAACACTGAGGATCAAGGGATTGGTTGAATCGATGCAGGCGGGTTGGGGGATAGTACCATCGTAGGAGCACTTTATGAGCACATTCCCGATTGGTGATGCAAAAGGAAGAGGTGTGGGTCCTGGACCATATGTTACCCAGGTTTGGTCTTCCAGGGAGAGTCCCAAATCCACCTCCCATTGTGCCATGTAGGAGGGTCTAGTGGTAAGCGTATCATCCTGCAGCAGCTTGTAGAGCGTGGAAATCCCGTCCTTCTGCGGCAGTCCCTGCAAGGTAAGTTCCAGCAGGCTAAGGGGTCGTGTGGCTGCTTGTCGGGTCTGGCGATGAGAACACCAATGTCGGAGCTGCGAATATGAGAACCTATCCGCTTTGGTTAGGTGGAATGTCGATTTACATTGTTCAAAAGATCGGGGGTTGGCCATTCTCAAAGAGTTGTCACAGGGATTCCAGTCCTCCAGCAGCCCAGTTTTTGAAGTGCCTAGGGTGGGACCCAGGTGAAAAGGCCAGGTTGTGAAAAATCGGGGAGCGAGGGCCCAGGTCCCGTGGGGGTGCCCTTGTGCTTTAATGTCCAATCCTATACTTTTAGGGTGTGTTTGTAGAGGCCAAGATCCCTGCCCAGGTCTTCCATAGCGGGGGAGAGATTGTGGGAGGAAACGGAGGGGCAATGTGAGGCGGGTCTGCTCCAGTCATGTTCCTCTGCGGGATTGGAGTAGTCAGGGAGGAACACACATAGATGAATTGTGGGAGGAGATTCACCTTGCAGGCAGTGATGCTCCCGATGAGAGAGATCTCCTGTGAAGTCCATCGTTCAAGGTCCCTCACCAGTTCTTTAAAGAGCGGGCAAAATTTAGTAAATATAGGTCTTTCAGACGGGCCGAAATCTGAACTCCCAGGTAAGGAATAAATTTCTCACTCCAATGAATCAGACATAGAGGCCTCAGGGCCTCCCGTTCCTCGGGCTCCAAGCCTACCCCCAGGGCTGTCGACTTCCCGTAGTTGATGGCAAATCCAGAGACCCTCCCAAATCTGTGAAGCTCCTGGAGAGCTGATATCAAGGAGGGATGGATATCTGTTATGGATAGCCGTACATCATCAGCATAAAGTAAGATCTTGTGCTGGGAGGTACCAATAGGAGGGCCTTTGATGCTTGGGTCTATTCAAATCCGCTGGGCGAGAAGCTCCATTACTAGGGCAAACAGGAGGGGCGACGGGGCAACCCTGTCTGGTCCAGCAGGGCAAGGAGATCGGGTCTAAGAGGTTGTGGTTAACCCGGTGAAGGGTTTTTGGGGATTGGTAGTTTGCCAGGACCAATTTACGGAAGCTATGGCCAAAGGGAAAAGCTTCTAGGGTGAGTTGGAGGAAGGTCCACTCTACTTTGTCAAAGGCCTGGGTGGTGTCCAGCGCCAGCAGGGCCAGTTTGTGAGAATCTTGGGTTGCTATGTCCACTAAGTTTATGGCTCTACGAATGTTGTCTCCGGTTGAGCTATGCATTATAAACCCTGTCTAATCCAAATCAACCAAAGTGGGCAAGACGGAGGCCAGACGATTTGCCAGCACCATCTAATAGATGTTGGCATCAATGTTTAGTAGGGAGATGGGCCTGTATGAGCCATTTTCTCTGAGGTCTTTGCCGGGTTTGAGCACCAGCATGGTTATGGATTCTTGCATGGATGGGGTGATGGAGCCAGAGGTACCAAATGAGTTGAAGGGGGCTGTTAGCTGGGCTATCACCTGCGGGCGAAACAGTTTATAAAACCTTGTTGTGAACCCATCAGGACCTGGGGCTCTAGGCTTTAGAGACTTGATGGCAGCCTCTAACTCCTCACCTGAGATCGCAGCGTCCAGTTCCTCTCTACCGGGCTCATCAAGTTGTGGAAGGGTGGCACCCTGCAGATATTTTGTCTGTTCTGCCTTGTCTCGAGGAGCTGCTGTCATCGTTTCAGTGAGATGGATCGCCACCAGTTGTAGCTTATCACGATCAGCATATTGGACGCGGCCCTGGGGGTCGCGGAGGCCCACTATGGTGTTTTTCTCTTCGCCTTAGCCAATTTCTCCACTAGGCGTTGGTTCGCTTTGTTGTTCTTAGTGTAATAGCCTTGCTTGGACTTGGCCAGTGAGTGTGCTGCCTTCTCTGTATAATAGGTCTCTAACTTCTTCTGTACCGTCTGTAGAGTGCTTTGGGTCTTTTGGGACCAACCCTTTCTTTTGTGATGGGCCTCGGCTCTTTGGACCTCCTCTTCTAGTTCAGCGCGGGCCCGTTGTTTGCGTTTATGATTTTCTGCCCCATGTGCAATCAATTCTCCCCTCACTACCGCTTTCATGGCGTCCCAGGTATTGGCTGGGGACGTGTCTTCCTGAAAGAAGTTCTTGAACGCTTTAGCAATAGAGTCTCTCAGCGGCATCTCATTCAAGATAGGATCGTATAAGTTCCAGCGGCGTCGAAGAGGTGGATCGGGATCGTGGGCTCAAAGAGTCAATGTAACCAGGGCATTATCCGAGAGCACTTTTGTTGCCATGGCTACTTCGTCTACAAAGGCGAGGGTTTGTGGGGAGGTCAGCATAAGGTCTATTCGGGAGGATGTCCTGTGAACATAGGAAAAGAACGAGAAGTCTTTTTCGCCCGGGTGGGGCACCCTCCATGAGCCCACCACCCCCAGCGTCCAGAATAAGTGGAGAAGTTTTGTGGTGAGCTTAAAGTCGCTGGGGGGTGGGAGGTGCGATGTATCCCCTACGGGGTCCAGGACCCTATTGAAGTCTCCGCCTATAATTATTTGGTCCTCAACAAAGGGAAGAAGAGAATTGCCCAGAGACTCATAGAATGTTTCCTGACCTTCATTGGGGGCATAAATAAATAAAGCTGACCATGGATATAGCCTTTAACTGCTGTGTATCGATGCTCCGGGCAAAGTAATGTCTCCAGTGGTTTGAACTGGACATTTCTGGCAAAGAGAATAGCTGTACCCCCTCTCTTGGTCCCATTAGAAGCAAGCTACTGGAGCGGAAAGTGCCTACTTAGAAGGCGTGTGAAGTCTAGCGGCAGTAGGTGTTTCTTGTAAAAAAGACTGCTGAGCCTTCCATATCTTGGAGCCTTTTCAACGCTGATTTCCAATTGAAGGGGGAGTTCAGGCCCTTTATGTTTAGTAAAATAAAGTTCAACTTCTGATGTGGTGGGGATACCTCTGAGGCGTTTATGTTCTCCGGGTTAAGGGTAGGGGCTGGGTGTGGCTCAGTCGCCATCCATGCTTTCTGTCTCCACAGTGCAGCCAGGGTTTTAACTTGAGCTTCCAACGTGAAGCCTTAACAGAAGAATTATAGGAAGCTGACCCTTCTTTGTTAGCGACTTCCTTAACCAACTGGAACAATTTGGTCTGAAATTCATTCCAAGGGCGATCAGGTATCATCCACCTTTGAGTAGGGCATGGGCCGTGTGAAGCCTGCTACAGACAACTAGTCACAGTGCATTCCTTGGTATTTCGGAGACAACTGGGCCGATTGTGTGAGCTCAGAAGCCCAGGGAAGCGACGGTCATCAAGGCCGAGGCGGTCCATCGCCTTTTTGCTTGTTGGATCCCGATTGGCGATCACCTAGCATTTCGCTCCCTCTGCACCTTTGTCCAGGTCATGCGTTTTGGCTTAGGGGAGCATTTCTCAGGGTCACCTACCGTAGAGCCAGGCGAGGCGCCATCTGCCTTCCGAGGCGAGTTCAGATGTAGGATCGACTATGCATTTTCCAGTTGTCCGATCGTCCAGATACCACTTTGTAAGACAATTGGAGCGCAGTTGGGAATAGCCAGCGGTATCTAATGTGATGGTCCCGAAGGAATGATGTTAAGGGCCTCAGAGCCCTCTGCTTTTGTATCGTCGCCATGGCCAGGTCTTGGAAGATCTGGAGGGGGCAGCCCTAGAAACATTGTTCATCTCGGGAGCGACCCATCGCCATAATGGCCTCCTCGGTTATATAGAAATGGACCCGGGTGATTACATCTGGGGGGGAGTCTGTGTCCACCCATCGGCGGGGACGGAGTCTATGGGTGCGGTCCAACATGAGTTGAGATTTACCTAGGTGTGGCAGCAAGGATTGAAAAGTCTCCCACCTATACTGCAAGATTTTGGTTCAGGATAAAGGAGGGGACCCCCGAATACGTAGGTTGTTCCATCGGGCCCGGTTCTGACGGTCCTCCTGTTTATATTCTAGGATCATGTTTCTGTTGGTTAGAGTCTGGATAGCACATTGTACCTCCAGGAGTGTCGCTGAGTGTTCTTGGGTTAAGTCCTCTACTTCCCCCACTCTCTGTTCCACCTCTGTGACCCTCTGTTCCGTTTGTTCCAACTTAGTAGTGAGCTCCGCTATACAGGCTCTAAATTCAGGTTTAATGTCCAGCATAAAGGCTTGAATGTCCCCCTTTGTTGCCAGCTGACCGGCACCTTCAGAGGACGTTTGAGGTGTGTACTTTGGTGTTTCAGGCTTTTTCCCCTTTTCAGCCGGGAGCAACATAGTAGCGATATCTGCACTTTTAGAAGATTGAAGGGGTTTTGCCATATCCGCGGGGATCCCGGTGGGACTCAACGTATTGCCTTCAGGATGTGGCGGATGGGGACAGCCAAAAACTTTTTCCCCCAGGATGAGGGGGAGCTCGTCTCTTCCAATCTCCGTGGAGTGGGCTCTCAGAGGCACAGGTCAAGCACAGCAGACGTTGATATAAGCCACCTTGTGAAACTGTAATGCAATCGCACAACATGAATGGTATGTTTTGTATGTTGGCCATAAGCAAATCGCATCATGTGACAAACATTGCAAACCATGATAACCTGAACGTGACCATTTGGGAGTTCATTTTGTAATTGCCCGGCATTTTCTTTCTTGAAAACCTTTTGCAAATATATTCTGTGCTTCAGGTCTACACACGGTGCGAGGCCACAGCTTGAATTCTAAATGCTAGTGTAGGCAGGAATGTGAAACCCTGCAGAAATCTTAGTCTGGAAAGCCTTGAAGTTGTACACAGCCAGCGACTAATCAGCAACCCAGGTGCCAGCCTGTCTTGCAAACGCTATTGTAGAGAGCAGTTAAATAAGAATTATATGCGACTAACGGTGCTCCTCCATGAAAGACGGTATTTTCTCTGCTTCAGAACTGTCTGACCCTTAGCCTATGAGTGCAGCAAATAGATAACATTGTTGGAATGTCTCCCTGCTAGAACATGATATCCTTCCCCGTGCCAGTGCCCTGTGTTTCCCAAAACAGTAAGCTGTCACTGCAGCTTCGGCTAGAAATACCGAATGTTTAGACTAAATGAAGTTATGTGCATAACTGTCAATTAGTGAATCCTAGCTTGTATGTCATGTATATGGGTGGACCGAATAACGCTGTACAATGATGATGTGTTATGCATATATATTACTGCTTTACCGAAGGCTTGCGCTCTCTCCTCTCACAGTGTTTGTGAGTACACGTCGTGAGGTGTTGAGACCCGGTCGGCCGACTGAAATACTCTGAAAATAAACCAGACTTGTTTGGGAAATGAACCTCACGACTGGCATGTCATTAGTATATGGTTATTGTGCCTTTATTCCATATATGGTCTTACAAAAATGGTGCCCGAATAGGGACCCTCCGTGTGATGCTCCATCGCGTACGTTGAAGGCAAGGACGAGTCGAGGACGAAGCTATCGGACCGGGATCAGAAGGTGTTTGGGGCGCCCCTGCAGAAGTGATTAGAGACTCCTGCGCAGATCTGTACACAGCCGATCCCTGATCGACGAGCAGCACCTAGAGAGCATCACGGTGAGAGTCCTGGAATTGAGGCATATTGTGCCAGACACATTGGTCGTGACGATTCTTGGTTGCGCCTGTATACAGGTGAATTGCATCCTGAGAGACAAATTGATTGATCAGGTGAGTCGTGCCCCGATCCGTTTCTTAAACCTCCTGATATTGGTTGAGTGTTGCACTTGCAAGTACAAACACCCAGCTAAGAGAGGTAAGAGTAAACCATGCCTGGGAAATTGTCTTCCTGTTTAGTGAGATTTTTTCACTGCGGTAGACAGTCTTTGGAAACTGGCCAGGCCGCGCCACCCGAGGGGTCACCGACATATGAAATGTATATAAAGTATGGTATTGGGGCCATTGTATTTAATGCGGTTTGGCATAGGCAGACCAGACGTGTATCAGACCTTCAGTGGCTGAATAATGGGAGCTTCGAGTTAGCGCGTGTAGATTTATTTTAGAAGCAGTACTGCTGCAGAAAAAGGCCAGCCCTGCAGCGTTCGACTGGAGGAAGGAAGCAAATTAACGCTTGAAAAGTAGAGAGAAACACACACGTAGGCACAAATTCAGAGAAAGCGCTAGTGCATGATCAACAGAACCAGACAGAAGCCATTCGAAGCATGGATATAGCTTTCCAATTAGATATACAGAAAATATACTGTTCACAGGATTTGCATACATCAGCCAAATTGATAAATAAGATACTGAATGAGCGTAGAAATTATCATCCGAGTACTGACCCAGTTGCACCACCTCCCTATGTATCTCCTCCTGCCGTTATCTCCAAGCTTGCATCTGCACCTGCAGTAACCATCCCATCTGCACCGATGACATAATTTCCTCTGTCTCCTACAGAGCATGAGTTATAGGCATTAGCTAGCAGTTCTGCATCGGTGGGGCCTGAAAGAGGAAGTATTAAACAGACTCGTAGTACGATTAGTAAAGAGCGAACAGAAGAACTGAAACAGTGGGCTGAAACGTACATTGATGATGGCAATGAAGTGGCCGTGCAAAGTTCCATATCTGATGATAGAGGTGTTGGTGAACAACAGGTCTTGTTAGAATATATGGGTATCTATTTTGTTTAAGTATGGAGTGATTTAACCGATCGAGTTCTACCACAAGAGCTGCGTGATTTGATTGTCCTTTCCCGTTCACAAGTGCGGCAGAAATACGAGAACATGTAGAGCGAATATTTGTGTTTAAGCGAGAACTTGACCGATTGCATGAAGATATAATGAGTAAACGTGAACTGCATATGTCATATGTTCAGAAACTATTTTTTCCACCGTTGAAACCTGTTAGTGAAGAGATGCGTATTCGTACGCGAGATGCGCTTAGGTGGATTACAGATGTTGCCATTTCCCGGATTGAAGTGCATTATACATTTAGTCAATATTCACCGGAAATGCAGAGAAAAGTGTTACAGGTTATGGTGGAATATTTACAAGATGAATGCATGAAAAAAAAGGTTTGTTGTCCTGCTGACTTAATGACGATTTATAAAAGAGCATTTTTGCCTGACACTGGAACTGCTGCTTTATCTCTTGATTTAGCTCTGTTGCTTAATAGACGCTCAGATCCAGAGTCCCCTACTTTGCAGTTACCCATGAGAGAGGTGCCTCCCACTTTTGTTCCAAAAGTTGAAATTCCTGCCGTAGGACAGACACCAGCACGTACGATAGAAGCTCATTATATTGCACAGTTTGTACATGTCCCCTTTTCCAGACAAGAAGTGGATACTATAAAACAGACAGTCCCTGATATGAGGAAAAATCCTGCTGGTTTTTATAAGGGAATTGAATCTGTCTTGAATTCATCTGTTTTTACATTGAGTGATATTGATTTACTGTTCCCTGTAATACTTCCTGCTGATATATGGAAACAAATTAGAAATATGAATGATGCACCGATGCTAGGTGACACATGGGAGAATTTGATTAGAATTGATAGTGAGAGAAGGCTGGAGAGAAACCTCAGCAAGTGATTTTAACATTACCTTCACGGGTAGTATTGAAATTGAAAACTTTAGTGTCCGAGAAGAAAATAGTTTGGGATAAATTAACTGCTTGTATACAAGGTAAATCGGAAGGAGCAACGGAATATTTTAACCGATTTGAAGAGGTATTTGCAGATTTTAGTGGTCAAGATCTAAGTACTGAACCTGGGAAGAGATTGTTTGTTGATAAATTTGTGCAAGAATTGCTACCGGAAATTCAGACATTGATAATGACATCTGAAAGTGCATGGCAAGCTAAGTCACAATCTGAAGTATTACACATGGCCTAATATTACGGAAATCGAGTGAATTCAGAAAAGGATAAGGAAGTAAGGAAGAAGGGAGACTTGAAAACTAGAGTATTACTACAGCAGGTAGCCAGAGGAAATAGAGGTGACAGAAACGTACCATCAAGAGTCCAATTTGCACTATCATCTAACATGTGTGGGGGTCCGATAGGTATAAATCAGTGTGCCTATTGCAGGCAAGAAGGCCATTGGCAAGCACAGTGCCCGCAATTACAGAGATTGAATAGAACTATTTCAAGAAGACCATTTAGAGGTCGTCCAGGTATGGGGGGCCAGAACAGAAGTCAGTTTCAGTCAAAATTACAGGATAATCAGAACCAGCAGCAGAACACCATGAATAGTGCGAATGCCTTTGATAATCCCTCCAATGCATATTATTCTGGAGACTTTACATCAGATGATGTACTGTTCCCCTAGGACAGCCCAAAGCAGGGATTGGAACCAGTACCTATTCCCGTTAATCAGAAAGGGCCCTACGTAGAAATGAAGGTTGGGAATAGGGAGCATACTTTTCTAGTGGACACAAGTGCACAGAAATGTTCAATTGACCATCAGCAGGTTCCAGACATACCACTGTCAGGGCATAGCAATGTTTCAGTAGGGTTCTCAGGTATACCAGTAATTAATCCAGTCTCACAGCCAGTGCCAATAACGTTGGGTCCATTCACTGAATCTTGTCCATTTCTTTTGATGACAAATTGTGGCGAGAATTTGTTGGGATTAAATCTGTTGAAGAAATTGAATGCAGTCATTTATTGTTCATCTGATGGAGTGTACTTGACGATTTCGCCACAACAAACTCCCGTATCGCAGTTCATGTCTTTACCATTACCAACTGAATTAAGTACAGTACTGACTAATATATGGGCGGTCAATGACAATGATATAGGTATTTTGAAAATAGAACTGATTAAAGTTGTTCTGAAAGAAGGAATTACATAACCACGTATTCCACAATACACAATCTCAACTGAAGATGAGCAAGCCCTGAAAAGCATTGTATCAGATTTTATTTCTAGAAATGTAATTGAAGAAATATCAGGAAGTGTATGTAATAGCCCGATTTTTTCCAGTTTACAAGAAAGGAGGTAATGAAATCCCGTACCGTTTTATAATTGACTTACACGGGATCAACAAGATTGTAGCACCGCAATTCCTGTTAGACCCCGATGTCACCACAGTTTTGACTATGATTCCAGCCTCTGCATAACATTTTAGCGTAATTGACTTGAAAAATGAATTTTTTGGTATTCCCGTTCATTCAGACAGTAGATACTTATTTGCGTTCACCTTAGGAGCACGCTCATTCACATTCACACGTATTCCGCTAGGTTACACTGAAAGTCCAAGTATTTACAATAGAGCATTGAAAGAACAATTAGACAACCTTGAATTACCGACAGGCTGCATGCCAGTGGTTAAGATTCATTCTAAACCTTCCAGCCATCACCTCTTTGTTTTTGCTTTGTCACCCCGAGTGGGACGGGTATGCCCAGACGTGGGTCCCGTGCCTGCTGGGCCTAGAGACCCAAGCTACTCCTCACTGATGAGGCCCAGCAAGGCTGAAACATGTTTGGGGATGCTTCTGGTCTCGTGCAGAAGGGATGTGACCTAGCAGTTCAGGCTGAACTGCCCCTTTTGGGGTGGGACCCAGCCTGGTTTGCATATGGTCTTTCCCCTTCTGTAATGGCTTGGCAGGTGAAGAATGATGGTCTTGAGGGTGCCCAGAGCAATGCCAGTGGTTAAGATTCATTCTAAACCTTCCAGCCATCACCTCCTTGTTTTTGCTTTGTTACCCCGAGTGGGACTGGTATGCCCAGACGTGGGTCCCGTGCCTGCTGGGCCTAGAGACCCAAGCTACTCCTCACTGATGAGGCCCAGCAAGGCTGAAACATGTTTGGGGATGCTTCTGGTCTCGTGCAGAAGGGATGTGACCTAGCAGTTCAGGCTGAACTGCCCCTTTTGGGGTGGGACCCAGCCTCGTTTGCATATGGTCTTTCCCCTTCTGTAATGGCTTGGCAGGTGAAGAACGATGGTCTGGAGGGTGCCCATAGTGATGCCAGTGGTTAAGATTCATTCTAAACCTTCCAGCCATCACCTCTTTGTTTTTGCTTTGTCACCCCGAGTGGGACGGGTATGCCCAGACGTGGGTCCCGTGCCTGCTGGGCCTAGAGACCCAAGCTACTCCTCACTGATGAGGCCCAGCAAGGCTGAAACATGTTTGGGGATGCTTGTGGTCTCGTGCAGAAGGGATGTGACCTAGCAGTTCAGGCTGGACTGCCCCTTTTGGGGTGAGACCCAGCCTGATTTCCATATGGTCTTTCCCCTTCTGTAATGGCTTGGCAGGCGAAGAACAATGGTCTGGAGGGTAACCAGTGGTTAAGATTCATTCTAAACCTTCCAGCCATCACCTCTTTGTTTTTGCTTTGCATTCTATTGCAATACATTGATGATCTGCTAATAGCAGCAGATCCAGAGGACATTTGCAAGGTCTTGCTATTGAAGCATTTAGCGGAACGCGGACAAAAAGCATCTTTGAAGAAATTCCAGTATTGTCGACAGGAGGTGGCCTATTTGGGCTACCTCCCATCGAAGGAGGGAAGGAGATTGACACCAGAACGTATAGAAAGCATCTCTGGTATGCCTATTCCAAATACGCAGAGGAATCCAGGGCTTTAATTGGCATGGCTTAATATTGTAGACAGTGGATTCCGAACTTTGCGATGATTGTGAAACCCATAGTGGCATTGACAAGGAAGGATGTTACCTTACCTTTGCCATGGAACATGGAATGTCAAGAAGCTTTTGACCTGCTCAGAGCTGCGCTATGTTCAGCTCCAATTTTGGGCACGCCAAATTATGAAAAGTGTTTTATGTTGTTTGTACATGAAAGTAATGGATGTGCTTTGGCTGTTTTGACTCAGGAAAAAGGGGGCAAAAATATACCATGCGGTTATTTTTCTTCCACATTGGATCCTGTTGCATGTGCATTGCCACGCTGCTTGCAAGCTGTTGCTGCTGCTGCTGCTGCTGCATTATTAAAACAAACCGAGGGGATGGTTTTAGGTCACTCTTTAACCGTGATGGTACCCCATTCAGTAGACATTCTATTAAATAGAACACAGACACAAAATCTCACTTCTGCCCGATTAACAAGATACAAACTGATCCTATTTGCACCGCATATCCGAATTAAGAGATGTTGCTCTTTGAATCCAGCTGAATTATTGCCTCCTCCAAGTGAAGCAACATGTGAGAGGAAAATATCACATGATTGCTTAATTATAACTGAGCAAGAGACAAAAGGAAGAATTGATTTAACTGATACACCCCTGGAAGAGCCAGATGGAGAATTATTTTGTGATGGCTCCTGTTTTAAATTACCAAATGGCACATCAACTGCTGCATACGCTATTACCACACTGAAAACTATTGTAGAGAGTAAACGAATCCCACATAACTCAGCGCAAGCTGCGGAAATAATAGCCTTGACCAAAGCATGTGACATTTCTGAAAACCTTAGTGTAAACATATATACTGACCGTCAGTACGCCTTTGGGGTGGTCCACACCTTTGGCCGATTATGGGCCGAAAGAGGTTTTCTGACATCCTATGGAACCAAAATTCAACATGGCATTTTGATAGTGAAGCTGTTGTCAGCCCTTGCATTTCCTAAGCGAGTAGCGATAATGAAATGTAATGCCCATAAAAAAGTAACATGTGACGTAGGAAAAGGAAACGCATTTGCAGACAGAATTGCGAAACAAACTGCCATTGATTTACACACAAGAATGTATGTTGAATCCACAGAGAGAATGTCCTGCATGATAGAGGATGGAATTTGGAATATAAAAGAAATACAAACAGAGGCTACTCCTGATGAGATAAAACAATAGTCCGAGGGTCCAGCAGAATTAGCTCCCGAGGGTTGTTGGTTAGACAAAGAAAACCGTAGATGGATGTTGCCAAATGCATATGTAATGGCAATGGTTACTATGGCCCACGGTCCAACATATATTTGTGCAAAGAAAATTTGTCAGCACCTCGATTCTGTATGGTACAATGACAACATTACAAAAACTGCCGAGAGATTGGTTCAAAATTGCATGACCTGTTTACAACACACCATTGGGAAGGGACCAGCGACACCAAAAGGGAGCTTCGGTCCTCCCTCAATGCCGTTCCATGTAATTCATTTCGATTTTATAGAAATGGAGCGATGCCAGAACTATACGTTTGTTCTTGTAGTGGTCTGTGCATTTAGTAAATGGGTCGAGGCCTAGCCCCTTAAAGACTGTTCAGCCATGTCCACAGCAAAATCTATGTTAAAGGAATATTTCCCAAGGTCGTGCTACCACGTGTTATATGGTCCGATATGGGGCCACATTTTATAGCTGCTGTAATACTACAAATGTGTGCCGGTCTCCAAACTGATAAACAATTCCATTCAGCCAGACATCCAATGAGTGCCGGTCTTGTGGAACATCAAAAAGGTATTTTGAAAAATAAGTTGGCTAAGATTTGCGCGAAGATTAACTTGAATTGGCCCGATGCTTTACCATTAGCCTTGTTGTCAATGCGTACGACTGTGCAATCAAGAACTGGTCTCTCCCCCTACGAGATTGTGATGAGGAGACCCGCCAATGTATGGTATGTGCCACGTCTGAGAAAGTTAAGGTACTTAGAATATCCATTGCTTAGTGATTATTGTAAACAGTTGACTCAGAACTTGATTCATCAGCAGGTGCAGGAGGCTCTTCCTGTCAGATACACAGGCCCAGGTCATCGCTGGCAACCAGGTGATTGGGTGCTGGTGAAGATGTTTGAGAGAAAATCTTTGCTTGCTCCACGGTGGAAGGAGCCATATCAGGTGCTCTTGGCCACGCAGACTGCTGTTCGAGTGAGCAATCGCAAGCACTGGATATATGCAATGCACACGAAAAGAATCCTGCATCCTTTGCCGCATGACAAAGAGACCGATGATTCCGATTTCCAGAGTGAACTAACTTTAATTGATCACAAAGACATCACCGAAATCCAGCTGAAACTACTTCCTGAACCAAAGGAGGGGCCTGGGGAGACTGCAAGAAAATCTGAAACATCAGTGTTACCTCAACCTTGTTTGCTTGCTGCTTCATCATTACCAGTTTCTGCATCTGCTGTAAACAACAACAGTGCACTGTTCATCGATCACGCTGTACAATGTGCTATGAGGTACACTCTGCGTCCACAAATTCGCAAGTAATTGCAACAGCCTTTGTTTCTGGCTCACAGAGAGGCTGGAAATGGAGGCCTAGGGAGCATATGAGCTGTATCGGATGAAAGCTCTGACACGCGATTTCCCGGTGCTATCTTTGAAAAAGTGAAGGGCTTTGCAACCTAGCATGGACAAGCGGGGGCAAAGGTACCGACACTATGGAACCCTGGTGTTGATACTTGCTCCTGCATTTTGGAGTCTCTGAGGTAAACACCAGCTTGCTGCCATCTTTAGCAGGCTGAATTGAACTTGCTTGCATCCTGAACTTCTACTGACTGATACGTGTGTTGCCGACTCGCTGAATTACTGAACAAAAGCTTAACAGCAAGGCTTTTCTCTACGGACGCTGAGAAACTTTTCAAAATCCCTTTTGACTATGCCGGTAGTATTTGCTCCTGCTATCCCTTGCGCTGATGAAAACATCATTAGAACTATTGACCTTGAGTCTGCTCCGAGAAAGACTTGGTCTATGAAAATCTTACTGATCATCGTATTCATCTGCATCTTATTTACTCTGATTCCAATGACCTGGTATTTGGAAAACATGTATCCAATGAATACTCTATTGCCTACCGTTGTTGCTCCTACTATGAACCCTGCACATATGCTTTCTTACACTCTCCCTTCACGAGATGTGAAGCACAGAAAAGGTTATGATAACAATACACTGTTATTGATTGTGAATATGACTGCTTTTTATGCTGCACTAAGGGCTCTATTCTTTGGGAGATGGAATGATAGTGTCACTAGAAACTTTGATGGAACTAATATAAATGAATTTGAGAGATTGGTATTGACACCATTAGGGTGTTCTGTATTTAAAAACAAGAGTAAAATGAACACTGCCTCTGCTAGGCCATAAAGACTGCATATGGAAACTAAGGCACAATAACCATATACTCTAGTGACACGACAGGCACGAGGTTCGATTTCCAAACAAGTCTGGTTTATTTCAAAGTATTCTCAGTCGGCCGACTGGGGTCTCAGCGTCTCGCAACATGTGTACGCAGACCTCGTGAGACGCAAGAGAGCGAGCAACGCTCAAGCAACAATATATATACATAACATGCAATCTTTTGAAGGCATTTCAATCTGTCCATAAATGTATCTTTCAAGCTAGGGTTCGGTGATTGACAATCATGACAATTATGACACATTATGACAAGTCTCTATTCAGTCTAAATATAGTTATTCTAGCAATAGTAGCAGAGACAGCTTTCTGTTATGGGGAACAAAAACTCTTAGTTCAGCAAGGATATCATGTTCGTAGGAGAGAAACATTCCTTAGCACCTTATCAATGTGTTTCGATTCATGAAACTAGGGTCAGACAGTTCTGAAGCAGAAAATACCAGTCTCCGCGAAGGAGTACCGCTAAAAGAATATAATTCATGCTTTAACTGCCTTTTACTACAGCATTTGCAAGACAGTCCGGTACCTGGTCTGCTGATTAGATGCGGCTTCTGCTCGCCTTCAAGGACTTTGTGAGGGAGGAAAACAATGTATTTCTGTATCGTTTGGCATTCCTGTCTGTGTTAGTCTTTCAGCATTCAGGCCGTGGCCTTGCACCGTGTGTGAGTTTAAAGCATAGAATACATTTTGCAAAGCGTTTTGACAGAAAGGAAAAAAGCAAATGGCTGACATTTCACAAAATGGACGCCCTCTGGTTACATTGACGATTCTGCGATTGCGATGTCTGTCACATGATGAGATTGGTTTCTGGCCAACATAATATACATACTATACATACTATAGGGCGTTTCTGGTCTGACAAACCCTCCTTTTGGCCGTAAGCCAAGAACATCATCCATACATCGCATCTTCATCTGACAGTGTGTCTAATTCTGAACTATGCATACTACTATAATCGTCATCAGAAATATTAATTGCCATAAATTCTATGATTGTTTCATTTTCGTGTTGTGCACCTTCATTTAATATGCGAGGAGGTTTCGTTTTGATTGCGTGTGCACATTCATTTGTAATTTGGGAGCAGAGGATTGGCAGACATTGTATGCAACAACAGCAGAACATGAGGATTCCAAATATCGTGACCAAAATTGCAATTAGTTTCCATCCCCATGATCGCAGCAGTTCCCAAAACCATGAACTAATATTCAGATTCCAACCACCTCTGGGGACACGAATATCAGAACTCAGGACATGCAATTTCTTGATTGCTTCAAATATCGTGGGGGAGGAGTCACTTACGAATACACAGCATGCTGACCCCACGATTTTGCATACCCCCCCATGATCAGCCAAAATTAAATCAAGGACCATTCTATTCTGAATTGCAATTAATCTAACTGCTTTTTGTTCTAGTGTCATATTATAGAGTATATCTGTGGTTCCATTTATCGTCTTATCTGACACCCTGGACAGTTTCCTTATATTCCATGAATGTATTGCTTGTCCCCAAAATGGTATGAATGACTTCATTATATCCCCTGCAATCTGTCCTGCGGTATCATCTCGTCGTGGCCTAGATCTAGATAGTTTTGATATTTCAGAAGTTTTGTAAAGGAATACACCAGGAAAAAGTATACATAAATAACAGGTCCCTTCCCAAGTTCTAGGTAACCATGGATAGGCCTGATCTCCGCATACAAAATAAACAGAACCTCCTATATATAATGGTTTCTCTTCTTGCCCAAGTACGGCAGTATTCATGCATCTAGTAAATGTTCCCACTGGATAGGAACCCTTTTTCCGTAAACAAAAAGGGACATAACATGGACTGTGATTAATAGTATAGGAGGGAGCAGAGCATCTTTGTTTCCTACTGGAGCGATGTTAAAGGAGGTGATTAGGGATCTGTAAGGGCTAGAGAGCCTATCTACTGGATTCGTTGTTACCGTGTTTATTTTGCTTGCGCTTGCAAATATGGAACAACCCACCGGTTCCAATACCACTCTTTCAAACTCATCTATGTTTGTTCCGTCAAACTGACCAGTAACACTGTTGTTCCATTTTCCATAAAATAACGCTCTCAATGATGCATAACATGCGGTATTAAGTGGCAAAGGATGTACATACCAACCCATTCCTTTTCCATCATGCTGGGGTAAATGGGAACAGACCCAACAATTGGACCTATTCAAGATAGCATGTGTCATATTCATAATCAATAGCAATCTATCATTGTCATAACCTTTTTTATTTTTCACGTCTTGTGAGGGGAGAGTATAAGAGAACACATGTACTGGGCTGCTCGTAGTAGGAGCATTGGTAGCAGGCAAAAGAAAGTTCAAAGGATGCACAGTTTCCAGATACCAGAATATTGGGATCAGCGTAATCAAAATGCAAAGCGGTATCATAATCATTAGCATATTCTTTTTACCGAACCAAGTTTTTCTAGGAACAGGCTTAGTCTCTATTTCTACAATATCAAAAGCGTTGGTTCAGGAGGGAGCAGGAGTGAGTGTAGGCATTGTCTGTGATGTTTATCTCAGGAAAAGTTTTCAATGTTCGTCGCGGAAAAGTTCTCCACAGCGACACACGTTAACAGCAAAGCGTTCAAGTAGTAGCAAAGCGTTCAGGCCAGTTCAGGCTAGCGCGTTCAGGCCAGTTCAGGCTAGCCTGCTTAAAAAATGACAGCAAGCTGATGTGATTTTGCACAGAGCTCCAAAAAGGCAGGAGCAAGCATCAATTGTGTCGGTACCATATGCCCCCCGCTCGTCCCCACGGGGTTGCAGTGGTCCTTCACTTTTTCAATGGTAGCACCGGGAAACCACGTTTCAGAGCTTTCAATTTGATGTAGCTTGATACAGCTCATACGCTCCTTTTCTCTAGGCCTCCGTTCCCACTTCATCCATATTGGGAACAAAGACAAAACAAACACGCAGATCACTTCCGATTTTGTGAACGTAGATTGTACCTTATGGCTCCGGGTACAGTATGATCGATGAACAATGCACTCTCATTTGTTAGATGCCGTATCAGTGCCAGCTTGCGATGCAGTGAGTGATGATGCGCCAGCAGTCGGATAAGGTTGAGGCACCATTGGCCTTTTGATCTTTGTTGCAATCTCCCCAGGCCCTTTCTCGGGCTTAGGAAGCACTTCTGGCAGAGAACTGGTGATGGTATCTTTGTGATCAAGTGCAGCTGTATTTCTTTCGACGTCAGGATCAGGCAGCTCTGTCAAAGAAAACAGAATTCTTTCTGTGTGTGTTGCGTGGATCCAGGACTTGCGGCCATCCACTCGGACTGCAGTCTGTGTGGCCAGGGGCACCTGGTAGGGCCCCTTCCATCACGGTGCAAATGAAGATTTTCTCTCAAAATCTTTAATTAGTGTCCAGTCCCCAGGCTGCAGACAATGTCCTGGGCCGGTATATCTGACGGGAAGAGCCTCCTGAACCTGCTGATAAATTAAACGCAAGTTTTGAGTTAACTGTTTAAATTAGTTAATAAGCAACGGATATTCTATGTCTTTCAGCTGTTTTGGCTGCAGAGCATTCCAAACATTTGCTGGTCTCCCCATTACAATCTCGTAAGGGGAAAGACCAGTCCTTGCTTGTACAGATGTTCTCATACACAACAAAGCTAGTGGCAATACATCGCGCCATTTTAAATTACTCCCCCGCAGAGTTTACTTAGTTTATTTTTCAAGATGCCGTTCTGACATTCCACCAAACCGGCACTCATTGGGTGTCTGGCCGAATGGAATCGTTTGTCAATTTCGAGGCCTGCACAAATTTGTAATATCACGGCTGCAATAAAGTGTGGGGCGTTATCTGACCATATGGCAAAGGGTAGGCCACAATGGGAAAAGTACTCTTTTAGCATAACTTTAGCTGTGGACATAGCTGTACAATCTTTCAGGGGATAGGCCTCTACCCATTTGCTAAATGCGCAGACCACCACGAGGACATACTTATAGTTTTGGCACCTTTCCATTTCTATGAAATTAAAATGGATGACTTCAAATGGCATAGAGGGGGGGCCAAAACTTCCTACTGGCGTCGCTGTTGCTTTTCCAATGTTATGTTGTAAACAAGTCATGCAATTTTGAACCAATCTGTCAGCAGTTTTTCTAATGTGCGGATTCTGCCAAACAGCATCTAGATGTTGAATCATTTTCTTAGCACATATGTGTGTTGGACTGTGGCCATAGTGACCATTGCTATTACATAGGCATTTGGCAACATCCACCTTTTGTTCTCTTTGTCCACCCAACAACCTTCAGAATCTAATTCTGCTGGACCCTCAGTCCATGTTTTTATTTCATCTGCAGTAGCATCTGCTTGCATTTCCTTAACTGTGGCAATCCCATTTTCTATCATGCAGGGTACTTCTTTCATTTTTTCAACGTACATTTTTGTGTGTAAATCAGTGGCAGTTTGTTTCGCAATTCTGTCTGCAAATGTGTTTCCCTTTCCAACGTTACATGTTACTTTTTTATGTCCTTCACATCTCGTTATTGCTAATCATTTGGGAAGCGTAAATGCAGACAACAGTCTCACTATCAAAGTGCCATGTTGGATTTTAGTTCTGTGTGATGTCAGGAAACCCCTTTCAGACCACAGTCGACCAAAATTGTGTACCACTCCAAATGCATACTGACTGTCAGTATATATGTTTACATTAAGGTTTGCAGAGATTTCACATGCTCTGGTTAACGCTATTATCTCTGCGGCTTGTGCTGAGTTGTATGGGATTCTTTTGCTTTCTACAATACTTTTCAGTGTAGTGATGGCATATGCAGCAGTTGATGTACCATCGGGTAATTTAAAATAAGAACCGTCACAAAACAGTTCTCCATCTAGCTCTTTCTGTGGGGTATCAGTTAGATCAATTCTTCCTTTTGTCTCTTGTTCAGTAACCATTAAACAATCATGGGGGAATTCTTTTTCACCCCCTTTGTCATTGGGAGGAGGCATTAACTCGGCCGCATTTAAAGCGCAACACCTCATAATTTGTATATGCGGTGCAAACAGAACAATTTCATACCTTGTTAATCTGGCTGATGTAAGGTGTGGTGTCTGCGTTCTATTTAAAAGAACGTCCAGTGCATGGGGCACCATGACGGTTAAAGTGTGACCTAAAACCATACCCTCGGTTTGTTTTACTGACGCGGCGGCTGCAGCAACAGCTCGCAAGCAGTGCGGCAAAGCACATGCAACAGGATCCAACGTGGAAGAGAAGTAGCCGCATTGTCTATTTCTCCCTCCTTGTTCCTGAGTCAAAACAGCCAAAGCACAACCATTGTTTTCATGCACAAATAACTTTCTCTTGTCATAATTTGGTGTGCCCAAAACTGGAGCTGAACATAATGCAGCTTTGAGCAGGTCAAGTGCTTCTTGACATTCCTTGTTCCATGGCAAAGGTAAGGTAACATCTTTCCTTGTCAATGCCACTATCGGTTTCACAATTATAGAGACGTTCGCGATACACTGCCTACAATATGAGGCCATTCCAATTAAAGCCCTGACTTCTTTCTGCGTGTTTGGAATAGGCATATCAGAGATGCTTTCTATTCTTTCTGGTGTCAATCTTGTTCCCTCCTTCGAAAGGAGGTAGCCCAAGTCGGTTACTTCCTTTCGACAATACTGGAATGTCTTTAGCAAAGCTTTGTGTCCATGTGCTGCTAAATGTGTCAATAGTGCAACTGTACTTTCTTTACAAATTTCTTCTGTGTCTGCTGCTATCAATAAATCGTCTATATATTGTAACAAAACACAACCCGCTGGTAGTTCTAGCATATCTAGTTGTTCCTTTAATGCTCTACTATAAATACTCGGACTCTCAGTGTAGCCCTGTGGGATTCATGTGAATGTAAATGAACGTCCTCCTAGAGTAAAAGCAAATAAATATCTGCTATCTGGATGTACTGGAATGCTGAAAAACGCATTCTTCAAATCTACAACGTTAAAGTGCGATGCAGATGCTGGAATCATAGTCAAAATTGTAGTTACATCCGGGACTAATGGAAATTGCGGATCAACAACTTTATTCACTCCACGCAAATCAATTATGAACCGATATGGTATGTCATTACCTCCTTTCTTGTAAAAGGGAAGAATCAGACTATTGCAAGTGCTACCAGAAATTTCTTCAATTACGTTTCTTTTAATCAAATCCGACACAATGCATTTCAATGCTTTCTCTCCTTCGGCCGAAATTTTATATTGCAGTATACGCGGCAATGTAATTCCTTCTTTCAAAACAATTTTCACTGGCTCTACTTTTATAAAACCAACATCATTATCGTTCACTCCCCATATACAAGCCGGTACTTCACTCAATCCAGTCGGTAATGGCTTAGATAAAAATTGTGATACAGGAGTCTTTTGTGGCGATATCGTCAAATACACTCCATCAGGAGAACAATAAATAACGGCATTCAATTTCTTCAACAAATTTAATCCCAACAAATTTTCACCGCTATTTTTCGTCAAAAGAAATGGGCAAGATTCAGTGAATGGACCTAGTGTTATAGGTACTGGTTGTGACACTGGACTCATTACTGGTGTACCTGAGAACACTACTGAGACATTGTTATGCCCTGACAGTGGTATATCTGGAACCTGCTGATGGTCAATCGAACATTTTTGTGCACCTGTGTCCACTAGAAAAATGTGTTCCCTATTCCCAACCTTCATTTCTACGTAGGGCCCTTTCTGGTCTACGGGAATACATACTGGTTTCAACCCCTGTCTCGGGCTGTCCTAGCAAAACAATACATCGTCAGATGTAAAGTCGCCAGTGTAATATGCATTGGACTAATTGTCAAAAACATTTCCATACTTGTACTGCTTTGCTGTTGGTTTTTATTCTGATTCTGATTCTGATTCCCCTGGTTATTCGGAAATTGTGGCGCTCTTTGGTTCCTATTCTGTCCTTTTGTTCCCGGGCAACCTCTATTCTGTATTCTCGGGAAAGACCCATTTCGATTCTGTATCTGCGGGCACTGTGCTCGCCAATGGCGTTCTTGTCTACAATAGGCACATTGATTAATCCCTATTGGACCACCTTGCATGTTGGAAAATTGGACTCTGGATTGTGCGTTCCCGCCACCTGTATTAATGTTTGCTACTTTCTGCATCAATACTCTTGTTTTAAAATTCCCCTTGACCCTTAATTCTTTGTCCTTCTCTGCATTTACTCTATTTTCATAATACTGGGCTATGTGTAATACTTCACTTTGTGTTTTCGCTTGCCATGCACTTTCAGATGTCATTATTACATTTTGAATTTTCGGTAACAACCCTCGCACAAACTTATCAACAAACAATTTCTTCCCGTGTTCAGTACTCAAGTCTTGACCACTAAAATCGGCACATATTTCTTCAAATCGATTAAAATAATTAGTCGCTCCTTCTTCTTTGCCCTGTAAACAAGCAGTCAATTTATCCCAAACTATTCTCTTCTCGGGTACCAAGGTTTTCAATATCTCTACTATTTGCGCTGGTAAAGCCAATGTCATGATGCCTACCTCCAAGGAGCCAGGTCCGACCCAGCAACCCCAGAGGCAGGCATCATTTCCCCCAGGGAAGTGTCAGCGGGCCCAAGCTGGGGCCCTTTGGACACAGTCCTGGCGCCTTAGGCGCCAGGCTCATGTTGGACCCCTGTCCTGGCGCCTTAGGCGCCAGGCTCATAAAGCTAGACATGTGTTCAAGTGTTTTAAGGTGCACTTACCTGATGCAGACCATGCTGCTACATCCAGGCCCTCTTGAGGCCTGAATGGAACTACTTTACCTGTGGAACTACTTTCCCCTGGGTGTGGTCGGGGAAGGATACATACCTGATCGGTGGAAGGATACATACCTGGAACTTCTTCCAAAGCTATTTAAACCACGCCCGATCAGCAACTCACGCTTCGCGTTGTTCTGCTCCTCGCAGCTGGACGCTCACCGTGTCAGCTCCTACATCTGGACTCCAGCCACGCCTGTCAGCACCCTGGGTCACCTGCTAAGAGAGAATTGGAGAGAAAGAAGACCTTAGCTGCTAAAGCTGCATCACAGAGACTTCACACCGACGATCCTGAAAGGGAAGACATCATTTTAAAAGCATTTCGTTTCGATCGCTGCAGCGCTGCATTTCACTCACCTTTCCTGGGCACCTCCATCTTCAGCAGCGATCATCCGGATCCGCAGCCACTTCCCAGAGCCTAGAGAGAAAAAGACAAGAACACAAGGTGAGAGAAGGAAGGGAATAGGAAAAGCTCAGTTTCCTTCTAAGACTTACCTGTTGGGTCATTCCCATTTCATTTCGGGTCCTGCCTCTTCCTGGCATTCTGGACCCCGGCCCCTATGGGGAAAAAAGACAAAGACATTGAATGAGCGAATGCAAAGACATTACCCGAACGCTCATCCAGAACTTACCTGTCATTTACTGGAACTGCACGTTTCACTTCGGGTCGGCGCCATATCTCCGGCATTCCGAACCCCGGCCCCTAAGGGGAAAAAGACATAAGCGTTAGCGCTTGCAGCAATAAGACAATGAACATTATTATTAAGCTTGAACTTTTGAACTTGCTACAGAACTCTTACAGCGCCTTACCTGAATAGTCAAGCTTATTTGAACTCCCATCAAACCTCAATCCAGTGAAGTAACTGGGTTTCAACGCGCCCCTGCATCAGAAGCAGGATGGAGAACTCATCCTTCCAGACCCTAAGGTGAGACTTCACGGGGAATCGAGGAAGGGTATCGTGGAGGGTTGGAAGGGAGTGGGAGGCTTGAGCATTATTCCGTCAGTAGGTAATGCTCCCTTTTCACGCACAGGGGAATATTCCTGCGAGCCAGTGAGTCCATCTTCAGAGTCCTGCGCTTCACCATAGAAGAAGCATCAGCACTCGAAGCCAGACCTGCGCCTCCGTGGGAATCAGGTGAGCGTGACAGAACGCAAAGCCTACCCACAATTTCCCACCCGGGCGCTATGGAGACTTCCGAGACAGATCAGCTGGCCCAGCTTTTGGGGGAATTACGGGCAGAAGTGCACTCAGCCCGCCAGGAGACTAACGCTCTCAAAAGAGAACTAATCCTATCCAAGGAAAGAACAGATGACCTGGCCAAAAGGTTATTGCAGGCCCAGGCAGGGCACACTCCTTTACCTAATTCCGGAGATACTTCCACATCAATGGGTTTGAATAACCCGGTACAAATCAATCTACCTGGACACATGCCTTTGGCCCCGCCTGAACGTTTTGCGGGGGATCCCAAGAAATATGCCGTCTTTATGAACCAATGTCGTTTACACTTTCTATGCAGACCCGGGGCCTTCCCTAACGACCAGACCAAGGTAGCCTTTATACTATCTTACCTCAGTGGCAGTGCTGCCGATTGGTCTATTCCATTGGTAAATCAGGATGATCCCATTCTCCAGAATTTTCAGGGTTTCCAGGCCAGCATGGAAAGATTGTTTGCTCGACACTCTCAAGGACAGGCCCTTGATAACGAACTGCTATCCTTACGACAAGGTAATCAGGATCTTCTGTCCTACGTTGCCACCTTTAATAGACTGGTTGTGGAAACTGGATGGCCAGAAAACAAAAGGATCACATTGTTTCATCGAGGCCTGCGCGGAGAGCTTAAGGATGTTCTAGCTCAGATAGTAGATCCACCCCAGGTCTGCGCAGACTACATAGACTTGGTGGTTCAACTTGATCACAGACTTCAAAATAGAAAAGCAGATCGGTTCAAGTACGAAACCCGAGTACCGATCAAAACCCACGCTAACTCCAAGAGTACCGACGTATCCGAACCTATGCAAATCGGCAGTGTTAAAGGACCATTAACACAGAAGGAACGAGAGAGAAGGCGGCAAATGCAACTTTGCCTGTATTGCGGGACTTCCGGTCACTTTCTTCGAAATTGTCCGGTTAAACCACCTAAGAAGGTGGTTGGAGCCACTGATAACGATTTATTGACACCTGATTCGGGAAACGACCTAGCCCGACAAGCGTAGGGGTCCGCTTGCCGAGCTTGAAAACAAACTCTTTGACCTCGCATTTAGTCATGCCAATGGTGCTCGTGGAACCAAAACAGCCTCAGCTGTTGCATGCTATAAAAGCATACATCGACAGTGGAGCTATTGGAAATTACATAGACCGTGAATTGGCTTCCAGGATTAAGCTCCCTCTCCGCCCGAAAGTAACCCAAGATGTCATTACTACAGTAGATGGAACCGAAAAAGCCTCAGGGCCTGTAACGCATTCCACTGTTGAAATGACACTGGTGGGTCAGGATGGACATCGGGAAGCAATCGTGTTTGATGTGATCAAGGCCCCACAATTTCAAGTAATTCTTGGAATTCCTTGGTTAGAAACACATAATCCCAGAATTGACTGGCGAGCAAAGAAGATAAGTTTTCCTGATTGTGAACCAACTTGTTACCCAAGAAATCCAGTTATGGGTCTAGCCTCAGCAACTTCCACCCCTGTACAGCTACCGTCAGAATACCAAGAATTCCAAGACGTTTTTCAGAAGGAACAGGCTAACACGTTACCTCCCCATCGGTCTTATGATTGCCAAATCGATCTGGTACCCAATGCTCAACTACCTTGTAGTAGGATTTATGCTCTTACGGAACCTGAGAACCTACATTTGCGTCAGTATTTAGATCAGTACCTAGCCAATGGTTTTATTCGCCCGTCCAAGTCTCCTGTCTCCTTAGCTCTGTTCTTCGTGCCGAAAAAAGAGGGCGACCTTAGAACATGTATAGACTATCGCGCCCTAAATCAAATAACGATTAAGAATCGTTATCCTCTGCCCCTGATCCCTGAGCTTATCGACCAGGTGAAAGACGCTTGTGTGTACACCAAGTTAGATCTCCGAGGAGCTTATCACCTGGTGCGTATAAAAGAAGGCGACGAATGGAAGACTGCATTCCGCACCAAATTTGGGCTCTTCGAATATCAGGTGATGCCCTTCGGTTTGTGCAATGCACCTGCCGCCTTTCAGTACTTTATGAATGATGTTCTTCGGGAACTTATCGACGTCTGTGTCATTGTTTATATTGACGACATCCTGGTGTACTCCTCTTCAGAATCCGATCACAGAAAACATGTTAGGGCAGTTCTTGAGAAATTGCGCCAGCACAAACTATTTGTAAAGCTCGAAAAATGCGTTTTTCATACCACAGAAGTGGAGTTTCTCGGATTCATCCTGACACCTCAAGGAGTCCGAATGGACTCGCGAAAGGTGGACGCCATCCTCAAATGGCCATCTCCTAGCTCGGTGAAGGGAGTTCAGAGCATGCTCGGCTTTGCCAATTTCTATCGAAGATTCATCCCGGAATTTTCCCGAACAGTCCAACCCATCACAGCTCTCCTAAAGAAAAACAAACGCTTTGAATGGACTCTTGAGGCCGAACAAGCCTTTCAGGACCTGAAAACCAAATTCACCTCTGCACCTATATTGAAGCACCCGCACCCAGATCTCCCTTACATTGTGGAAACCGACGCATCCAGTTCGGCCATGGGAGCTGTCCTGTCGCAAAGAGACCCAGAAACTAACCAACTACACCCTGTGGCCTTTTGGTCCAGGAAATTTCTCCTCCTGAAATCAACTACGCAATTACCGACAAAGAGTTACTGGCTATTAAATCTGCTTTCAAGGCTTGGCATCACTACCTTCTCGGGGCAAGACACACCATCACCGTAATTACGGACCACAGAAATTTACAGTATTTAAAGACGGCCAAGGCTCAATCTTCACGACAACTCCGATGGGCTCTATTCTTTGCAGAATTTTATTTTGTAATTACCTATCGCCCTGGCTGCAAGAATGGTAAAGCGGACGCCTTATCCCGGATTGGCATGAAAGAACCCAATTCGAGTTTAGAACCTGTGCCAATCATACCTGAACAAAGAATCTTAGGCCTAACTTCATTGTAAACTATTGAGGACATCCAAACGCAAGTAAAACAACTTCTAGACTCTTCAGCCTTACTGGAATGGAGTCAAAAGGGTCCTCATTACACCGTTAAGGATGACTTACCCTACTTCCAGGAGCGGTTGTTTCTGCCTAGTAAAGAATTGCAAGAACTTGTTATTGCCCATCATCATGAATCATTAATGGAAGGACACCCTGGTATCGCTAGAACGGAGGAAAAAATCAAACGCCACTTCTGGTGGCCTTGTTGGAGAAAAGACATAAAGTCTTTTGTATTGTCTTGCGGAATTTGCACCCAAAACAAGGGTCAAAAGAAAAGGCCAGCCGGCCTACTTCAACCCTTGGATATTCCACCGGCACCATGGCACACCTTGTCAATGGACTTTATAACTGACCTGCCTCCTTGTGCTGGTTACAACACTATCCTTGTAATTGTGGATCTATTCTCCAAAATGGCCCACTTTATCCCTTTAAAAGGTTTGCCTTCAGCTTCCACCTTGGCCAAGGAATTTCTGGAGAATATAGTTCGCATACATGGTTTCCCTTCCATATTAGTCTCGGATCGTGGAAGTCAATTTATCTCCCATTTTTGGAAGAAGTGTTGCCAACTAGCACAAACAGATGTGCGGCTATCCACCAGCCACCACCCCCAGACCGACGGACAAACCGAGAGAACCAATCAGACTCTCGAGCAATATCTTCGGTGCATGTTACACCAATCCGAGTTAAATTGGAAAGACATCTTTTGGATCGCATAATATGCATACAACAATTCAGTGCATTCTGGAACCGGACAAACTCCTTTTTATACTTTGTATGGTCACCATCCTCGGACCTCTGATCTAGATCCACCTCTGACCCTGGAAATGCCTGCAGTAAATCATCTGCATTCCACAATAACCCGAGCCTTCAAAGAAGCTGCAACTCATTTACAGCAAGCCAAGAAAAAGTATAAAGAAAACGCTGATTTGCAACGAAGTAAAACTCCTCCTTACCAAGTAGGAGATCAGGTATGGCTAGCAACGAAACATTTACCCCTCAAGGGCCCGCGAACCTTCAATTCCAGATTCATAGGACCTTATCCCATCAAGGCTATAATCAATCACTTGGCCTTTAAACTGGATTTACCGTCTAACATGCGTATTCATCCAGTTTTTCATGCATCACTTTTGAAGCCAGTACAACCAGGGACCCGACTGTCCAAGCCTCCAGACCCAGTTCAAATTGAAGGGGAATTAGAATTCGAAGTTAAAGACATTTTAGACTCCAAGGTGTTAAAGTCCAAACTCTTCTATCTTGTTGACTGGAAGGGATATGGACCTCAGGAGAGATCGTGGGAGCCTAGTAACCA
Source organism: Ambystoma mexicanum (assembly GCF_040938575.1). Taxonomy (NCBI): domain Eukaryota; kingdom Metazoa; phylum Chordata; class Amphibia; order Caudata; family Ambystomatidae; genus Ambystoma; species Ambystoma mexicanum. The sequence goes on from NC_090923.1 coordinate 917,243,776, forward strand.
TGTTCACGCACCTCGATTAATACAAAGGTTCCACCGGAGATTTCCGAACAAGCCAAAACCCCCGGAGGGAACAACCTTGGGAGGGGCCTTGAGGGGGGGTACTGTCATGATGCCTACCTCCAAGGAGCCAGGTCCGACCCAGCAACCCCAGAGGCAGGCATCATTTCCCCCAGGGAAGTGCCAGCGGGCCCAAGCTGGGGCCCTTTGGACACAGTCCTGGCGCCTTAGGCGCCAGGCTCATGTTGGACCCCTGTCCTGGCGCCTTAGGCGCCAGGCTCATAAAGCTAGACATGTGTTCAAGTGTTTTAAGGTGCACTTACCTGATGCAGACCATGCTGCTACATCCAGGCCCTCTTGAGGCCTGAATGGAACTACTTTACATGTGGAACTACTTTCCCCTGGGTGTGGTCGGGGAAGGATACATACCTGATCGGTGGAAGGATACATACCTGGAACTTCTTCCAAAGCTATTTAAACCACGCCCGATCAGCAACTCACGCTTCGCGTTGTTCTGCTCCTCGCAGCTGGACGCTCACCGTGTCAGCTCCTGCATCTGGACTTCAGCCACGCCTGTCAGCACCCTGGGTCACCTGCTAAGAGAGAATTGGAGAGAAAGAAGACCTTACCTGCTAAATCTGCATCACGGAGACTTCACACCGACGATCCTGAAAGGGAAGACATCATTTTAAAAGCATTTCGTTTCGATCGCTGCAGCGCTGCATTTCACTCACCTTTCCTGGGCACCTCCATCTTCAGCAGCGATCATCCGGATCCGCAGCCACTTCCCAGAGCCTAGAGAGAAAAAGACAAGAACACAAGGTGAGAGAAGGAAGGGAATAGGAAAAGCTCAGTTTCCTTCTAAGACTTACCTGTTGGGTCATTCCCATTTCATTTCGGGTCCTGCCGCTTCCTGGCATTCCGGACCCCGGCCCCTATGGGGAAAAAAGACAAAGACATTGAATGAGCGAATGCAAAGACATTACCCGAACGCTCATCCAGAACTTACCTGTCATTTACTGGAACTGCACGTTTCACTTCGGGTCGGCGCCATATCTCCGGCATTCCGAACCCCGGCCCCTAAGGGGAAAAAGACATAAGCGTTAGCGCTTGCAGCAATAAGACAATGAACATTATTATTAAGCTTGAACTTTTGAACTTGCTACAGAACTCTTACAGCGCCTTACCTGAATAGTCAAGCTTACTTGAACTCCCATCAAACCTCAATCCAGTGAAGTAACTGGGTTTCAACGCGCCCCTGCATCAGAAGCAGGATGGAGAACTCATCCTTCCAGACCCTAAGGTGAGACTTCACGGGGAATCGAGGAAGGGTATCGTGGAGGGTTGGAAGGGAGTGGGAGGCTTGAGCATTATTCCGTCAGTAGGTAATGCTCCCTTTTCATGCACAGGGGAATATTCCTGCGAGCCAGTGAGTCCATCTTCAGAGTCCTGCGCTTCACCATAGAAGAAGCATCAGCACTCGAAGCCAGACCTGCGCCTCCGTGGGAATCAGGTGAGCGTGACAGCCAACATTACTTGCAGCGGTTTTCTCCAGCCTTTCTCTCACCATAAATTATAATCAAATTCTCCCATGTATCACCTAATATCGCTGCGTCATTTATATTTCTAACCTGTTTCCATATGTCTACAGGAAGAATCACGGGAAACAATAAATTAATGTCACTCAATATAAAAACAGATGAATTCAAAACAGATTCAATTTCTTTATAGAATCCTGACGGGTTTTTCCTATTATCAGGGATCGTCTACCTGATATTATTTACCTCTTGCCTAGAAAAAGGGACATGTACAAACTGTGCAGTGTAATGGGCTTCTATCGTTCGCGCTGGAGACGTTCCAGTGGCAGCAACTTCTACTTTCGAGACAAACGTGGGAGGCACTTCCGTCATGGGTAATTGCAAACTAGGAGTTTCTACATTTGTTCGTTTATTAAGCAATAAAGCTAAATCAAGAGAAAAAGCAGTTGTTCCAGTTTCAGGCGAAAATGCTCTTTTGTAAATCGTCATTAAATCAGCGGGACAACATGTCTTATTCTTCATACATTCATCTTGCAAATACTCTACCATGACCTGTAATACCTTTCTCTGCATTTCTGGTGTATACTGACTAAACGTATCATGCACTTCTATTGGAGAAATGGCGGCATCTGAAATCCATCTAAGCGCATCTCGCGTACAAATTCTCATCTCTTCACTAACAGGTTTCAACGGCGGAAAAAATCGTTGCTGGACATATGACATATGCGGTTTATCTTTCTTCATTATTTCTCTATGCAATCAATCAAGCTCGTGTTTAAAAACAAATATTCGGCTTACATGTTCTCGTACTTTCGTCGCATTATCCCGCAACTGAGAAAGAACAACCAAATCACGCAACTCTTGCAGTGCCAATATGTCAGTCAACTCACTCCATATTTTCACAAGATAATTCCCCATGCATTCTAACAATACCTGCTGTTCACCAAGGCCTCTATGGTCAGATATGGAACTTTGCACATCTGCTTCATTGCCACCTTCAACATATGTTTCTGCCAAAGTTCTCAGCTCTTCTTTCCCGCCTTTGCTAACCGTACTACGAGTCACTCTACTGCTTCCTTGCGCAGGCCTTATTTCTGTAGAACTGCCTACTAACGCGGCTAACTCATGCTCTGAAGGCGGTGGAGGAAATGATGTCACAAGCACAGGGGGAGAGGAACTTGCTACTGGTGCAGATGGAACAACGGGAATGGGAGGTACATAAGGAGGAGGTGCAACTGGGTCAGTATTTGATGTTCATTTCTTCGCTCATTCAGGATTTTGTTTATTAGCTCATCTGATGTATGCAAATCTTGCTGCAGATATATTTTCTGTATGCCTAATTGGAAAGCCCTGTCCATTTTCCTAAGGTCCTCTGTCTGTTGATGCTGATCAAGCTCTAGCACTTTCTCTGCATTTGTTTTATGTCTGCGCGCGTGTTTCTCTCTACTTCTCAAGCAGAGATTAGCTTCCTTCCTCCAGTCTCTCACGACGTCGAACGCCACTGGTCTGGAGTTCTTACGTAGCAATACTGATTCTAGGTGTTCTATACGTGCTAATTCAAAGCTCCCATCATTAGGCCACTGTAAGTCTGATACATGTCTGGTCTGCCTATGCCAAATCTCATTAAACACTATTGCCCCTGTACTGTATTTTACATACATTTCAAATGCCGGCGACCCTGCGGGTGGCGCGACCTGGCCAGTTTCCAAAGATTATCTACCGCAGTGGAAAAATCCCACTAAGCAGGAAGACAATTTCCCAGGCATAGTTAATCCTTACCCTTCTCTTACCCCGGGCGTTTGATCTTGCAAGAGCAACTTTCAATCAATATCAGGAAGTTTAAGAATCGGGGCACGACTCACCTGATCAATCAATTCGTCACTCAGGACGCAATTCGTCCATACACAGACGCAACCAAGAATCGTCGTGACTGTGTGTCTGGCTCAATCTGCCTTGTTCCAGGACCCTCGCCTCGATGTTCTCTGGGCGCTTCTCGTCGATCAGGGATCAGCTGTGTACAGATCTGCAAAGGAGTCTCTCATCACTTCTACAGGGGTGCCCCGCGCACCTTTCGATCCCGGCTCGACGGCTTTGTCCTCGACTAGTTTTTGCCTTCTTCAAAATCAACATATACGATGGAGCAAAAGGGGGAGGGTGCCTATTCGGGTGCCATATTTGCTAGGCCATAAAGACCGTATATGGAAACTAAGGCACAATAACCATATACTCTATTGACACGACAGACACAAGCTCCGATTTCCAAACATGTCTGGTTTATTTCAAAGTATTCTCAGTCGGCCGACTGGGGTCTCAGCACCTCGCAATGTGTGTACCCAGACCTTGTGAGACGCAAGAGAGCGAGCAACGCTAAAGCAACAATATATATACATGACATGCAATCTTTTGAAGGCAATTCAATCCGCCCATAAATGTAGCGTTCAGGCTAGGGTTCGGTGATTGACAATCATGACAATTATGAGACGTTATGACAAGTCTCTATTCAGTCTAAATACAGTTATTCTAGCAATAGTAGCAGAGACAGTTTTCTGTTATGAGGAACACAAAGATCTTAGTTCCGCAAGGATATCATGTTCGTAGGAGAGAAACCTTCCTTAGCACATTATCTATGTGTTTCCATTCATGAAACTAGGGGTGAGACAGTTCTGAAGCAGATAATACCAGTCTCTGCAAAGGAGTACCGCTAAAAGAATATAATTCATGCTTTAACTGCCTTTTACTACAGCATTTGCAAGACAGGCCGGCACCTGGTCTGCTGATTAGATGCGGCTTCTGCTCGCCTTCAAGGACCTTGTGAGGGAGGAAAACAATGTATTTCTGTATCGTTTGGCTTTCCTGTCTGTGTTAGTCTTTCAGCATTCAGGCTGCGGCCTTGCACCGTGTGTGAGTTTGAAGCATAGAATACATTTTGCAAAGCGTTTTGACAGAAAGGAAAAAAGCAAATGGCTGACATTTCACAAAATGGACATCCTCTGGTTACATTGATGATTCTGCGATTGCGATGTCTGTCACATGATGCGATTGGTTTCTGGCCAACATAATATACATACTATACATACTATAGGGGCGTTTCTGGTCTGACACCTTGACCAATCCCAACGATAGACTCTCTAGACCGTACCAGTAGCTGATTACTTTTAAAATGGCTCCAGTGGGTAATAAAGACGCCATGCCTCCTATCTACACTATTAACCATAGTCCACAAACTGTCCCATTTTGTCTGCGAAAAAAAGGTTCTCATCCAATGGGTACATTTACCAGGTGTATGAATACTGCTGTGCCTGAACATGAATAAAAACCACTATAAATAGGAGCTCCTGTTTATTTTGTATGTGAGGATCAAGCCTTTCCATGGCTACCTAGAAACTGGGAAGGTACCTGTTATTTAGGGATACTTTTACTTGGTGTATTTCTCGCTACAACCTCAGAAATAACAAAAATATCCAGATCTCGGCCTCGACGAAATGACGCTACTGTCACGCCTTGAGGTTCGTGTGATGATTGGAAACCTCTGTCCCTAAGCAACCAACAGCGAGATAGAAGTAACTCACTGTTCGAGGATTAGGGCCACAGGTGAGAGAAACAGGAACGCCGGACCCTCCAGATGGCTGCTGTGGGAAAAATAGGCAGGTAAGGTAAAACCAACACAACAATGTTGCAGTAACTTAAGGAGGGGCAAAAGTACTAACTTACCACTGAGCAATGTGAAGAAACTGTAAGAAACAGAAGGGTCTGGAGATGTCAAACCTGTTTCCCCAGCAGTATGGCAACAGGAAACCAGGGTCAATACTGGAGCCTGGATACGGCCAATTCACTGGAGGCACCTGTAGATGAGTACTCATGCGGTGTGAGGCACGGAAAGGAAGGAAAGCCTTCACGGTGTCCGGTTTGCAAGGTAACAACTGGGAGAGCGAAACAGTTCGAATCCGTAAGGCAGTCCGAGGTCGAGGAAGCAAGCGATCCCTGGAGATGGGAGGTACCTGTGGGGCAAGAGCTCTGCGATCCGGGAGGAAGTCCGAGATCTAGGAGGTAAGCAGTCCCTGGAAATGCGACGTACCAGTAGGGCGTGGGCGTTTGCAATCCGTGAAGGAGTCCGAGGGGACAGCAAGTCCATGGAAAAGGCCAAATCAGGTAAGGAGCAGACAAAGAGCAATCCAAACGAAGTCCAAGGTCACAATATGGGAAACATAAGGGACAGGTATCTTGACGCCAAACGCTGGTAGAAAACAGCTGAGAAGCAATGCGTCTCTCTATCCCAGCCGATTTAAACTTCCCGGTTGATCATGTGATCGCTAAGCGGGCATACAACGCTGACTTAGGCCCAGGTCACGTGATCTTTCCAAGGGGCGGTACAGAGGGTTCGTACAGCGTTTTAAAACAGCGGTAACTTTATCACGTGGCCGTAGCATATACCTGCCATGCCGAGGCGCCAGGGAAATGCACGATAGCGTCTTGTGTAGTGAGGCGCCAGGGAAGGTGCCATTTCCATCGTTGAACCAGGCGCCCGGTAAATCGACGTGCAGTGGTTCTTCGTGATTGCTGATGGTTAACAGGCTGGAAAACTCGAACCCTAGTGAGTGCTCTACGGGAGCTATACATGACAGAACCCCCCCAAAGGCCCACGACCCCGTGGGTGTGAAGGGTTTTCCCTATGAAAGCGGGACACTAGGAGTGGGGCATGGACAGCAGAGGCGGGTTCCCAGGATCTCTCTTCCGGGCCATAACCCACCCAATCAACAACATAGTACAATCTACCCCTAGTCACACAAGAACCCAGGATAGCATTGACCTCCTATTCCCCCGACCCATTCTGCAACATAGGAGACGGGGGAACTGTTAGCCGGGTGGAAGCAGGACAGGGCTTAAGAAGAGAAGAGTGAAACACAAGGTGAATTCGCCAGGTAGATGGAAGGGCCAAACGAAAGGCTACTGCATTAATCACGTGTGTAATTTTATAAGGCCCTATGAATCGGGGAAGGAGTTTGCGGGAACCAGATAAATGGAGATGCCTAGTGGATAACCACACCAAGATGGGGCCGGCGAACGTCTGCGAATGGCCACCTCACGCATACACTCCTGTGCATCATGCAGATGGGTAAGGGTCTATGAATGAACCTGAAAGAGGTCTCTCACGCATGCTGAAGCTGCGGGTGCATGGGAAGCAGACAGATCTGAGATGGGGAGAGTGTGTGGATGCTGTCCATACAGGGAATAAAACGGCGAGAAGCCAGTGGAAGTATGAGCTGCGTTATTATAGGCAAATTCGGCAAGGTGCAATAGCTGATACCAGGACTGTTGGTTCTGAAGGGATAGACACTGTAAGTATTGCTCTAATGACTGGTTGACTCACTCGGTTTGCCCGTCTGTCTCGGGATGATACGTGGAAGAGAACCAGGCATCAATACCCAATAACTTGGCAAGGGCCCCCCAAAATTTCAAGGTGAATTGGGAACCTCTATCGGATATTATGACCGTGGGCAGTCCGAAAAGGCAGAACACCTCCCGCAAAAACAACCCTGCAAGTTTAGGTGCCGTGGGAATGCCCTCACATGGGACGAATCGAGCCATTTTGGTAAAAGAGTCAACGATAACCCAAACAGTATCAAACCCTTTTACCCGTGGTAGGTCTGTAACGCAATCCATTGTCAATGTATGCCAGGGTCTAGTTGGTATGGGCATAGATTGGACGAGATCCAAGGGGCGTCCTTTCCTGTTTTTGCACTGTGTGCATATAGAACAATTGGTGACATAGGTGATGACGTCTCTCCGCATGGAAGGCCACCAACACCATTGTTGAAGCAGGGCCATGGTCCGTTTTTGGCTAGAATTACCATTGATTGGGGCGTCATGGGACCACTCAAGGGCTATGGTGCGAGAATCAGGAGTTGGTAAATATAATCTGCCTTGGTAATATTTTAGTCCATCCCTTAGTACTAAATCCCAATCCAAAAGAATCTCGGGATGGGTGGAAGTCCAGGAGCGGACTGCCTCTAACATGTTGGGTGTGGGTGTGCATCATACACAAATGACGTGTGACTTATCAAGGACTGTTTCTGGGTATACTCGCAAGGACACTCCTCCTGGAGAGCGTGATAAAGCATTGGCCTTCCCGTGTACCACCCCTGGTCTATGCTTGATAACAAAATCATATGCGGCAAAGAAAAGATGCCACCTGACTTGTCTACTGTTCACACACTTCAGGGATGCTAAATCCTGTAAGTTACGAGGATCAGTGTAAACCATAATAGGCTGGTTCACCCCTAGAAGATGATGTCTCCAAACCTGGAAGGCTTCTTTGATGGCCAGTAGTTCCTTTTCTGTGACAGTGTAATGTATTTCTGTGGTAGTGAATTTTCGTGAATGGAATGCTACTGGATGCAAACGACCAGTTGACGGACAAGCTTGTGACAGAACCGCCCTAGAGCAAATGAGGATGCATCTGCTTCCACTATGAATGGAAGATCCGGATTCGGGTTTTGCAGCACCGGTGCAGTCGTGAAATCAGACTTCAATTTGTCAAAGGCTTCCTGTTGTACAGGAGTCCAAAAAAAAGGAACCTTAGGGCTGGTAAGGGAAGTGAGGTGTGCCGTGATGGAGGAGAACCCTGCAATGAAATGTTGGTAAAAGTTGGTGAAACCAAGGAAAGACTGTAACGTCTTAACCGAGGTCGGAGTTGGCCAATCTAGAACGGCCTGATCTTAGATTCATTCATGGACAAACCCCCTGGGGACAGATGAAAACCGAAGAAGTCTACTTGGTCGACATGGAAAAGACATTTTTCTGGTTTCGCATTCAAAGCATGAGTACGTAAACGGGACAACACTTGCCGAACGTGGGTTATGTGTTCCTCCATGGATTGGGAGAATACCAGGATGTCGTCCATGTAAACAATAACGAATATGTCCAAAATATCAGAAAAGATATCATTCATGAATCTCTGGAACGTGGCTGGAGCGTTCCAAAGCCCGAACGGCATGACATGGTATTCATAGAGTCCATGCTGAGTACAAAAGGCTGTTTTCCACACGTCCCCCTCCCGGACTCTGACGAGATTGTAGGCCCCCCTGAGATCCAGTTTGGTGTAAACCGAGGCGTGTGTGAGGTGATCAAGTATAGGACTGATAAGGGGTATTGGGTAGCGGTCCTTCACAGTAACCGCATTCAGACGCCTTTAGTCAATGCAAGGACATAAATCTCCCTCCCATTTAGGGACAAAGAAAATGGGACTGGCGGCTGGTGAGGTGGAAGGTCTAATGTGGGCCATGCGCAAGGCATTCAGTGGGTACTCCTTGAGAACCAGATCTTCTGACGGAGATAATGAATACAATCTCCGTGAAGGTATGCGGGCATTGGGTAACAAGTCAATTGGACAATCGTACAGTCTATGTAGAGGAAGAGATTCTGCACAACCTTTGTCAAAAACGTCAAGGTAGTCTTGGTATTCCCTTGGGATACCAGAGGTTATACCGCCCACTAGGTGTTGGGGTACTTCTAGTTCCATAGTTCCATAGGTAATGGGTCTTGGATTGTGAGCTGGGCGACCCCCCCCCCCATTAGTTGAGATGGAGACTCAGGGATAGCTTTCTGGAGGAGGCACGAAGAGTGACAGAAAGGTGACTCAAAATGCAAGTGCCCAGAGGCCCAAGCCACTACAGGGTTATGGAGCCGTAACCAGGCAATACCCAGCATAATCCCATACTGAAGTGTTGTGATTAGGTCAAACGTAATGGTCTCTTTATGTGTATCTTGGAGTAGTAACGTAAGAGGTGCTGTTTGCTGTTTGATAGGACCTGATATCAAGGAAGTCCCATCCACTGCTTGTACGGGTTCGGGCCTACTCTTGTTCTGTAGGGGCAGGTTTAGGGAGGCTGCAAAAGAAATGTCAATGTAGTTACCGGTAGCAGCAGAATCTATGACTGGATGTACTACATGAGTGGTATCTGGAGAAAGATACAGAGCAGCCTGTATAGAGACAGGTTTCATATCTAAGCAGGTGGGTGTGACAAAAGGGGGATTCAATTTGTGGCTCGTCCGTGCCCCATACCTAGGGACGAGCCTTCAGAAAACCCGGATTCTTTAGCTTGGGTCTGTGAGGGCATTCTTTAACATAATGACCGTTAAGGCCACAATAGAAGCAGGCATTGGCTGACCTTCTGCGTTCCCTTTCTGTAGCCGTGATAGGACTGCACACTCCCCCAATTTGCATGGGTTCAACCAGGCACTCCGTAGTGGATGGTGATCTGACGGAGGCGAAACCAGACTCGGATTTACGTTCCGTGCGTCTAACATCGACCTGAAGAGCCAGGTCTACCAAATCATGGTAGTGCACCGGTAATGAAGGCACCACTGCCAGTGCGTCTTTCATGGCCTCATTTAGCCCTCTGTAAAACACCACGGCCTTCTTGTTTTCGGGCCATGATGTTTCCACGGCCAGTTGGTTGAATCGAGTGATGAATTCTATGAGGGAGGTCTTACCCTGTGTAAGATTAAGCAGCTTAATGTCTTGGGACAGGGCCTTGTGACGGGTGTCAAAGACTTTGGTCATTTTGGTCACTAATAGGTCGAAATCGTGTAGTGCTGGGCTATCACTCTCGAACAAGGAATTAGCCCAGGTAGCAGCAATGCCCCCAGCTGAGATAAGGTGAATGCGGCCTTGGTAGTAGCATCAGGAAAGGCTTGGGGTCTACACAAAAAGTGCAGTTTACACTGATTCAAGAAAGTGCAGTATTTCCAGGGATCTCCTTGGAACCTCTCTGGGGCTGCTAGGGGAAAGGGGGTTGGAACAATAACCTGAGTGGGAGCAGGGGAAGGATGAACTTCATTGCTAGGTTGTGGGATTGGGTCTCCAAATTCCGGATCTGCAGGCAAGGCATGCCGCTCTCTTTGTATAGTGTCAAGGCGTTGATGGAGAGCTGCGGTGGCAGCCGCCATGTCAGAACGCAGAACGGAAATTGCCTGCACCAGAGCACCCACCCGGTCTGTGGTAGAGGGGTCCATACCACACACGAAAAGGCTTCAGTCTGTCACGCCTTGAAGTTCGTGTGATGATTGGAAACCTCTGTCCCTAAGCGACCAACAGCGAGATAGAAGTAACTCACTGTTCGATGATTAGGGCCACAGGTGAGAGAAACAGGAATGCCGGACCCTCCAGATGGCTGCTGTGGGAAAAATAGGCAGGTAAGGTAAAACCAACACAACAATGTTGCAGTAACTTAAGTAGGGGCAAAAGTACTAACTTACCACTGAGCAATGTGCAGGGAAACACTAAGAAACAGGAGGGTCTGGAGATGTCCGACCTGTTTCCCCAGCGGTATGGCAGCAGGAAACCAGGGTAAATACTGCAGCCTGGATACTGGCAATTCACTGGAGGCACCTGTAGATGAGTACTCTTGCGGTTTGAGGCACGGAAAGAAAGGAAAGCAACTCCTCCCCTACGATATTTGAAGCAATCAAAAGTTACATATTCCGAGTTCTGAAGTTCATGTTCCTAAAGGTGGATGGAATTTAAATTTGAGTGCATGGGTCTGGGAACTGTTACGATCCTGGGGATGGAAATTGATCTCCATTTTAATTATGATTCTCAGTATCCTCATACTTTGCTGTTGTTGCATGCAATGTCTGCCAGCCATTTGCTCCATAATCACAAATGAGTGTATATAGTTAATTAGTACCAAAATGAGAAAACCCAAACAGACTATGTTAAATAATGGTCTCGAACAAGAACATGAAATAATCAAAGAGTTTATGGCAATCAATATTTCTGATAATGATTATGATAGTGACTTGGGTAGTTTGGAAAGTGACATTTGGTCCGATGAGGATGCCATGTACGGATGATGCTATTGCCTTATGGCCAAAAGGAGGGTTTGTGAAACTGTAATGCAATCGCACAACCTGAATGGTATGCTTTGTATGTTGGCAATAAGCAAATCGCATCATGTGACAAACATTGCAAACCATGATAACCTGAACGTGACCATTGGGAGTTCATTTTGTAATTGCCCGCCATTTTCTTTCTTGAATGCCTTTTGCAAATATATTCTGTGCTACAGGTCTACACACGGTGCAAGGCCACAGCTTGAACTCTAAATGCTAGTGTAGGCAGGAATGTGAAACCCTTCGGAAATATATTGTTTTCTTAGTCTGCAAAGCTTTGAAGTTGTACACAGGCAGCGACTAATCAGCAACCCAGGTGCCAGCCTGTCTTGCAAACGCTATTGTAGAGAGCAGTTAAATAAGAATTATATGCGACTACCGGTGTTCCTCCATGAAAGATGGTATTTTCTCTGCTTCAGAACTGTCTGACCCTTAGCCTATGAGCGCAGCAAATAGATAACATTGTTGGAATGTCTCCCTGCTAGAACATTATATCCTTCCCCGTGCCAGACTTGTTTGGGAAATGAACCTCACGACTGGCGTGTCATTAGTATATGGTTATTGTGCCTTTATTCCATATATTTTCTTACAGCCTTAGTCCTGAGTCTCCTATGGCCGTGGGACGCATCGCTTCCTTTGTTATCAAGGGGCCTTTCAAAGTAAGGAATGAGCATCCTCGCCAGCTAGATCTCAATGTCGTCTCAGGTGCAGCCAAAGTTCCACTAAGGGTTCAACAATCCTCTCTCTGGGAGTCAGGGGGGGAGAAGGGAGAAGGGGCCCGGTTTCCCAGTTCAATGTACCTCAGTTCGGCTGGGGTGCCCATTTCCCAAGACCCAGGGCTGACACCCAGATCGGGGACCGTGTTTCTTCCAGGACTCGTGGTCCTTTCACCAGATGAGCACCGCAGGGAGCTTCAGCTTGCAAATGCAGGGAGTCATTTGAGCCCTTTTTCATCGCTTGCATTGGCTGGTCTAGTGAGACACCGGGCCTCTTAGGCGGTGAAGTGGTGATGGTCTCTGCTGGCAGCCACGGATAGGGAGCAGGGACTGCCCCTCCGTGTGGCACAGAGAGTTGGGAGCTCCAGCTCTCCCACAGCTGTGGCGGGCGACCGGTTGAGAAGAAAACCGCTGACCAAGAGTAGTCGCCCCTCGGGTCCTGTTTGGGTTAAGTCAGCAAGAGCAAGGCTGGGAGTTGATGCATCTCTTCCACTTTGGTTTACGAAGTCCGCCCGCCCTTTTAGGATGTGCTGCAGGCGGGCGCTCTAGAAATCAGCTCCGGTCTGTTGAATGAGTGAGCGTCAGAAGCTCAGCTTGCTACCTGTTGCGCGCAAGGCATTCTGATCCCTGAAGATTCTTCTCTCCGCCTGAAATGGAATCGGGAACTGCATCTTTTAATTGTAAAAGCGGGCTTCACACGGATGTCATTAGAGGAGGAGCCTCATCGATGCCGCTCCAGGCCATGCCCAATGAAACTACTTTTTAATAAATATCTCAAAGACAGAAGCAAAGGTGAAAATATACAAAATAAGCTATATGCATGTTTTACGAAAAAAAACCTAGGGGCTGTAGCCATACACAAGTGACACAATTACTGAAGCCTCACATAAATTAGAAGAGAGAAGCTGAATGTAGTGGAAGATAGACACCTTTTTACAATATAATGGTTGTAAAAATGAAACATGAGACAATAGGGACAAATAGAAATGCCTTTTTTCCTATTTTAGATTTTTGATTAACTGTGCAACCAACTCGGTGGATCTTTAACATCACCTCAAACGGGTGCCCCTTTTTTTCCTTTTTTTTTTTAAGTGTGCTGCTCTTGAGTTGTAAGCATCCAAATGTAGTTTCATGTTTTTTCAAAATGTTTTATTCGTTCTCCACAGACAACTAACAGATGAAGACCTTGTGTTCTTATTGTTGCTCTTGATTTTGACAAATTGATGCCTTACGAAGATCTGTTCCCAATTTAATTGTACATTAAAGAAAATACCTATTACTGTATTCCTACAGAATGTGATAAGAGGATATACCATTATGAATGGTGTAAAACCTTCATAAACAATGAGGAAAATGGTGACACAAAAATATGCAGGCATATTATGTTGAAACATGTCGGTCATTTGAAATAAGTTAATTTATAATAATTTTGATATTTTAACTTCAATATATAGTTAATAGCAAAAAATGTGAAATCATTTTGTATCCACTATTTATATAACTAAGCAATGGTATCTAACTGGGGCTGCTCACATGTAACCCTGAAGCAAGCCTACTTTCAGTCTTCTTACAGCGCCTCGTTGCCCAAGGGTATTAGTGCGCGATACAAATCCCAAATAAATAAATAAATAAATATACCTCATTTATTGCAAGGATGAGGGATTATTATGTTATTTCGAATTGCTCTTTTTCTGTTGTATGAATGTTAAGGATGTTTGTGGCATGCTTGTTTGATGATTGAGTTCCTTTGATTTCATTTACTAATTTGCTATCCATTGGTATGTCTGTTTATAAAAAATAATTTTAAAAACATGTTTTTTGCAACAAATGGTAATTGTTTTAAGAGCACACAGAGTCTATGTGGAATTAAATTACATAAATGATATTTACTATGGACCTCACTCCGAGTTGGCAGAGCAGTAAAAAAGTGGTGGTAATTACGTTAACTCCAAAAAAGTTAATGGCCCTCATTACGACCCAGTCGGTAAGTAATCGAAATTACCGCCATGGCGTAATGAGCGTTAACGCCATGGTCCGATGGCGATAAGAGCGCCATATTATGACCCATCGCGCACGAGCATTACGCCATGGCGGTAACGTAAACTACGCCATGCCGTAAATAGCCCTTACCGGCCTCGTTAACAGCGCAGGGTGACCTACCGCCACCCATCATTGCGCCGACCGTAGACAGTGGTCACCGTAATTAGAGGTGACCGCAATTAGGCGGAACCGGAAATAGCGTAATCGCGGCGGAACGGGAAACAGCACAGCGGCCATCTTAAAAAACACAATCCATTGCCATCCTACCCAACCACACCACAACCAACCCTGAAACCCTGTCATTCCCATAACCCACCCATTTCCTCACCCAACCATGCCGAAAGTTGTGAAGAAGGCATGTGACAGGCAGCGGCAGGAGCGCTTCAGTCGTGAGGAACTGCAAATGCTTGCAGACACGCTCCAGGAGAAGGCCGATGTTGTCTTCTCCACTGAGATGACCCGGCCAGCCATAGGCCGCAAAAAGGAGGTGTGGGAACTTGTGGCACAACGTGTCAGTGCTGTTGGAACCACCCCACGCACCTCCAAACAGTGCCGCAAGAGGTGGGACGACCTGCGGATCAGGGTCCGGGGCATTATGTTTGCCAACCGTAACCTGGCCCTGGGAACTGGTGGGGGAGCAGACTCCCCACTGAAGATGCAGCCATGGGAGGAGACATGTGCCTCTCTGATTGGCATTGAGTGCATCGAAGGTGTCGGCGAGCTGGAGAGAGGGGCCTCGACATCTGGAGACACAGGTAGGTGCCTCATATCCAGCCTTGCAAGACACCCTGATACACTTGCACGTGACAATCACAATGTGGCAGACGCAACACATCAGCAGATGAGCCACACCCTGCGCACATGCATGCAGCATGTACACTGTACAGTAGGCAGACACACACCTGCATGCAAAACCGAACCTAAAGGGAGGCAACCTGTATGTCACGGGCTACTAACTCCACCATCTATCCATTACACTCTTCACAATGCCTGCTCAATGTCCGCTGAACCATCAATAACAGTCACCCTCCTCTGCTCCACCACAGGCTCGCAATCGGACACTGGCAGGGACGACAGCACCAGCACCCCAGCCAAGAAGGCCAGGAAAGTGGGAGAAGGGAACCATGCATCCACCTCTGCTGGACCCAGGCCGAAACCACGCCAGGCTGAAGAGGCCAGGGCAGCAAAGTCCCCCGAGGAAGGGGTCGTGACAGCGCCTGCAGCCCAACAACACCCACTGTTGCCCACTGAGGGCAATGTGTCAGCAGGGAGCAGTACTGTTGGGGAGACTGCAGCCATCGCTGCCTGCTCCGATAGTGATGTGGAGGATGACACTGGACTTGACCACAACACGCAACTTCACTCACCACACCTTTCCCCAATCAGCCATCATGGAGATGACACCCAGGGCCAATTGCCTGCTAATTCATGGCCAGCAACTCCAAGCCCAGTGGGAGTTGGGGAAGATGGGAGTAGTCCCATTGGTCCCCCATTGGCACCCTCCATTGGGCCAGATTTCCAGCTGTCGCTGGAGCAGATTGCCAACAGGCAGGAAGTACTGGGCACACTCCTCACGCAGCATGTTGCAGAATGTGGAAGTGCCAGTGCAGCGATGGAGAGGAGTGCTCATGGCATCAGGTCTGCCATCCAAACTGCCAGCAGGGACATATGCACCGAACTTGCTGCAGTGCGGCAGATGATGAGCCAGCTCATCCAGACAATTGTGGACACATGCCGTACTGAGCAGCCCGGTACATCCTCAGCTGCAAGTTCAGCACAAGCCACTCCCGTCCACAGGTCATCCAGGACCCTGAGGAGCACAGGCAGGGGGGCCCCAGGTTCCGGGAGAGGGGGCAGTCAATAGTGTGCAAAACTATACACACTTCACCACGGGCACTGTCACATGTTTGCAGGGTGTTCAGGGGGGAGGGGGAGGGGGGAATTGGGTGTGTTTGAGTGTTCAGGGGGAGGGGGAGGGGGAATTGGGTGTGTTTGAGTGTTCAGGGGGGAGGGGGTAGGGGAATTGGGTGTGTTGGAGTGTTCAGGGGGGAGGGGGAGGGGGGAATTGGGTGTGTTGGACTTTTCAGGGGGGAGGGGGAGGGGTTCTGTTATACCTATTCAGAAGAACAATACACTTTTTCATTTCTCACAAACGAAATGTGTGGACATTGCTCATTGCGTATGTGTGCTTTATTGTTTTACAGTCCACAGTGTTGACATACCAGACACACACAGTGCCCCAAGTGCCATCCATATGTTACACACACGCTGTGTGTGCTAGAAGTATCGTCAATGACATTCTGACGCATTATATGCCCCTCCTGTGCATCACTGCCTCCCCGAGGTGCTGCCCCATCCCCATCATCATCATCCCCATCATCAGGTGGTTGTGGTTCTGCGTCAGGGGGCAGAGGCACGTTTCGTCTGATGCACATATTGTGTAGCATGACACATTCCATGACGATCTTTGCAACCTTCTCATGGCGGTACAGGAGTGCCCTGCCAGACCTGCTGAGGCAGCGGAAACGTGCCTTCAGTAGGCCAAAAGCCTGCTCTATCGCCACATGGGTACGTGCATGGGCACGGTTGTAGTCCTCCTCATGCTGGTTCGATGGGTTCCGCACTGGTGTGAGGAGCCACCTCTTCAGGGGATAGCCCGCATCACCTGTAAAATGTGAGAAATGAATGTGTCAGGAACGAGATTGATTTGTGAACATGACGCACAGCCATGCCTTGATTCCGACTGTTACTGTGCACCAATTAGAGTTGTGCTAATGGATTTACACTGTGCAACCAGTATGTGTTCATGGCTCTCATGTACTGTTTTGCATGCAAAAACACAATGCATGGGGGACGATTGCCTTGTGAATGGCCATCCACTGTGTTCGTTCAGGCCGTCATTCATGTGACCTTGCACGTGTCCTGTGAGCTTGAAGCTCACATGATAGCAACATTGATGTCTGGCTCATTATGACCCCAGTGAGCATTACTGGTGTCAATGGGGACAGTTTGTGGGTCTTGTAGTGGTGCATTGATGTTCCTGTCTGTCATGTGCCTCCTTTGTGCGCAGTTGTGGGGGACAGGCCTTTCAGTAGTTGGTGCATGGTGACATGCATGTTGGTGGTTTTCTTTAGGGTCAATGCGGTCACAATTTGCACAATGCACTTGCAGATGGTTGTGTCGTTTTTGGGATACACTTTCATTCACATGTTGGGATGATTAGGTCAGGCATAATGTGTACACTACTCTGTTGACGTCAGTGCTGCCACAGGGAATGATCTGGCTACTGCTAGTTGCACCCATGTGACGTATGCATCACCCCCCTGTATCTGCCAGATGAAATATGCATTGGTACGTCATTCAACACCCACTTTGCATTTCCATGCTCATGACATTAGACTCACCGAGTAGGTAGGATCTTGGGTCTGCATGTCGCTCCATGTAGCGTGGTATTGTGGAGTTCCGAAGGACCATTGAATCATGGGTTGATCCGGGGAATCTGGCAGAACAATGTGTGATGATCCTGTTGGAGTCACAGACCATTTGCACGTTGATTGAGTGGAAATGTTTACGGTTGCAGTACGGTACCTCCATGGCATGTGGGACCACCAATTCAACATGGGTGCAGTCAATGGCACCAATGCAACTAGGTATGCCGGCCAGTGCATGGAAACCCACTTTGGTGTTGGCAATCTCCTGGGCGACCGTGGTAATGAGATGTGGTCATCTGTGTGCTTGAGGAGGGCATCGAGCACTTGCATCAGTGTACGCGAGAATAATGGTTGTGATATGCCATGCAAGTGCCCCACTGTGTGCTGGTAGCTGCCTGTGGCCAGGAAGTGGAGCACGGACACTACCTTCAGTAGGGGGGGGGTGTGGCAGTGGGTGTTTCAATCATGCTGACGATGTCGTTGTGTATCATGTCCACAATGGTGGTGATGGTGTCCCGGTCCAGTCGGTACAGGGTGTGGATCTGCTCAGCGGTGAGGTTGAATGGGCTGGCTCTGATGCGTGGGATTGGGGGCTGCCTGCGTGGTGGCACTGGCTGTGCTGGTGGGGCTTGCTGGGCCTGCCTTGCCCTCCTTCTCCTCCTGCGTCTCCTCTGTGCAGCCTGTTGTTGTTGTTGTTGTTGTTGTAGTTGCTGTTGTAGCACTCGCATTGCTATCAGGTCCTCCAGCCCCAACATTGCTAGTCCTATTGGTATCATTGTGGAGTGTGACTGGGTGTGGGAAGGGGTGGGGTGTGCTCTTTTTGTACTTCCTGAGTCTGTATTGCCTTCACCTGTGCTGTTTCTGTGCACCTGTGGCAGCTGCATTCACTTTACATGGCCCTTTACGGTTGGTTCGCGATGGCGTAATTAGCACCATGGCGGTAAGGTACTTAACGGGCTGGGTGATGGCGTTAGGGGCATGTCCGCTTGGGTCGGCATTCGCGTACCTTTCCGCCATGGCGCTAGTACGGTGTGGATGTTCGCGTGCGCGCGCCCTTGGCACAGTCAGCGGCAGCGTTAGCTACGATGCCGCTAATGACATCGTAGTTTACGGTCACGGGTCGTAATCGGCCCTAGCGGAAGACGATGGCGGTAATCGTTTACAGCCATCGTTTTTCGCTTTGCGCCAGGGTCGTAATGAGGGCCAATGACTTTTTTGGAGGTAACGTAATTACTGCAGTTTTGACTGCAACACCAAATCCCTTGATTGACGTTGAAGTGGAGGATTTGCCTACTTTAAAGCAAAACTTCTGTAGCATTACCAGAGCGGAATTACTGCTTGTGGTAATTCTGCCAAAAACCTCATGGAGTCCTATGAACTCCAGAAATGGGGGCTAACACTGCCCTATCGCCACAGGACCACGTGACATTGATGGTAACTGATTTTGGTGGTAATTTGCCAGAATTGCCACCAAAATACTGCCAAACTTGGAATGAGGGCCTGTATATGTTGGGAACAAAATTGTGTGTATGATTAGAAGACCCCAGTTCCTAACGGTTTGGGTTACATCTCAACTTGTTAGATAGACTTTCTAGTGTGGCCACTGTGAACAGTTGAGTTAATTAAATATGGAAAGAAAACTGGTGTCATGTACATTCTCCTATGCAGACGGCAGTAGTATACATGAATGGGAGGAGAGTGTCCAGCAGACATGGCTCAGCAAATAATAGATAAATAGAGTCATACCTCCCTGAGATACTGTCCTATAACATTTCAATGTCCAATCCTGTAAATCACATTGCTTCTGCAGATGCACATGCCCATTTGTTGAAGATATTGTTCATATCACCACCCTTCCTTGAGATTTTATAGTTATGCCTTCCTTCCCCTCGAGGACATTGCAATGACATTGTTGCATTTTCAACATCATGAGTGTTCTCTAGTTGGGTGGTGTGATTTCATTTCCTAGCTGGCTGGGCATGACAACACACTGAACCCCATTGCAGTTTTTGTTCTGCTTTATTAGATCTCAGGATGGGATATTACTTTGGGACAACATTAAGGAACCGCATATTACCAACCACAGTTAGTATGGTGGGCAATGGCCACAAAGCAGCTGCCGACCCTGGCTTCACCTGTACTTGGAGTTAATGATCAATTCCTAGCATGATTGTTTGCACAATACTACAGTTGCTGGACCTGATAGAAATGGTTACGTTTTCACCACTTGTCAAGCCACTTACCTGGAGACCGGGGTTCTCTGCTCCTGTTCACCCTGCTCCTTCTTGGTGGATGTACCCACGCTTCCGCCTCTGGGGATCCGCCGCTCGGAGGAGGTCGAGGGTCCGTGTTGACATGCCTCTGCGCATGCGCGGACGACCACGTTCGTGTTTCCGCGCATGCGCAGTAGACTGGGCCCTCGCCACTTTAAAGGCTTGCTCTCCAAGCCTCGTTTCGGGCCTGTCAGCACCCGTCAGCACCCGGCAACGAGACGGCTGGCGGCCCATAAATAGGAGCGGAGATCGGGACCAAATGGCGTCTCAACGCGGTTTGTTCCGGATTGTGTTGCTCATTCGGCTTGGTGTTCCGAGCCTTCATTCCTGTTCCTGGTCCTGTGTTCTTGCCCATTGCCTGTTGTCTCCGGCTTCTTGGTCCAGCTCCTTCCACTTGTTGTGGGTCCTTCCCAGGCCACCTCCTTCCCCTTACCTGGGACTCCTTCCCCTGGACTGCCTTTCCTCCCTGCCATTTGGGCTCCTCTGTCCCTGGGTTGGCTTCCCTTGGTTTGCCTTTTGGTCTCGCCCTGTGGTTTCTCTTTCCTGCCAGTTGCCAGCTTCCTGTAGCTTGGGTCAGTTTCCTTATCCTCCTGCCTGTGTTACGTCCACTGCTCAGTACTGAAACCTCCTGGACTCTATTTGTGTGCCTCAGTCTGGTCTGCCATCTTCACACCTGCTACTCTCTTGCCTGCATCTGCCATCTCTTCGCCTGATTGCCTGCATCAGCCATCTCCTCGCCTGCAACCTTCTGGTCTGTATTGGATCATCAGTCTTTCTCTGCATCTGTTCCATTACTTCGTGGACTTGTTTCTCTACACTACATCTTCTGGTAATCCTCATCAAGCGGAGAACTGCAGTATACACGCCTCTCCTGCCAGTGCTTGCACTGTCCTGACGTCACGAAAATCAGGAGAGAGCGCACCGTGACGTTGGGAGTCGGTCCATCTTCCACCCAGTATCTATCTTGGGTTGAGGAAAGGCCGGTACCCCGTGTCATACGCTCGTCTGGAAACAGCTGTCAGTCTGGCAGCTACTTCAAGACCTTCAACCAAACCCACAGGTATGCAGCACTCTCGTGATACTCACCTTAACACCACCTCCCATTTGTCTCAGCAAGCATGATAGTGTGCAACTGATGGGCAAACTTTTACCTTGGTTATCGCTTTTGCCTCTGAGCTCTGAGGACCCAACTGTACTCTATAGTTGGTTGAGGTCATGTTTTTCAGAGGGGTCTGCAGTGCAGCCAATGTTCATGTGGAGTGGCCGACAGCAGAGAGGAGATTCCTGGTCCAGAAATGACATTAGTCCTGCATGCATGCACGGTATGTATTGGGCAGGTAAGTTCTGATGTATTTTCTTTTTTAAATTTGAATACAGAGAGGAACAATGCTCTTTTGATCACAAAAGATAAGAAATCAGATTTGACGGGAAGCAGTGCGCTTGTTACAATACGTACGATACATGAGTGGACATTCATAGATTAAGGACAACCATCATTAGAAATGTTTAAGTGGAGTAAGGCAGTACGGCCAGCTGTGTTAGTGATGTGATCAAGCTGGATGAACTGCTAGAGTGGAGACGGAATGTGAGGGACGGAGACAGCTTAGAGACAAAGGAAACATTTTAAGTAGAAGGCAGGTGACTGGTAGGTTAAGAGAGGCAAAGTGATAGGCGTTTTGGTTTTGAATAAATCAGTGTGAACTGTTCCTCGGATGTCCAGGGTAAGAGAATTCCATGCATGTGGAGAAAGAATAGAGAAAGAGCGGAAGCGAGAGGAAGCACAGGGTGTGCAGGTTGCCTCAAGGGTAGTCGAAGAAGCAGAGCAGAGATTACGAGAAGGCTTGTAGAGTTTAGTAGAGGGTAGATCTGGTGGTACTTTACTGTGGATAGATTTGTGAAACAGGCAAGGACATTTAAATCTGGCCCTGTTTTGCATCGTCAGCCATCCAGCCTGGTGATGGTAGAAGGAAGTAGGTGTAAAATGAGGGAGTTCAAAGAGAGTATGGTGGTGATGTTTATGATATTGCTGAGGGGACAGAAAGCATAGTTGGGGAGACCAAAGAGGATGCTGGAACAGTAGCCCAGTTTAGAGAACACAAGAGTGGTTAAGAGATGCGTGGTGTGTTGAAAGGAAGGAGATGCCTGATGTTCCTAATATTTAGGTGGTTGAGGCAAGCTGCCATTGCAGTTTTGATGAAAGTAGAGAAAATAGACAAAGTGTGAGAATGGTTATAGATGGTGTCATGGTTTCTTGCTTAAGAAGAGCAGGGGAGAGTGTTGGATGGGAACTGGATAGGCAGGGGAAGAGATGAGAGAGAGTATTTGGCAGGGAGAAGAGCACCTCTGTTTTAGTAGAGTTTTACATCAGAGAGTGCAAAGCCATCCAATATTTAATGGCAGAGAGACAGTTGGAAATTTGGATAGAGAGATCAGAGGAGAGTTTAGGAAAAGAGAAAAAGATGTGGGTGTAGTCCGTGAAGAGTTGGTATGAGACCCCAATGGAGGAGAGTAGTGCCCCAAGAGCAGAGGTGTAGAGTGTAAAGAGGAGAAGACCCAAAACAGAGCCTTGTGGAAAACCAACAGTTAGAGGAGTGAGTTGAGAGGTGTTCTTGCTCCAGAAGACAGAGAATTGGCAAAGTGCCAGGTAGGATTCAATCCAGGCATGGGCTCGATCGCGAATCCCAAGAAGAGATAGAGTATTGAGGAGATCCAAGTGATCAACAGTATCAAAGGCAGCAGACCGGTCAAGGAGAATTAGGATAGAGGATAGGTTGGAGTGCTTAGCAGAGGCGATGACGTTGAGACATTCATGAGAGCAGTTTCCATGGAGTGACAGCAGCAGAAACCTGCTTGTACGGGGTCTCAAAGGTTGTGGATGTCTACAAAACGTGTAAGACGGTTAAACGCAACCCTTTCGAGCACTTCAGAGTAGTGCGGAAGGAGAGATGCAGGGTGAAAGTTAGCTGGAAGGTTTGGGTCATCTTGCTTTTTTAGGAGAGGGATGACCATGGCCATTTTGAAAAGGGAGGGAAAGCAAGCAGAGTCAAAGGACAGGTTGAAGAATTCATCAATGTCACAGGCCACTAGAGGGGCAATGACATTATTATATGCACATCCTACAGTTACACGTCGTTGGTCTCAACCAACTACGCATTGTAGTGAGTCAACAGTACTCCCTATATTAGCATGTGTCATAAGCGGCCTCTAAGAGCAGGGTTGGTCCGGCTGCTACCCTATTTGCCTAAACCCATAACACTGGGGCAGAAGAGTACCGAGTTAACTATCAATCCCAGAATGCTTTGAACACTGTATAGGAAAGATTAGATCTGAGAACTCACCCAGAGATAAGAGGGTCTGGGAACCACATCTATGTGAGAGCAAGAGGATAAGAGGGTCTGGGACCATGGAAGAAGCAGAGACAGTACAGAAGGGGGCATATGCTTGGCAGGAGAGTAAACCAAGCTATTGCAACAGAGCACTGTAAGTCTGGGACCCGCACCCATATGAGAGCCAAAGAGTAAGAGGATCTGGGACCCTCAGAGAAACAGAGACGGTCTACATGAAGGTATATGATTGGCAGGAGAGTGAACCAAGCTATTGCAACCACACATTGCGAGTCTGAGACCTGCTCCCACAAGAGAATTTGTGAATAAGAGGGTCTGGGACCCTGAGAGTAAAAGAAACCAATCAAAAGAAATCCTATGCTTGGTAGGACAGTAAACCAAGTTGGTATAATGCAGAACTATGAATCTGGGACTTGTACCCAGGTGAAATAATAAGAGTACAGTAAGGTACATCCAAACGTAGAACCAGAAGGAATCCAGGGCAAAGGAGCAAACCCCTAATCCTTGGAGTTAAAACATTGTGGACCATTTCTTTTGTTGTTTTGATCACCTGAGACACTGGGCGAGGAGTTTGTCCCAAAAGACCGGAAAAAAAGACTGAATGCACAATTAGTGTGCATTCGGCCTGGTTAAACAGACCGAATTCCAAAATACTGAACAAGGGGAGCAGGGGTTGCGGGGGTATCCCCCACTTCCCTAGTTTGGTATTATGGGCTTCGGGGGTGGCAGGGGTGTCCCCCCCATACATTACATGCGTGGTGGGGGACAGAAACCACTCTAAAAGATTGAGTTACAAAATGCGAACAAGTGGGGTTTGCAATTTTGTAATTCGAACTTTTGGGACTGCATCTTTCAACGTACAACCTGGGCAAGAACTGTCACTACCACTTTACTTTGGAAGAGAACACCCCTGCACATTTAATTTAGGGTATTAGTGTTATGTTCAAAAGTAGGTCTTTGGTACACGACAGTGACAGACTTTTATTTTGACATGCTGACATTTTCAATAGTTTTCTTTAAGGGAAGGGAACTCCTCTTCGCTTTAGGGACAGAGAGGCCATTTTCCCAACCCTTTTCTTGATTAAATACAAGTTTTTAACCAAAACTATGCCACATTGGTGTATGAGCCTTACTTCTGCACCCTTACAGGTGTTTCGCATAGAGAGGGCTCATTAAGAGTGGGGATCATTCCTGGTAGACGGACTATCGTCAACTAAAGCACTATTGTAAGGTACCCCAGCCCTCACCTTCTTTAAATATAGTATTTAAACTTTAGGTATATCCCTATCATATAGGGATTTACCCTACCCTAAACTAATAAAGAGTCTAAATAAATAGCCAGTAACAACTTAGTGTCTGGTGGCTTGGCCTAGTACAGCATACACACACACGGTGATTGGTGAAGTTTCTGCCTCGAAGGCACATTGTATATCACCCTTGAGAGTGTACATGCTTCGTGTATGCAGCTGTCCACCCACCCAGGATAGGGTCATTTCAGGCTTTCCACTGTACTGGCTGTGGCAGACATGCAGTCAATCTCCCTGGGCAGGTAATGGTAGGTGATCACACCATGTTTACAGGGAGAACATTTAGCAGAAAGGATGAGTGGCCTTAGTAGCTTTCAGTGCATCTCACTTTGCTCGCCTTAAGCAGATAATAAACAAATACCATAATACACCTGGCCAATGCTTTCAGGCATAGGGATGGGGTTTGGTTTCTCCACAGACATGGTTACATAAATGGTTTCATTTGCCCAGATCCACAACTTACGTTTCAGTACTAGCGAACTGAAGAGTGGTGGCCTCACTTTCCATTGGTGTTGCCGTGTGTGTGGGTAATACTTTCAGAGCAAGTGCACATTATGAGCACACAGAAATGGTCATACCCACTCTCACAGGCGCCACACTTGATTTCCCTATATCTTGTATGCATTTGATGTTCTCCCCATTCACCGCAATCTTAACTCCTCCAACTTTGTGTTGGCCACTGAAGTAGGGGAGGGCCTTGAGCAGTTGGCCTGCAGGGTGGTGGCTTCATGGCACCGCAATGTTGGAAAATGTGAAAAGAAAACGAAAAGAAAATCTGCTGTTTTGTGTATTCCTGACTGACGTAGAGAGCTTGTAGGCCATTTCGGTTGCTTTTTTTGTCTCTTGCTGGAATATATTTAGCTTAGCCTGGTTTCAATGTGTTGGAGACAATTGCTATTCAGAGGGCAGGGTGAGCATTATTTCCAGAATAGTGGTTTGGAGCAGTAGGTTATCGAAACTGCAAAACATGGATTTTAAGGAAGCTTACTGGTTCTTAGTAATGCATCTTTGAAAGTTATTTAAACAAGAGAATGCAAGTACGGACTGTAGTCAGTTATGACAGTCTAAACATTTTACTGGGTAAAAGTAATGCAAAGAAAGTTCCTCCTGATAACCTAACATCTCCTTTCCGCAATTCTAAATTCAGAGTTTAACGGAAAAACACGTGTCAACCAGATACCACTCTAAAGATTAAAATATACTGAGAAATTGACTAGGGGTGACAAGGACTCAGATGCCGTTTGGGCGTGGTATACAGTATTTAAGGAGGAGAAGTGATGGGGCAGGGAGCTAAGAGGGTTCTTTCTAGCCTCAGGAGGTGGTACTTCAGTGCAGATTCAATGAAGTTAAAGGTGATGGTGGTTTTGACATTGTTGGGTAATGCATTCCAGTGCAACACACGATTCCTGTAGTGATTTTTTTTTCAAGGTTGGTTAAGGGCAGGGTATAAGAGGTGGGCATGGAGGAAGGGATAAGAGTCATTTTAAGGGGCAAAGATATGGAGGGCGAGGACTAGGGGTAGGAAGACAGTGGCAGAAAGCAGTATGCAGGATACACGGATGTATTGTATAGTAATTGGGTGAATGGGGAGGAATAGGTAGAAGTTCAATAGGATAGAGGGGGAGGGCACTAATTGGAATAATACATGGCCTTGGGTGAACACAATGGCAGTGATTAAACAGTATTTTATTTTAATGTATCTAGTTCAACAGAACATTTAACATTCACATCAATCAATTAAACATCATGAAATAAAATAAAATAAGTATAAATCAACTATTCTTCTTAAAAGTACTAATATTTGATAAAAGACTTGGGATACAATACATTTTCAAAATGGCATACATGTTTCTAAGAGTTTACACAGTATGTGAGTTTAACAATCTTAAAACCTGTACCCATACTCGGTAAAGTGCAATGTGCAAAGCAGTGAGCCTAGAATGTAGGCAATATTTCTAAAACTCCGGGCTCTTTATCGTATCATAGTCATTGACAAAGAACCCACATTGCACATATATAGGCTACCCAGAAGGCTGCATTCAGTAAGAATGTGTTTGGCTGTTTCAGGTACGTGTTTTAATTTCCAAATGCAGCAATGTCTGTTATTCAATGGGAGCTTCATCCTGGTGCCGGTTACAAACATGATAAGGAGTTGATTAATACACAGCCTTAAAATCAAGTACCTAACAGCTGGTTCCCGGCATTGTAACAGATATGGCTGCGTGTTCTTATAATTATGAACCACCTGGGAGACAGCCTAATGTGTCTTCAATTTAGAGAGATGGGAATAATTCAGGTTGCAATCCCATAGATCGACCTTTTGATCAAAGAGAGTTTTGGGCCATCGTAGTCATCGCCACTGTCAGCATCTGGCGTCCACCCAATTTGCTCAAACAACCATTTATTCAATTTCTCAAAATTAATGGAGTTATTTATGGCCTCAGTTCCGAACTTTCCACTACCTTAGTCACTAGACATCACCTGGGACGCCTTTTGATACAATGCACCTCTCCTTCGTAAAGCCAGTGCCTGAAGGGATATCAGTCCCACTTCAAGACTGAGAAATTCCATAGGAACTGTTTGAGGGAGATTCAGGACTTTTCTCCAATATGTTCCTTCCAGAATATTTAACCAACTCAGGTCCCTCAGTGTCAAAGCTTCCAAACCGTAAAGGATTGCGGGACACAATCTTTGTTAAGTACCAGCAGTCCCTTAAGGATATAGAAGGCAGTTTGTTTTGCAAAATTGTTGAACAACATACCAAGCTGTGCAGCTTTCCTGAATTTGATCAGTACCATTTCAGTATAGTACAGAGGCTTTCCGATCTCAATGCCCAGATAATTGTAGCTATCTGCAAACTCGATAATACCTTGAGTTATCGACAATACCAGCTTCTTTGTTGGCCTATTAGCAAACTGCATAACCTTTGTGTTGTCATAGTTGATCACAAGGTCCTTTTCGTCCGCATATAAGCACAATTCTCCAATAGTCATTGACAAACCCATATATGTATAGTTAAAGACTGCAAGATCATATGCCTACGACAAACACAGTATGCCCCCATTTTCAATTTTGGGGGGACAGTTAGCTATGGCATAGAGTCTAGCAGGGAGGTCCGCCAGGTATAGATTAAATAATAGTGGGGCCAAAAGATATCCTTGTTTAACCCCACTGTTCGTTGTAACCCATTCTGTGAAAACCCCCCACTGTTCACCCTTACTTGAAGCTTAGTGTCAACATGCAGTAGCGCCATAATCTGCAATAAGTCAGCTGAACAACCCATCTTCTTAAGTTTGCACTGAAGTATTCTTCTATTAACTTTGTGAAAGGCAGCACGAAAAGCCAACAAAGGTGTCATATAGGATGGGGCTGCCCTTGGACTTTGCTTTAACAACTAACCTATGAATCATTCTTAAGTTATGGGCAGTGGCCTAGCAGGTTCTGAAGCCTGTTGGACATATATACAGAATGTGGTTCATCTCCACCGAGGACTGCAGTTTTTTAACATGAATGAAAAAAATATTTTTCCCGTCTCTTCTAGCATTGCGAGTAGTCTATAATTTACCAGTGATGTGCAGGTACCTCTCTTATAAATAGGGATCAACAGAGCTCATCGCAAGAGTCAGGAGTAGTTCGATTTTGACAAACCTTGGCAATAACTTGGCCCATACACCCGGGTCGTTCAACAGTACAGGGTCTTAGGCAACCAAAATGTAAATTAATAAACAATACAGGAACTTAGGCCACAAAACTGATGCTGATTAAATAGGACAGGGCCTTAGTGAACCACAAATGGTATTGATTAAACGCATGGTGCTTTATGCAACAAATCAAGGAATGAGTCTCGACTAGCTGAAACCTAAATGTATATACGTTATCCTTAACATAACAATATCACACATCCTCTCATTAAATATAAAATCAGTGCACAATCATAATGTAAGTACAATATAATCTATGCCCGTAAAACCTCTAAAGATTAACGTATACTTGTTTTGAGTCTTATCTCCTATCTACTCACACATTTAGATAGATATAATAAAAGATGTGGTGGTCCCGCTATTGCATTTATTAATCATATTAACATTCGGCAATTAAAACCCACTAATTTATCTTCATGTGAACTCTTACATGGCAAATTGAATCTTTCACCATCTGAAGTTGCCTCTTTTCCCTTAAATCACAATTACAAAGCAGTGTCTTAGGCGATGAAATGGCAATGATTAAACAGAATGGAGTGCTCTTATCGGCCAACAGAATCTCTCCTCAGTTGTTTTGTGATGTGTCAATAGGTATTTGCATAGTGTGCATCTGCCACAGGTATGGTCTTGAGGTGGTGTATGCATGTATACATTGTTGCATGATTTAGAGTGCCGGGAGGTTGTAAAAGGGCGTTCTGGTGAAATTACGTGGAAATACACCCTATACTTAATTTGTTTATTCTGCATTTGGCTTTTGGATGCTATTGATTGTTTCTATTTGCTGCTTAATTTTCAGGGGTTTATATTAAACATCTCGATAAAACAAATATGATATATATTGCTAAGTAACTGTGCGTGTGTATTGTGAGAAACCTGAGGGTATTCTCACTCCTAGTCCCCTTGGATTCTCTGTGCAGGTGACCAGTGAAAGGCCATCGCTCTTGGATCCTGACTCTGGGGGTGGAGAAGCGAGGGACGATCACCTGGGTGGAGGGTCCTTGGGGACTGGAAGAGGGGTGCCCTCAGGCTAGACAACATTACATCCCCTTTCCATATTAGTGGCCAACACAACCCTTTCCCCATCTTCCTAGGCTGTCATAAGCCAGTTCCCCTCAGATCAACCCATTTGACACTTAACAGTACTGGGACGAAGAAGAGGCAACTAAGAACAATGAAGCCCACACTCTTTCATCACTCTAGTACTAGGACGAGGAAGATGCTTGCTGAAAGCTGTAAAGGTCAGGCATATCCCGTTGATTGTGGTCAGGCAACGATGATTGGACATCCACACCTGCAGCCTGTCAAGGGGCTGCAGGTGTATAAAAGGAGACCAGCCCAGCGACAGGAGAGGCTGCGGGGAAACCTGTGCATGGGGGAACAACAGGAGCAAAGCCGGTGCATGACTGGCGTGGGAGATGGCACTCCGTGGAGCAAACCGAACATTAAGAAGGGTGCTGTGTGGAGAGCTGTCCCTTTTATGTGGATTCAAGATGCTTGTTTCCCTGTGTTGGGACGTGGACACAAGGGTTCCTGGGGGGCAGCAGTCAGACCCCTGATGTGAGGAGCAGAATGTTGTACGATCCATGCTGCTGTGAAGCCTTTAAACGTGACCAGTGAGTTTCAACCGGTGGGTTAACCTGGTGCACAAGCGTTTAAAGTTGGTTGTTTCGAGGAATACTTTGTGTCGCAGTGGTCACGTGTTTGAGGAAACACATTTTCCGAAGGTCTCTGATTCAATCCATTGTCCAATATAGAACGACTGGGAATATTTGTATCGGCGTGGTCGCATGTTGGAGAAAACACGTTTGTGAAAGTCTCCAAAAGATGTACATTCCGTTTGAAGTTTATTAAGGGAAATATTACACTGCATGGTTGAATGAAAATGTTAACAAGTGTAACCCATGCCTATTGAATACCGAATCAAGTACAAACTATGTTTCTTGAATATCGAACTGAATGAAAACCTTTACAAGTGCAACCCATGCCTACTGAATACCTAATTAAGTACAAACCATGTTTCTTGAATATTTAACTGAATGGAAACCTTAACAAGTGCAACACATGCCTATTGAATACTGAATAGAGTACATTCCATGTTTCTTGAACACCGAACTGAGTGAACACCTCACAAAAGAGCAGAACTGTTCCATATTTAGTCCAGAAGTAAACAGAACTTCAAATCCGAGAAAAATCATTAGATGCTGCATACAAAAATGAATGATAAGTTACATCCAACTGAAACCAATGTATGCTCCATTTTAAAGTGAATGGAACTTCAAATATTGAAACAAAGAAAGGCATATTGAAGACCAGGCTATGTGAAAACGCTATCATAATTACATTGAGAGCCGAACTAACTAAAGCTTTGAAGATTATTACAACACAGTGACAATTTACGCATGGAAAACTCCCAATGAAAAGAGGGCACAAAAGTGGCAAAGAACTTGTAAAAGACAAAGGATATTTTTGTGCTGCTGAAATGAAGTCTTGGGAAAGGGAACCCTGAGACTTGAGGCATTTATTGGTTTGAGACAGGAGTCTCAAGGTTCTTTGGTGCTTGGAATTTTGTTACTTGAAACTTGGGGAAGGGAGTCCCTGATTATTGATTAAAACTGTATCATCCTGAACTCAAGAGAGGTACATTTGAGACTTATTTCGGGAACTGTTTTATACTTGGGGAAGGTAGCTGAAAGGAAGCTGCAAGCTGGAAGAGGTTCTGGACTTTATGTTGGACTGTTTCTTTTGGTTGCTGACATCCCTACACATTGTATAGATTAGCTGTGAGGGCAAGCATAGGTTCTGGACATAGGCATATTCTTCAGTTGAACTCTTTGACTCTGGCTTTCCTTAGTTTTATTTAGGTAGGGAAATCCCACCTTAGCGTAGGGCAAGTTAGGCCTTCAACCATCCTGACATTTAAGTTAAATAAAAGTGTTTTTTTTTTTTATTCAGAATATGATGTCTGTGTCTTGCTTCATGATGCCTTCACAGTATGTAAACATTGATGCAGACCCATGGACTAGTATTGGAAATGGTGGATACAGAATCCTCTATTATTACAGAAGAGCTTGTACCTTTACTAATCAGTTCCATTTTAGACTGAGCTGACTCAGCCGATGATAGTTGTGATCCCAATAATTATGTTACAGTGGAACTTTGTGATAGCAACATTAGTAATTGGCCCTGCAACTGTGATGATTTCGAACCAAAGATTAGTTCCTTTCAATATGTTATAATCATGGCAGTTGAAAACAACCCCCATTTCACTTTGGGTTACATCAGATTAATGAACGCCTTGAATGAAAAATAAATGGTTTACAAGACCAAACATTTGATGCATTTACAAGTCCAGACACAGGATTTGGCGCAGCACACTATGATGAAATGGAATGGGGACAGGCGAAGCAGGACGGCAATGGCACCAGCATGTGGTGAGCTAGGACAGAATCAGATTTCAGGGAGTTGTGCCTCAGAGACCTAGGGTGCTTCACAGCATGTCCTGTTGAGAGCAATTAGAAGTGGTTGAACGTGTACAGGAAATGGATATTGCAGCTTGGCTTGGGGTGAGGGAAGGGTGATGGAGGTCTGAGGAGGTATCCCTCTGATGAACTAAAAAAAAGAAAAATGGAACCTCATGCAAAGGGGGCCTGCAAGGCATCTTTGAGGCATTTCAGAGTGGCATTAGATAAGGGATGGGGGAGGAAGGTGCATGGAGCAGGCAATAGGGAAGGACAGAGGCAGTGGTTGAGAATGTAAGCAACCGGCAAACTGTGGAGTAGAGCATGGGTGGGGTGGGTCAACAAGGAGACCATGCGTAACAAAAACGGTCTTGAGGAAGGGCAATGGTATGTGAAGCATTGGAATATCATTAGGGTGTACAGGATGATATTTGGTAGTGGTGTGTCACTAGATAAAAATCATCAGGGAAGCAATTCATTAGTTAGAACTATTCACTTAGGGGGGCAAGCCCAGCAAGGTAAGTAGCTAATGCCAATGGTAACAGCAAAATGGAGATAATGCATGCCATTTAAAGAAAATGTCCAAATGCTCTGATTAAGAAATTACACAGATGCTTTTAGAGACGGGGAGCTCCTTAAAAGGTCCAACGTTTCACGGTATGTCTAAGTACCACTTAAGCAATATGACCCGAGCGGCGGGGGCATTACTGACTCAGGCAATGCCCCCACCGCGAGGGTCATATTGCTTTTAGTACCCGGGCCCGCAAGATCTGCGTGACCAGGGCACTAAAAGCATTTTTTTCTGTCCCGGGACAGAAAAACAAAACAACCAAGAAAATGGCTGCCGGGAAAGGGAAAACGTAGCCCGTTTTCCCTTTCCATGGCGGCCATTGGGAGTGGACGCACTGGGAACAGTTCTGTTCCCAGCGCTTCCACTCCCGAAAAAAAAGACAAGAAGGTATGTGGGGTTGGGGTTGGGAGGGCGGAAGGGAGGGAGGGGGGAAGGGAAAAAAAAGGAACCTGGGTCCCCGGCAGAGGACGATGGAAGCCTCCAGCCGTGTGGACACTCGGAGCGGGGATGGCCCCGCTCCAGAGTCTCCACATGGCTGGAGGGTGCCATCGTCCCCCACCAGTGACAAAGCAGGCTAAAGGTAAGTGGGGTGGGGCGGAGGAAGGGGGAGGAGAAAAAAAAAACATACCCGAGTCCCGGGCGGGGATCGAAGGCAGCTTCTCAGCCGTGGAAGCTTGGAGCGGGTATGGCCCCACTTTGAGCCTCCTCATTCGCTGAGGGGCTGCCATGCCCCGAATAGACTGACACGCTGCGCGTTAGTTTGCATTTGTGCAACGTAACGCTCACTGTGTTCAGCTTCAGCCACGAACCTCGGAAGAACAGCACCTGCAAAGGAAAGGAGAAGACATCGTGAGAAAAGGCAGCAGCTTACCTGAACTTCATCTCCAGCGGTCCGGAGCTCTCCCGACCATCATCCTTCGGATCGACGGACCTGCAAAAGAGAAGAAACAAGGCATTAGACATTGTACAATTAACAAACTGTGCCGAAAGGCTTACCTCGCCAGCCGCTCCTCAATCAGCATCACTACGGAAACTCCATACTCTGGCCGAGTACTGCGACCTGTGGAGAGGAAAAAATAACAGGTTAGCAAAGGCAAGGCATCTTAAGTGCAGCGCATAGCGCCTACTCACTGCATCAAGGCGCTCCAAAAACGCCCATACTTACCGGCGAAACACAGATTCCCCCTTGCCACATATTGGACTTTCGCGTACCTAGGAAGAAAAAGAAATTGTTAAAAGGCATGCAAGAACAGCAATATTCACTGCAATAAGACCTACCTGAAAGACTCAAGACGGGCTGGCATCAGTGAAGCAACTCGATCGCCATTGCCCACCAAGCACAACGTGCCCCTGCCAAGACAGCAGGACGGAGAACCCGCCAACATCTAAAACAAGGTGAGGAGAAGTCCAGAAGGGTTGCAGACCTACAGGGAGGTGGGAGGCTGTTTACCCCGGTTGCCCAGTCCTGAACATAGCTTACCTGTATTCCAGGCAGAACTCTTCCGCTGGTCGTATCTGGGCATCGCAAGGAGGGACATCTGAACCCCAACTGCTGAGTGGCGCCACCGTGGAACCAGGTGAGCGTAACAATAAGATTGAATTGATTCACCAATCCATCACAAGTCAATAATTTACTCCCTCTGTGTGGTTTTTGAATTTTTATTTATTAAAAAGTTTTATTGGCTTAAAAAACATACAAATCAAGAAAAAGTACATGCTACATGATCCTGTTAAATGACAAAACCTTTAACATTAATAAATCAATCATCATCCTGCTCTCAATTTGCCTTCTAATTCTAATAGGAGCTCCAACCCCCCCTAGCCCTCTCCCTTCCCTGATAGCAGAAGCTCCAACATTTTCATTGTGGCAATTACCAATCCAGTTTGCTCACCTATCAGGACTCATTTCCACCACTCAATAGTACTCAAGGTCGACACTTACCCCACCGTCGTTTTCTAAACACAATTTCAACTCTTTACTTTTCAAGTTTGACCATAGTGACATCTCTCCGGAAAAAACAATGACATTTAATTATTGCTTTACGTCCTACTGCTTGTCCAAACAATCCTTGCTGTACACAAATAATACAGGACAGCATTGATGTGATTTTGCCCTTTTCAACAGTCTGATAAATCAGTACCTTAAATCTGGTTTTATGGCTTCAGTTTTAAAATGATCCTGTTTCCCTCCTCTTCTCAAAAAACCTTGATTAACTATCAACCTATTGCAAAATGCCCTTTCCTTACGAAAGTACTAGAAAAGGTTGTATTCACTCAATTGCAGGAATTTGTGACAATTCACAATTTATTTGTTGTGAGTCAAACTCGTTTTAGAAGCCATCGTGGCACAGAGACAGCATCTCTCAAAGTGTACTAACACATTTGATAAGAATTTTAGGTTTTAATGTCAGCTATTGTGCTCAACCATTTCTGGTGTGAGCGTATGTTCAATCAACCAGCATGCCTCAAAAACATTTGCCCATCACTCAAAGTGTTCTAATAAATTTGAAAAGAAATTCAAGTGCTTGTGTCAGCTATTTAGCTCAACCAAGTTATGCATGATCACATGTTCAATTAATGATCACGATTTCCATTAACCAGCTCATCCCAAAGACATTTATCATTCCTGCAAAGTGTGTTAATAAAATTGGAAAGAAATTTCGAAAGCTCGCTCAGCTATTGTGCTCAACTGTGTGTGAGTGCTTGTTCAATCAATCCTCACACCCCAAAGACATTTCTCCTTTGTTTAAAGTGTGCTCATAAATTTGATAAAACAATTCAAGTGGTCATGTCTCTCAGCTATTGAGTTCAACCAGTTCATGGTTCAGCGTGCATTCATTGAAGCCACCCCAGCATAAAATATTCTCCTCCATCCAGGCAGAGGATGTGGTGCCTCATACACTGTATTACAGTGTCACTAATGCCACTGCCTGAGTGATCACCAAGATTCTGCTAGCAATTATTTCACATAATGCCCTAAAGACTTTTGCCCTTTTTTCAAAGGGTGGTAATTATTTTAAAGGTGATTTGCATGTTAAATTCAACTATTAAACTCCAAAAAGATGCCTTTGAGTGGGCATTCAATCACGTCATCCCTGTGCAAAAAACTGCAAGCAATCTTGCCCAGCCTGCCTTTTTCTGTGAACTACAGACAATCTTTAAAGATGTTTGAAAATAAATGAAGTTATAATCTGTTCATCAATGCCTAAAATCACCTCTAAATTCAATACCTAAAAGCCCTGACTATGAAATGCACCAGCTCTCAAATAAAGAGGAACACACCCACCCTCATCTCTGTATGAAGGTTTCCCAGTGACTGCTGAAGAGCTCCAGAAGCAAGTGCCTTATAAAGGTGGGTAAATGTGACTTCCTGAACTTGATTACCCAGATCTCTTAAACAGCTGTGAGATTTGGTGGATCCAGTATATAGTAGAAATTCCAGAGATTTAGAATTCAGACAAATTCACCCAGGCTTTCTTCTTCGATGGGTCCTAGTCTCATCTATGACTACAGAAACAATTGTGAGGAGAACTATAACAGGTCACATATTCTGACTTGTGCCTCCCATGAATAAGCTTTTGGGCTCCTGAAGGCCTGGCCCACAAAAACCACTGAAATACATGTCTGTGAAGATTTTCAAAATTGTCATCCAGTTCTACATATGGCGCGATATAGCGATCAAGTGCCTGTGCCTGACCTAGAGTGTCAGGGTCCAGTGAGTAACAAGGAGGAGAGGGATGTTCCGCCTGGCCAGCATGATGCAAAGAATGGGCACATCAAACTAAAGAAAGTTATGGACCGTTTCTTTTGCGAAGGAACATTGTTGTGGACAAACATGACAAGAAGTACATTTTATGTTTTTAATACCTGTGAGGAAGCATCCTACCTGGCTCTTGGGGTCAGGAGTACAGTGATGATGGGGGATGGTGTGTGGAGAATCTCCTGGTCCCCCCAATTGACATCAGTTTGCATGGCAAGGGCTTGTCACATTGCCCCGCAGCAGTAGGGACTGCCCCTTTAAGAGGGCTGAGCTTGGTCAGTGGACCAAGTTTCAAAGTTGATAGGTATTTATTTTATTTTATTGGAATTTATGTTCAGCGCTGGCTCTATCCAGAGGGGCTTTGAGCTCCTTACAAGGTATAAAGGTTGACAAGGTGGGAAGTGAAACTGAAGTTACACAATATTTTTAGGATAGAACTAATTACTGCACCATGATCCACGCGCATGTCTGTGTTAATTATATTCAGCTTGATTGTGGCTAATTATAAGTGAAGGGTCAGAACTGCCAAACCTTTCAATATTCTCATCAATAAGAAAATATCCTGGGGGAGATTGCTGGTAATTCGTTTTAATATCATATTTGATACATCCTATAAATCTTCAAATAATATTAGTGCCCTGGTGCCAACACGTGTTTTGACCATTTCCTGGTCTTTATCAAGGCTGGGATTTGCATATGTGAATGGCAAATTAAACAGTAACACAAAACATAAAATACGAAAAAAATATACCACAAAAATAAAATTAGAAATAACACAAGAAAAATAGCAAGACAAGAGAGGAAAACACATGAGAGGAAACAAAAAGCCATATTATTGATTTGTACTGGCACATACTGTCATTAAAAGCTTTTCCTTTATATGTGCATTCCTTATGTCGCATGCTTTGGTTCAAACCCCATTTGTACATACTGGCTAGTTTTCATGCATTTTGGTAGTGGGTATGGGTGTAAAAATTTCACCAAAAAAGTATTTGTGTTGATCTAGCCTCAGTGTGCAAGAATCATCCTATTCGGATGTCAACATTTCTTCTGCACTTTTTTTATATATATGTTCCCACACCTACATGCATGTGTGCATGCTTGGTCAATATTCAAATGACAAGTTGATCAATGCAGAAAAGTTTAAGCTCACCTTTCTAGTATTACATACATGATCGTAGTAAGTAAAACACAAAATATTTGGATTTCCCCTTAAGATTTACAATATATAGAGACACTCTCGTGAAGAGTGAGCAAACACATTGTAGTACCTATCCTAGGTTAGTTGAACATTTTGTTTCTGACAAACTATTTTAATTTCTACTGCATATAAAAGCTCACAATTCAGTGTATGGTCTGTATAGCACGCATATATATTGCAGAGCGACATTTGTCCATACTCATACAGTTACCTTTTAATCACATCTAGCGTTCACTTTTGTTCCCAGTTAAATGGAAGGATTTCCCTTCTCCAATGTAATGTATCTAAGCAGCCTGCCTTTCTAAAAAAGAAGAGAAGGAGACAAAACATCTAGCCCTTCAATCTGCTGGTTGTATCCCCTCGCAAAATAACAGGCTCCCCAAGAGGGAAATATGGTGTCCCAGGGTGCTGACATGTCTACATCAACGTGTATTTGGCCCTTCCCTTGTTAGGCTATGCTGTGTGGTGTCAGTCTCCTTGTTAGGGAGCGGCCTGTTCCATGTTGGGCTACTGCGAAAAAATCTCATAGCGCAATTTTGGAATTATGTTGATATATCTACCGTGACAGCACACATTTAGATGTGACATCACCATAGTAAACACATTCTACAGGCCGTACGCTTTTCCATAGAAGAATAGCTCCATGATGTCCATTGCTATTCTTTCCATTGTGGGCACAGGAAATCCCTAGCCTCTGCAACATCCATATGTCTCAATGTAGGCAGCCAGGAACCAACACTACACAATTACATAATGTTCAACCAGTTGCCCACGCCACCGAGATCTCAGACCTTATCATAGCCAGCCACTTAGACTTCCTGGCCATCACTGAAACCTGGCTCCACCCCGCAGCAGGCCCTGCTCTCTCACTAGCCTTGCCAGAAGGATACACCATCATCAGAACCGACAGAAACCTAGGTAAAGGAGGCAGAGTGGCTTTCATTTCCAAGATCCTTCTAGGTCTCAGAGCCACAACCCTTTGCAGCCTTCCTTCAGCAGAACTTTTATCAGCCAAACTCACGATCTCACCCACCCATACCATACTCATGCACCTCATTCATCGCGCCCCGGGGACCGATCTCCTCCTTCGACGAAGACATCACCAACCTCCTCTCCTCCAACACCAAACTTGGATCCCAAACCATCCTCCTGGGAGACCTAAAGCTAGGCTTTCAAGACCCTAACGATCCACAAGCACTTGCCATGGAAAACTCCATCACCCAATTGGGTTTTAATCACAGAGTCACCAAATCCACTCACTCCAAAGGTCGAATTTTAGAGTGGGTGTCCAACCTCAACTGCCCCGTCACGATTCTCCAAAATGAGCCAGTGGCCTGGTCAGACCACCACTTCATTTCTTTTTCCATCCAAGGAAACATCCCCCTTGTCACTTCCTCAGCCCCTCCCACACTTTCTAGAAACTGCCGCAACATCTCAATCAATAGTATTTGTCCACTCATCAACAATATCCATTTATATAATGCCACACTCAAATCAGCGCTAGACACCACTGCACCCCTTAAACTAAGAAAAGCTAAACCCATTGCCCATCTCAACAAGTGGTTCACTCCTGAATCAAAAATCCTAAGAAATTCTAAAAGGACAACGGAATCCACTTGGCGCAAATCACCCACTAGCCAGAATAAAATGTTAAAGCGGCCATCCTAGCCACCAAAAAAGAAGCATATAATGCCAGAATCCACAATGCCAAATCAAGCTCCAAAGAGCTCTTTAGTATCCTAAAGGAGCTCGAATCTCCAGCACCTCCATCCCAAGATTGCACCAAGGATGCTGCCTGATGCACAAAAATTCAACAGGCATTAGCTGACAAAATCAACTCATTACAAAGCAAGATTGAATCCAAAAAAATCAGCCTCTCAAGCTGTCACCTCCCTAAACTGGAGTCTGAAAACAGTCATCCGCATTGCACACCTTTCAGTTTCTCCCAAGTGACCCCGAAGCAAGTGGAAGACATCATGAAAACGCTGAAACCCTCCCACTGTCAGGGTGACGTCTGTCCAGCCTCCATCGTTAAGGAAGGA
This sequence comes from Ambystoma mexicanum, assembly GCF_040938575.1. NCBI lineage: Eukaryota > Metazoa > Chordata > Amphibia > Caudata > Ambystomatidae > Ambystoma > Ambystoma mexicanum. The sequence goes on from NC_090923.1 coordinate 917,283,049, forward strand.
GCCAAAGACCTAGCCCCTTTCATTGCCACTCTGATAAATTCATCATTCAAATCAAACCAAGTCCCCAACAATCTCAAGGAAGCTTGGGTCATGCCTCTCCTAAAAAAAAAACAACCTTGACCCCAACATTCCAACTAACTATAGACCCATTACAACTGTTCCCTTCCTTCTAAAAATCCTTGACCGAGTTGCCTATCTGCAAATTCAGAAGCACCTAGAAGAAAACAATCTCTTAGGCCTCAGACAGTCCGGTTTCAGGCCAAGACATGGAACAGAGACCGCCCTCTTAGACCTAAAGATTCAGATGGACGAGGCGAAGGATAAAGGCAAGCTAGCAATCTTCCTACTCCTAGACTTGTCAGCAGCCTTCGACCTCGTCAACCACCAAATTTTAACCAGCAACCTCATCTCTGCTGCTGCCTTCTCCACCAATGCTTCTGACTGGATCAACTCCTTTCTCTCTAATCGGACCACAAGGGTTTTTTCTCCTTCAGCCTCCGCAGACCCCAGCCCCATTCTCTGCGGAGTCCCCCAAGGCTCATGCGTGTCACCCATGCTCTACAATATTTTTACAAAGCTCCTCTTCGATCGACTGGACAACTTGGGCGTCATCTATACCAATTACGGTGATGACACCCAAGTCCTTATTGCACTCTCTGGCTGCTATGACCAAGACTCCAAATTACTGAACAATGTCTACCTAGAAATCCAGGCATGGATGGCTTCCAACAGCCTATGTCTCAATGACAATAAGACCAAGCTCCTAATTGTCGGTACCCAGGCACATCTGAACAAGCTCGATCATAGGTACACATCCTCCAGTATCGACGACAACACAATCATGGTCTCTAAAGAAATAAAAACTCTTGGGATCTATCTGGACTCAACACTATCCCTCAAGAAACAAGTCAGCTCCATAGCATCCTCCACAGCTTATGAGAATAAGCTTATCTACAGCTGTACATCTTATCTGTCCTCTAACAGCTGCCTAACATTAGCTAGAGCTTTAGCCCTGTCAAAAATTGACTACTGTAACACCCTCTTTCTAGGCTCCTCTGAACTCAACTTAAAAAAGCTTCAGGTCCTTCAAAACAACTCCTTGAGAGCAGCTCTCAACTTACCCAGATCCAGCCATATCTCAACACTTAGCCGTGATGCCAACTGGCTGCCAGTTCGCGACAGAATCATGCTCCGTACACTGGTAATCACTCACAAGTGCCTCGCTAACACAGCCCCCAGATACCTGTCTGAGAAATTCAACAAGCACCTTCCGTCTCGCACCACCAGATCTGCCCTCTCACTTTGCCTTAGAGTACCCAGGTTCAACCTAAAAACTGCAGGTGAAGCAAGCTTTCCTGTCCAAGCAGCTAAACTCTGGAATTCTATCCCCCCACCTACAAACAAGAAATTCTCCTGAAATTCAAATCTGGCCTAAAAAAATGTCTGAGCAACAAACCACTCCCCTGAGAACCCTCGGGCGATTTCTCTCTGACCCTCACCCCATCTCAAATCTACTTATGGCACTTCCGCTCATATTTTTGTACAAATGTCAACTGCTAGACCTATCTGTAACCTCCAGGTCTGCTAAATTGTTACCTCGCCATTTATTGTATATATATTAGACCCACCTGTAACCTTTGGTCTCCATTCTGCTATCATGTGCTCGCTTTCTCCATGTATCTAACTAAGTGTTTCCATCCCCCAGTTGCCTCAGGGGTCGGTGTGCGATACAAATAATAAACAAATACAAAATACAAAACTCGGTGGGGGAGGGAAAAACCAAAAACGTAGCAATCCTCAGAGGTCTTGTGTGGGTCACCCCTTTGCTACCACCTAAACCCATTATAGTGGCAATATAGTGGAATGTAATTCAAAAGGATGTAGTCTTAGTTACATGTGGAATCCTTCTATTAATGAAAGTGAAGTGGTCTGGAACACTTATCCCAGTTTGAATCTTGAAAGTAATAGATGAGTAGAGAAATTCCAACAATCACAACCTCTAGAATTATGGAAAATCGTCCATTTGTGAACGAGGTTCATATGAATAATTACTAAGAATGTAACTATGATAGATTATTATCTTAAAATGTGATCACTGTGATCATAATAGTTGATTTATATTGTTTAGACCTTGTGAAAGGTTACAAGGGGTCGGATGAGACCCGAGCAGTAAACACATGTGGTCTTTATCCTGTGTACATTAGCCACAGATTGGGTCATTTCCTGTGTACATAACTGATTATTTTTTTTATTATTCTATTCCTGCGCATTAACAATTTGTTTAATTTGGTCTATCGAGTGTATATTTCATCCCGTATTGGACACATTTTGGTAATCGTTATGTGATTTTGAGCTTTCAAGACAGATGGAATGGTCATTTCCACAAATACTCTCATACGTAATTGCTCGTTCAAATGATTTAAATAAAAAGATGTAATATATACAACGGAGGAGTCAGTCTCTTTTCCCCAAAAAAGTTTTAGAATCAATGGGAGCATAAATGCGCAATGGCCCGAAGATGTGCTCCAGAACCCTTGAGGGCATAAATTGTAGCTATTGTTTTTATAGGTGCCATCTGCAAAACCACAGGTTTATAATTCGGGAGTGCTAGGCCTGCTGTCAGAAGTGACAGAGCCATGGGTTGGCTGTGTCAGGAGGGAATCTGAGGAAACACAAAAGGGAAAAGGGGATAGGGGAAAGGAAGTAAAAACCAGCCTACAAGAGCCATACATTCAGGGCCTCTACATGAGGGCAAATTCACTAGTGTGTCCTATCCTAAAGCAATGGAATATCCATATGCGGTAATGGTAAGTACCACATGCAGAGATTTCCTTTCAAAATCTGCAGAAATCTTAGCAAGGGCCTTAGCTTGACATTCCAAGTAAGTTCCCAGTGAACCATCGCAGTCAGCTCTGAGTTTGGCATTCTGGGGAAGCTTCCATTGTATACTATTTTATACTATTCCAGTATACCGCACTGAAAAATCAAAAATCTGCACTAAATATCACAGAGAGCAATTAGCTTTTGGGGAACACCTGTTTGATCAGCTCAAGCTTAAAGAAACAACACATATCCCTACACCCCATGAAACATAATGGCAGACAGTGTGATGAGGCTCAGGACACATCACACTAGGCAAGTCTTTTAAAAGAAAAAATGAGCACCCAGGATCTCATGAGTGGCACCAGCTGTACTCTGAAAGCAATGTTTCTGTTGTAATTAGCTGTTTCGGTTTTTTAAAGGAAACTCAAGACAATTCTCTTTCATAACTGGTTTGATTCATAAAATGCTGCCTATGCTGCAATTTAAATCAGCAAATTGATAGTTGATTCTAGAGAGTAACCGCTGACAACATGAAGACAATAGACATGTGCAAAGCAGTAACCCTTTCAAGTGTTACAAAGAATTGTCCACAAAAAAAAGAGAAGCAGGAACTAGCTGGTTAGATCTTCCCTTCATATTTTATTAAAATTCACAGTTCACGTAGAAGCTTCTCACCACACACATGCAGCACTGTCATCTTTTGTGGGTGGGCCTGAAGGCTGTCTGCCACTTCACCAGATCACTTTGTCTCTTTTTCCGTGGTAAATGGAGACTCGAAGGTAAACGAGGATTGTAGATAATCGGCAAAAAGAGGCGATGAGTGGTTCTTTCTGTGGAGGAATCAAAGGGGCAGCGAGATTAAAAGAGGCCTTAGATTGTCCAGTCACAGTGGAAACAGAACAGTGCTGCAACAACCGACTTGCCTTGATATGGACATTTAGAACCTGAAGTACATAATGAAATATTCCTCTAGCCTAGATATGGGACACCACTTACAGCTACGAACTCAAGCACCACACACACAAATCCATACACCTTTAAGGCCCACTAGCAAGCCTTCATTGAAGCTTTAGCCCACCATTGTTTATTAGAGCCATACTGCTACTCCTACTACTACTTATAATACTACTTCTACTGCCACTAGTACTACTGCTACAACATCTACTACTCCTACCTCTACTGATACTACTAGTATTAGTACTGCAACTACTTCTACTACTATGGAAATCATCATTCATGTACCACTCCGAAATGTAATCACAGTGAATAAGACGTTTCTCTTAAATCACAATCACTGTGGAAGGGGGCATGCAGAAGTGGAGCTCTTAGTAAGTTCAAGTATTACAAAGGGCACCTGGTTGATGCCTTGCTCTACCCAGGTAAGTAAACTCATAAAAATACAATTGAGCAAGGTCATGGGGTTCCAACTGATGATTAGAACTTCTCACTTCTGGATTTCAATAGAATCAGAATTGACACAAACTTATGAAAAAAATTACTGCAGTTCTTTTTTAATTTGTGTGTAGTAAGTGTTGTAATACACATGAATATAAGGACATAGGATGTCCAACATGAAAACCTACGTGGTGTAGTACACGAGTAGCAAATTCAAATAAACAATATTCGGAGGACAAATTTAAACAATTACATTCTCTAGATCTCCTAGTGAGGATGACATGAGAAATCAATATTGTAATTGACTGGTACAGAGCACACATATGTGAAACAATCAAACGTTGAAAGACAACATGAAAACAGGTCAACACAACAGTGTTTCGGCCATTCTAGCTAAACTTGGGAAGCAGTGGTTTAGTAGGCCTTCATCAGGACGGATACATTCTTATGAATGAAGAATCCTATGTAATCGTAATCAAAAATAGCACGTTGGCATAAGTCATCTTAGTGTCTGCGTACACTGATGGGGTCAGGTAAGCCGTATCTCTGCAAAGGGGGTCAAGCCAGTAATGGGGCTGTGTAAGGAAAGACGTCTTAAAACAGGCGGCGTGTTAGTACATCAGGGTCCGTGCAATAATTATGGATTAATTCGGCCTCTGAGGCAATAGGTCACTGGCATGAATCCGCTGCTTATCAGCGTGTGGACGGTCAGAGTCCTGTCTCTGGAGCGGCTTGCTTAGTAAGTTGAAATACTTCTCGATCACCACAGAAGCAACAAAGAAACCCTGTTAAAAACGAATTCCTTTTATAATGCACTGTGAGCCAAGTCCTATAACCCAGAATGTCAAATGACAATGAATTATGCTAGGGATCTTAACAGTAAAACACATGTTAATGAAAGGACCCAGAGGAATAGGGAGAAGGGAGAATCCTAACTACAATTGGTTTACAACTAAGCCACTGTTAGGAACGATTTTCTTTTTTCTCCTTTCCTCCCATAAACTTCCATGGGAGACCCTTTTGCTTTGTTTGAACTCCTGACCTGACTTTTGGAGGTAAGTAACCCCTTCTGCGATACTTCCCTTGTCAGTTTGCTAATTTCTAGGTGTGGGGGTATGGGGGCCTGATTAGTCCATAAGACTATCAGTCTTGAGAAACTAGGTGTCTCTTAGGGAAATCCTTGTATTCTTACAACTTCAGTGAAGTCCCGGTGAAGCTCTCTGTTATGTTTTAGTTCCAGAGCTCAGAGAGAGGTCTGCAACTGCTTGTTTTAAACTGGAGCAGTGGTTTCCCCTGATGGTGTGGGAGCCCGCTGTGCTCTGCTTGTGCCCAATAAATGACTTACCTGCATCCCGTGTCGTGGCCTCTTCATTCACGGCCTGGATCCTTTCACTGGTGACGAGCGGAAACTCTGCACAGGGGGGTGGAGTGGCAGAGGCACATGCAGAGGCCCTCTCATTTCTCGCAGCACAGGCACTATACTATCACCAGCGATTTCTGTTTGTTGGTAGTGGCAGGGCACTACTGGTGGAGAGGCTCCCTTTCATTGCGCCAGCCTCATATCCCTTCAGTAGCCCCACACAGGTGTTGGGAAGCCAGGAGCGTGTGCTAGCCCGGCATGCAAGGCAGTTCCCCTGCGTTAGAGGAAGGAACCCGGTGACGTGCCAACACACGCATCAAAATGCTCCGGTTGCCATAGTTGCAGGCAACGCTCAATAAGCCCTCCGTGTCTCATCATCTCAATGGACCGCAGCAAGACGCACACTGCCCGAATTGTACGCGCTGCATGTAGGAAGGATTGCGCATGTAATTAACCAAGCTGGTAGGAATTTCGTTTTTTTGTCCCTTTATTGTCTTCTTGTTTTACTGATACACTGTCAGTGTTGTGCATTGCCTCCCCACCACAAGCTGCTGCTACCCAGGAGCACCCTTTACCCAGGTATTAATCTGTTGTCCCAAGCATGGCCACTGCAGCAATTCCACCTCTCCCAACATTTCTGGCCAAGCCAGGCGCGCCACCCATTAGATGGGAGAGGTGGCAAAGGATGTTTGAAACATATCTTGTGGCCATGGGAGGTGACAAATTTTCTCAAGCGAGGGAGCAGGCAGTGCTGCTGCATCACCTGGGCCTGAGGGGTCGCAGCTTATTTGATGGCCTTCCTGTACTCATGGATGCAGGTGCTGGAGACCTGGATGACTTTGGCATTGCGATTAGGAAGCTCCAGTAACATTTCAAACCAAAGAAAAATGTAACATTTGAGCGGGTCACATTTTTTTCAAAGCATGCAGGAGCCCATGGAGCCTGTCAAAGGTTACGTGACTGTATTGAGATCACTATGAGTTTGGCCCTCTGACAAAATCCTTGATTATGGATCAATTGGTGCATTGTACTAACAGTCCCAGGGACCAAGAGAAGTTATTGGCGAAAGACTTATCTCTGGAGCAGGCTATAGAGCAGACCAGAAGCATCGAACAAACTGCCCATTATTTGAAAAATATGAAAAAAAGAGAAATCAAATTACGAAGTGTGCAGAAGAGAGTAAATGAAGTGGGGAAGGAGGTCAAGTGCTTCAAGTGTGGCAGTACAAGCTACTTGGCTTCGAGTCTGTTTTCTCCTGCTAGGAACGCGACTTGCATTAAATGCAAGTGTAAGGGAAATTTCGCCCCCCGGTGTGCAAGGAGTGCGCAGTGAATTAATTCGAGCAACAACCAACTCGACCGGAGCAAGAAGTTGCACAAATCACTCAGCCGCCCCCCTGCTGAAGGCAGCATAATTTTGAGATATCGGCTGTTACAGGTGGAAAATGTGGGCCTGTTGATATTTGTGCCATAGATGGCAAGCACCTATCAATGAAAGTGGATATTGCGTCCTCATGAACAACTATCTTGAGCAAAACATACATGGAAGTCCTGGCAAGGGACACCCGAGATCTGGAAGAACACCACATTCAACTCTGTGGTTATGGCGAAGTTGAGATTGAACTTCTGGGTAAATTTCATGCAGGTATCAAGTACAAAGGGAGAGTATGTCCTGCTGACATTTTCGTGGCAAGAAAGGGGTCGTCACTACTTGCTAGCTTGGGGATTCAAATTCAGGCAAACTCGAGTGATCCTGTAACTGTGGCTGAACTAGAGGACAAGTGGGCATTGCAATTCCCAAGGGTTTTCACTGAGGAACTGGGAAGATTGAAATACTTTGAACATTGCATCAAGTGGAGGAGCAGTGCCAGGCCAGTAGTACACAAGGTGCAGCCAGTTCCTCTCCACCAGAAGGTTCAGCTGCATACTGAACGTAATGCTTTGCTACAGAAAGGTATAATAGGAAGCGTTGAGGGCATGGACTGGATATCCCCTGTTGTTCTAGTGTTAAAAAGCAATGGCAAACTTCATCTGTGTGTCAACCTAAGGGATTTGAACAGGAACATCTTGGTTGAACGGCATCCTTTGCCAGTTATCTCAGAAGTTTTGGCCGTGCTGGGAAAATCTAAGGTGTGTACTGTCATTGATTTGTCTGCGGCATACCATCAGGTGCCCAGGACTCGGGAGTGTCAGGATGTAACGGCTTTTATCACCACTAAAGGGCCATTTAAATTTGGTAGAATGCAGTTCAGCCTAGCAGTGGCTGTGTTCCAGCGCATCATGTAAAAGGTGTTAGAAGATGTAAAGAATGTGGTTGTTTTCCAGGATGATGTACTAATATATGCAGATTGTATGGAACAGCATGACAGGGTGCTGAGAGATGTGTTGAGCCAGGTTGACCGTGCAATGCAGTAAATGTAGGATCGGGGTGCGCAGTGTGAAGTATCTTGGTCATGAGATTTCGGAGCAAGGGGTGTCTCCCAAGCACAGTTTAGTGGAGGCGATCAGTTGTGCTCCAGAGCCAAGGGACAAAGATCAACTGAGGTCATTTTGGGGGATGACAGAATTCTGTCATAAGTTTATTGAAAATATTGCTGTTATTTCATCACCCCTAAGGCCATTGCTCAAGAAGGGCGTCAGGTTTCTATGGTCAGAGTAATGCAAGAGTGTGTTTTAGGAAATTAAAGAAGGGATTGCCCATGCCACCTCTTTGGGAAGATTCAATAGTAGGAGCAAAACATATTTGACAGTTGACTCCAGTTTGTTGGCTTTGGGGGCATCACTTTCTCAATGTGATAGTGAGAAGGAGGAGCCCGTGGTGGCGTTCGTGTCCAGGCAGCTCAGGGGTGCTGAGGCGAACTACTCTGTTGTGGAGAGGGGGGCCTTAGCAGTGTTTTGGGCTGTTCTCCATTCTGAATTATTTTTGTGGTGTCATGTGAAAACCCAAGGGCTTTTCCCTATCAACTCCCTTGGTATCCTCTTCTGGGATGGCTAGGGTGGGGTTATTGCGGTTGGGTCGACCCCAGGGGTGGACCAGAGAGGGATGAGTCACACCATGGGTCCCTCTTTCCTTAATACCTCCCTACCTGACATTCCCTCTTCTACCAAACACCATTTTGAATCCTATAGCATTGGCCCAACCAGGAAAAGGAGAACAAATATAACATCCCATGTTTTACAGCACCAAGTTTGTTCCCCTTCTCCTAACAGCATTTTTTATAATTTTCCTACCACCACTCGGAAACACTACAACTCCCCCCCACTGTTTTTTCCCAAAACAACTGGGACGAAGAAGAGGCAAACTGAAGCTATGAAGATTTCCCCTAGGAACCAATGTGCCATGTATTCCTATGGGCAGTCTCCATCTTGTCCCGTTAACCAGGTCAGGCAGAGTCAGGCAGGGCTAGACAACCACTCACAGCTGACTCCTGTTAATACTACCAGCCAGTATAAAAGGTACACACAGGCACACTGTGAGCCATCTGGGGATGCTGGAGGAAGCACAGAGGCCAGAAGGAAGGAAGGAACTGGAGCTGGAGGAAGCCTGGAAGGCCTGAAGGACTGCCAAAACACTCAGCCTGTGAGTACAGGGAAGGCTGCAGTATAGCGAGGGAGCTCTGTCTCCAGGGAGCCAAACCAGGGGCAGCTGGGGTTACCTGGCAGTGCCCAAGCCAGAGCTCCTCCCCTGGGTCAGATAGTACAGCCTAGGATTTCAGGGGCAGGTGGTGAGACCCTGACCTCAGGAAACATTCTATTTAAAACCTGCAGCTCCCAAAACTGTCAGAATGCTGTATTTGGTGAGCTGGCGAAGTGGGCACAAAATAAGAACATTGCATTATGGGACTTGAAGTCCTGAGACATTTTTTATGGTTGAACTTTTTGTGCAAAGCGAGAGGGTCTGAGCCTGGCTGAGGCAGACCCAAGTGCAAAGTAAAAGGAGGGTCCAAGCTCGGCCGAGGGAGACCCGTGTGAGAAGTAAAGGAGGGGTTAGAGCCCGACTGAGGGAGACCCATGAGAAGATAAGTGAACGAACTGTGATGTTAAAGAAGGGAAGTAAGAAATGACTTGGAATTGGGTGAGGGCTAGAGAGAAGAGACAAACCTCTTTTGTGTTTTAAATATACCACCCACCCTCCCGGGTGAACGGCACAGTTGGGGAGGTGCAGCGGCAGTTGTGGTATCAGCCTTGACTTCAGGATCAAAGCCTCGATTATGAACATGAATTAACACAGCCAGTGAGTTGATTAAAGCAATGAAAGTCCGGTCTGTGTTAAATGAAAGTTGATGGCAACAGTATCCAACGAATGAAGGTTGTGCGTGTGACGATAAGACGCGACAGAAAGCAAAGTATTGTAAGGAACTTTAAATTAAAGATACAAAGTAACAGAGTGGTTCAGCGAAAGACGATTGCCCAGTCAAAAGTCTGTGGGAAATGTCTAAATCCGTAGAAGCAGCGGGAAGAGAAAGAAACTGAGATGCAAGATTTGAACTGTTGTTAAGTCTGATGCAGGCAGAGGAAAACCTGGATGTGAGAATTGACTTTGAACTGTTTGGTTTGATCCCGGAAGAGGGAAACCTGGATGTGAGAGATGACTTTGAACTTTGAAATAATAACTGTGCTTGAAAATACATTTACCAAGATGACTTGATGTAGGAGAGTAAAAGTGATGTCTGAGGAAAGAACGTCGAAGTGGTCATGCCGAGGTAAGAGCAAAAGCCTTGCAGTTTCAAAAGTCGTCGACACCGGAAGGAACGTGAAAGGAGGCTTGAGTCTGGTGGAGGGAAGCCTATGAAGGTGTGATTGAAGCTTGGGGAAGGGAACCCCCACAAATTGTGATTGAAAGGTTTGAGCACGGCACGGCACTGATTTGTGGTAACCAGAAGGAAACAAACTTTTTTGTTGAACTGTATTATAAGCCAAAAGGTGACTTAAGCTGGAGTGGGAGAAAACCGAGAGGTCCAGCGGATAAACTAGTGACTTTTCGTGGAAGGTCAAATGGGCCCTGGTGAACGAAACAAACTGCATCCTTGTGTCCAAAGCCATAGTGTGTCGCAAGGTTCAAGTGTGCCACCTTACTCTGTGCTACAAAACGTGGGGAAGGGAATTTACTCAGCCATACTGACATTTCTTTTGAACACTGATTTTCCTTTTTGCATTACACATTACTTTTACCCATTTATTGTATTAGAAAGAGGGCAGACGTTAGGTATATTAGGATAGGTCATTTTATTTTGACTAAGGACTCACTACGACTGTATTTTCGTTTTGTTTGATGGTCGCAAATACTCCCATCTCAGTTATAGGGCAAGATAGGAGTTTTCGAACCCCTTTTAAACCATCAATGAAGGTTTTGAAACTTGCAGCTCTTGTGTCAGTGTCAGTGGGCCTCATTACAAGGGTGGCGCTCCCGTAATGAAGGGTGCCGGTACGGGACCGGCAACCTTCATTACGAGCGCGCCTATTACAAGGTTCTCTTTGCGGGACCCTGTAAGGATGCCTGGTAAAACCAAGTGTCCTTTCTGGGTCCCGCGAGAGGAAGAGGGGGGTAATAACGGGCCAGTTGTAATGTGCCCGTTATTACCTCCCTCCCCATTCCCATTGAGCCCTATGGGGGCTCAATGGGAATGGGGAGGAGGGCGCAAATAACGGGCTCGCGAATGGCAAGCCTGTTATTTGCGCCCCGGTCCCTTAACAGGTCCTGTCCAGAACGGCTGGTCAGACCAGCTGTTACTGGTGGGACCCGCTAAGGGACCTTGTAGTAGGGCGGTAAGGGATTACCGGCACCGGTCTCCTTACCGGTGCCCGGTATCCCTTACCGCCCACCTTGGAATGACCCCCTATGACTTCCATGTTTGCTATATTCCTGGTGTGAAAAACGTGGTGGCTGATTGCTTGTCTCGACTCCCCATGGGGGAAGCCAACAGTGTGGAACAAGAAGGGTCAGCAGAGGAGACGGTGGTGGCTAGTATGGAGCAGTGTTTGCTCAGCGAAGGAGAGTGGCGGAGTGGTTGGCCCACTAGAAAAGTGTTGGAGAGGAGGTTTGAGACTTTCTTTGAAGTAAAGGATGAGTTGTCCTTATTTGGGGGAAAATTCAGGAGAGGGAACAAATTGATTCCCCGATGGTATCAGAGGAAAGCTGGTGGATATTGCCCATCAATGGCATTTGGATGCAAATGGCACTAAGAGATTGTTGCAGCAGAGCTACTGGTGGCCAATGAGGGATGGTTATCATATATCAAAAGAGGCAGAGTCAACAGCTACCCCAGTTCAGCTTACGCATTTAGCGGTAGGTATGAAGAGCAGTAGGCTAGTTTAATACATACTAACTTGGGGTGGTCACACAAAGGCTGGAGACTTTTTGGGAAGACAAATCAATTTAATCAAAACTTAGACACATGTTTAAAATTTGTGGGTCCAAATACACAAGGTTGGACCTTAAAAGGTATATATATGCCCGGGGGGGGGGCGACAGAGAAAACTCAAAAAAGTACACTCCACATTTAAGTGAGGGTTAGTAGCAGGTATTTGTGCAGATTCATACACTACTTGCAAGTAGTAGTGTGCAATTGTTGTCGACACAAACAGGTTGGTGTTTCTAGTTCGGGGTGTTAAAGCCCTTCGGTGAGAACTGGCTATTTGCAGATTCAGGGAAGGGTCCGAACTGTCATCAGGACGTGGTCATTTGTTGACCAGGCTGTGTGCCCGCCTTTGAAATGTCGTAGCTGAACTTGCAAATGGTGTTTTCAGCCTGGTCAGAGTACTGATCGGAATAGGCAATGGATCTGTATGAGTCAGATATCTGGCTATAATTGTCCACGTCCAGCGTTGATGGCTGGAACAAGCGCGTTGGAGAGAAGTAGGTTTGCCTTTGCCCCAGAAGTTCTGCTCTTACTCGAGTCCCACCTTACTCAGAGTGTGTCTCTATGTTCTGCCTTTTATCCGTTTGAGGGAGGCTAATTGGTATCAGATGCATGCACTTAGAGTCAAGTGCCTGACTTTGCCTGACCCAATTAGCCGGCCATGTCCGATGGGATGTGTAAGAGTTAGCGTTGTTACTCTCAGTCGCCCTCTTCCTCGGCCCAGTGTTTGTGTGGGAAGGGGGGGAGTTGGGACACTGGAGAATCCTAAAAAATAGGATGGGTCATGTGTACGCAAAAGGAGAGAATACAGCGTCTACCATCGGTTGCTACACTCCCACTCCTCGAAGACCCACCCAGGTGATCCTCCCGCACTGGTCCACCTCCAGGAACTGGATCCAAAAGCGATGGCTGTGTCCTGGCCACCTGGATGATAAGTCCCCAGAGACTAGCGGGTGAGACACCCTTTGGTTTCTCACAGGATCAATGCCAATACTGTTGTTTTTGCACTTCCTTATATGGTTGGTCAGCACGAGTAAAGTGGTTCCTGTAGGCAAGATTTCACACTCTGGCTCAGGTTCTTAACACCAAGGAGGTTCAAAATGTGGATCGAGGCCTGCCTGGCCTTCCATGTTAAAGTCTTACTTTCCAATTTCCAAAACACAATTCACCAAAAAGTTCATATTGGCCCCCCTCTGTCAGGCCCAGACCTCTCAAAGCAAAAGTTCACTTCGGTCCCCCTCTGTCAGACTCAGACCTCTTAAATCACAAGTTCACGTTGGTCTCCCTCAGTCGGGTTCAGACCTTTCACAGCAAAACAAAACACTTGCAGGGTTTCCCTTCCCCTAACTTATTACACTTCCGGTCTCCCTCAGTCGGGCTCGCACCATTTCCTGAAGTCAAAGACTTTCGAATGTGCGTGGCTTTTTTCTACAGACCTCCGCAGGACCATTTCGACTTTCCAGCTTTCAACTCACATTCCTATGTTATTTACCGCAGTGCTTCATCGCCTGGGTCACTGTATTATGCACCAACGTCCAGCGTTCACATTTTTACTCTCCCCTGTTCTCTGGGTTAATTTTAATCACCTCGCTTTTACAGTTCATTCATTTTGCTACAAACTTTTCACCTTTCACTGAGATTTTGAATGGGCTACTTTCGCCGGACCACTCTGTTACTCAGTATCGCTGACTTTACTGCTATCGTTATTTTAAGATTCATTCGCAGGTCTGCCTTTCTTCGCGTCTGATCCACACGCATGCAGCCTTCAATTGTGCGATATAATGTTGCCAGTCCAATCTTTCTTTAGCACACACCGGTGTCTCATGTCGCTTGCCAACTCACTGGTTGTGTGCGTTTCTTTCTTGGGTTTACTGTCTTCCAGTTTACGAGTCAAGGTTAGTACTACAGGCTGGGCTTCCCCTCCCCAACTCTACCGTTCAGCCGGGTGGGTCGCTGGCATCCTAGAAACACAATGCAGCCTTCTTGTTTGGGATTTGGCCATCTCCATGTGTCTTTTGCTGCCTTTTGGAGGCAACAACCTCCTGCAGGGAACTCCTGGGGTCCTCCACCCGTGGCTCTCTTCCCTCGGTCCGTTGCTCTGCTCCAGTAGGTTTGCCTTTGCCCCAGAAGTTCTGCGCTTACTCGAGTTCCACCTTACTCAGAGTGTGTCTCTATGTTCTGCCTTTTATCCGTTTGAGGGAAGCTAATTGGTATCTGTTACGCTCACCTGGTATCCACGGGGACGCCACCACGCTGTGGGGATTCTGGTATCCTTCTCAGCGGCTCCCAGGTATGATCAGTGGAGAAGTTCTGCCTTGAATACAGGTGGGCAATGATGTTCAAGACTGGGCAACTGGGGTAAGAGCCTCCCAACACCCCGTATGCCCGCAGCCCCCCCGCCCCCGGACCTTTCCTCACCTTGTTATGGGTTTTGGCGTGCTCTCCGTCCTGCCTTTTTGGCAGGGGCGCGTTGTCCTTTGTGGGCGAGTGTGATCTAGTTACTTCACTTTTTGAGTCTTTCAGGTAGGTCTTATTACTGTTATGCTTGTATGCCTTTCTTTGGTTTAAATAATGTCTTTTCTCTTTCCTTGGTGGCGCGGAAGTTCACTGTGGAACGTTGGCTGAGTTGGGACTCGCCGGTAAATGATGGTGCATCGAGAGCACCTTGATGCGTGAAGTAGGCGTTATGCGCAGCGCTATGATGCCTTGCCTTTGCTAACCTGTTGCCTTTTCGTTCCCGTAGATTGCGGTGCTGACCCGGAGCAAGAAGTCCCAAGGCGATGCTGGTGGATGGGCGACACGTGAGGTAAGCTTCCGGCACGATTGTAAAATGTCTAATGTCCTGTTTCTGCCTTTTCTGCAGATCCGTCGGTCCGGGAGGCTCGCTGATCCTTGGATGCTTTTTGCAGGAGCTGAGGGCAGCTAGCAATGGAATTACAGGAAAGCTGCTGCTATTAACAATGTCCTTTTGTTTTTCAGATGCTGTTCTTCCGAGGTTCGCAGGTACAGCTGAACACGATGAGCGTCACGTTGCAGGATTGCAAAGTAACGCAAAGCGTGTCATTCAAGTCGGGTGTGGTTTAAATAGCTTCAGAAAAGTCCAGGTAAAGTAGTTCCTAGGCTACAACACCCAAAACACTATACCGCATGGCTTGGTTCCAACGGAACCAAGCTATGTGGGTGCCTCCATGTTGGCTGGCGCTGGAAACAAAGTAGTCCCAAAAACACGAAGTATGAGCCTGGCGCCAACGGCGCCAGGATTGGCCCCAAGAGGGCTTCAGCAAAGGATGCCTGAGTTTGTTAGAGATCTGATCCAAGGCCCCTCCTGGCCCATGGGCTGGCCAGCAGGGTTTCTGGATATGGGTCGTGACAGCACTCCCCCCCAAGGCCCATCTCAAGGTGTTCCTTGTGTCCGTCGCAGGCTTAGTTGGGAAGTTTCGATGGTATTTTTTGATTAGACGTGGTGCATGAATGTTCCCACAAGGTTCCCAGGACCTATCTTGGGGTCCAAATCCTTTCCAATCAACTAGATAGTAAAGCTTTCCCCTTGAGTACTTGGAATCCAAGATGCTTCTGACTTCGAATTCTGGTTCCCCGTCAATAAGTATGGGTTTTGGTGGTGTCCCAATCCGTGTACCAGGCTGCATCGGTTTTAGAAGGGACACGTGGAATACCGGATGGATTTGTAGGTTAGCTGGTAAATCCAGTTTGACGGCCGCCGGATTAATAATTGCTTTGATGGTGTAAGGTCCTAAGTACCTGGGTTGAAAGGTCCGGGTTCCTTTAATGGGTACAAATCTGGCGGCCAGCCAAACCTTGTCTCCTACCTGATAGTCAGGGGCCTTTTTCCGGTGTTGGTCGGCAAATTGCTTTTGTTTTTCTTTGGCGTGAGTAAGATGTTCTTTGGCCTTTTTGAAAGCTTGAGTGATGTTGGTGTGAAGAATTTTTACTGCTGGCATTTCCAAACTGGTTGGGAGATCCAGTTCTGAGGTACGTGGATGTCTACCATAAAGGGTATAAAAGGGTGTTTGTCCAGTACTAGAATGCAAGGAATTATTATATGCGTACTCGGCTATCCAAAGTAAATCTTTCCAGTCTCTTAGTTCCTGGTGCAACATGCACCGTAGGTATTGTTCGAGGGTCTGGTTGGTCCTCTCGGTCTCACTACTTGATGCTCTTATCAGGTCTCTCTGCAGCATTAATCTTTCTCTTAAATATCATACAATTGCACATCTTCAGTGACACAATCTTGTGGACTTGCGTTTGCACTTGCACCAATTTCCCCCATACTGACATCCCTTATGTGAGGGTTTGTTCAAGCTCCTTCTATCAACCTCTTTTACAACGACTCTTGGCTCTTGGAAATGCTTGTTCCAGATTTCTCCCAACTGACATCTCATGTGAGGAGAATTGTACAACATTTGCCTCTTGTTCCTCTTACAATGTCTTTTGGCTTATGGCAATGCTGGGTCCAGGTTTCTCCCAACTGACATCGCATGTCAGGAGAATTGCACCCTGTTTGCCCTCTTGTTGTCTCTGTAATGTCTTTTGGCTTATGGCTTATGGCAATGCCAGTTCCAGGTTTCCGCCAACTGACATCTCTTATCAGGAGAATTGCCCTCTTGTTCTCTCTGTAACTCTATTTGGTCGGTATTTAAAACTTTTACTTAATTGTCCATCTACCTGTCGGAACACCCCAGGGTTACCACTATCAAAGGGCCAACTCACTGGTATCTCTTGGTGTCTTCGACTCGTCATTCATTCTAGCGGCAGAGTTTTGCTTCGGGTATGACATCCACAGCTTGTCAAACCTCTTTTCAGGTCTTCTGTTTGCTTTGTGGACTCTCGCTGATACAAGCGCTGCTTTCCGGTCTGACAGCGTCATGGACAACCTTTCTGCAGTTGCCGGTTCCCTTGCTGCACTTCGCCGGAGCCCGTCAGACTCTGTTGGGTCTCTGCCACTACGGTACGTCGGATTGATATGTGGCTGGTTGAGAGCACCTCTCTCCTTCAGCCTGGTACGCTCCCGCATGTCTGCCTTTCTCTGCAGCTCTGCTTCCTGCTCCACATATTCTGCAGCCCGATGTGGCTTCTCCTTCACCTTCCCTTTCTCTCGTCCGCAGGCGCTTCTCTGATGTAAATGTCCTGCGCATTTGAACGAATGGATCACAACTAGACCGACACTTTAATATTAGCACTACTGTTGATCCTCATTGACTCTTTACTCCTCTTCTTCGTCCAGTACTTAAAGCTTTCTGGGATTTGAAGTCCAAAGGATTACCATAGTGTTTTAACTCCTGTTGTTGCACACTTTTATCTACATAACAATGATCATCAACATTAGATGTTAAAGGAGTTTTAGAGGTGTTATGTACATGTGAAAGATGAATAAAAGCCTGGTTACGATGTTCAGCAGAAGCAGATTTTAAGACCTCACAATTAAAGAGATCTGAAAATTGACAGCAGGCCATTAGAAACTCTGGGATTAGGTTTTTTTCTTTACAGTCAAGGAAAGAATACTGTGTCTCCCCTGTCAGAGCCATCACCTCCCACCTGACAGTCATCCACTCCCATGTGATCTTCTCTCGGATTACCACCCCCAGAGTCAGGATCAGGTAGCGGCTGCCTTTCCCTGGCCACATGGGAAGAGACTTTAGGCTGGGGATCAGTGATGAGGCTGCAGGATTCATTACATACCCTTCCCTTAATTCCTTGGCCTCCCACTCTAGGATCATTGGTTTTGGAGGAACCAATTGCCTTCCCCATGTGAGGAAGAGGTTTCTGAGTTCTAATTTCCCAATTCCAAATACAGCCTGATGGTGAACGTCCTTCTTTTCCCCATGAACCAACTGGGGAATAGGGAAGAGATGTTTTTTTATTTTCATTTGTGGTCTTATTAGGTGTTTTAAAATGTATTTGGGCCACTCAGAAGCCCACTAATCAAAATGGGGTACTTCACTTCCCAAAGCTATTTGAGTTGGAGGTTCAGGTATTACTGCCAATAATAACTGTACCTCCTTCGCCAATATGGCAACATGAATCTGAGTCAATGTGTGCCCTTTGGTTTGACCATGAACACAACCTACAGTCCTTTGCCCCATAAGTTTCCAGCCTTGAGGAGGTAGACCTGCTGTTATGGCACATCCTTCCCTTCCTGTCTCTAATTGGGCCCAGACAGTTTTTCCTGGTAATATCACTGGGATTTGATACAGACTCTTATCCCTAGTACAAAGCATAACATCATGTTTCTCTAGAGATTATGTTTCTTTAGAATGAACAGACATGGTGCTTTCACAGGAGGACTTAACGTCTGCTTTTTGTTGCTCTTCCAATATTTTTGAGATTTGTGGATAATGCAACGGGCAATGATGGGCTCGATGTTGAAAACTCCAACAGATAAAGCATACCATATCTAATGAAAGAACATTTCCTAAAGATTTAGAACCTTCCCAAGAGGAATGCGATTTCTCGGCGTATGAAGCTTCAGGCTCTTGGTATTCAGACTTTAAAGATTCTTGAGAAGCCCCTTCTAAGTGGGATGTATGTCAAGTGGTTTGGCTTCTCCTCCCAAAGTAAGCCCCCTTTTAATTTGACAATCGGCTTCTCTTGCCACAGTATAGTGAAAAAGAAAGTCTGGGATATTATTTTTCAAATAATTATTAGGTTTGTCTTTAGATGGTTTGAAAATGTACTTCAATTCTCCTGCACAATAAAGAATAGGAAACATTTTCAATTTCACTTCTTTATATGGAATAATATAATATAAAGGGACACATAGGTAGGAAAGACTACCTTTAACTGCAAAGGAATTATTATTTTCTGTTTTCTTGGTATCACACAATGTTGAGGACAGAACACATGGTAGATATTGCCTTCCAGAGTCTAGGTAAAATAGCCTGTTTGGATAATTCCTGGAAAATCAACCCTATATTATAGTTAGAAGAACATCTTTTCCCATAATCCACTGTTAAAGCTCCCATTCCTCTAGTGGGGAAAGGGACTGGGTTCGACTTGTCCCCAAAAATAGAGGTTAAGGAAAGGGAATCTGTTTCAATCTCTTGGGGATCCATTAGTCCATTAGTAGGAGGAGTGTTCCTATGACACGCTTCACTAGACATAAGATATGTAGGACTGGAGTCTATATAATCATGTGGGATTCCCAGTTTGTGTCAACCAAATTCGATCCCACTCCTGACACCATATATGAGGGGTCAGCAATGAGAGGCGGACACAAATTTGCAATGTTCTCAATATTCACCATATTTATTGAAAGAAAAGTGGGTTTGGAAAAAGGTCTACCTTGGCCTAACCAAAAGAGAACATCCCTGTCTATGAAAATAAGACTAAAATAAGTTGACTATGTGTCCAAAAGGCATCCGACCTTCACACTAACATACAAAATCAAAAGGTATAATATAATTTCTATCATCACTTCAACCAAGTTGCGTAAACACCATATATGCACTTTAAAAAAAAGCACCCCTTGTCTCCAGGATTTAGTTTTCCTTCCACTGAACGATCTCAGGAAAAAGGCATTTGAAATACTCTGTTTCACCAAAGTTCCATTAATGGTAATGAAAATCTCTCTTTCCTGGGTATTTTCCTTAAGATCCAAAGCAAATATTCTTTTGACAATATGGGTTGAAATATATTGAAAGACAGTCTTTTATGATTTTTAGGATGGCCAAAGCAAACATTTTCAGTTTTAACAAAGGCCTGATATAATAAAGTTCTTTTGCAACAAAACCTTGGATTTCCTGGTGTACTCCCGGCCAGGAACACCTCTACTGAAATATCCAATTTCAACAAAGTATTAATAGGACAAAAACTCCTTTTCAACACATCATTGAATTTCCTGGTATACTCCCCTTCCAGGGATATCCTTCTTTTGGTTCACACAGATACCCTTGTGTAGTCTCCTGCCAGCTATCTCCTTCAGAAAGGTCTCACTACGGGGACGTGGCCTGGAGCGTCAACAATGCGGACGCTCCTTTAATGGCCTCAGTGGCGGGCCCGCTGCAACGCCAATTTCAACACGGTTCGACAAGCACACTTATGAGGAAACACACCTGTCGGGATGCGAGCGGCATTGGTGCAGCTCTGGGAGGATAAGCGGAGATCTGAGCCCCCGCGAATCCCTAAAATTAGCCTTTTCATCCCGCGGCTCTTCACTGCCTCTTCCAAGATGGCGAGCAGAATTGACAGAGCCTGCAGCACTGGGAGGAGTCCTGGTGGTGGGAACTCCCGGCCTTAATGAGCCCCGCTTAGCCCCGCTGTTGCGCCCCGCAGACCGCCCACCCACCCACCTCGTTTGGGGACCCACAGCACCAGAAGCTCCGCCGATACCTGACTGCAGACATCGGAGGGCCCTGCAGCGCCACGGCCCCCCGGCCGAGTGGCTAGACTTAGCTGGGACCATGGCAGACCGGGGGCCTGGAGGCTCCGCGGCTATATCTGGCGCTGCGGGCGGGCTGGAACGAAGAGCCTGCGCTGTGCTCGCGATCACAGTGAATGCGGCGAAGCGGTGAGTGAGTGCGCCATGCGGACCCCCAGACCCTGCTCTGAACGGTGCTCTGAACTGCGCCCACGGAGCTCCTATCTGGACCCCGCTAGCGGCAAATTGGTCCCCCGCATCACTGCAGAGGGGGGACCACTGCAGTATCACAGCCCAGCTCTGGTTCCTTGAGCTGCAACGGGCCTCCAGGCATCTCCTGAAACAAAGCAGGCTGGGGCAGTTGGAGAGTGGCGGCCCCTCCCCACTCCTGTTGCCCTCACCTCTCACTTGCTGGGGTGCCCCAGCCCACTCAGCGACCCCCTGCACACCCTATAAAGGAGACACCCATCTGCCCCACAACTTAGAGGGAGGAGGCCCCTCCCCCCCACTCATCATCTCTCTGAGGGGTCACAGCCTCCAGGAATTTCAGCACTAACTGAGGCCCCTCTTGTCTGCTTCAAACATTCTGGTGGGGGCCTCCACCCGCCCATACACCCCCGGCCCGGACCGTGGGTGCACACAACCTGAGGCAGCATGTGGTGAACCAACATGAAGCAATGATCTAGCTTGGATCTTCCGCTGCTGCAGAACCCCCCCTACTAGGCTGAACACTACCACTGCACACAAACAGCCTCGGAGAAGCTCGACGGCCTCACCCTGACCCAGGTCTCCCCACAGCTGCAACTGAACACGGGCTCTCTCCATGTAAGCACCTCCTGGGGTGCCCTGGCCCACCCTTCAGCTCCCCTTTCCTCCCAGCTGGTGCGGGCGGGCTATCCATCCTCACCAACGACTCGTGGGTGTGGGGGCCTTTCCCCCCACTAACAGCTCCACCACCCCCTCGGACCACAGTGCTGCATTCCAGCTTCATGAATCCCCACTTATCCGCCTTATCCTCTTAAGGAGCCTCCACCTCATGAGTAGAGATGACATGGCTAAACAATCTAAAGCTACCAAGAACACGGACATAGCCACGATGCTGCTATCGGCGGACAAGGGGAAGAGACAGGACCCCCGAACTCCGAGTCACATATGCCCACAGAGGACAAGGGGACCCTCGCAACCAGAAGCGATCTATTGGCTTTCATGGCTGATATTAAATCGGAGTTTAGGTCCTGCATGACCGAACTCCCTACAAAATTAGAGGACACTGACCAGAGGGTAACGGAAGCGGAGCAAAGACTGGGGGAAGTCGAGGATCAAACCCAAGATCACACTACGGCCCTAGGCGAAATTCAACATTCCATTAGAGCCTTACAGGACAGATGCAAAATCTTGGAATTCAAACAAGAAGACTTGGAAAATCGGGCCCCATGCAATAACTTACGAATTTGGGGTGTTCCTACCTCAATCTCAGACCAAAACGGAATATGTGGGGACCTCTTCCAGTCCCTGCTGCCACATCTGGACAAGTCTCAGCTCCTGCTAGACTGAACCCATATGCTGCGCCCACGCCGGGGAGTAGAATCAGATTCACCCCCCGATGTTATCACCAGGGTACATTTTTTCACTACGAAAGAGGCCATCTCATCAATCAGTCGCACCCGGGACAAGCGGACCTTCCAGGGCTCTCCCCTCCAAATTTATCAGGATTTCTCCCCTCTCATGCTGCAAAAAAGAAGGTCCCTCCGACCCCTGTCCCTCTTTCTTCAGAGCCAGCAGGTCCGTTACAGATTGCTCTTCCCAACAGCGCTACAATTCACCTACAAAGGCACCTTGAGGAGAATTAGCCATCTCGAGGACGCCAAACAAAGCATGCACCCAACCTTACCTCGGACCTCCTCCCCTAAGGCTCCTGAGACCACCACAAGCAAAGACCCTTCGCCCCTCCAAAGGAGAAGCAGACTCTATGGACGAGAGTCCCGAGAGACAGGAGGAAGAGATAACCTAACACTGAAGGAAGGTACATCGGCAAGAAGACGGGGAAACTGGCAAGCTAAAGGATGGACCCTATAGGCCCCTCTCGCCTATAATTCTATTTGGCGCAGCTCTGTTCTTCCCCTGGACCCGGACCTCCTTCGCCCTGACAGAACGCCACCTACAAGAAACAAAAGAACCGTCACCACGCTTATGGCAGCGGGCCCCCCTCACGGCAACTGCCCAGTTCCGAGGTACTACCCATCTACAAGTCCTTGGAACACGACATATGACCACAGTTATTTGGCCAATTGGCCTGGAGGGGGCGCCAGACCTACAAAGCTGGCCCCCCTGCTGGTTAATACCCAGCCTCCCCGTTGGAGGCATGGGCGAAAATCCCAAGAGCAGGATGGTAAACAGTCTCAATCTTTTCCAAGCCATGGCTGATTCTTACCCAACCCACCCCCCCCCCCGCTTGAACCCAACAGCAACCTTGCCCCTCGCTCAGGAACACTGCACCTTGAGAGTCATCTCCCTTTATGTCAGGGGCTAAACTCTCCCCCCCAAACGGAAATTAATCTTACAAAAGCTCCTAGATGAAGATGCAGCGGTAGCCCTTCTCCAGGAAACACACCTACTATCAGCGGACTTCGGGCGCCTACGTTCCCAACAATTCCCGAAGCAACTCTTTTCGCCTCAGGCGGCACCAAGAAAGGGGGTACAGCGGTTCTCTTCAGGAAGGGGTTAACCCCCCACATTCTGGATACAAAACTGTGCCCAGAGGGGCGATTTGTGGCGGTGAAATGCCTCCTGCTGGGACAACTATATACCTTCATTTCGGTGTACGCCCCAAACACGGGACAAGTCGCATTCTATGAAGCTCTAAGCGCCATGCTGACTCCCTTTGCTGGAGGTCAAATAGTAATGGGAGGTGATTTTAACGGTGACCCAGACCCCACAAAGGACAAATCCCACCCGGCTTCCTCTGGAGACATTGCTCTGGCCCTTGGGTTGCTACACCTATTTAGGACCCTGGAGGTGGTGGACTCGTGGCGGGTGCTACACCCCTCGGAGACATATTTTTCCTTTTACTCCTACATCCACCGGACATTCTCGAGAATTGACCATCTCCTGACATCTCTGCAGGTGCTCGCCTATACCAATGAGGTATCCATTGGATCGAGGATTCTGTCCGACCATGCCCCGGTAACCCTGGAGATCCACATACATGACCCAGCCCCCGCCGCTCAACGCAGATGGACACTGTACGACCCGATACTCAACGAGATGCCGATACGAGATGCCATAGCAACGTCAATTAAGAACTTCTTCAAAGAGAACCCTAACGAAGACACTTCCCTGGCAAATACCTGGGATGCTATGAAAGCGGTCATTCGGGGAGAATTAATAGCTCGAGGAGTGGCATACCATAGGAACAGATGGCAAACCCGTCTGTCCCTCGAAGAAGAACTCTGGAAAGCAGAAGACACTCATAAGGAAAAGGGATGGTCCCCCAAAACACAACGTGCCATCCGGACAGCAAGGAAAAAATCGAGGCCCACTACGCTGAACATACGGCGCAATTACTGGCGAAAGCCAAACATTTCTATTATGTAAAGAACAATAAAGCGAACCAATTACTAGTGGCCAAACTTGCCAAAATAAAAAGGAGCAACACAATTATTGGACTATACTCAGAGCTGGAGAAACTGCAGCTAGCAACAAATCATCTAACGCAAGTAATGTCTGCACCACAGTGAAACCTGGAGGAACAAACAGAACACCTACAGAGAGCCGCTCTCCCCCAGCTGGAAAACTCGGCTCGAGACATGCTGGACGCGCTGATTTCAGGTGAAGAAGTAGAGGAGGCCATAAAGGCCCTCAAGATCCGAGCCACCGGACCTGACGGATACACCACTAAATTCTACAAAATATTCAGGCACCAACTATTGTCACCATTGGTGAACCTCTTCAATTCCTTCCGGGGAATGGGCACAATAACCCCATCCATGCAGGAATCCATTACTGTCCTCCTATCTAAACCTGGGGGGGATCCAACGAATCCAGCCTCTTACAGATCAATTGCCTTGCTGAACATCGATGCCAACATCTATTCTAAGGTCTTGGCAACACGCCTCTCTCGCACCCTGCCCAACATAATCCACCCAGATCAGACCGGATTCATCAGGAGTAGAGCAACAAGAGACAACATCCGCAGAACACTGGACCTGGTGGACCTGGCTACCCGGGACTCACAAGGCCTGGCACTCCTGGCCCTCGACACCACCAAAGCTTTCGACAAGGTGGACTGGAACTTCATGAACCTCACCCTAGAAGCCTTTGGTTTCGGGCCAGAGTTTCGAGCCATGGTCCTAGCGAATTACAAATCACCAAAGACTCTTCTGAGGATCAATGGCACCCTCTCCGCTCCAATCCCCCTGACTAGCGGGACCAGACAGGGATGCCCGCTATCACCGCTCCTGTTTGCCCTGATCATGGAACCCTTCGCCCAAAGAATCAGAATAAACAAGTTCATTAAGGGACTCCAGGTCGGGCCCTCTCAACACAAACTTGCCCTATACGCAGACGATGTCTTGCTTACCATCTCAGAGCCTTGCTCCTCACTGAAACACGCACTGGCTGATATAGATAGCTACGGAAGAGTAACGGCTTCTCCATCAACTTCAATAAGTCCACGGCCCTTGGGATAGGCCTGGCCCCAGCCGAAAAAGAAGCCCTGATCCCGCAATGCACCATCCAGTGAAAGGCTACAGCAATCCCCTACTTGGTGTCCAAATCCCGAAGAACCCAAAAGACATTTACTGTGAGAACATTCCACCTCTCTTTAAGGAGCTGGAAGATGATCTGAAGCGCTGGAAATTACAGGAAATCTCAGTAATGGGCCGCATCACTGCCTGCAAGATGAACTTTCTCCCGAGGTTCCTATATGCCTGCTCATCACTCCCAGTGTTTATTCCACCGCCGGCCCTTCAGGACCTCTAGAGGAACATGTTACGATTTATTTGGAGGGGGAAAAAACCTAGGATCCCCCAAAGAACAATGCTAGGTAATGCAAGACTAGGCGGCCTGGGGATATCCGACCTTCAAGGATACCAGGTGGCAGCACAATTAGCAAACACTCAAGCGTGGCAGATGTCCTCTGGTCGCCCGAGATGGGTGGAGCTTGAACAATCTCGCTTACCCCTCCCTCTACGCTTTCTCCCACACATTCCACCACCAATGCGGCAGACGGGAAAATTATTGCTAGCTACCAAGCACACTATAGACATTTGGGACAAAGCCCTAAAGAAAAAGGGGATTCTCCTCAGAGGTCCGAGCCCCTCATCACCGATATTCCATAACCCAACCTTCTCGCCTGGTATGAATCCTCAGAACTTCAAGAACTGGATCGCAGGGGGCCTCGAGTCTCTGGGATAACTGTTCGTGGGGGGGGGAGACCTCGCACCTTCAGCCAATGCAAAGAAGCCTTCCAGCTTCAAGAGACAGATAGGTTCTCCTACGTCCAGCTTTGCCATTGGTGCTCCCACCCGCAAACTCGTCATGCAGCAACTCGCCCCCCCCACGGCGTTGGAACTAACCCTGATGGATCTCCCCGCCCGAGGTAAGATCTCTGCCTTATATAAACGCTTCCAGGGAGATTTCCTCACCTCTAGAACTCGCTGTATGGCACAATGGGAGGCGGACCTAGGTCACCCCATAGAGGACAAGACGTGGGTGAACATATGGACTCGGGCCCACTCATCTTCAGCCTGCGTCACCAACAGGGAATCCGCCTACAAAATACTGCTGCACTGGTACTATCCCCCCCGAGGCTCCACCACATGAACCAAACTCTTGACCCGGCATGTTGGAGACAATACTGACACACGGGGTCCTTCCTCCACATGTGGTGGACATGCCCAAAAGCCCAACAATTTTGGAGGCAGTGTTTGGATATCATTGAAGGAATTACTCAAACGGCGCTCCCACTACACTAGCGCACGAAACTATCCTGCTAGGTGCTCTGGTCCCTGGAATTTACTCAAGGTCGGGAGCTAAAGCCAAGCTGCTGTCCCAATGACTTCTAGCAGGAAGAATAACGATTGTTGTTCCTGGAGATCTAAGGAAGGCCCACTCCTGCCCCTCTGGTGGGTCAAATTATGGGATATCCTTATAGTAGAAAAGTTAACACGGCTAAGGCAGGGCTTCTACACCGTTTTCAGAACATTTGGGGCCCATTTCTTGACTATGACCTAAAATTTACGGCCCTCACGTACAAACCCCAACAGGCCAGAAGGATTCTACATAGCG
Organism: Ambystoma mexicanum; assembly: GCF_040938575.1. Classification (NCBI taxonomy): domain Eukaryota; kingdom Metazoa; phylum Chordata; class Amphibia; order Caudata; family Ambystomatidae; genus Ambystoma; species Ambystoma mexicanum. Next base: position 917,309,647 of record NC_090923.1, read on the forward strand.
GGAATACACCCGATGAGGGGGACGAAGGATAAAAAAGGAGATGGAGGAACCCCAACTCTTGGGACTCTAAGCCGGGCCGGCATCCACAATGAGGGAGTGGGGAGGGAAGATTCTGATTGAAATGTTGAATTAATGTATAACTGTACTTGTTTTCCTGCCTTGGGTTAAAATAAACATAATTTTTTTTAAAAAGGTCTCACTACCTGATGATCTTTTCAGGTCTCTCTGCAACATACATCTTTCTCTTAAATATCACGCAATTGCACCTCTTCAGTGGCACAACCTTGTTGACTTCAGTTACCACTTGCAACAATTCCGCCATATTGACATCCCTTATATGAGGTTTGCTCCTTCTGTCAACCTCTTTTACAATGTCTCTTGGTTGTTGGCAATGCTTGTTCCAGGTTTCTCCCAACTAACATCTCATGTCAGGAGAATTGTACAACTTCTGCCTCTTTGTTTTTCTTATAATGTCTTTTGGCTTATGGCAATGCTGGTTCCAGGTTTCCCCCAACTGACATCTCATGTAGGAGAACTGCACCAGGTTTACCCTCTTGTTCTCTCTGTAATGTCTTTTGGTTTATCGCAATGCTGTGCCCCAACTGACATTTCTTATCAGGAGAATTGCACCATGTCTGCTCTCCTGTTCTCTCTGTAACTCTACTTAGTCGGTATTCAAAATGTGTACAATTGTCAAATGTACCTGTCTGAATGCCACAGGTTTACCACTATCAAAGGGCCAACTCATCGGTATCGCTTGGCTTCTCCGACTCGTGGTTCATTGTAACTGCAGAGTTTTGCTTCGGGTATGACTTCCACAGCTTGTGAAACCCCTTTTCAGGTCCTCTGCTAGCATTGTGCTCCCTCGCCGATACGGATGCTGCTTTCCGGTCTGGCCGCGTCATGGACAACCTTTCTACGGTTGCCAGTTCCCTTGCTTCACTTCCTCAGAACCAGTCAGACTCTGCTGGGTTTCCCGCCACTATGGTTCATCGGATTGACAAGTGGCAGGTTGGAGCACCTCTCTCCTTCAGTCTGGTTCACTCCCACACGTCTGCCTTTCTCCGCGGCTCGGCTTTCTGCTCTGCATACTCTGCAGCCCGATCTGGCTTCTCCTTCACCTTCTCTTTCTCCTGTCCACAGGTGTTTCTCTGATATCCTGCGCATGTGGTTGAATGGACAGCAACTAGACCGCACTACTGTTGATCCTCATTGACTCTTTATTTCTCTTTTTCGTCCCAGTAGTTAACGCTTTCTGGGATTTGGAGTCCAAAGGATTAACATAGTGTTTTAAGTTCTGTTGTTGCACACTTAAATCGACATAACGATCATCATTAACTTTAGAAGTTAAAGGAGTTTTAGAGGAGTTATGTGAAGGATAAATAAAGGTCTGCTTAAGATGTTTAAGAGAAGACCTCACAATTAAAGGGTTCTGCATAATGACAGCAGGCCATTAGATTCCCTGGGATTAGGGTTTATTCTTCTTCAAAGTCAAAGGGAGAATACCACGTATCCCCTGTCGGAGCATCACCCTCCCAACCCCCCAAACAGCCATCACCTCCCATGTTATCCACCCTCAGAATAGCAACCCCAGGATCAGGATCATGTAGCATCAGCCTTTCCCTGGCCACATAGGAGGAGACTTTACGCTAGAGGATCAGTGATGCGCCCCCAGGATTCATCACAACTGATAAACCTGAAGTAACCTGACATCTGCAGTCACCAGTGATCATCTTCATCCTGTGAAGAATTTATTACAGCCTGCTTCCAGAGTCATCGCTGCATGCACAGATGGCAGTTAAAACAGTTATGTCCTTAAATGGCATCAATGTTTCAGGCATAAGGGTTTAAATCAATTATTAACAGGGCCATAATAAACAACACAAATGTGCATAGTATGGAAATGTTTAACATCACTTGATATCATGTTGCCATATTGTAAAGTGGATGTGCGGTTAACTGCCACATCTTGGTGTCTGGGTTCATGTGGGGTGTAGAGCAGCTGTAATATTTGCGTCCTGCTGATCTTTTGTTGCCATCTTAGTTTTCCTTGTCTTCTCTCACCCCATCTGGTGAAAATCCCCTTCTACCACCAACAAAGAAACCCTCCTCCTCCTTTCCAAGGAATACAAAAAAGCCATCCTCACTGTGAAAGCATCTGCACTCTCTAACAGAATCCTTAAAGCACAGTCTCACTCTCGTGAGCTGTTTTCCATTCTCAGGGGTTGGAAATCCCTTGTGTCCACACCTTCAACTGCCTTAAAGATGACACCTGGTGTCAAAACATTCAGGATGCCCTCTCAAATAAAGTGGTCTCACTACATGAAATAATCAAGATCAAACAATCTATCCAGATCACCAAATCCATTGCGATTGACCCTCTCCATTCCTCCGCCCCCACTGCTCGCCCTTTACCTTCAGTCATATCTCTAAATTGAAAACCTCCTATCTGATCGCCAGCTTGAAACCATTGCATAGCCAAGGGGATATGTGCCAGGCCCCCCTCATCAAAGACTGTGCATAAGCCATTGTCCCCATCATCACCTCCCTTATCACTCCTCCTTTTCCTCCAGCTTTTTACCTGCAATGCTGAAGGAAGCATGGATCTCTCCACTCCTCAAGAAAGCCTCTCTTCACCCTGCTATTACGACCAACTACCGCCCCATTACCACTGTCCCCTTTCTCCTAAATATCCTGGACCGTGCTGCTTATACTCAAATTCAATCCTACGTGGAACTCCACCACATTCTCATCCCTACACAATCTGGTTTTGGTCCTGGCCAAGGTAACAAATCAGCCCTACTTGACTTAAAAACCAACTTGATGACATCTGTGATTCAGACAACCTTGCTCTCCACCTCCTTCGACTTAGTCAATGACCAAACTCTTTGTCACCACCTCGCCACAGCTGCCAAATTTGCCAGATCAGCTCTTCAGTGGAGCACCTCCTTCCACGCAGACAGATCTGCCACAGTCTATGCAAGAAATGCAGCTGCCCACCCCTCTCCTGTCCCTTCTGGTGTCCCACAAGGATCCGGCTTCTCCCCTACCTTATACAATGTGTACACTAAACCTCTTTTCCATCACCTAGACTCCTTGGAGTTTTCATTCACCAACTATGCTGATGATACACAGATCCTCATATCCCTCTTAGGGGACCACACACAAGATTCTAGAAAGATTTACCCCATCCATGACATCCAAGCCTGGATGGCCTCCCACCAACTCTGTCTGATCAATAACAAGACAGAAATCCTGATTGCCGGCCATCCCTCCCGCCTGCCCACACTAGACTCTACCTACCACTCCTTTAACATCGATGCCTGCACCATCCCAGTCTCCTCTAGCGTTAAGATGCTCAGAGTCTACCTAGATCCTAGCCTCTACATGACCTGGCACGTCAACTCCATTGCCTCCTCAGCTACCCACACCACCAAGCTACTAAACACCACCAAACCTCTCATCTCCTCACAAAACCACCTCACCAAAGCAAGTGCCACCATAGGCTCCCGGCTCGACTACTGAAACTCCCTCCTTGGCGGCAGCTCTGAACGCAACCTTCGCAAACTCCATAGAATCCAAAACAATGCCATCCGGGCTGCCATGAATCTCTCCAAACGTGATCATGATGCAAGTCTTAGAAGAGCAGCTCACTGGCATTGAGTCAAAGAACGTATAAACTTTAAAATTCTCTCAATCACACATCACTGCCTTTCCAACACTGCACCACCCTACCTCTCACAAATACTGAATAAACACTCCTCTACCAGATCTTCAAGATCCTGCTACAGCCTCTTTTGCTTAGCCACGTGGAGGGACCTTAAACCTACGTCTCCCTAGATTCTAACAAAACAAGTTATTGGACTCATATAGGCAAGAAATCACACACAGACTAATAGTTATAAGAAAAGAAACTGGCTTGTTATAGGCCTTTTATTCACACCGTATACATACACATATAAGCAACACATATCATATAATAATTTATAAATAAACATAAAGAAAAAGCATCACTGTTATAATGGTTGCAGAATGCACCTTCATCTCGGCCACCTCAACACTGCTTATTCCCAGAGCAGGTAGGTAGAGAGCTCACTCGTGCTAGTGGGATCTGGAGCGGAGCGTCCTCTCACTCAGCGAGACTGCATCACCTGGGGATCCAAATTCTAACCAAGAGGAATACCTCTTCTCTTTATGGGGGAGTCCCCACCCCTCTTGGTTACGACTGCCCTCGACTGAAGAGCAGATCACAAGCATAAGGGGCAGAGAGTGGAAAAATGGAGCTAGAAGTGGAAAAACCAAGCTTCCCTTCCTTGCCATCGTTCCCAGTACCTCTTATCACTGCACCTGCGGAGCGCTGCGACTCCCTTTCTGGCTCGTCCTTCAGCGGACAATACAACAACTATTCTCCACAGTTAGTCTATTTGACATCATTATTATGTGACCTTACTTCTGCTGCAGAAATACATGTTTACTGATCCCACCAACATGTAGGCTTTCATCGCGGTAATGGAAGTGAATGTCCAAAATGGCAGCGAGCCAGCAACATGTTGTTTTAGCTCTTTCTTGCGCATAAACACTACAAGCCTTAGACTAATGACGCTATGCTTCAAACGCACAAGAGATGGAGGCTCTAGCTTCCAGGTGATTGCCTCCTGCCTCTGGAGAAAAAAAACCCACCCCACATTCATTCTGAACCATCCTACTGGCCGTTCATGAAACAAGTCAAGACCACCCTTTTTCAATAATTATTTGCTTTTCTGTACGCTGCCTCTTTACCATGCTGCTATGTAACCTTCACTTCCTTATTCCCCCCCACGCTCCCCCTCTTACTACCAGCGCCTCAATGCCTGCGGGTTTTTGTGCGTTTTACAAATGTAAAAATAAATACATAAATGATTTTCTTCATTGGGAAATCCCTGCCCACCCTTTCTTAATACTTCCACCCTCTACCTCTAGTGCCCCAGCGTCTCTGCTGACATTGCTCTGTCCTTGTGTGACAAAGAGGAAAAGTTTGTGTGGTATCCTGCTCCTGAGAATCCTGTATGTGGTTGTCAGCATCAGACAGAGTGATGCCATAGATTTAAGATTCCAATGCTAGTAGTTAGAGCTGAGAGAGAGTGTGTGAACTAAACAACCTGCGTATGTGCTGATAAACCTGATGTAATCTAATGTCACCTAGACTTACAACTGACCATCCTCATGCCATGAAGAATACACTGCAGCCCTACATTAAAGCAGGCTGCAAAGTCAATACTGTGTACATTACAACATAACCTGTCTTCATCCATCCATTACTATCGCCATAGATTTGGAAAAACATGGAAACACTAGCTCGAGCTTCCTAGAGAAGTCTCAAACCATAGAGCAAAATGAAAGACAAAAGGTACCATCTTGAATTGGCCACCGTGAAAAGAGATGGTAGGAGATTAGGGAGGAAGTGTAGAACATCTAACAGCAAGGAAGATGAGGTGGTATATGAAAGCTTATCGACAAACCTTAACACAAAGCAAACAAGGCATTTATGCTTCTAGGGTCCTTAAATCTCAAAACAAAATGAAAAAGCTCTTTGCAATTTCCAAAGACCTCTCCAATCCTGACCAGATTATCAATCAATCAAAAATAATTAACATTATTTTGGCTGTGTAGCATTTGCATTTACAAAACACAACATTAAAAATTCCAAAATTACAGTTACATAATAGATATCCATTTTACAAACATTAATACAAGATCCTGAAAGTCCATGATCTCCATATAATATACAATACAATGACAATAGATACAAATATTATCATATTTGCACAGCTTCAACAGATTCATATTAAAATCAAAACTCCATTAAAAGTATCCTAAGAAAAATTCCCTCCTCCATCAGAAGCTAAAGTAAAAAAAAATATATTGAAATAACAGCTTTCCTTTGAAATTCTTTACATAGACAATAATACCCTCAAAGTGACAGGTGGCAATACCCAATTAATATCATAGGTGTTGTGGATTATGGGCATTTTTCAAATAGGTTTTCCTCCTTACCAAACATTTAATATAGTACTATCAAATGCCCATATAATGTAAGAACGGTCTGTGTTTTTAACCCTAAGAAGATAGTCTTGTTCGGGTGAGGTTAGATGAGATGAGAAGAAGGTAGCAGACCAAGAGAGCAGAAGGAGGAAGAATGTGTAGAGGAGCGTGGAGGCATTTTATAGAAAAGGCAAGGTATTGGTTGGTGAGAGAAAGTGGTACTATGCTGTGAGTGTTCTTTCAAGATGTGTGAGGCTGGTAGTGGGGGAGTAGCAAGTGAGTGAGGGGTGACAGAGGAAGCAAAAGGAGGGTGACTGAGGAGACGGTGGAGAGGAGTAGTGGTGGTCTGGAAGGAGGAGGAGTAATAGTAGTGAGGAGGTGGGAGTAGTAGAGGGCAAGAGGTGGGAGTAGTAGTGTTGTGGAGGTGGGAGCAGTAGACGAGAGGCGGTGGGAGTAGTAGTGGTGAACAGGTGGGAGTAGATGTAGTCTGGAGAGGGAAGAGTAGTAGCAGTGTAGGAGTTGATAGTAGTAGGAAGTAAGATCTGCAGGAGAGGTAGCTCATAAGAAGCACAAGATCAGAGGGATAGAGGAGGAAGAACCAGGGAGAGGGAGAACAGACTTGGATAATGTAGGATGGAAGAGAATATGAGGAGGAAACGAGAGTTACAGCGAGATATAGGAAGAGGAACATCACAGCGCAGAATGGCAGGATAGAGTGAGACTTGTGTATCTGAAAGGAAAAGTCTGGAGTTATAGCACATTGGGAAGTCAATGGATAGGAACCCTAAAATGTTCCCTGAGGAAGGCTAGATACATAACGCATTTGCCTTTAGGCTATCCCACTGCAATATATAGCATTTCGACAGTAGAGGTTACCAATCAATAATGACCAGCCTAGGGTGCAGAGATGCCTGGGCTAGGGAGTTACTGCCCTTAGAAGCCTTTTTGCAAGTCAAAATAAAAACCCTTGAACTGTCCATGGGAGTTGGAGTGTTCTTTAGGCCATTGGTAATAATTCCTATTGAGCCCAGCTCTTATTTCAGAGCAGTCGTAGGTGTTTTCCTAGAGAGTAACAGTAGTTGGAGAAGATCATTTTTTTACCGCTACCCGATTACTAACTTTTCAACTGGCCCACATTTGAGCTCCATATGCATCTGCTATCTGACCATGTGCATGGTAGACTTCAATGGCTGGATTACTTCAGCTACCCCCATTATTTTTTTTAATGTTAGGATAGCACCTCTTCTGTATAAAATAAATTCACTTTCGGCTAAATTATTTTTCCAGACCCGTTTTATGACAGTCTCAATCCTAAATAATAATACAAATCTACAAGCTCAATTTTCTCTCCATCCAACATCATAAGTCTAGTCAGTCCTTTGATTCTTTGACATATCATAGAGTTTTATTTTTGCGTTGATTTTCACATCATGTGAATCACAAAGATATTGCAAAGTTGAGTCTTGTTTACGGAGACCTGCAATCAAATACTGATATCAATACTGCATCATCCACAAACAAAGGAATTTCTATATGTTCACCCGCTAACTTTGGAGCGTCTGCTGCAAATTTGGACATTTCTGAGGTGATATTTATTTAGAAGCAGAAAAGCAGGGGTTCAAGTACTCATCGCTGTCATACTCCCTTTGTGACCTTAAACAGCTCAATAATCCCTTCCCCTTGTCCACATTTAATGGTTGCAATATGTTCTTTATGAAACCACATGATGGCTTCTAAAAGAGTAACGGAAACTACCCTCTTCAGTCTTTGGTGGGACTGGTTTCTGCATAACTGTGTGTGAGCGGAAAAGAAACACTTTATTGGCAGAGTCTCTTCCTAGCGCCTGCACACAACCATATGCCAATCTCTGGATGTTCTCTGCTACAGAGACAAAGGCTTTGAGGTCTCATAAGTAGAGTGGCTCATCCTCTCACTGTACGAGGCTCCACACTGCTGCCTCATGGTTTGATAAAGTGAGGCCTGGTGAGCTGAGCTACAAGATGCTGTTCACCACCGAAAGCAGACCATTTAAAGGCGTTTAGAATGTTATCCCTCAGAAAGTGTTGTAGCTGAATAGAATGGGGAATGTTTGGTGGGTAGAACTTGGCAACGAATTGAATGGAGAGGAGTCGGTTATGATATGGGAATAAAGGAGTTCAGACATGCAGGCTGTCTCCTGTCCTTATTTGATGAAGATATAATAATCAAAGAGGTGTCCATGAGGCACACAACAATTGGTGATGAGGTAGTGACTGACCCACTGAAACACTGATGAGCTATAGAGATGGTCAAGAGAAAACAGCCTGTGAAACTGTTTGAAAAAGTACAGTGGAAGTGGCTAATGAGAAGACAGATATAAAGATAAAGGAAACAGAAGCTAAAGGAAGGAAAGAATAAGAACAGAGGAGCAACGCTGCATGGAATTGACAGGTATAACTTGCTAATATGGCATACATGAATACGTGAAGGAGAAGATTGCCAACGGACTCTTGTGCAGGAAAGGCATTTTTCAAAAAAAAGAGAAAAAGGAGAAACTGGAACTGTGATATTCGTGGGTGTGCGAGGTCTAAGAGTCACTGGCTGGAACTCTATGAAGCAAAACTAAAGGAAGGCATTGGAAGGAAAGTGATGTGGTGCGAGTGCAACCAAATGAAGGATGGAGCAAAGAATGATGTGGTAAGATGCGCGGCGTAACGGGGCCAGGAGTCGCAATCATATAACTAGGTGTTAATGCTATACTGCTATAACGCACGTAGAAACAGATAATAGTGGAAGCATTAAAGGGTGAGCATCTTTTGAAATTAATGAAAGCGCGCTGCTTACTGGGCGCGTGAAGCTCTGACTCTGTAATGAAGTTGCTGTGCTGTGTATAAGGATCGAAGGAGAACGACGTACAAAACTACGTCAAGTGGTGTCCATGAGGCACACAACAGAAAGATAGTGCATGTGCTCCACTCTGATCACCCATGGGGGGGGTACCATCTTGGATAGAGGTAACAGGCTGAAAGGGCTTGTTAAAGAATCAGTATTTGCGTGGGGCACACATGTGCCCAAGCAAGATGGCCGTTGTGTGATTGAGCTCCGTAAATAACATTATTAACACTTCAAAGTACTCCAGATCGCACTGCCTGATCATATGACTAATGGCCGCTATCTGTGGCTGAAGTGCTGGGGGAGCCCTCAGCTGATTTGTGGCACTGTCAGAGGTTGGGTGCAGGTGCACTGCGACTTGTGACCCCTGCTGGCGTGGCGGGGACTGACATGCACGACCCTCAGCCCTGGGGAGACTCAGCAATGATGACCTACCGAGCGGCAGATCAGCAGATGATCCTGGAGATGCCGTAGTAGCATCCCGCACTTGCCGGCACAATAGCGGGAGACTCTGCGATGCATCTACTGAACTCAGCCAAGCCTACGGCAGAGGCCCATGCCACGGCACACGCACATCCATCCCCCATCGGAGCCTCCGGAGTGGCCTGCAGCGGAGACCCATGAGAAGCTGCATCAGCCCCAACACAAAACATCAGGGATACAGAGGTGAGGAGCGGCCACAGAGCATGGGCACAGCTCACGGGGACCGCAGTGATGTGCCATTTCCCCAGCACACCTGGGACACTCTGAGGAGTGATGCTATCAACCAGGACAAACTACTGAACTTCGATCAGTAGACGCATGCTCCAGTGCCCCCATCTAAGCATCTATGTAGCTCTCAGTGCACTCCAGCGCTGGAAGGGGCACGACCAATGAGGCATAAATGCAATATGAACTCAGCCTCTTGAAATATTACCAAAACACAGCGCTTACACACACATGCTCAGCACACCCACCTAGATGCCAGCAAATGCTGGAGGATGGAAGCCAGTAGATGATGCTGAGCGAGCAGCAGGAGCTGCGGGAATGCCAGGAGAAGCAATCAGGTGACCGGCGTGCAGAAGGAAACAACAAGCATAGGAAATGGGCTCGTAGAGGTGGATTTCCTGACTCCAGAAGTGCGGGGGAAGCATCAGGAACCTCAGAGAGGAGACCCTTGAACCCGATGAGGACGCTCGAACACTGGGGCTTTCCTATTGAACCGGAATTAGGTAACGATCTGTGAAACTAAGCAAAACAAATGCACATTGAATGCTGAACTGGATGGAAACTTTACATTTTGCAAAACAAATGCACATTGAATACCGAACTGGATGGGAGCTTTGAATTAAGAAAACAAGTGCATCTTGAATACTGAACATACTGAGTAACAAAATGATTTAAACCTTGCAACTAAACATAGTGAATATTAAATGGAATAAAATCTTATGGGCAGAGCCGATTACTGAGAACCGCCCGGGTGCCCATGTGAAAGTGAATGCAGAAAAGGGGTGCAAGTGTGACAGAGTGCCACAGAAAGGTGGGGAATGAACAAAAGCCCATCAAGGAGAACTTTTAAGAGTGACTGCAGTGCAGCAAAGTCAAAGACAGGCAAGAGGTGTGTGAAACGTGATGGCAGAGCCACAAGGCTGACAAGGAGAAGTCAGGGGAGTGTAAATCAGCACATACAGCCAAGAGGTCAATAAAGAGGAACTAAGTGAAGGTGACGTGGTGCACAGGAGCCAGTGCTAAAGAACATTTGTGGGCTGAAGAGCCCAGGGATCCTAGTTGCGCGACCTGTAATGGGTGGACTCTGTGGTCTAACAACTGCATGTAGACCAGTGAGCCCTGAATGCTGAAAACTAAAGACATTGTGAAACAAGCCAAGGAGAGCATGGTAAGTGAACTGGTGATGCAAGGCAGAAGGCGGGTCAGGTGGGACCTGAGTTGCATGAAACCTTTTGAAGAGACTGATGCAGCTATACGTGGTGCAGATAAAGTCTTGGGGAAGGGAACCCTGAGATTTGGAAACCACATAGCCTCAAGATCTTTTGTTTTTGAACTGTTTCTTGGAACTTGAGGAAGGGAGCCCCGAGGATTGTCTGGAACTGTATTGCCTTAAGCTGGAGAAAGGTAATCTGGAGACCTTTTTGTGACACTTTCTGGCACTTGGGGAAGGGGAACTGAAACAGAGCTGGGAGCTGGAAGAAGCTCAGAACTTTAAGTTGACCACTATTTCTACTGTTATTAACATCCCTACACATTGTTTAGCTTTAGTTGTGAGGGCAAGTATAGGTTTTAGACACAGACAGACTTTAAAGTTGAACTCTTTGACTCAGACTTTGCTTATATTTATTCAGGTAGGGAAATCCCACCTTAGCATAGGGCAAGTTAGGCCTTCTACCATCCTGACATTTGATTTAATAAACAATTCTATTTTGAACTTTAAGCCTGTTGTTTGTGTCTTACTTCATGATGCCTTCACAGTAGCCTGTGACCCGGTGTATACCACCTCTCCCCTGCACACACATACTCTTCATGCCCTACAAGAGTGGCACTGCTGATGCCCCCTCCATGCGGGCCCTGGCATGAGAGAAACAGGGCTTTTAACCTGGATATCTTGCCTGTTCACACCTTCGCATGGGCTCTACCTTTGGTTACAGGTTGTATTAGAGCCCCAACCTTAAGTTCCAATGTTTATGATTATGTTGTTGTTATCTGGGATGTTTTCTTTAAATTAAGGGAACATTTGTCATTACCTTACACATACCTTCTAATGCTGAGCCTGCCCGGACCTACTGTCTGTGTATATGCGGGCGCTATATCCCATATTGTAGAGGGGTACAACACCTTTAGATGCTGGGACCCCTTTAAGGCATTCCTCAGAGGGCAATTTATATAACGGTGGGCATATAAGAAAAAAGCATGGTCTGAAAAAGATTCACAACTGACTTTGGCACTGCCAACGACCGAACGCACCCATAAGGTCAATAGAGACCCTCCGGTATACTCTAGCATACTCAAACTATGTTAGGACATTGTACACATCACTATGCTTGGTGCCCAAAAAGCCTTTTCCAAGTGAGCATATGACCTTTACGATGCTGAGGACAGGCCCCACCGTATGATGGCCTTTGCCCTCAATGGTAGACAGCAAGGACAACTAATTGTACAATTTAAGAATGATAATGGTGCGATGCTGATGGGGGACCAAGCTAGCAATAAGCGGTTTGCAGTTCACTACCAGGACTTATATGCAGCCCCACCAGAGAGGTACATGGACCAGGTGATAGCCTTTCTCAATGAGATCACCCTCCCATCATTAGACCACGATGGCCTAGCCATTCTAAACTCTCCCCTTACTAACAAGGAGGTCCTCAGCTCTATCAGGGGGCTAGCCTTGGGCAAGGCAGCGGGGCCTAGGGCCTCCCCATCGAGCTCTATATGCGAATGTCAGTCACGTTGGACTCAGAAAAGCTGTAAATTCCCACCAACTCCTGGCCACGCTCCTGAAAGCCCATGAGGTTGTCTTCCACAAGAAAGGGTGGGACCCTACGCTATGCGGCACCTACCACCCTATTTCCCATATAAATGCTGATGCAAAGGTGCTGGCGAAAGGTTTGGCAGACAGGCTGGAGCGATTACTACCTGGCAAATCCACCAAAATCAGATAGGCTTCATCCTAACCCGCCACTCGTCAGATAACCTCAGGCGACTCCTGCACATCTTAGAGGGTGAAGCACGACCAGATGATGTAGTCCTATCACTTGATGCCGAGAAGGGTTTCGACTAAATGTGCTCGGACTACATGTTTTCGGTGCTAAGCAAATTTGGCTTCTCAGGATACTGTGAGGGCATCATGAAGCAAGACACAGACAACAGATTCAATGTTTAAATCACATGGTTTATTTTTCTTCAATGTCAGGATTGAGTAAGGCATAACTTGCCCTATTCTAAGATGGGATTTACCTACCCAAAGAAACTAAGGATAGTCTGTGTCAATAAATTCAACTTAAAAGTCCAAAACCTATACTTGCCCTCACAACTAAAGATAAACAATGGGTAGGGATGTCGGCAACAAAAGAAATAGTGTTCCAAATAAGGTTCTGAGCCTCTTCCAGCTCCTGGCTTAATTTCCAGCTTCCCCATCCTCAAGTTCAAAACAGTTCCAAAAAGGTATCAGGGTTCCCTTCCCCACGATTTCAGCTCTTCTAGCTTCAATAGGCCTCAGGGTTCCCTTCCCCAAGATTTCAGCTCTTCTAGTTACATAAGCACCATCAATTCAAATCTAGTTCAAAGCAGTTTCAAAAGGTCCCTGTGTCCTTTCCCCCAAGGATTCAACATAGTTCATGAAGTCATGGCGTTCCCTTCCCCAAGAAGCCAGCTCTCTCAATTTCCAAATTATAACCAGTTCAAATCTCTTGGCTTCCAAGAACATTTCTAGTTCAACTTTGTAATTATCCCGGCCTTCCCAATATTTCACACAGATTGCCCTATTTCTCATTCACTTCAGCAACCTGTGGCAAAATACAGTTTCTTTAACTTTGCTTTCCTTGGCAGGGGTCACTCGGTCTAGGGGTAGTTGTTGGACCACACAGTCCACCCATTGTAGGTCACGCAACCAATAAACCTTGGCACTTTGTGATACTTCTGTATTCTTTGGGCTTTCTTGCCAAGACAGGTTTTCTTTCTCTGCACCTGTGTCATTGGTTAACACGCCTTAAGGATTATCCTTAGCAGTCTCTTGGCTTGTTTTCCACACAACTCACTCTGTGGTGTTTACTGTTTCCCACCACCTTGCTTTCACATTATTAATAAGTGATTATTATTTGCTGTTCACTTTTGTTCATAAACGCTCATTATTTGCTTTTCACTTTGTTCTTAAGTGCTCGTCACTTGCTTTTCACTCATTGGACTATTCTTTTCACTTCGTTCATAAACTCTTATCATTTGCTTTTTTCTTTGTTCATAGTGCTCATCACTTGCTCTGTATTCTCACATTGTCATCATATCTTTCCTTCAGTTCGGCATTCAATATCACTTGTTGTACTCTTACTAGTACTAATAATGCTTTGCAGCTTGTTTGGCATTCAAAAACCCTCACTTTGGCTTCCAAAACCAACTACCATAGTTTTCAGTTCCCACTGCATTAACATATGCCTTCTCACCGCCCCTGAAGCGTCCCAGTATGAGCGTTCCATTCCTTACACTTAATGGTATGCGGCCGCTCCTCCAGCATCTTCTTTCACCTCTCCATCTGCCCATTTGTTCCGCCTGTGCTTCTCGGGAGCCTAGAGAGTAGCACTCGCCGTCTTCGAACCTTGCTGTTAGCGGGCTGCGGTGCTTGAGATTCTTCCATGTCTCTGTCACCCTTCTGCTGCACACGGTGTCTTCGTGCTGGCCCCTCTGCAGTCTGCTCCACATCTGCCAGCTGTGTTCTTCTATCCAGGCAGGTCGCAGGTTTCTCCTTCTCATGTGGCGGTCTCCCATTTTATGCACCTGGGGCTTGTTAACTGGTTACAGGTGCAAGTCCTTGTCTTCAGTCGCCTGACCATAATCAAGTCTATTAGCTGAACATGCCTGACTATGGCAATAGTATTCTTCCACAGTCCTCGTCCTCGTTTTTCAGTACCAAACTGGTATGACTGAATGGGAGTATTCACAACTCCCAGTTTTTCTTTCTTGTGTTGGCATTGAACCGATATTTCTCTGAAATAACGGGAGGAGGTTATTGTGTGTTTAAGCTGCCCAAATAAGGTGTCCTCCTAGTTGATCTCTTTCTCGTCCCAGTATAATAATGGTATTTCCCAGGGTCATTTTGAAAGGATGGACAGGGAAGGGTTGACAGTAACCTATAAAGGCTGATGGGACTGAAGGTTCATTGTGAAAAGGGAATGGGGGATACCATGTCTCACCCAGGTGTGTTCTCTCCCCACTCCCCGAGTCTCCTCTGCCCAGGTGATCCTCCCTCGCATATCCACCCCAGAATCAGGATCCAAAAGCGATGGCCTTTCCCTGGCCATGGCCTCACATCAGACTCTTTCCCTTTGCACACGGGAGCCCATCAGGGTTGCCCCTTCTGACCCCTCTTGTATTCCCTGGCAATTGAACCCTTAGCTGTTAAATTGTGAAAGGAGGAAGGGCGGTCTGCCATTACTAAGGGACCGGAAGAGCACAGAATATCGTTATATGCATATGACATACTATTATGCATTAACCAACACACGAGATCCCTGCTCGTGTCATTATTAACCTTTGCAAACATAGCCAGATACAGTGCCAAGTGGGAGAAGTCGGAGGTTATGCCACTGCGCCTCGACATCCTGTGGGACCTGGGTGGGGTGGCTCCATTAAAGCTACAGTCGCAGCACATCAAATACTTGGGGGTTTGGATTAGCCTTGATCTCCACACCATGGCTGAACTGAATTACAAGACCAACCTAGCTAATAAAAAGCAAGATCTGATCGCTTGGGACTTTCTGCCCCTTTCCCTTACAGGAAGAATTAATGCCCTTAGGATGAACTCTATGCCCAAATAATATATCTGGTTTATATGCTACAAATGCATTTTGTCTAGGGCAATGTATTCTGACTTCGATAGACAGGCGATGAAGTTCATTTGGAGGGGCAAGAAAGCACGGCTGAATAGGGCTGTTCTACAAACCGCCAAATCCGATGGCGGGCTCGCACTACCGTCATGGAAAATATACTGATCCATACACGGCAATAAACACATTGGCAAGACCTCAGGGTAATGAACCTCTTTGAAGACGACGAACCTCCCCCATTCACGGAGGCTAAGACCATATTGGAGCTAAGGAACACTGACTGGCTGCAATACATTCGATCATTAACACAAACACACCACTAGGGAATCCAGGGCGAAAAAAGAACCCTCACTATGCGTATCAGCATTTGAGAGAGATGCCACGGAATACCCTGGGATCAAGACTTTTTATGCTGTCAGGATTCATAATAATTATTTTTTTTAAAACATGAGACTGGCAGCTATGTCGGGGGAAGACCTAGGCGTGGAACTTAATGTGTGAGACATATACAACTTCTTCATGATGCACCATGTCTCTTGTAACATAAAACACAGGGAAATACAGTACAAAATAGTTCACAGGACCTACTACACCCCATCCATGCTGCACAGTATGGGCATTGCACCATCAGCGCTATGCTGGCAGGGCTGTGGAAGACTGGAGACTATGGGCCTCATCACAAGTTGGGCGGTATCTCGACTGGGATACCGCCTAACTGTATTTGCGTTACTGGCCACCTGTCTGGCGGTATTACCGCAGGATCACGGGTTGAGTGGTAAACGTAATTCCCCATTGGGTCCACTGGACGCAATGGGGAATTTTCTGCGCAATTACCACCAGCAGTAGTACCGTGCAGGTATTGTGGCAAAAATCAAAATTTTTCTGCCACATTTACCCCCAGCATAGAGCTCGGGGTAGCATAGAGCTGGCGGTAAATGCTGCCAGACTTGTGATTGGGAGGACCCTTAAATGCGGCGGTAATAGCGTTACCGACGCATTTAAGGGACACCACCGAACTCGTGATGAGGCCGTATGGGTCACGTGTTTTGGCTATGCCTGAAATGTACGCGATTCTGGGCTGGAGTCGCCCAACAGCTACGAGGCCTTCAAGGTATCACCCCAGAGGCAACACCCGCCTTGATGATGTTTGGGATGGGCATTGAGGACTGGCATTTGGATGCTATGATTACCAAATTGATTCATATTGCTCTCTTTACAGCCCGTAAGGCCATCATGCTTGACTTGAAATCTGCAAAACTGCCATCCCTGCAGAAGTGGAAATCACTGTTGTCAAAAAATATGTGCTGCCGATGTTCTTTTGCAAAAACGGCAGGTTCCACAAGGGCGGACAAATTCTGGGCAGTGGCCCACATGTTTATCTAGTTTACATGGCCTGCAATATGCGAGTGACTGGCATACCGCTGGCTCATAGACAGAGTGTTTAGGTTTGACACATGTTTTGTTGGGAGGGGGGATTGTTGCGGGTGAGGGGAGTTGTTAAGAGTTTACAGGAGGGGTGTTACAGATGTGCAATCTGGGCATTATTGGAAACATTTTGAGAACACATTTCACTGTGTCTTTGGGCATGCCTGCCAACACGTTACTTACTCTGTGTTGATATGTGCTGATTTTATGCAATAAAAAGATTAAATGATAAAAAAAAGAATCAGTATTTGCATTGGAAGTAAATATCTAAGGTACCTTGAAGACCTTCACGATCCAAACGTCTTCAAAACCCACCCCACTTGTCCCCAACCTGACTCCTTCAGTCACTGTCCCTATTGGAAAAGAAAGAGTTCCCAATTATTTGGGGGCCGATACTAAGTGCACTGAACAATTCCATATCACTGCCAACACCTTTCTACCATTTACTCTTGAGATATCCTTGTGACAAAGGTATGGACCACCCCAGAGACCTTTCATCTTCCCAAAACAACCAAACCCTCACTGTGGACACCATACGTTCCCAGAGCTTCTCTGTGAAATCACAGTGCACATACTGAAATGTTCCATACACTTTTTAACCAATAGTTGCATTCCCTTTCTCACCACAATTCCAAGCAACAATTTTCACAGCATGTCCCGGCAACCCTCTACATGTCACCATTTATGTAACTCTGAAAGCACTGGAGAAGATGCCAGCTAACAAGGCTCAGAACATACCCATCACCCATCCTGAAAAACGGACTGCATCCAATTCTTCCATCATTCATCTCAGAAGCTCGATCGACACTCTCTTCTGCCCGTCCTTTATTGCCCCTTTAATTCTTTTTTTATTTTAATAATTTTTTATTGTTTGAAATAGTAATGATAATACAAGTATTAGCAAGTTACAGACATCAATGAATCTTACAACTAATGGTTAACAGAAGTTTACAATATTAACTAGTAAAGAAATTAAGTTATACATTAAATATTCATTGAATATATGAGATATTGTACATAGAGGATGGACCGCAGGTTATAGGAACAACTTAATATAAAAGCCAATTGTCATAAAAAGTCTGCAATAGTACTGGTTAGGAGAAATTAAAAAAGGAAAATGGGGAGACAGACTAGTAGACAGACAGAGAACATACTGGAAATAAATGGGAGGAGGGTAAGGGGAAGGTGGGTATAAAGTGATATTTGATCTGATTATTAATTGCCACTGTAATAATGAGATATGACCAGCTTGTGAGTGAGATTAATAAAAGATTGCTATAGGGTTAAATGTAAGTATGTAGGTTAAAGTTCTATGTGCAGTTACATTGAAACCGTTGAGATAACGAGTACAGAAAAATCAATTAGCATTGTATTTAGGAATTGTATTCGAATTGTTAGCCATACATAATTCTATTCTATGTATGTGACAAATGGAATTCCACCATGCCTTGGTAGAGAGAGATCTGAAG
Organism: Ambystoma mexicanum; assembly: GCF_040938575.1. Lineage (NCBI taxonomy): Eukaryota > Metazoa > Chordata > Amphibia > Caudata > Ambystomatidae > Ambystoma > Ambystoma mexicanum. The sequence continues at coordinate 917,327,960 of NC_090923.1, forward strand.
TTTTTCCAGTTAGCTGTGATACATTTGAAGGCTATGCTAATATAAAGTTTGGCAGAGATGTTTGTTGTTATAGCCAAACTCCCCAGAATTACATTTAAAAAGGATAATGGAATATTAACAGAAAAAATAAGCTTGATGAACTTCCAAATGTCTTGCCAAAACCTGAAAATAAATGGACATTCAAAAAACATATGCATATATGAAGCAGGAATCAGACCACATGGCCAACATTTAGCATCATAATTAGGTTTAGCTTCAGCTAGTTTAACGGGAGTGATAAATGCTCTGTGAATAAAGAAAAAATAGTGTCACGTAATATTTGCTGAAACTGAAATAATTTTGATTTTAGAGAACAGACGTAACCAAATATGATCATCAAACCTGCATCCTAAGCCGTTTTCCCATTTCAGACGTATAGAGCAAACTTCAAATGTTGAGGTGAGCATATTATAAAATTTTGAGGCTCTTACATCATTTATCATGGTGAGGTGTAGTAATCTGAAAGCGTCTGGAGAAAGATCCTCATTAGAGAAGTGATTAAGTGCATCTAGGCAGGAATTAATTAGTTTGTTGTAATACTGAAAGTCTGCTATGGGGTGGCAAATTGAGATGATATTTGCTGAAAGGAGAGAATGGAAGGACCATGAATAATTTGTTGAATGAATCTAATTCCTTTTTTATACATGATTTGCTATTTAAGGCCTTGTTATTAATCACAATATTCTTATTATTCCATATTAAAGGTGAGAGGTACTTATTGGGGGTTTTGGTATGAGGGAAGAGAAAGGCTTGTAGGGTTGAGACAGAGGCTTTAATGGGGTCCAAGACATTTATGGATGTATGTTTGAATATGTAAATGAGGTCAGTAACGTTGTAAGGATAAGCTGAGTGTTTTTCCAAAGTGCACCATGTGGGGGTATCAGAGATTTCAGGATCCGCAAACCAGTGACGGGATTGTTTTAGGAGAAATGCAGAGTGATATAGCTTGAAATCTGGAAATCTGACCCCACCCATTTCATAAGGTGCCTTTAGTTTGGTTAGGGCAATACTCTTACTCTTTCCCACACCCCATAGAAAGTTCAGTAAAATAGAATAGATCGATTTGAAGAAGGAAAGAGATAGGGGAACAGAAAGAAGCTGCAGGTAGTATAGTACAATAGGGGAGAGCATCATTTTAATTGTATCTAAACGTCCCCACCAAGAAAGGTAGAGGGGGGACCATTTGGATGTTAGGTGTCTAACAAGATCTAAGTGTTAAGTTTAACAGTGTCTTGGATTGTGGGGGCAAATAGAATTAATAGAGACACTACACCATTTAAGACCAAAGGTATCAATATCATGTTTATGACAATATGAGTTTAAGGGCATAATTTCTGATTTGTCTTTATTTAGTTTGTAACCTGATACTTGACCAAACTGAGATAAAGCATTAAGTAGATTGGATAGGTGAAGTTTGGGGTTCCTAGTAAGAATAAGGATGTCATCTGCATACGCCGCTATTTTAGTACAGGAGGCTCCCGCAGGAATGCCCGGGATATTTTTACTAGATCTTATTAATTCCAGTAATGGTTCAAGTGAGAGAATATATAGTATAGGTGAAAAGGGACAGCCCTGCCGAGTGACTCTAAGTAGAGGAAAGAAGGAGGATGCTTGGCCATTTAGATAGAGGATTTAGGGGATGAGTAGAGAAGTTTGAGCAGGGAGATAAAATTATCGCCACATCCATGCCAATGTAGGGCTTGAAACATAAAGTTCCAATTTACACGGTCAAATACTTTTTCCGCGTCCAATACGATGGCCGCATAACCTTGTTTATCTTTTTTTATCTTTAGCAGCTTAGTTAATAGCATTAAGTAATAGACTAGCATTTGAGGATATGTTGCATCCTTTTACATAGCCAGTTTGGTCGGATTTTACGAGAGCAGGGAGTGAGGATTCAAATCTGTTAGCTAGTATCTTTGCGAAAACTTTACTTTCAATGTTAATGAGGGTAATGGAATGATAATTACTAGGGATTGTAGGGTCTTTATCTGGTTTAGGGAATATAATGATTAATGCTCCTGAGAATGAGCCGGATGATGATTTTTAAGATATAAAATATGAGAATAGGGTTTTAAATTTTGGGGCTAGACACTTAGATAGGTTAACATAGAATTCCGTGGATAATCCATCAGGACCTGGTGCTTTCCCTTTGCCCAAGCCGTTAATAGCTTTGATGATCTCTGAAGATGTAAAGTCGTTGTCAAGATAGGAAAGATCTGTTTGAGGGTATGATGCACAGCTAATATTATTAAGAAAGGACTCTACATTTTTATTAGGCATGAGACTTTCAAGGGTATATAAATCTGCGTAGAACTTTTTAAAGCAAACAAGTATATCTTCTGAACGATGATGGGATATGCCATGTGTATCCTTAATATGATAAATATGAAACTTTTCCTTTTTAGTTTTTAAATAAGAGGCTTGCATTTTACCAAACCTTGTTTGATGTTTGATAGATTTTTGTTTTATATTTAAGTATGGTCCCAGCGGCAAGTTCTGTGATTTCTTTATTGATTTTGATGCGTAATGCTATGACCTGACGAAGATTGGTCGGGCTAGAGTCTTGATAGTAGCATAGCTCAGCTTGAGTACGTTGGGAATACAGATCGTCTAAGTGTTTTTTCCGTAATTTCTTTTTTTTTACCTGAGAAAGCCATAATGTGACCTCTTAAAGCAGCTTTAAACGTATCCCAATTATTTACAACTGAAATGTTACAGTCTTGATTGTTTATAAAGTATTGTTGGGTAAATGATTGGACAGATTGAGTGAACTGTGGATCATGTAGAAGGAAATTATTACATTTCCATCGGCTTTTGGTTTTATTCACATCTAAAAGACAGAAGGATGTAATTACCGGGGCGTGATCTGAGATAATTATATTAGACATTTTGGAGTCTACAATGGAGCCTTAGAGGGTTTTGGTGGTGAAGATATAATCTAGTTGTTATAGGGTATTGTGAGCAGGTGAATGAAAGGTATAATCTAATTGAGTAGGATGGGATAGCCTCCAAGTATTAATTAATCCTGTTTCGGCTAGACAGCTCACAAAGGATTTATGGGTTTTGTTAGTTTTAAACATACAATTGGATTTTTCAATCAAGAAATGGATCATGGACCTGATTAACATCACCACATACAATCAAATTGGTAAAGTTGTTTTTGAGTATCATTTGTTTGATAGAGATCCAAAATGAGGGATCTGGTAAAGTGGGGCCAGAGATGTTTAAAATAGAGACATGTGTAGAATCCATTTCCAGTTTCACCCAAACCCATCTTCCATTAGTGTCAGCATCTTGATACAGAATTTTAATGGGTTGTTTTTTACTTATTAGTATGGCAACTCCATTTTTTTGGCTACGGCTGGACTGGAGATGACCTCCTTAACCCAAAGAGATTTCAGTTTCATTGTCTCTTTATTGGATAGATGAGTTTCTTGTAGAGAAGCAACTAATGGCTTACATTTATTTAAATGTGATATCATTTTACATCTTTTGATGGGATTCTTACATCCTTTAATGTTCCATGTAATACACCTAAAGTTCATTTAAACAGAAAGAAAAAATAATGATAGACATACATCTTATAATTGCAGTATAATATTAGAATCTGAACCATAGAAATGCAGTTTAGATAATATATACCCAAGTAGTGACATAAAAGGATAGCACATCGGGGATCAGGGCAAGGGGTAGGGGGTTTGATCATAGACTGAAAGTATATGTACAGGGTAACAAGAATAGCTGTAGAGATCAAACAGGACATGGAAGTATGAAAGGGGAAGGAGAAATGTAACAGGGATAGGTAACACCAACTGGGTTGTCAAAAGGAAATAGAACAACCACAGTGGAAGAAGGACGCTGCAACAGCACCCACCTCACCATGTTATAGTAAATGGGTAATAATTGCATTAAGTAAGTAGAAAAAGGAAAAAGGCAAAATCACTTAACACAGTCAAGTTATCAAGTAACAGACGAGGATGAGGCACTTGTAGGTGCAGAAGTGCCCATTCCATAATTTTTAATGGATTGAATAAAGATCCTAAGGTCAGCTGGATGATCGAACACAGTCGTTCGACTTTCATGTGTTACTTTGAAAGAGCACGGGTGATATAGCTGGTATCAGATATTAAGCTGCTTTAGGGCATGACGAAAAGATAGGAAAACATTTCTGCGTTGGGCTGTGCTTCTGGCCACATCTTGAGATATAAATAACGTGTTTACATGCCAGATGAGGGATTTACGTTCTTTGGCTGTAGATATGATGAGCTGAAGCTGGGAGTATTCCAAGAGGTAAAATATGGGTGTTCTGGGTGAAGGACGAGAAGTAGTGGAGATTGTAGGTTGACCAATTCTATGAGCACGCTGTATGTTGAGTACTGTTTCCAGGGGTAGATGTAGGATGGCTGGTAGACATTTCTGTAGAAAGGCAATGGGATCAGGGCCTTCAGAGCCTTCTGGTAAACCAGAAATTCGCAGATTATTGTGCCTACTATGATTTTCTAAATCTTCATTGTGCTTCTGAAGCTCTTTTATGGATTTTTCTAACTGTACGACTCTGGGGGATAAGTTTTCAACAGCCCCGACTCTCCTCTCCACTTCCTCCATTCTGTTCTGAAATACCATCCATCTGTCATCTAATTGCTGCAGTTTATTATTTGTGGTCTCAATGAAAGGTTTAAGTGCTCTAATTTCAGCAAGAGTGGCTTATATGGCAGGATCAGAGATTCCAAGTGGAGGTGGTGAGTCACTTTAAGGTCTTTTAAGATTTGTTAAGGAGGTGGTGGATTCTTTTGTAGTAGATACGCTCTTGGTTGGATTTACTGGCAGCCATTCTGACTGATATTATTAAGGTCTTGAATACGGAACAGTGCTCTGAGGCGGAGATCCTGAAGTAAATGCAGGTCAGTATAATATTAGTTTTGTAGACAGTAGTTTGGACTCATAGGGCCTCATTAGGACCCAGGCGTTAAGGGGTTAACGGCCCCGTAAAAGGTGTCGGCGCCGTTAAGCCCTTAACGCCTTACTACGAGGTCCCTTTGCGGGACCCGACCTTAACGGCTGGTCTAGACCAGCCGTTAAAGTAGGGGCCCGCAAAGGGACTCTCGAGGTAAGTACGGTACCGCAATTTGCAGTACCGTACTTACCGCCTTCCCCATTCCCATTATGCCCTATGGGGCAAAAATGGGAATGGGGAAGGGCCATGGTGGCATGGGGAATTACCGCCCCGCCAACCTTGGAATGGGGTGGTAATTCCCCATTCCACCATGGCGGACTCCGGCATCGACCATGGTGCTAATAGCACCATGGTTTTCCGCCGGAGTCCTAATGAGGGCTATAGTATTTTGAAGTAATGTGCTCTGCATGAAAAAGTTTGTAGGGTATTCTTTTTTAGTTTTAGGTTCTATAATATCTGATAGTATGCAATTATTAAGTCCATATTATTTAGACTGTCTGACTCTTATAATAAGAGTCTTAAATGAATAGACAGAGAATAATAAGGAGCAGACTATAGATAATAGGGCATATAGTGAGGACACCAATTCAGGTATAGAGGTATAGTACTGTTCTTACGTACTGAGGCTGCAAACATCATCTTGATAGAGTGTCAAGCAGATGCTCATGAGAGGTCTATATTGTCCAAATGAAAGCTGACGACATTATAAATAATGATGAAAGGAGCAAGCAGACGGTGGTAATAGAGCAATAATGCCCAGGTGGAGGCTGCCAATGTTATCGATGAATAGGTGGTGAGGAAAGGAGCATGCATATAAGGCTATTTGAATTGTGCATGCACACTATAACAGAGAGCAAGAGGCTTTTTTGGTAGATTTAGTGGTAGGGTAATCTTGGCATACGGATATGATTCTTAGAGGAGGAAGATGTTTAGCACAATGCCTTTTGATTATTTTGGGATGTGCTGAAAGGAGATAGTGTTTATGCAGCTGTGTATCAAGATATGATATTCTGTATAAATATCATATGTTGATCTTTTTATTGTTCTTTTTCTCCTCTCTTTTTTTTAGTTTTCTTCTCCTCCTTTCTCCTCCCCCTCCTTATTTTTCTCTTCTCTTCCTTCCTTTATCCTCTTTCTTCCCTTCCTTCTTATTCCCTTTTTTTCCCCCTTTTTCGCCCCTCCTTTCCTCTTTTCCCCTTTTCTCTCCCTCTCACCTTTTTCCTTGTTCTTGGCTTCCTTTCCTTCTTCCTTTTATGTGGTTTTATCTCCTCAATATTCTTCTTTTCTATATGCAGTAGGCCTGTAGCGCCAAAGGTGGCGCCGTGAGGTTAAGGAAGTTCAGAGGCCCAGAGCCAGCATGTCACCTGGAATGCAATGCCGCTCCTCTCCACATGAGGGGCGGCGCGTCACTGATCAGCCCACAGAGCTCCGCGTCGGAGTGGAACGCTGCTGCAGGTGATGCCAAACAAGATCAAAACCTCTGTGATAGTGAGCGGAACATCCAGATGGTAAGGTAAAAAAATGCAGATATGATAAAAACGTTCGAAAAAAAAGACTTAATGCACTTTTATATTTTGGTGAGGCGGAGCGGTTCGTCTAGGCGGCCATCTTCTCCGGCGTTTGGCCACGCCTCTGCCCCTTTAATTCTGACCAATCCCTCAATCATTATCCTACCTTTTTCTGAACCAATGTCTACAAGCCCCAGAACTACTTCCTGTAGAAAGACACTCTAACTTTCAGGGGATGGCTATAGGCCTCCGACAGTGAGGAAGAATCAGGCAGAAACAGGGGAGAATATCTTTTTATTCCATGTGAAAAGTGGAAAGCATTTCGGAAGAAACTCTGGTTTTAGCCTGTAAATGATACTAGCAACAAATACCTGGATAAGGACCTCAAGACATGAGACACAGTTGCTCATGCAGGGGTCTCGAACAGGTAAGAGCCAAACTGCATAACACCTCCAAAATCCATTTGAGGTGAAACTCACCCAGAGGTCCAAAAGGAAGCAACTGAAGTGCAGACACAACAGGAGCAAATTACTAGAAGGGGAACCAACTTTAAAATGGTGACTGCATTGTGCCCTGCAGTATCTTGTTCACAAAATGCCCAGACATCCTCCCATTAGGCTCTCAGTGTATACTATGCTCCCCTCCTGGAGAAATTGAAGAATCTACAAAGGGACACAATTCACGGATCTAAACTTTTTAGAAGGACACCAGGCCTTGACATCTAATGTTGGCCATATGACCTCACAGTGGATACCAACGGGAGCCTTGCATGGGTTGTGCCATTCCCGCATAAACACCAGAATCTTAAAAGGCTACCTTTTCAAAATCCACAAGACAGTCAGGATAATGTAGGAAATTGAGTTCATGTGGAAACCAAGTTGAGAGGTATGCCAATGACAATGGGGAGAGAAACAAAGTAACTTTTAGCCAAAATGGAACCAAAACATTCACCTGTACTACACCCACCTAATCCTTTCCAGGAGTCTGCGAATAATAGGAAAGGGTCAGTGCTTCAGAAGATTGGATTAGGCCCATGGTAGATCTTTCACTCCTCAAAAACTCCCCACCTGACTCCAGTCACAAAACAGAAACAGATATGCATTGTTCTGGTCTGCAAAGGGTACTATTGAGAGAGGACCATATATCCCCCTTTATGCAGCAAATTTGATTCGATTTGCATTTTTAATGAGCCAGAGCCCACAGGCATAAAGGCGCAGAAGATTGGATGATGTAAAGCATCAATGAACTGATAAGGAGAAAAGAAGGAATCATCCAAATACAGTTGTTTTCACTCCCGTCCTAAATTTGAGAATATATGTTTCAGCGGGTAATAGTTATGGAAGTTTATTCCATAAGGAGGAAATCTGGGAAGTGAAAGATACGCCCATACCTCTTACCCGCTTGCTCCTTGGAGCTAAGAGGCAAATCCCATCGCTTGACCTAGTCGGCATGGTCGGGTTATAGATTTTGACATAATCTTTGAGATAGCTTGGAGCTTAACCGTAGAGACATTTATGCACCCTTGTCAGCACCTTGAACTGGATACGAGCTTCCACAGGGAGCCAATGAAGGTTCCTCCTATGAGAGGATATTGGTTCATGTCTGGGTATGCTCTTAACAATACGTACCGCATCATTTTGCACAAATTCAAGTCGTCTAAAGCTAGTTTTGCTGGCCCCTAGAATAAGGGCATTGCAATAATCTAGTCGCAGCATCATCAGGGCACGTATCAAAGTGGCACAATTTGTTTCTGAAACATAGGGCTTGACTAGCCTTGAGAGTCGTAATATGTACTGTGCCTTGTTTGCTATATTCTCAGTATTTGCATTAATATTCAGTGATGACTCAAAAATCACTCCCAAGGTCCTAACCTTGTCCACCGTTGCAATAGCATGGTCTTCAATACAGAAAGAGACATATTGTGGGTCCAACTTAGATCTTACCTGTGGGGACCCAAAGAGCATCATCTCAGTCTTTTTAACATTTAGATACATTCCATTGTTGGCCATCCATTGTTGGATGGCGACATAAACTTTGTTGATTAGGTCAGAATCCTATGCATGTTTGCCGCTTAGTTTGAAGATGGGCTGGGAGTCATCAGTAAATATGGTAAAATGGACACCCAGCCCGTCCAGGAGATCATAAAGTGTACAGCAATGTACACTGAAAAGGTAAGGAGACATGCATGCACCCTGAGGCACACCCCATTTCAACAGTTCTTCAGATGACCATGCTATTTTAGACATGCAACCAGTCAACTTAGACCTGATCCAGGCCAAGGTGTTACTGATGCGCCCCCTATGTTCCTCAAGCAAAGACCTCCCAACACAGATTAACAGTCATGCAACAATTAAAAGTCCCTAGTGAGCTGGTCCAATAGGCCACTGTCCACTCCTTTGATATCGAGTTAAATCAAGTTAGGATTATTTTAAATAGACAAATTAACTGACATGGAGGGGCTTTCAGTGCTACAGCATGAGTAAATTGACAGAATACAAGAAAGTACAATACATTGTAAGGAGAAGAAGGGAAAAATGGAACGTAGACAAAATCAATTCAGGGGGAAAGATCAGGAACCAAATTAACTCCCTCCCTTACGTGTCAAAGGCAGTGATGAAAAGGGGTCCAGACAAAGACAATCTAGGTTATGGTTTGTCAACTTCCAATCTGAACATAGGTCAGTCAGAGATGCAAGTGGTTCTTTCTTGAGTTAAGCACAAGCATCATGGTTAGTGGTCTAGGCTATGGTGGCCCTGGTGATGTCCCTGACAGCATGGTCATCTATCAAGTTCACACCCTGCTGCTTTTGTTGTATTCTCTCCATCCTGGCATCTGCATGATGGCCCACTCTCGCCATTGTTGTGGGTTTATCCAAGGTTCTGTTATCTTCCTATGGTAATTTGGGTTTGCTTCACCATTTCCACAGATAAAGGCCCAAGTTCCCTTAGAAAGGGACCAAAAGCACATGTAAGTAAACGTTGTGAGGGTTGGCCTGTACATATCATGGGGTTACTGGTATATTAGTGCCCCCTGCAGTCCCTGCAGTGTGATGAATAGCAACAGGGCACCCCCTTGCTCCAGGGACCCCTGTACCACAGGGGTTGCATTGGTCCCTGCTACACCAATGGGTCTGAGGGATACGGTGATGAGTGTTTGTTAGTAGAGTTACATACAGCTTTGTATGTTACTTCACAGAGATTGGATCATGTGGGTGATGCCATGCTACCTTTTTATTTCCTAAGTGGTCGTCCCTTTCACATTACATAAAGAATAAGCCTACTATACTGCAGACTTTACATCACAGCCCATAACTTGGATATGTGACATGAAATTATGTTGTACTCACAACCTGTAACCTACCGTCCTGCCCAGAACTCTGTCACCAGTTCCAGTTATGGCCCTGATGTCCACCAGGGTGGCAGCCTTTGCCTCCCAGTGGTGCACGTATGGGTCTGGCACTGAGCCTCCTCCAGTGGCCATGCGCTCCTGTGTGTAAATATGATGGTGCGGACGCCTTCTTCAGGTCGTACTACCACTTCTTAATATCCTTAGCGTACCAGGGAGGCACAGACAGTGCTGCAACTTTATCACATACCTTGTCCAATAGGTGGCCAAGTTTGCCAAGAGTGGTTTTGTCTATCAGGTGTCCCACCATGTGGGCGTCTCCTTGTCAACCTCCTCAGATAGTATGGTAAGCTCCTAAATATAGACATGGGTTTCACACAGTATAGTCCCACATTCCTGGCAGTTTGTCATTTTTCCTGGACGGTGTACTCTGCATGTGATTTCGAAAGGATTGAAATCCTGTGATGGCTGCCAAAACGATTCTGGTAATACTAATTTCCGTTACCGTATGCTTGGCAGTAAAGCTGTGCTTGAGCAAAACTCCTGCCACTACAGCACGAGGTAATTCGATCTGTAAGTGTTTTATTGCCAAACTTGTAACGGCAGGGCCAGACTCACAATGTGTGCCTCACTCCTTCCACCAGCGCCAATATCGAGAATGATTTATTGGTTGTGTAGAAATATACGAGAAAGACTGCAGTAAATAACTATCTTTGAATGCAGGAGAGAGAATGGGGGCGCTGGAAGCACTGTGCATGCGTTGTGCCCTGGGGAGGTCTAGGGTGCTGCACCCCAGTCATTGAGTTAACGCCATTCCGCGTTGCCTGGACCTTCGCCGGTCCCGCTGCTGTGGTGCGTGTGGCGGTTTGGGGGATCACTTGCAAGCAGGTGGGCAGGGCTGGAGAACTGAGCAGGGGATTTGGTGTGGTGTTAGGGAGCGGGTGTCCGATTGTGTGGACGGGTTTTTGTTGGTTTTGAAGTGGTGGAGGCGAGGGGGCAGAGGGGGGCCTGCGGGCCCCTTGTGGATAATGAATTCTGGCAGAATTGTATAGATTTCTGTGTAGGTGGCCCCCAGGAAGGCCCCATGTCAGTAAATGGGCAGAGAGAGGGGGAGGCAATGTTTGTCAAGGGAATGGGAGCGAGCACCTTGATGTTCCCTCTCTTGCCGGATTTGGGACCAGCTGAGCGGCCCCAATGGGGCCGCTTCTGCAGGTGGCCGCAGGTCTAGGGGTGCGTGGCGTGCCGCGGGAGTCTGCTTTCGGGCGGTGTTGGGAGCTCGGAGCTCAAGGGCTGAGCTCACCCTACTTATTTGGGGGCAGGCAGTAAGGCTGGCCAACACGTCGATAAGGAAATGTATGGCACGGTAGGTCCCAGGCACGCAGGATTTCAAGGGTTCGGGCATGTTTCCCAGTTTTGTCTCGAGAAGGCTTTGGCAACTCCAGTATCCCATGCCTCTTAATTTGGGTTGCGGGAGGCAAATGTAAAAACAAAAACAAAACTTGATCAGCATGTGGAGATCGCAGGCTGGTCTTTCGCCGGGCGCATGGGTAGTGTTGCTGGTTTGAAATGCCAGAGGGTGGAGGTGCAGAATGCACCAGTACGATAGGCTGATTAATTTCCCTGTCAAGACAGCGCAGATATTTCTGCAGGTTTTCGCGGTGGAGAGACATGCAGAGAGAAGGGGGGGGGACACCATTGGGATAAGTGGGCCACAATTGCAATTGGCAGTTCATTGCTTACATGTCAGCCTGTTTGAGTATACCCAAGAAGGAGTTTTTGGGTAGAATGTTTTGTCGAATAGCACAGTTTAAAGTATACTTGCCAGTAATACTGGTGGGTGGGGTGCAGGGCTTCAGGGTCAGGTGGGCTGGTTAGGTAGCGTGAATGGGTGCAGGGAGCAGTCTAGGGGTTTGCTAGGGCGGGCGCCACCCAAGGAGGACCACTGGGTCCCCTTTGGGGGCGATGTCAGAGGACTCAGTATGGCCCCAAGTTTGTCAACAACGGTGAAGGGAGCTTGGGGGATGCCATAATCCCAGTGAGCAGCAGCGTGGGGAGAGGCTAAGGTGGTCCTCCCTTGCAGCGTGAGTAGAAGGGGACAGGACGTTCACTGGGCTGGATTTCACGGCGTGGGGAGATGGCCGGAACACCATCACCCGCAGAGTGGTGGGAAGAGATTTGGGACCCCCCCAGCAGCGTTGCAGTGGCGAGGGGGAGATGGCCGGAACGCCATGACCTGTAGAGTAGCAGGGAGAGAGTTTGGGGGGCTCCCCCGCGGCAGCGGTGCATCAGCGATGGGGAGATGTCCTGAATGCCGTCACCTGCTTAGTAGTGGGGAGAGAGATTGGACGACTGCCCCCAACAGCGGTGCAGCGGCGAAGGAGTGTACACCCCATGCTACGATGGAGTGGAGAGCAGGTTCTTCCTTATTTCCGCAGCAGTGAGGTGGGGCAGAGAAAGATAGGGTGACGAGGAATGGCACGGAGGAAATGGTCGGAAGGGTGCTCCACTGGGCGATGAGATGAGCAAAGATTTGAACTGAAGGTGCATTGGTGTGTTGAGAAGGGGAATGTTAAGGTTGGTGGCGTGAAGGTGATGTTGGAGGGTACTTTATGGTAAAGAAAAAAAAGGATAATAAATATAAAATGAAAGTGAGGATATCCCAGTTTGGAGCAGGACTGGACGAGTAATAATAATAAAAGAAATGGCTCTGGGTAGCTAGAGGGCCAAGAAAGTGGATGAAAGGTATGATAAAGAAGAAAAGAGTGACATGTGGGGGTGCGGAGGGGACGTATAGTTTTAGGTTCTATTTTGAAGTGAATGCGGTTAACTGGTGCAAAGGTGAGGGGTTAGGGGGAGCAGCGTGCAGAAGATTAGGAAAAACAGGGGGTGCATGCTCTAGGGTTGGGGTGGCAGGAGGTATTGGTCCCAGGCCCGGAATGGAGCAAGCAAGGTTTTTTTTTTTGGTTGTATGGCCTCTTTGGGCCTTGTGGTTTAAGGGCTTGTCTATATGGCAGGCCCGGCCGTCTCTTTTCCGGCCCAGTTAATGGTCGCCCCACCTGGAACAGGGCTGGGGGGGGACAGGAGGCAGAGGGCAGCCGGCAATCTTCGGGGTTGGGGTGGAAGCAGGAGGGATAGTGGTGATTATGGTGGTAGGGGCACTGTTGTAACCTGGGGGGGGCACTGTGGTGGAGTGTGGGCCCCCCTGGGTCTGGGCACCAGCGCGCGTATGCGGCGCGCAAGAACACACACCGGAGACGTCTGCCGGTTCCGGCGCTCCGGCGCGAACTGCCCCGGGCGCCGCCTTTATTAACTGGCGCGCATGCGCCGGCCCGCTGGGCCGCGCATGCGCGCTTCGTGTACCACGTACACAACATCCCTCCTTTTCCCCCTCAAACAACAAACACATTAAACATGGGGAGCCAACATGGCTCAAAACAACTTATACTTAACAGACTTAGTTACTCAGGCTGCCGAGTCCATGATGAAATCTTGGAATCTTTGTGGGGGGCGGCGCCCTTCCCTGCGCGGGTACCTGGGCGAGCTCCTCTCGAGGTTCTCTGGCCTCCCAGGATCTTCAGGCGGTTCAACGCCTTCCGGCGGCGCCTCTGCCGCTAGTCCTTGGTCAGGATTGTGTTCTTCCTCCGTTGCCACGGGTCCTATGCGCTTGAAGAAGGACACATTTCTGGTCACCGTCCCTCGCGCGTTCGCAGCCGTGACCATGGAGCCTTTGACGTGAGTTACTCCCATTGGTTGGGTTTCGTAAGTCATTGAGAGTTTTCCTTCCGGTTTCCTGTTCCGGACAAGGACGGTGTCTCCTACTGCTATCTCTTTCTCCGGCAGCCTCCGCCTTGTTGTCTCGCTCTCGTTCCTCGCGGCTCTGTCTGCTGCCACCTGTGCGCCGTCGATCATTCCTGGGCGTCGGTCTCCCGCTTCTGGTATCAGCCCTCTGGGTATTCGCCTGAACAGCGCCTCGGCGGGTGCGATTCCGGTGGACCGATGTGGGGTGGACCGGTACTCCCGGAGAAAGTCGATTAAGTTGTGGCGCAGGTCCTCCCCTCCATTGACAGAGATACGAAAAATTTTGTTAAGCGTCCGCATGAAACGCTCAACCTCTCCATTGGCCCTTGGCCACAGCGGGGTCACCTTTCGGTGCTTGATGCCTCGTTCCGCGCAGTATCTGGCAAACCGCTGCCCTTGGAACGGCGCTCCATTGTCTGAGCAGATCTCAAGTGGGAAACCATGGGTGGCGAAGATTTTGTCCATGGCCAGGATGGTGTGATCGCTGGCGGTGGATTCCACGAGTTCCACTTCCGGGTACCTCGACCACTGGTCTGTGACTACCAAGAAATGTAGACCTCTCCCGGTCAAGCCGAAATCTGCGTGCACTGTTCCCCATGGCACGTCGCTCCGTTCCATGGCCTGAATGGGCGGACCCTTTTCCGCAGGACTCGTGGCCTGGCAGGGGATGCAGGTCCTCACGAATTCGGCCACCCTGTGTTCCAGATCGGGGAACCAGACCTTCAGCCTAAGGCGCGCCTTCATCCTCGCCATGCCTTGGTGCCCTGTGTGGGCCAACTGGAGGACTCTCATGACCAGTGACCTGGGGATCACGATCTGGTCCCCACGCAGCAGCAGGCTGTCCGTGGACACCGAGAGCTCGTGTCGAGCTTTCCACAGCAGTTGTAGGTCCCTTTGTACCTCTGGGTTTCTTCTGGCATTGTTTAGGAGGACGTCCCGCCACTCCCCTGTGGCCACCGCCTTTTTCACTCTTAGGAATGCCTCGTCAGAGTTTACAGTCGTCCGCAATGTCCTCTCTTGACAGGGCCACTGGCAGGGCTGATTCAACGACGAGATGCACAGCGTCCCCAGCGTCTGACACCTCTACAGGACTCTGGGCGTTCCTCGTGCCTGGGTGGCGAGACAGGTAGTCAGCGGGGTTATGAGTGCCTGGGCGGTATACCAGCTTGACGCCGTATTCGATGAGGGACAGCATCCATCTCTCGATACGGGGAGGCGGCTTGGAAGATGTTCCAGACAGGATAGGAATCAGGGGTTTATGATCCGTAACCACGACGACGGGTTTGCCGAGGATGTAGATTCTGAAGTGTTTGCACCCCCACAGGATGGCAAGGGCCTCTCTTTCAATCTGGGAATACCGCCTTTCCGTGTCGGTGAGGGCTTTGCTGGCGTATGCTATGGGTCTCATGGCCCCTAGTTCGTCTGCCTGCATGAGGACTGCCCCCAGTCCTACTGGGCTGGCATCGACCACAATCTCTGATTCCCGGCTGGGGTTGAAGTAGGCCATTGTCTCCTGTTCTGACAGGGCTTCTTTGATGGCATTGAAGGATCTTTGTTCAGTCACCGTCCACTGCCAAGCCACGTCATTTCTCGTAAGTGCCCTCAGTGGTTCTGACAGGGAGGCCAGGTCTTTGATGAATCGGCCGCAGTAGTTGACCATCCCCAAGAAGCTCCGAACCTCCGCCGGTGAAGTGGGTGGAGGCGCATCTCTTATGTCTTTCACTTTTCCAGGGTCCGGGGATATGCCTCCCGCATGGAAGGTGAACCCGAAGAATTCCAGCCGGTCTTTGAGGAATTCGCACTTTTCTTGGTGCAGGGTTAGGCCTACCGCCTGTAGTCTCTCAAACGTGCACTCTAGCCGTTTAAGGTGTTCACTTTCCGACCTGGCGAAGACCAAGATGTCGTCGGACATGTTAATGACACACTTCAGACCGGACAAGGCTCCTCTGATGGCATTCTGGAAGACCTCAGCCGCGGACGAGATCCCAAAGTTAAGTCTCTTGTACTGGTACAACCCCTCGTGCGTAGTGAACGTCGTAATGTACCTCGACTCGGGGTGCAGTTCCAACTGGTGGTACCCAGACCTGAGGTCCAGTTTGGAGAAGACTTTGGCGCCTTGAAGTTCTCCGACGATGTCATCTAGAGTGGGTGTGAGGTGACGCTCCCTTTTGATGGCGGCATTTGGGAGCCTCATGTCCACACAGATGCGTACTGCCCCCGGCTGTTTCGGCTTTGGGGCTACTACGATAGGCGAAACCCAAAGGGTGGGGCCTTCCACTCTTTCGATGATGTCTCGGTCGACCAACTGTTGCAGCTCCTCCTCTACTTGGGCCCTTAAATGAAAAGGGATCCGGCGTTGTTTGAGGGCTGTCGGCCTCACGGACTTGTCGATGTGCAGGCGAATGGGCTCTGCGTTCAGTTTGCCAATGCCCTTGAAGAGAGACTCAAACTTGTGTAGCATGCTTTTCAGATCGGCGTGGTATACCCCAAACGTGAAATGGACAATGTCGAGCGCTTCTGACGCCGCACAGCTCAACAAGGAATGTGGGCTGACGTTGGTGACGAAGAATCTGATGGTGTTTTGTCCATGAGAGACTGGGGCAACAAACACGCCTTGGATGGGTAAGGGTGTTTCCCCGCCGAATGCATATATTCTTGCCGTGGACGCTGACAGTTCCGGTGGGCCTGGCAGGGCCACATAATGTTTGGTGGCTAGCACGCAGACCGAAGCCCCAGTGTCGATGAGAATGGGGGTGGGAACGTCAGCGATGTTGACAGTGCATGTGGGTTGGCGCCTCGTGCCGGGACCTTTCGCGATGCTGGAGATGAAGAAAACTTCTTCCTCCTCCTCTTCTTCTTCTGCGATATCCAGGTCCTGCAGGCCCTGATCGATCGAGGAGATGCCTCTCACTCTGCGAGCGCCTCCTCGTCCAACTCTCTCTGGTCCCCTTCCTGCTGCAACGGGGGAAGCAGCTCGGCACATCCTGGCATAGTGCCCCGGTGTGCCACACCGGGCGCATGTTCTCGACTTTGCCGGGCAGTCACCGCTGTGGGGGAGGTCATACCCACAGTACGAGCACGATGGGGCGTTGCCTGGTGTGGGAGTGGCATCGGGCCTTCTCGGCGCCCATCTTGACCTACCCGCAGCTGACCGTCCTACTGCAAATGCGTCCTCGTTATTCCCTGGTCGCGTGGCAGCGTCCATTTTCGCACCTCTGGCTTCCGCCAGCTTATGTGCTCTACCCAGGTCCAAAATTTGCTGGAGGGTCAGGCCAGGCTCTCTCAATACCTGCCTCCGAAGTTTTCCGGAGCTGCACCCCTGCAGTAGTTGGTTGCGGACCATTTCTTCCTCGTTGGCCCATCTGCAGGAGGTCGCCAGGTGTCTCAGGCGGGCGCAAAATTTGTCTAGGGGCTCGTCGTCCAATTGTCTCTCAGCGCCCATGACAAACCTATCAAAATCCACGTTAGCCATGGGGAGAAAATGGTCATTGAGTGCCTGCTTGACTGCGTCATATGTGACCACGGGGATGACGAGGGAGTCGTAGATCTTGTGGACTTCTGCGCCTGCCGAGTAGATCATGGTTGCGATTTTGGTGTCATCATCGTCCACCCCAGATGCCCTGAAGAACATATCTAGTCTTTTGACCCACAATAGCCACTTCGGGCCCAGCTTGGAAGGGGGGCCAGTAGTGTCGAATTCCGGCATGGGGGCTAGGGAGCTACGAGCTCTGCGAGGGATTGGGGCGGCGGCACCCTCATCGTCAGCTTCTTCACCCATCTCAGCGCCACGTACTCACAGTTGGCTGTCTTGAGGGAAGGGTGGCTTGTCCTGGTCTCGTGGTAGGGTTGGGGTGTAAAACCCACTTCTTTCTTCTTAATTGCCACAGCCCTGCGCCTGCAGGACTGTGGGCTTTCCAAAAATTATTTTTCTGTGTTCTCCAACACCGCTGGTGAGTGGCGCACGAGCACCCAGTCGGGCCGCAACCACTGTCGCCACGTGTGAAGGGGAGCGAGTGAAAAGAAGATGGCCGCCGGCGCTTCGCGGGTCCGTAATACGGCAGACTTCCGTCTCTCCGAGGTAGTCGGGCACGGAAGCGGACCGTACCTCCTCGTCGCCAGTGTTGTAACCTGGGGGGGGCACTGTGGTGGAGTGTGGGCCCCCCTGGGTCTGGGCACCAGCGCGCGTATGCGGCGCGCAAGAACACACACCGGAGACGTCTGCCTGTTCCGGCGCTCCGGCGCGAACTGCCCCGGGCGCCGCCTTTATTAACTGGCGCGCATGCGCCGGCCCGCTGGGCCGCGCATGCGCGCTTCGTGTACCACGTACACAACAGGCACCAACAAAGAGAGAATATTAGGGGATAGGTACATATCGGGTCAAGAGGTTGTTGGGTTTGGGTACGGCAACAAAGATACATGTTTTGTTGTCTCTATTGGGTGGTTTGTTTGGCTTAAGGGAACTGTTGGGTGGCTAACAGTTAAGGTGGCTGACAGGATGGGTGGATACAGGTCAACAAAGCATTTTAGATTAATGGGGAACTCAGATGTCTTGGGATGCAGAGGATGTCACTTAATTGGTAAAGTTTGAATGGAGAAAAGGCAAGGTGAATGGGAGGGAGGACGAGCATTGTAGAGGATTATCAAAGGGAGGGCATGGTAGAGACAATGGATGAGGGGTGCGGAAGAGCACTCTGTGGAAATGAGGGTAGGCGAGAGGACGGGATGAAGAGGCTAGATTGTGAAGGGGAGTTTTCGGTATGGGTGGAGAAGGTATAAATACATGAATATAAAAAAAAAAAGCAAAGGAGTAATAGGGTGTCCAACAGGGCACAGTGATGAAGAGGTTATGCTGGCACGTTGAGAAGAGGTCATACTGCAAGGAAATGTTTAGTAAGGGTGCAGGGATGACACCCAGAAAGGGGGAAGTATGTGGGGGTCTGGCATGGGATTTAAAAAGGCACGGAAGTACAGCTAATGTGGGATAAAGGACAGGGTTGTGGCAGAATGGCTGCGTAACAATTAGTTACCTGGTAGCTCGAAGGGAAGTGCATGGACCGAGGGCATAGGATGGCCCCTAGTGCACCGGTTTTGGGGGCGTGGGGTGCGGCTCTCAGTTGGGGCCTGGTGTGGTAGGTCATGGGGATTAAGGGCAGAATTAGGTGGGGGGGTTCTGCAGTCACAGTTGACGATGACGCAGGAACGTGTGGAGTTATACATTTCTTGTCGGGAAGAAGATGCTGGCTTATAAAAAAGGAAATAAAAAAAATGCCGAAAAGGTAAGGGAAAGGAAAGAAGGGTGTAAGGATATTTAGTGAGAGAAAAGTGGTGGGGTGCAGGGGTGCTCTGGTGAAGGGGGAAACAGAGCAGCGCACCAGGTGGATGAGGGGGGCAGTGGTGGTACATGAAGTAGCAGGGTGTGTGGATTGAATGGCATGGACAGAGAGTGCACGGACAGCCCCATGTGCAGTGCGGGAACAGTGATCGCGTGGAGAATTTTCAAGGGAGGGCATCAGGGCTCATTGGCTAAGAAGGAGGAATGCGGTGTTACTGTGTGCAGTGCACAAAGGGAATTACACTGCAGGGACAGAGGGTGCGGGTACGGCCATTGGTGCAATGGAGGGGACCACAAGCTGAGGTGCATAGCAAAGAGCGGTGGAGCAAGCATTTACAAGGTTGAACATGGACAGAGGGTGCAGGTACGGCCCCTGGTGCAGTGGGGGAGCAATAACGAAGGGTGCATGCAAGGAGCAGGGGGAGCAATTGGTATTTTTGGGGTGGGTCGAGGGGAGTACCCATGCAGGAGTACGTTGGTTGGTAGATGGCCCTGAGATGCTGTTAAATATGCTGGCCCCAAAGCAAATGCGACTGGGAAGGTCTGGGGTTACAAGGCATTATAGTGATTGGCAAGGGAGAGGAGTGGAGACAGGTTATGGTTGGAGTGATGAATGTGGAAAGTACAGCGGATGGTTGCGGCCACATTTGTGGGTCATTGAGGGGAGATAATATTTTTGGTAGAGTAGACCTGGGGGTGATGTCTTCAATTGTGCTTACTACATTGACACAACATTACGTTCCAGGGCTCTTAGTTTGTCTAGGAAACTAAATAAGGAGCATCAGTGGGGGCTCAGGATCGGAACAAATTTGTTTGGTGACAGCAGAGGGCTGTTGGGCAGGCTGTATCGGGGAAACAGGAGTAAAGCAGCATGTGGAATAAGGACAGAGGGTGCAGCAAAAAAGATAGAAAATGTAGGTAAAGGTTCCAAGGTTCTGGCAAGGGCCTATTACGGCTCTGGGTAAGAGTTTATGTGAGGGGAGCGAGTGAGTTAGAGGGGTCGAAAGGAGGTGAGGGGGAGGGCAAAATGGGGGTTTAGCAGGGAAAGGGGGAGATGTCAGAAGAAGTGGGGTGACCGAGGTTTAGGGCGTAGCATCCAGGGGGATGTGCATCGTTGCAGTGCTGGTGCAGGTTTATAATGGTTTAATTGTGGGGACATTTGGGACGGTGAGGTTGGTGTTAAAACAAAATAGAGGGAAATAAGGTTTTGGTTTTGTATAGGAGAAAGAGCGAGGTAGTGTTGTGACCTGTTATGAAGAGGTACAATGGGTAGACACGTATAGGCTAAGACCTACCAGCACCTATGCTGGTTTATCAGGTCAGGGGTGGGAGAAAAGGACATCAGTGAAATGGCGATGGGGGTTGGGGTTTGTCAGAGCATGAGCGGCACGGGAAAAGGGAGAATTTTGTTGGGGTTACATTACAGGCGGGGGGATTGCCAATAGGGGGGCTTGGTGAGCAGGGTTTGAAGTACAGGGAAGGAATGGGGGTGAAAGGGAGTGAGAGGATTATAGTGACGAACGTTAGGTATGGAAGAGTAGGAGTAGCAGAGTGCAGTAAGGTGGTTCGAGTTCAAATACGTATGGTGCTTAATTTGTCTTTTCTTTCACAGATGCAGCAAGAGGTGGTGTTCTGAAAAAGAGAATAAGGGACCGTTTGCTCTATGTAGGGTGTTTATTAATGTAGAGGTATACACGTTTTTTATGAGGTTGGGTACAGTGTTTTTACCAGGTGAATTTCGTTGATGGGGATGGAAGGGGTTGATGGATATTATGATTGTGTGTAGAGGTAGGGTGGCCAGGTAGGAGGTCAATTGTTCGATATGAAGTTCCAAAAGGGTTGTTTTGTGACGGTAGGGGGGTTGGCCTTCAAGGATGTGATTGGGTATTGTAAGGAACTCATGGTGGCAACAGTAAAGACAGATACAAGCGATCACAGTTCAAGAGTTGTTATTAAACTGTATGCAGATTGGAAAAACGCCTAATTTAAACCTAAGTCTAAGATGGGAGCAAGCGTCGACCATCAAATGAAAATAAGGCAGTTCTAGTGGAAAGTTTGTTTCCTGGTTTTATTTAGGGTGAGGATTCTTCACCCCTGGGTCGCCCTCGCCCGGGCGCTGACCCTTGTTCCTCATGGTGTTGGGTGATAGCTTTTCACCCCCTGCATCTCCCTCTTCAGGGCTTAGATGCTAAAACAGTTGTTATCTGTATCAGGGCCTTCAGTGGTTGTGTCTCCTGGTTCTCAGGACCTGATAGGTTTTCAAATAACTAACAAACATAAAGTTCTGTTCTACTTATTTCATTTGGTGATGGTTTCACCCCTGGGTCCCCCCTCTTCTGGGCACAGATCTCTCTTTGCTTTCAGCCTCCCTCCATCGGATGCAATATGGATTATTTTTCGGGTGATGGCTTCATCCCTAGGTCCCTCTCTTCCGGGTGCAGACCCTTATTTGCTTTCAGCCTCTCTCCACCGGGTTCACTATAGCTTGTCCTTTAAGTAAAGTCATGAAAACCACCTTGTTCGCCTGATCTACCCGACCTTCTGACATGACTACCGTCCCTTCCCCAGGGATACTGTGATTGTGTATACTTTCAATGCATAATATGTATAATATCCATGCTCTCTAATGCTTTGAACGTGTACCTACTGTAACTAAGTCTCCTATAAGTAACAGCGCCACCATGCCCCCGGGCTGTCTGTGCACTATATAAATGTAAAAAATAAAATAAATAAATAAAGGTTCTCCCCCTGATACCTGTAATTGTTCATCCCCCTTTGGTGGCTACCTTGGTTTTGAGCAGACTTGATTATTGTAATTCTCTATATCTGTCTCAGCCTAAAGGCACCATCCAGCGATTGCAGCATCTTCAGAATCTAGCCGCTCGGGTGGCCACAGGGTCCCCTTTTGGGGCTCACATCTCCCCGGAGTTGCACACCCTACATTGGCTCTCGGTGGCCCAACAGTAATCGGCTCACAGGGCCCTTCACTGCCAGGGAGCCGAATACCTTCAATCTAAATTCTTGCGTTACCTACCTGCCCGCCACCTCAGCTCTGCAGATGCAGGTCTCTTGGTTGGCCTGAGGCTCCGCAGATCTCGTATTGGACGTTGGGCCTTCCCGGTCATTGCCGCTCAGATGTGGAACAATCTGCCAGATGCACCCAAGAAAGTGTCCAATCACTTACAGTTTAGAAGAATAGTTAAGATCATCTTGTTCTAGGCCCCTGGCTGTTTTTGTTTCCACCTACCAAATTCTGCAGCTTTTCCTCTCTTAGCGTCAAGATACCTCTGGGTGAACATTGCGCTTTACAAATTTCCTTAACATAACAACATAACAGAGTGATCACTTTCCCTTAATAGCAAGCTTGGATCTGCTGTCCTCATCAATGATCCCAGTCCATTCTGGGTCTCTAGACGTTAATGAAAAACATAACCGATTGTCTTGGAGCAACCCTAAAATTGAGGTAGCATCTACTCATACATTGGAGACTTCACACAGATTAGCTCCTCTATTGATGTTTGCTACACACTTGAGGTAGCACATCTGATAATTAACATCTATGAAACCTGTGTGGAGGACATTATGAAGCAAACAACAACCAAATTGGCTGTACGCTCTTGCATCGGTCTTGGACCCAAAAAAAAAAACATCGATCTAACTTTGACTACTACATCATGGAAAAGAAAAGGGCCTTGCGCAAACACCACACCTTCAGAGACTGGCGCATGCTGGACTCTCTTCAGCAGGACTTGTCAATGCAACTCGAATCGCAAAAAAGGACTACCTCAGATGGCTTAAATTGCACAAGCATCAGGTGCAATATGCCTTATGGAGAGAGCTGGTCCTAGCATCTTTCACTAATAACACTACTCTGTTTTGGAAAATTATCAATGGGAGAAAGATCCTGACCAGAGATCTTAATGGGGTGTCGGATCAGGATTGGGGCATTCATGTTGAATCTTCTCTGGGGGGCACAATCTGCCATCAATATGCCAGAGATTGACTCTGCAGCTTGGACTTTTACCAAGACCCCTGAAGACATCTACAGGGTTATTTTGGCTAGTAAGTCATCCTGAGCACCTGGACTTGATGGAATCTGCAATCGGCTGATTAAATCTGACCCTGAGGTCTGGGCTAATGCCCTCTATTGGCTTTTTCATTGGATCAGTGAGACACAGAGCATTCCTGCCTCATGGAGGGACAGTATTATTGTCCCAGTACATAAAAAGGGAAGCCACCTGGATCCGGGCAACTATCGTATGCTGGCCATGCTCGATGCCCCGGACAAGATCTTTGCTAGTGTATTGTTAGAAGACCTTGGTTCTTGGGCTGAGATCAAAAACATCATCCCATATAATCAAACAGGTTTTTGTAAGGGCCATGAATACCACTACTGATGGTTTGGCCCTTGCTACCATCATACAGCAGTCTGGCTGAACCCGCAGTGCACCTGTCTACGTGGCCTATATCGCTTTTAGCTCAGCTTTTGACACTGTGGACAGCGGTAGGCTGTGGAGAAAGCTGCAATCATGGGGCATTCCGCCTGGCCTTCTAAAGATGATTATTGCTTTGCACCAACAAACCAGGGTTGAAGTTCGAACAGACCAGCATGGCGCCCTTACTAGGTGGCTCTTTAGCAGCAAAGAGGTCAAGCAAGGTTGTATCCAAGCGCCTATGATGTTTAAGCTATATCTGGCTGACCTAGGTGTGGACCTTGCTAACCCATCCACCATTCCACCTAAACTCTGGGATACTGCGATACAGTGGATGGGCTATGCAGACGACCTTGTACTCCTTGACTTGACCCCCGGCAGGCCCTAAGCCTCGCTGGATTCCTTGCAATCTTTTGCTGATGCAAATTCACTCAAAGTGATCATTGCTAAATCAAAAATCATGATTTTCAATTCTCAAAATAGGAAGTCCTCTAGATTTAAGTGGCACATGAAGGGGATGAAACTCGAGGTAGTTTCTATTGATATCTTGGTATTCAATTGAACTCTAAACTTAGTGGGAAGAACCATCTTGAAGTTACCAAGGCTAAGATTTGCCAGATCGCAGGAGCCATAGGGTCCTTCTTCCGGTCGGGCGGTGGGCACTGTATAGGGGCTCTGCTCAGGCTGAACCAAGCTAAAATGTTGCTGATTTTTCTATATGGAGCAGAGATCTGAGCCCCTAGCTCCAGTCAGAGCTTTCTAAACTAGAACCCATGCTATTAAAAAGGTTGTTTAGATTGCCTCCCCACACTGCTACGGAGGTGATATACTTGGAACCACTGGCGTAACGGGTGTCCCTGCAGCCCCCGCTGTGCGGGGGGGGCCCCCAGTACATGTCCTGGGAGTGGGCCCCACTAGGAGAACAAAAAATTAAAAATGTTTTTTTCAACAAAAAAATAATTTTTTTCTTTTTGATTTCACTTTGCATTCACAAAGAAATAATTTCTGTAACAGAAATAATTTCTTTATGAAGGCAGAGTGACTACAAAAAGAAACGTTCTTTTTGGAATCCGAGGGATCCCCCACCCCATGCAATGGAAGACCCTAGGCTGGAGGCCTCCATGTCATGGGGCGGGGAGCCCTATGACTTCAAAAAGAAACAGGCTACCTCCAAACTCGCATGCCGGTCCGGCACCCGTAAATGGGCAATTACCGGGCTATTCTGGCACAGCTGGACCCAGTAATTGCCCTTTCACGGGTGCCGGGCCCGGTACATCTCCATTCCCATTTGAGCCCCACAGGGCTCAATGGGAATAGGGCGTCTGATGCACCGGCACCGTTTACAATGGTGCCTGTGCATCCGACATGCTGTGCTCGTGGGTGCCGCACTGCCTGCCAGGTCAGACCTGGTGGGCTGACAGGCACCCGCAAGCACAGCTTGTAGTATGGCAGTACGGTAGCAACAGTGCCGGTGGTGCTACCAGCACCGTTGTTGCCTATACTTATAATGAGGCCCAGTATCTTTTTGAAGTCACTCTGCATTCATAAAGAAATTATTTCTGTTATGGTTCGGTCTTTTACGGAAATAATTTCTTTATGAAGTCAAAGTGCCTTCAAAAAGAAACAATTTCTTTTTGAAGTGATAGGGCTCCCCTCAACCCCATGACGGGTGCGTGTGTGAGTGTATGGTGAAAGTATGCACACTTAAA
Organism: Ambystoma mexicanum; assembly: GCF_040938575.1. NCBI lineage: Eukaryota > Metazoa > Chordata > Amphibia > Caudata > Ambystomatidae > Ambystoma > Ambystoma mexicanum. The sequence goes on from NC_090923.1 coordinate 917,353,081, forward strand.
TGTACTGGTGGCTGCCTGGGTGTGCCTGCATGTCGAAAGGGTGCACACTTAAATGTATGGATGGCTGGGTGTGCATGTGTGTATGGTGAAGGGTGTGTGTGCTTGCGTTCAGGGGTGCAACAAAACCTACATTTTGGGGGGGCTAACCCTTTAAATGTTGGGAGAGGCTCTAACTTCCCAGGCAGTGGGGGTGGGGCAAACTTATTTGTGGGGGGGCATCTAATTTCTTTATGCATTTTAATGAGACTATTCTAGTGCAACCTCAATGTTACAAGCAGTTAACTCTCTCCTTTAAGGATGAAAGCTCCCACTTATGGACTGCTGTGAGAATTGTGGCCTCCTGTTCCCTCTCTACCCTTTCAATCACTCCCCTGGCATGCAAGTACTAAACCTACATCACGATTTCAATTGCCTAAAAAAATTGCCATTTGAATGCAGGAACTAACAGTGACATGCTTTATGTTAGTAATTGCTGGGCTCTTGTTAACAGCGAAACCCAGGTGCCGTTTAACATATTTGCCCTGTTTTGTCCGGCAACTGGTCTGAAGGTCAGCCAGGTCGAGTCAACATTGCCCAACATTTCGGGGTCGGGGGGGAGCCGAGGTGTGCTGAATCCCAGTCAACTCAATGGTGTTGCACCACTACTTGTGTTTAACGCCTTGATTACTTATTGATAATATTCATTACTCCTAGCCCTATTCTTCCTCGCCCCAATACTTGTGTATGAGGCACTCTACCTCATACACAAGTACTGGGATGAGGTAGAGGTACATGGAAGTAATGCCTGATTTAGCTACCTGTAATCATCATTATTCCTAGTCCCACTCTTCCTCATCCCAGTACTTACCTACGAGTCAAGGAGCCTCATACGTAAACAATGAAGAGGGATGTGGAGGTAATTCTGGGCCAAGGAGCTGATTTTGGAGGTTGGGGTAGGGGTGGGAGGGAGAGGGGATGGTTGTGGGGGGTGGAATTGTGCGACAAATCATAATGGTTGTCCATGTCCAGGCTAAGCAGGCATGATATGTGGTATTAGTGGCTAGAGAGGCATTTTGGTGCAGCCAGTCTAGTCATTCCTCAGTTTGGTATCACTTCTTATATAACTGGGCATCTCTGATAAAGCAGTCCTGCTAAGTGTAATTACCTGGCTAGACTGGCATTTGGATGCTGCAAACTAGTTGTTTCTTACTGGGTATTGTATATTTTTCTGGGCATCTGTGATAAAATGATATGATATAAGTCATTTATAACGCGCCTGTACACAAGTTGTTTCTAGGTGCGAAAAGACACAGGAGGGAAGATAGAGGGAGGACAAGACAAACGGTCTTACTAGGCCTTGTGTCATTCAGATCGTGCAGGTGCGAGAAAGAGAAGTGCAAGGGGAAAGGGAGGGGGGAAGTGCAAGGGAGAGGGGAGGGAAAAACGGCAGAAATGCTCTGATTAAGTGCAGCCAGGGCAGTGCGGCTCTGGGTAGTGCAAGGAGAACAAGGGGCTGTAGGGTTACAGTTAGAGCCCCTAGGTGTGTGGTAGGCCCAGAGGAAGTGCAGGGGTGACTGATCAAGAAAGAGTCTGGACATAGTGAGATTCTGAGGACAGCAGACAGGTAGGTCAGGTAGGCCAGCAGGGGAGGGAGAGAGAGAAAGCAGAGGCGAAGAGGAACGCTTTGAGCTGCTTCTGGATCTTCAGGTGGTCCGGCTCAAGTTTGAGAGGGCCATGGAGGCCTTTCCAGAGGGAAGCACCTGCATAGGAGAGAGATCTACCCCCCCACTTTCTCCCTTGGGAAGCGTCTAACCCTTAGAGAGTTGGTGGTAGCTGAGCGAAGGGCTTGAGAAGGGAGGTATTTTGGAAGAGAGCATTGGATGTAGTGTGGGCAGGGGCCCAGAAAGCTTTATGGACAATGCAAAGGATCTTGAACTTCAACCTTGCAGCAACCGGGAGCCAGTGGAGAGATTTCAGGGATGGAGAGATATGATCCCTGGGCTTGAGGCCAACAAGTCTCGCAGTCCTGTTCTGGATTAGTTGCAGAGAGCAGAGAGTAGAGGAAGGCAGGTTGAGAAAGAGGCTGTTGCAGTAGTCCAGCCTAGAGAGAACCAGGGTTCTGGAGACAGTGAGCTTCTGGGGGAAAGTGAGAAGGGGAAGCGTACTCTTGAGGAGGAGCAGCTGGTAGTGGGACTTCTTGGCGATGTCCGAGATGTGAGGAGAGAAAGAGAGAGAGGAGTCAAAGATGACAACAAAGTTTTTTGCCTCGGAGGAAAGACGAAGGAAGCAGACCCAAGGCTGTGTTGTTAGAGGCCACAGAGACACGGGCTTGAATGTGTGTTCTCTTCTTGATGAGTGTTATTGCTTCGACTGGCATTTTGGTGCAACCAGTCTAGGTATGTCTAAATGTGGCCTAGCATGCTTTACTTTAATGTAATTACGTGTCCACTGGTCTACATTGTGCAGCCAGTTGGACATGTTTTCATTGTGGCATGGCATTTTTAATAGCAAAGCATTAATGTTCCTGTGCACTGTTGGTGACTTTCATGTATTGGATTGGTGTTACCTTACAAAACCATTGCAAACACTCTGGCTTTTAAGTCAATTTTTCTCAGAAAGTGTTGTGCTGTATATTGCATTAAAACACATATTTATATCTTTCTCCTCGTGCAATGTGTGGCATACCCCTTCAACAAAACATTAGTGCGTATTGCGCAAGCGTGATAATCTAGGCCGGCCCAGAGTGTGGCGCGACCCTTGATTTGTTGCTGATTTGGGGGGCCCTCTCAGCATGGCTCGCAGGGGGGCCCCCCACATTTTGTGTTACGCCAATGCTTGGAACTTAACTTTATTCCAATCCTGATCCGCTAGCAACTCGGCATCCTATCAACATACTGGAAGCTGCTAAATGCTGCTGATGCCTCCCTGAATAATCTCAAATACAGTGTCTTGCAGTCTAGAGCAAGCCGCATGTCCCCTAGCTCTATCATGACAATCAAGGCTAGTGATGGCCCCTGGAACATCCTTGCCATGCGACTAAAGCAGTTCAAACAGACATGAAAACTTTACTTGTTACCGTAAGTAGGGAGCAATTAATTGTGAACCTTGCGTGTAAAAGTAATGCCTCTCTGCACATTGAGTACATACAGGAAAGGGGTCAATTCCCTAGCTACAGCTATTTGGGTAATTCACTTGATTGGGGCTACCTTAGAATAAAGTTCAATGTTGTTAAGTCCTTGGAAATCATGGTAGAATGGCACAAAATTCCTAAGCATGCTAGAATATGCCGATTGTGTAGGGAAAAGGAACTGCAGTCGGCCAAACATCTCTTGGTCAATTGTAATTCCTTGACAAAAATGTGAGAAACGAGGTTGAAATCACCCAGCTTGAACCCAAGCCTCTCTGGGAACGAACTCTGATCACTCATCATGGTTAGGTGTCATGAAGCTGGCTTTACTTACCTTACTATTCTGTGGAGGAAGATCACACATGTTAGCTTCTCTGACGGATTGAAATAACACTGTAATTGGAATGTGCAAATAGAATGTGCCTCTCATTTTAATGTGGTATTAACTGTGGTTGAATGATCTGGATGGTTTGTATTAAAAGGTGACAGTTGTTAACTATTAAATACTATACATAAATAAATATAATGACAAAAGAGCTTCGCTCCTCATAAATGTTCCAGCCTGTGGCAGCTTGTGTGTGTTCTTGTCTCAATTCCTGGATAAGCAGGGATGAGTAACCTGGTCCCTTATTTTCAGGTATACATTCGATGTTTTGACAGCCACATTAGTTATGATAAGCAACATTTCTTTTCTGTAATACGCATGAGTTTTTCCAGTGGCATAAAACACAGATTTTCTCTGCACAGGAGTAATTTTGCTAGGTACTGTAGGAGATCTTGAAATCTTGGACTGGTTGAGAGTTCTCTTTATAATAACATAAAACATATTTTTATTTATAAATATGCAGCCTTTAACATCGATGGATCCATAATCAAGGTCTCTCCAGCTGTAAATCGATGCATTACACTCACCAGGCAAGTAAACGCTGTATCCTCCCCAGCAGCCCATTCAACGAAACTCCTAAAAGCAGCCGGACCCTTCCTTACTAAAGATAGTTGGCTGACAATTGCACGCCAAGTGGTAGGCGCTACACTGGACTATTGCAATGTGCTACTCGCTGGTACTTCGGTCCGAAATAAAAAAAAACTCCAGACCATCCAAAATAATGTCCTTCGCGCCGCTTTGAATATCCCCAAGACAGAACACATTTCTGCTGCCGGAAAGCTGCCCACTGGCTCCCTGTCAAAGAAAGGATTCCCACTAAGACCCTCACAAATGCATCTCCAAATCCGCCCCTCCATATCTGGTTCAAAGAATCTCCAAAACCCATTTGTCTAGACTCACGAGAAACCCCTACACCAACAGACTGGTCCTTCCCAAGTTCAAACGTGCCAAAGCAGGCGGCTCCAGCTTTCCAGTTATTGCCGCCAAGCAATGGAACGCGCTCCCTCGTGAACTACGAGTGGAAAAATCGTACTGGATCTTCCGCAGAGCCCTCAAAACCCTCCTGTTTAACAAACCTAGTTAACACTAACCTAGAACCGCTTATTGAATAGCCCCCCCCCAAGGTTCTGTCTGAATGTAACCAATGCTTGCTTCCGTCCTGTCTTACTAGCTCATGTTACCTAACATCATGCTGTAACAAAATGTATGCCTCCCAATTATGCTGTAATTAAATGAACAATTCCACCCTACCCTACGGGCTGCATGTAACCAGTTTGCTCCCGTGTTCAAATGCCCCAGGGTCTGCACATGCTATACACATGAAATAAATAAATAAAAAAATAAATACATTTAGCCTACGTGTTTGGAAAAAGTGTTGTAGGATGCACCTTTTACACATATCTGTAAAGAATTGCAGTGGATGGGAAGGGGAAATTCCTTTCCAAACTCTCTTCAGAGACCGCAGCTCACAAACTACACATGCTCACAAAGTGGCTTACCTCATTAATCAGTTGCGCACATGGAAAATATTGTGCTCACGACATCCGCACAGAGAAAAATAATTAGAGGGAACATTGGTGATGGCCTACTTGACAGGTTCCTGTCACTGATGGCACAAGAATCACTCCAAATTTCAGAGGTGGTACAAAGGTTTTTATTGCCATCTTTGTGGGTCCCTCACTCGCTAATCTTATTTTGAACCTCCACCCTAAATCAGACGTCTCTGAATCCAGGTTAGTAGATATAGAAGGTTGACCCTTACTGTCTAAAGTCTGTGTTAGCACTTACCGTCTGTCACCCTGGCAGCGCTGGAAGTGGCTTCCCTTCTTCGTTACTGATCAACATCACGGAACACTTACGCAAAAAGAAGATGCAGCAGTCTAGTCCTCAACTAAAATGGTTCCGACGTGAGGAGACGCGTGTGATGTTTGACATCAATCAAGATGTCAGCGTACACTGCTAAGCTCTCTGAGTGCTACATAGGGCTCGCACGGCGTCCCTGCGCTGCAACTTTCTTGTTGCGCTTATGCTTTTTGCTACTTCTTTCACACCGCTACTTCTGTTCTCTCCAATCCCTTGTCTAGTGCTTACCAGTACTCGTCCTCCTCTCCTCTATCATTCTGGCTTCCTCCTCCTTCTCCCTGTTCTGCCTCCTCTTTCATCGGATTATGGGACAGCTTACCTGAAGCAGTGGAAGAGCTCTGCTCTCAGGACCCCTACTTCTTCAGAATCCTTCAAGACTTCCTTTATCAACGTGAAGTCAGAAAACATCACAGTGGGTTTTCTCCTTCATTTGGGAGTATTTTCTCCCTAGGGTTTGACCCTTCTTGGAGCCTAGTCTTGACCCTGCTACAAGTTCAGTGTCAGTCGTGGCTGCATGGAACAAAAATATTTTCATTAGATGTAAATGAAATACAAGGAATTGACAGCTCCTGAAGAAGGGAAGAGCTATTTCCGGAAACACATAGAGCAATGTATTAGAAGTGAAGAAACTATTTCCATATGTACCACTAATGTTTATGATCAATGCTATTCTGGACTTGTAAGAAATTCCAAAAGTATATGTTGTTTGAACTTGCTATTATTTGAAAGATTGCTAATGAATTGTATGTAAGAAAAAAGTGAGAACACTAAATATAAAAATACTCATATTTCTTTAAGAAAACATTTTTGGTTGTTTCTTCTTTCCTAAACAAAAAGGAACACATAAGGAATGTATCAAATTAAATATTGTTTGGTTTCCAATACAAACAGGTGTGCAGGGGACAGGAGTGTTCCACAAGATTGTGGACATCTGCTCTTCTTCTTGTTCAAAACATAACTTAGTGTCAGGGTTGTTTTTCTCCCTCGCACCCTACTACACCCAATTAGATTCTAAAGTTTTTTAAGGAAGGATAAAAATAACAAGGAGTGCCGCTAGACCGGTTATCGCATGGGAGGATCGACCCAACCTTTACTCCACCAAGGGCCGCGCCACACATCAGGTAAGGTAGGTTGCTGAGAGTCTGCCTTGTACTATCGGTGAAGACCTAAAGGCAGACCTACCTTTTCTAAGGCCCCCTCAGAGACTTCCTATCTGTCCCTATGGTCTCCAATGGTTAGTGTTCTACTGGGATTTTAGGACCGTGCCTTACAAATAACCTGCTTGATTCAGACTCCAGCTAACACCCCCACTCTCACTCTCTCCCTTCTGCTATTCTTATGCATCCCACCTCCCTCCTGTCCCTTCGATGTTCTCAGTCTTCCTAGATCTTACCCGTTGATGTTAACTCCTGCTTCCACTACTCTTCCACTCCCTCCCCCACATTCCCAACCTTCCTCCTCCACACTAGTGAGGTATTTTGAGTGCGATTCCCTGGACCTGCTTTGGTTTGGATGAAAACACATCAGAATAGTCCTCAATACACTGGGATAATTGTTAATGTTCAGCAGTTGGTAAACCCTGTCACTTCAGTAGGCAATGGACTTTTTCTGGGAAGGTTGGCATAGAGGGAGGGAGTAGTTGTGACTGGCTAGTTTCCTTCAATGACTTCAGCTTGTTGATGTGGTACAATTGAGAGGGTTTACGGCAATCAGCCAGCTGTACTTTATAAGTTATTGGAGGAACAACTTTGGTGACCGTATTGGGCCCATGCCACCTAGCCAGCAGTTTGTTTTGTGGGGTTGGTAACCAGTCTATCATTTGGTCTCCTACTTGGAAAGTACGTAGATGGGCGTCTCTGTTGTATGCTCTTTCCTGCCCATTTTGGGCTACTTGTCAATGGGTATTTACCAACTGCCGTAACCTTTTCCATATATTCTCTGGTGTTTTTGATCATGGGGTGATCACTGGTCTGACTTCAGTTGGGACCTTCCTACTCTTTCCAGAGGATGTCTAGGACATCTCTACGGTTTCACCCATACACCACTTTGAAGGCGGAAAACCCGGTTGAGGGCTGTGGGGTCTTCCTTACTGTGAAGAGTGCCCAGGGAACTAAATTATCCCAGCTCCATCCATCTTCTGAGATTAGTTTCTGGAGGATGTGCTTCAGGGTTTTATTAAAACGTTCTACTAAACCATCCGTCGGTGGACGATAGACAGAGGTTCTCAGGGTTTGGCTTTTCACCATTCCCTTAATTTCGTTCATCAGTTTTGACATGAAGCTACTTCCCTGGTATTTTAGGATTTCTTTACGGAACCCCACTCTCGTGAAGAATCGGATGAATACCTTCAATATTGACTTGGTGGTGTTGCTCTTCATCAGGAAGACGTCCGGATATCGGGTCACATAGTTGCCTGATTTGGAAGGTTCTAGGTAGGAGTTCAATGACATCAATGCCGATCCAGTGAAAGGGCAACTCTATGACGGGTAATGGTTATAGAGGGGCCCAAGGTACATTATCTGGTGAAATATTATGGCAAATGGGGCAACAGGCACACACCTGTTTTGTCTGAGCATACGTTCCTGGTCAGTAAAAATGGCTAAGTAATGTCTCCTGCATGTTTTCTAACCCTCGATGTCTAGCTGTTAGATTTCGGTGTAAAAACAAATGAAGGTATAAAGACAAAAAAGTATGAAGGTATAAAGACAAAAAAGTGGAAGAGTGAGACTAGAATACCACATCAAAGGATAAACCCCTTATGGATAAGTATCATTTAGCTAATAAAATCAACATTAAATTGAAGAAAAAACATAAGCAAAATATTTTCAAGATAAATATGTGTATGTCATTGTAAAAACAGACCAACAAACCATATGTGACAAGCAGCTGTCTTCACCTAATCCAACATACAGTACAAAAAATACAGACAGAACGAAAAATATTACCGTCATGACAACAACACACAGAAAGATCGGCATAGCTATCAAAGAAACAGTTCTGAAAGTGTTTCATACAAATCTTTTTTCAAATTAGGGAACTGAAATCATTTAAACATTTAAATTCACAGTTCATTATTGCTGGGTACATCAATGTGTGTGCGTCGAGCCAAGTACTTGAGTTTCGGCTATCAAGGTGGTGTTCGGTTAGTGTACCTGTGGAAAATTTTAACATAGGAGGAAATTGCCCTTGTGTTGCATGTAGTTGCCTTGTTGGATCTAAAAAAGATACCACAAAATGTCAGACAACTACCGTGCTATGATGTGCTTAAATCATTTGAATAAGCCCATTAGAGCGAAATGTATTTTACCTGGTGTGTGATCCAGTCCACACAGGAAGCAACACACTTGTATTAATGGAGGAATACATCTCTTGTGAGGTACCCACAGATGTGGCAATCTAAAAAAGAGCCGAATGATGCCCCTCTTTAATGAGAATGATTTGTGGAACAAGAACATTACCAACCAGAGACAATGTGAGCTCAAACGAAGGGTAATATAAGCGGGTCTTACCTATGAATGATATAAACCTATTCCAGTGTGGCCATGTGGGATCAGGGGAGTTTATGGAGTCCTCCTGAGTGTTAATGAAAAGAGTCCAAGGCACTAAAGAATGGACTACACAACAGAGATCGGCCAAATCGCTTGAGCAGGTTGAGCTTTAATACAAAACTTAATTTGTTGACTGCGTGGGATTATTCATTGCGCCAAAATGTATTCAGCCCATGATGTGCATTTCTTAGCAGCCTCAAGAGATAGAGGGCCTGGGGTTGGTGCCGTAAAGTGAGCATGGTGAACACTGGCGACTGAAGGAGCCTGTAGGTTTTGAAACGGAATGTAGGTTTGTATTAAAACACAGTCTGCTCAATCGATTTTCTGGATCTCAGGAGTATTTTCTAGTCCATGTTTAAATTAATTCAGTTCAGGCATTTACCTCACTTGTTGTGGTATTTCCTTCTCTGAACTGTTATGCAGTACAACCTATATATAAACGTGTAGTGCATCAATGTCAGTCTGGTGCTTATTGATATGTCCCTGATCACAGCACCTCTTACCACTGGTCTTCCTGCAGTGCAATTGGCAATTCCTTATTCCACTTATTTAAGGCTGAGTGTGTGTTTACATGTCTTCTTCTTTATATATGTAACTACTGTAAGGGTGTCGCAGATGGACGCTGACAAAAAGGTGGCATAGTGGTGGTTATAGACTTTTATTTTCAGTACCAAAAACCTCTCAATAGCTATCTCTACGAGTGGTTTCCATGCCTCAAAACTAAATACTGTTGGGGTCATTACGAGTATGGCGGTAGGGGCTTAACGGCACCGTTAAGGATGGCGGTGCCATTAAGCCCCTACTGCCATATTCCGAGGTCCCTTAGCGAGTCTCAGAAGGAACGGCTGGTCTGACCAGCCGTTCTTAGCGGGACACGTTAAGGGACCTTGGAGCAAATAACAGGCCCGCTATTAGTGGGCCCGTTATTTGCTCCATCCCCATTCCCATTTGAGCCCCATGGGGGGCCATAAGGGCATGGCTGCCTCCAAAATCTTGTCCGGGTCCGGGTTCCCTGAATGGGGAAATACCGGGCCATTCCGAATTTGGAGGGCCCAGTATTTCCTCCTTCAGGGAACCCAGACCCGGTCCTTCCCCATTCCCATTCGAGCCCCAATAGGGCTCAATGGGAATGGGGAGGGAGCTAATAACGGGCCCATTGTAAGCTCCCTGGTCCCCTCGCGGGACCCGCTATGGACGTCCCACGAGGGAACCTTGTAATAGGGCGAAATGGGTTTAACGGCGCCGGCACTATTACCGGCGCTGTTAAACCCATTCCGCCCTTCTTGTAATGAGGCCCTATGTATTTTAAATTCTAGGTGCATTTTTCCACTACTGTGAGTTTTGAATCTGGGTGCATCTTTCCACTACTGTGAGTTTTAAATCTAGGTGCACTTTCCCAACTGCTGTGTACTTTGAATCTAGGTGCATTTTCCCAGTGCTGCTAATTTAAATCTAGGTGCATTTTCCCACTGCTTTGTACTTTGAATACTAGGTGCATTTTTCTGACTACTGTGAGTTTTGAAGTTTAGGGGCCTCATTACACGGAAGGAGGTAAACCATGCTGCTATTAGCACCATGGTTGCCGCCGGTACCATACCGGTACCACCATGGAGGAAAGGGGAATTACCACCCCATTCCAAGGTTGGCGGGGCGGTAATTCCCCCTTTCTCCATGGCCCTTCCCCTTTCCCATTTTTACCCCATAGGGCTCAATGGGAATGGAGAAGGAGCTAATTACGGTACCGCAAATTGCGATACCGTAATTAGCACGAAGGTCCCTTTGCGGGTCCCAACTTTAACGGCTGGTCTACACCAGCCGTTAAGGTCGGGTCCCGCAAAGGGACCTCGTAGTAAGGTGGTAAGGGTTTATCGGTACCAGTGCCCTTACCGGTACCGGTAAACCCTTACCACCTACCGTGTAATGAGGCCCTAGGTGTATTTTCCCTCTACCTAGAGCTTCGAATTCTAGGTGCATTTTCCCACTGCTGTATTTTAAATTCTATCTGCATTTTCCCACTACTGTGAGTTTTGATTTCTAGGTGTATTATTCGACTACTTTGTATTTTAGATTCTAGGTGCATTTCCCACTACTGTGAGTTTTAAATCTAGGTGCATTTTCCCACTGCTGTGTACTTTGAATTCTAGGTGCATTGTCCCACTACTGTGCATTTTAAATTGTAGGTGCATTTTCCCACTACTGTGAGTTTTGAATCTGTGTGCATCTTTCCACTACTGTGAGTTTTAAATCCAGGTGCATTTTCCCACTACTGTGAGTTTTGAATCTGGGTGAATCTTTCCACTACTGTGAGTTTTAAATCTATGGGCCTCATTACACGGTAGGCGGTGAGCCATGGCGCTATTAGCGCCATGGCTCATGCCGGTAAAATACCGGCACCGCCTTGGCGGAAAGGGGATTTACCGCCCCATTCCAAGGTTGGAGGGGCGGTAAATCCCCCTTCCACCATTGCCCTTCCCCATTCCCATTTCTGCCCCATAGGGCTCTATGGGAATGGGGAAGGCGCTAATTACGGCACCGCAATTTTGCGGTGCCGTAATTAGCTCCGAGGTCCCTTAGCGGGTTGGAGTTTAACGCCTGCAAAAAGCAGGCGTTAAATCCCCCAACCCGCAAAGGGACCTCGTAGTAAGGCGGTAGGAATTTACCGGTACCGGTATTTTACCGGTACCGGTAAATCCCTACCGCCATCCGTGTAATGAGGCCCAATGTGCATTTTCTCACTGCTGTATTCTCTGTATCTAGGTGCATTTTCCCAGTGCTGGGAATTGAAATCTAGGTGCATTTTCCCATTGCGTTGTACTTTGAATACTAGGTGCATTTTCCCCACTACTGTGAGTTTTGAATTCTAGGTGCATTTTCCCACTACTGTGAGTTTTGAATTCTAGCTGCATTTTCCCACTACTGTGTATTTTAAATTCTAGGTGCATTTTCCCCACTACTGTGAGTTTTAAGACACCACGCTTCACACTGCCCAGATCAGAGTGGCACGTGGTGGCTCGAGAAACCTAACTAATGACCCACCCAACCAAACCTCCATCCATGCACACAGCACCTTCTACCCCCTACACCACACCCAGTTAAACGCTGCCCTGCCCCCCAAAACCGACCACCCCCACTACCCACCCGTCCAGCCTCAATGCAGAACTCCCTCCTCCCAAATCAGAACTGCATGCTGGAGAGCTAGAAATGAAAACATCGATCGCTCCATCCCCCCTCCCATCTCTCCTCTCCAGCCCTTCCCACCCAACCACTCCCCCCACACACACACAACCATTTTTCCACTTCTCGCTCCTCTCACATCTCCCTCACAACCTCCCCTTCACCACACCAACTCACACTTTCCATCGCTAAGTGCAGCAAGGGCTGCCCCGGCCAACCCACCAGTCTCAACAGCCCCCCCACCCACTGTCACCCCCACCCCGCTGGTCGTGCAAACGTCTCGAAAGGGCTCTGGTCTCTGCCGCCTCAGGATCCCCCACCTCCTCTCTTCTCCCTTGCTCCATCTTAGATCACAATCCTCACCACCTCTACTCCACACAAACCTCCCCACTCAACCCCAACCCTGTCTTAGCTCTATTCCCCTCTCCCCCAAATCCCCTTGCCCCATTTGCCCACCTACCACTCCCATGGCCTCCTCTGAACACCCCACCCTTTCCTCTGCCGCCTCCCCACTCCTCGCACCCCCTGTCCAACAACAACACATTCTGCGACCCTAGCCAGGTCAGGCCCTCCCACTCACCTTTCTTTGCCAACAACAGACACACTGGCCCTCATTACGAGTTCGGCGGTAACCATGCCACTATTGGCGGCATGGCTGCCGCTGAAATCGCATCGGGGTCCGGGTCCTCAGAATGAGGACTTACCGGGCCATTCCGAGTTCTGAAGGCCCGGTAATTCCTCCCTCCAAGGACCCAGACACGGTCCTTCCCCATTCCCATTTCAGCCCCCATAGGGCTAAATGGGAATGGGAGAGGGAGCAAACAACGGGCCATTACGAGATGGCCCGTTGTTTGTTGTTTGCTCCCTCTTCCCCTCGTGGGACCCGGTAAGCACGCCTGGTTTTCCCAGGCGTTACTTCCTGGGTCCCGCGAGGGGACCTCGTAATGCGGCGGTATGGAGTGAACGGCGCCGGCACCTTTTACGGCGCCGTTCACTCCGTACTGCCAGGGTCGTAATGAGGCCCACTGACTGCTGGTTTTACCCATAGTACACCCCCGCCCCCTGGAAATGTAACCTGCTATCTTTCATACTCATCAACGCCAGGTCTGTCTCCAAACACAAATTTAATATCTTTGACTTTATCTCAGACGAAAACTCAGACATCCTATTCATCATATAGACCTGGTTGGCAGACAATTACAAACCTATTGCACACAAGACCATCACCCCTGGGTACAACCTGATTGTTCATAACAGTACCCAGAAAAGAAGGAGGGCTGGCCATCCTACACAAACACCTGATCCCAGTCCTACTGATTGTGAATCATTGCTTGTAAACTTCCAACTCTCCCCTACTATCTCCCACAGCTTTCTACTCCTATACAGACCCCCTGGCTACAACAGCAATTTCGCAGACCCCCTGAATGACTCACTATCGACCACCTTAAATCAGCATCCTTCACTCACCATACTAGGAGACCTCAACATCTGGTTTGACACTCCCTCAAACCCCATGACCCGCTCTCTCACGGATAACCGGAAAGCCCTCAACTTGACATAACTCATATCTCTCCCCACCCACACCGTAGGCAACATCCTTGATGTGGTATTCAGCACCACAAACCTTATATGCACTCTCCCTCCAAGTTCCCTAATCTGGACAGATCACTCCCATTCCTCCTATTCCTCCTGACACCCCCCACCCACCTCCATCGCCTGGGCTCACCAGCCTGCCATCTCCAACCACTCTTCCCACACCCCTCTCTGGAATAAAGTCCACAAAACCGGCATCTAGCCAATTCCCTCTTCAAATCACTCACAGCACTCTCACTTCAGAAACACCATCCCCCTTTGAACTCTTCGATCACTAGATCTCCAGAGCCCTCATCCCCCTCACTCCAACAAAACACACCTCTCGGAGACTGGGCCCCCACCCCAAATGGTACACATCCCAAATTAAATCTATCAAAACTCTTAAGCACCGTCTGGAACAGACTTGGAGAACCAACCCCACTCCTCAAAACGAATCCTCTCTTGCAAGACTGACAGAAATTAGGAAAGCTAAACAAACCTTCTACGAGAACCGAATCCTGAACTCTTGCATCTCTGCACAGAATCATCACAGAGTTCAAGATGCCAGGTTGCTCAACCCCTCTCCCCCCTAACTCCCAATTTCAATGCAACCGCCTGTCTGAACACTTTCACAATATCGCTATTGATAGACACTGTGCCATCCTTTCTAAAATAGCACTGATGTCCCCTACCCCTCCCTACTCTCCACCCGACCCACCAACCTCTCTATGCCAGTTTTTTCCTCTTTCTCCTCTGTCTCACACCATAATTTCCCCATGCTCCTAGTACAAAGCTGTCAGTCAGACTCTCCTGGAGGCCCCCTTCCCACCTGGTCTCCTCAAGAACATCCTAAAATCAACCTGTGCAGGCAGAATTGCACGGTCAATCCTTAACCAGTCCCTCTCTTCGGGAATGTTCCCGAAAGCCTTCAAAACCTCCTGTATCACACTACTCCTCATTAAACCCTTGCTTGACCCCCTCATTCCCCAGCACTACCGGCGTATCTCCAATACCTGCTTCATTGCCAAATGCCTGTACCACACAGCATATAAACAGCTCTCAGCCTCTTCACAGAATTCAACAGCCTTCTTGACCCAGCCCAAACAGGCCTCATACCCCTCTGAGGAACTAAGTTCTCCCTTTTGTCAGTTTGGGGTGACTTAAAAAGAAGAGTGGACGTGGAAGGATGTGCAGTGCTCATCCTTCTCGACCTATCTGCCTCCTTCGATACCACTGACCACACCATAGTCACAGATAGGCTAGACTCCTTAGGACTGAAGGACTCTGCTCTAACATGGACTCCCTGCTTCATCTCGAATCACTCGTAAATCATGCTCCTCTCTGCTTTCTCCTCCCTCTCTCACCCTATGCTGAAAGGGGTTCCGCATGGAGCTTTCCTGTCTCCCCTCCTATTCAAAATTTACCTTAGCCCTCTCCCTGCACTCATCTGATCTCATAACCTCATCTCTTACAACTAAGCAGACAACACCCTCAAGATCCCAAAATCGCCAGCCCCCGCTAGCCCAGACCTCTCCTCCTGCCTCTCTGATATCGACCACTGGATGACAATCAATCATCTCCTCCTCAACCCTGGCAAAACTGAATTCCTAGTATGTGTCAAAACCGCTCTTCTTCCCCAGCCAATCCCCTGGCCATATTCCCTTGGACCCCACCCACCAACATCCACTTATGTAAATGACATTGGATGCGCTGTGGACTCGAATCTATCATTCTCCCAACACATCAACTCTATGTCCAGAACCTGCTTCTTCCACCTACGCATCTTCAGGCGAATCTTTCCGTACCTCACCCACCCACACTGAATTTCTGCTATCCTTGCCAGCATCCTCTACTGCATGCATTATGCAACCTTCCCCGGCATTCCAGCTCAGGAAACTCCAAAGAATCCAAAACGCTGCTGCCCGTCTCCTCATTGGCCTCTCACCTACAGAACATATTAGCCCTGCACTCAGAGTCCAACACTGACTCCCTATCGGTTGACTAACTACCTTCAGAGCCACGTGCATCACTCACCATGCCCTCTACAACACTGGACCCAAATTCCTCCAGGATAAACTCATACGCTATCAACCCACGTGGAACCTCAGATTTGGCTCCGCTCTTCTCCTCATTATCCCCATTACAACTCCACCAGATTGGGAGGATTCTCTTTCTCCATCCAAGCTCGTCACCTGGTACTCGCTTCCTCTCCACATCCACATCATTGATAACCACCTCTCTTTCTGAAAGGCCCTCAAAACTTGGCTGTTCCCTACTTTTATCTGAAATCCTCGCCCCCACCTCTTTTTCATGACCATAGCCTCGTTCACAAGCACCAGCCTCACTCGCATCAAAACAACAAAAAAGTAAAGTTTCCAGCAGATGCCAGCTGTTTTCGCGGCGGCCCTCCTTACACACATCAATAACTGACAACCGCTTATACACAAACCCACAGACAGATGTTGGCCCTTATCGTGGCAGCCCACCCTGCTAACTCAACCCCAGACCACTCTTTGCACACTATCGCACATCAGAGCCGGGCCTCCTTCGCTCTGAACTGGTGCACTCAGGCTACTGGTATGAAACACCTGACAGTCTGATGGTAGCTTGTCGTTAGCAATGAAAGGTTTCACAACAGCCAAGGTATCTTTGATATTGCACCTAGTAGACGCCTTTGGTTAGTGTTTATAGAACTGGGACAATAGGCAGTAAAATGTAACCTGTCTATTGCACTCAGAGAATCCCATTATCCTAGTTTCTATGGTAGCCTGTCTGTCCCGCCTAGAAGATGTTCTAGGACAGCCGTTCTATTGCACTTGGTAGACTTGAGGGTAGCCTGTACATAGTGCCTAGAAAAGTCTCAGAAGGTAGCTGGCTTTTTCTTCCCCACAGATAATTGAACGACACAGCAACATCAAATATAAGCTCCATCTGAGTTTAAGGTATGCATAAACGCATCACTTTGGTAGACATCGGCCGCACGCACGGCTACCCATCAACGCACTTTAGAATGAAGCTATGACTACGACAAATTCGGTCTAGCTGGACACAAAACCGTTTCGCACTGAAACACCAGACTTGCCTCAACACCTCTGCCATTAGAATACAGTGACAACCTATGACAAACTTCAGTCTAGCTGGGAACATATTGAGTCTCCTTCACTAGCGATCTGTTGTGACCTCCCTCAGCACCAGTCCACATGCCTGACCTCTTGGGTGGCATACTGGAGCCTAGCCAGCCCTCCTAAGGCCTAATCTTGGACAAATGCACACACGCATCGTAAGCCTCCTCTGAGAACTTTCCTATACCTGGACTTTGGTCCCTGAAGGCATTCCTACCACAAAGCGCATTGAGGCCATACAAATGGGAAAAGGTGCTATATAAAATACTCCTACAATACAATATTTATGATATGATAAGTCATTTATAATGTGCATGCACACAAGTGTTTCTAAGTGTGACAAGACAAGGAGGGGTAAACAAAAGGAGGACAAACAACGATCTTACTAAACCATGTGTCGTTCAGATCGCCCAAGTGCGGGGAAGAGGGGAAGGGAGAAGTGCTAAGGGGGTTTGGGGTGAGGAGTAGTGCAGGTGACTCAATAAGTGCTGCCAGAGGGTGTCTCTTAAGTGCAACCAGAAAGGACTGTAGGTTTACAGATACAGACCCTTAAGTGCTGAGAGAGCCCGGAGGCAGTGCGAGGGTCACTGGACATGCAGCAGCCTGGGCCCGAGTTCAGGGGTGGCAAGGTGAACCGTGTGCAGAGCTATCAGGGACATTAGCTGGGGAGAGGAAGAGAGAATGTGGAAGCAAAAAGGAAGGTCTTGAGTTGCTTCCAGAATTGGAGGTGGTTCTGCTCAAGTTTGAGAGTAGCAGCGAGGCTGTTCCAGGGGGAGGCCCCAGCCGAGGAAAGAGATCACCCCCAATTTTCCGCTTGGAACGTCTGATCCTCAGAGAATTGGAGGTGGAACAGTGGAGAACTCGAAAAAGAAGATGTTTAGGAAGAGAAAGGTGGAGATAGTGCAGTCCCAGGCCCCAGAAAGCCTTGAGGATGATGTAAAGAGTCTTGAAGTTGATCCTTGCAGCCACAGGGAGCCAGTGCAGAGATGTCAGAGCTGGAGAGATAGGATCCTTGGGCATGAGGCCAAGGACATGTATCACAGTCATATTCTGTAGTTGTAAAGGTCGAAGAGTAGAAACAGGCAGATTTACAAAGAAGCTGTTGCAATAGTCCAGCCTGGAGAGGAGCAGGGCTCTAGAGACAGTGAGCTTCTGGGGGAAAGTGAGAAAAGACAGAATAACGCTGAGGAGGTGCAGCTGAAAGTATGACTTCTCAGAGTCGTCGGAGATATGAGGAGAGAAGGAGAGGGTGGAGTTGAAGATGAGGTTCTTAGCCTCACAGGAAGGAGCAGGAAGAGGGCTCTGAGAGGGTGGCCAAGAGAGAGAGAGGAAAGGAGGGGGCAGGTGTCGCGATGAGGAGGATCTCGGTATGACTGGCTTTAACTTAAGGCAGAGATCATTGGCAGGACACCATTCCTGATTTGCGGCCAGACAGTCTGGTATGAGAGAAGAAGCAGAGGTGGCCGAGGGGAGGCTGAAGCAGAGCTGGGGGTCATCTGCATAACAGTGAAACAGTGAACAGAATGTAATGATGTAGTAGGCCAAAGGTGCTAGGTAGTGGTTGAATAGCCAGGGAGAAAGGTTAGACCCCTGGGGAACACCACAAGTAGAGCGAGAGATAGAAGAGACGAAAGACCCCATTTGGACCTGGGAGGGCCAGTCAGTGAGAAAGGAGGTCAACCAGGACGGGGCCTGACCAGTGTTACCCAGGTTGTCACAGAGGCGATTGAACAGGATGGCCTGGTTGACTGTATCAAAAGCACAGGATAGAACGAGGAGAATGAGGACAGAAGAAATATTAGAGTCAAGATTAGAGAGCACGTCTTCACGGGTGTTCAAGAGAGCAGTTTCCGTGCTTCTGGCAGCTCAGAAGCCAGACTGGTGGTTGTGAAGACAACCAACAGATTCAGTATGCAGATTCAGCTGGGAGATGGCCAGATTTTCCAGGAGTTTGCCCAGGAAAGGAGTGATGGAGATTGGGTAATAGTTAGCCAGAGAGGAATGATCAGCAGAGGGTTTCTTAATAAGGGGGTGCACAAGGGAGTGCTTAAGGGGGCAGGGGAAGGTTCCAGTAGCAAAGGAGTGATTGCAGAAATCAGCCAAGGCTGGAGCCAGGGTGCTGATGTGGTCCTTGATGGTTCTGGATGAGCAAGGGATAACCTGCTTTGACGAGACTTTCATAAATCGGACTTGTCCAGAAACATTTTCAGGGGTGAACAGGGCAAAGGAGGAGAAAGGAGGAGGGGAAGCAGCCAAAGACGGGACAGGGGGGCGGAGGAGGAAGAGGAGGTAGAGGAAGAGAGAGTGGACAGGATGCCCTGAGTTTTTGTGGTGAAATGAGAAGCCAGGGCCGTGCAGAGGGCCTGGTAGGGAACAGGAGAGGTAGAGACTGCAGCAGGATTGGCCAGCTCCTTACAGATTTTTAAAGGTTCGGCTGAGTAGTTAGATGCAGCATAGATGCGGGCTTGGATGTAGGCTATCTTCTTAGAGAGGACAGAGAGTCTGTACTGCCTTTGGAGCAGTCAGCAGGCCAGTTTGTCAGAGGGTGCACCTGATGCCGTCCACTTCCTCTCAGCTGCCATACTCTTGCATTTAAGGGTGGCGAGGTCAGAATCATACCAAGAGTTGCACTTCGTAGTGGGCTTCAAGCAGATCCTCATGACAGGGGCAAGGACGATAGATAGTGGCCACAATAAGAGAGAGGCCAGAAGAGATAGAGAGCCTGCATTCAAAGGAGGAGCAGTCCTGCGTATGAATGACAGAAGCAGGGATCCACTCTGGGAAAATCAAGGCTACACCCCCATGGGGATGGTTAGTTCTGGGTTCGGAGAGGATCTTGTAGCCATCAGGAAGGAGAGTGTCAAAACCTGTGACAGAGCTGGCCGTGAACCAAGTCTCTCAGAGACTGAGTACATTCAAATCAAGCTCTTCCAGGAGACGGCAATACAATACAATACATTCTGCCTTCGTGTCCCAGACCCTTCTCTGGTGGTCAGTGGTTTTCCCTCTGGATTGGCTTCTCTGCCCCTCTCAAACTTGAGCAGGACCACCTGAGGTTCCGGAAGCAGCTCAAGACCTTCATTTTTGCTTCTGCTTTCTCTCTATCTCTCTCTCCCCTCATTACATACCTGTCTTCTGCGCTGACTGGTTGTCTGGCTAGCCTCAGAACTTCAATGGGCACCAGGCTCATCCACGACCAGTAGTCGCTGCACTGCCTCTGGGCCTACCGTGCACTTAGGGGCTGTATCTATAACCCTATATTCCCCTGCCTCCTTGCACTTACCCAGAGCCGACTGGCCCGGCTGTACTTACTTAGAGCAAGTCTGCCCTGATTGCACTTCCCCCTTCTCTCCCCCTGGCCCTTCTCCTCTGCCTCTCCCCCTTGCACTTGTATGATCTGAATGGCACAGGGCCTAGTAAGATTGTTTGTTTTGTCCTCTCTCTGTCTTCCCTACCTTGTCTTGTCACGCCTAGAAACACTTGTGTACAGGCATGCTATAAATGACTCATCATCATCATCACATCTTTGCCACTGTGATGAGGAAGAGTTCCTCAAATGCTCTCGGTATCTGCTTTCGGGTCCCAGACCCTTCTCTGGTTGTACCAAATATCTGGCTTTCTACTACTGATTTGAGAGAGAGCTTCATGGACCAGTCTCCCTTCCACCCTTGCATCCCCTCTGGGTCTTCCATACCTCCCGATACCTTGTGTGGGATAGTGGTACGTCACCGGGACTTCCTGGGACTGCAGGTCTTCTGTCCAGCTCTGCTGGGTCACTGCTGTGGCTACGGCAGCTGTGCGGTACTTCTTTCATCTGTTCCGTGGCGCTGCTCTCTTGCTTGGTCTGCTGCCCAGATTCGCTCCTGGAGAACCCGTGGAGGACTCCCATGGCACTCCACCTGCATCCTCTTCCCTTCCGGTCATTTGGCAGCGCCTGAATCTCTCCTGCTGGTTTACCTCCACACTTGCTGCCAGGCCCGGCGGGGTTTGGCATGGCTGCGCCTGACACGGCTGGGTTTCACACATGTGGTAGTTCTTTGTTCCTTTTCATACTTTGTATTGACTTCCTCCAATGTGGATTGTAAAAGTCATTTGTCTACATTAACAACTGACTCCTTATGCCTCAAGATGACAAGATGACATGAAGCAACACAGGTTCGATCCCCGGGTCCACGCTTAGGAACCTCTGGTATTAAGCGTGTTATAAATACCCAACTAAGACATATTCCTATAACAGCGCCTCAATGCCCCCGGGCTGTGTGAGTGCTTTAAAAATGCAAATACAAAATGTTTTTTAAAAAAGAATTGTTCGGGCTATTTATTATCAGTCTTCAAAAGGCTGTCATCATAGATTTAGGCAGTTGAAGGCTTTTGTATGATTCTCAGAACATTGCTAGCAAACGCTGGGCTATTATGTCTGCGTATTCTTTACATAAGTCCTATGGGAGCCTTTCCGGTCCAGGTGTTTTGTTGTTTGTCATGCGTAGAATAACTTAATTTATCTCGTCAAGGGTCAGTGGTGCACCAATTGTATCTGCTTTGTTTCGATTGGGGCGCATTGAGCTTGTTTTGGCTTAAATACACATCTAGTTGTGTTTATGTGTAGTGTACTGTGAAGGTGTGCAGGTGCTTGTAAAGGGATTCACAGGTTTTGTTTATTTCTATAAGGTCTGTGAGCTTGGTGAGGTTCTTTCACTGTTTACCAGTCATGCCAATGTTCTGCTGGGTATGTCTCTCTCACCATAGTTCCTTGCCAGTGTGGATTCTGGTTAAGGATTTAATCTCTGAGTCTGCTGCCTCAGCAAACTGCTGCATCCTCTCATATAGTCGCTGTGTGATCAAGGGGGAGGGTGTTTTCACTTGTTTTTCTGCAGCTCTTTCAGATCATATTCCAGTAAATTGACCCTTTTCCGTATGTCCTTACGCACCCACTCTCTTTGGCAATACATATTTCCAATGTGCATATGTTAAATGTTTCCCAGATGATTAACATGCTAGTCACTGAAGCCAGTTTTTTCCTACATGGCCAATCTGACTTTGCGTCTAAAGACTTGCAGCCTCATTACGAGTTAGGCGGTAAGTGGTAAGATTGTCGGTAACTAGTTTACCACCAATTTTACCACTATGCCAAATAATGAAGTTGGGTTTTGAGCAGAGGATTTACCGTGAGGAAAACCCTGGAGCTAAATGTTCTCACCCCACGCCGTAAAAATCATCAGAATTGGTAGAATTACTGTGGTGGAAATTCCACCGTGGTAATTCTGCAAAAAAAGCCCCATTGGGCCCAATGGACCCAAAGTAAATGGGGAATTACACTGCCACCACCACTTGTAATCAGGCTGAAATTATGCCTGACCAAGTCCCGCTAATGATAATTCCTCAGGCAGTTTTTGGGCGGATCTACCACCGAATTTCCACCTAACTTGTAATGAGGCCCTTGGTCTGTTAAAGCTTTTGGTTTGAATCACCAGTGTTCTGTTTGGGGCCTATACACTGGTTCTAAGGTGAGTCTCACCGGGCTGTGGATTTAAAACGTTCTGGGAAGGATGTTGCGTCCCCGAACCTAATGAGCCATTTCTTGCGCAAGTTAAACGTAGTCAAGTCTTGCCGATGTGTCATGTGCACCTGAATAGTGTGTATATTCCTTGAACTAGGGATTAGTTACCCTCCATATGTTCACTAGTTAGTTGTATTGTGCTGGGTCTTGTATGGTATTTGTAGAGTTGTGTTTAGCTCACATGGACCCTCTAGAACTGACAGTGGATGGGTCTCTGATCGTGGTCAAGTCACTGGACCATGTAGTTGGTGAAATATTTCATATCTCCCCACCCTTGGGCAACTCAGTCAGTGTTAACCTTGCCAAAGTTTCCTGAAGGCAAAATATATTGATTTGATGTCATCTGGCACAGGCCAAAACCCCTTGTGCATTTTGGTGGCTATTCAGACCTCTGACATTCCAAGTGGCTAGCTTTAGCATTTAAGGGGCCTTGGGTGTCGCATGGATCTCAGTCGTGTAAAGGCACAGAACCATCAATTGCATATTCTGTTTAAATAAGCCATTGTGTGTTCTCTGGCTATTCATGTGCACCATTCACCCAAAATCCACCCACCCAAACTAACTTAACCGCCTACATGCAACTTTGAACTCTCTAATTCTGGTCAGTGTCAAGCGCCGGAGGAGCATCATCTGGTTCCACCGTCCATCTTGTCATCGTGTTAAGGTGTACTTTAAGGAGGAGGGCCTTTGAACTGCAGGCAACATTTTAAACTTTATAGATTGATTGATATACATATATAACACATGCAATACCAAACTTTAAACATTCAAATAAATGAGGCAACTTTGTACAGCATATTAATATGTTGATCTCTGTGGCACCACGTATAGGTATGCCTATCACCACAGTCTGTTCATTCCTCCACACCAACTCAAAAACACATTAGAAAGTATGGAAAATCTTACCATCTAACACATAGGATCAGAGAAAAATGCAGCAAAGAGTGTCTGAGGTTTGGTTTTAGAAGAGGTCCAAGGGGTGGGTGCAGAGGAGTACAGGGGGTGGAGGGAGATGCTGGGGGCAGGGAAAGAATTCAAGCAATTTGAAAGAGATGGGTGCACCAGGTACTGTTCTTAAACACTGGCTTTGAGACTGTGGCTACAGAGAGCTGTTATATTTGCCATAACAGATACATATACATGCCATTCACTATACTGTCCCTACTGTGGGATGGTGTCACAGATTAGGGACAATGGGCCTCATTCCGAGTACGGCGCTAACCAATGGCGCTATTAACGCCTTGGTTGACGCCGTACCCGGACCGGCAGCGCCTTGGTGGATGGCGGAATTACCGCCCCATTCCAAGGTTGGCGGGGCGGTAATTCCCCAATCCCCATTTACCCTTCCCCATTCCCATTCTTGCCCCATAGGGCATAATGGGAGTGGGGAAGGCGTTAATTACGCCACCGTAAATTACGGTGGCGTAATTAACATCAAGGTCCCTTAGCGCCATGGATTTTAACACCTGCTAAAAGCAGGTGTTAAAACCTCCATGGCGCAAAGGGAACTCGGAGTATGGCGGTAAGAGATTACCGCCACCGCTCTCGTTAGCGGTGGCCGCTATCCCTTACCGCCATACTCGGAATGAGGCCCAATGTGCCCCTGCATGTCTGGGTCAAGTGCACTGTACATTATGCAATCTCTCTTTGCATTGCCCTTCCCCTATTCACCAAACTGAAAAAGCTCATGCTACACTCTTTGGTTCATTTTTCTTTGGTCCTCTGTGTGAGATGGTAAGATTTCCCATGCTTTTCTCTGTACTTTGTAATGTGATTTTGAATTGATGTGGAGGAATGAAGGGACTGTGGTGATAGGCATACCTCTACGGCCATGTAGTTATGGTTAAGTTGCTAAACCCATAGGGAGAGCACTTTTTGGGCGGCTTATAACTTCGCTCCTGTGGATGAATCCTCACCAAACGTTACCCACTGTGAATTCTTTTGCAGAGTTTGGTGACGTTTGGTCGAGGGGGCGCAAAGTTATAGGGGAGGGTCCCAAAATCTCTTTTTTTCCCATAGCCTGAATGGTGAAATTTTTTGCTCACGCCTACATCCCAAACCGCTGGACGGATTTTCACCAGATTTGCAGCAGGAGCTGCGGCTTGGTCCCAAAAGCTTGCTTTGTAAATTTGGTGGAAATCCGTCCAGTAGTTTTTTTTTAAAAAAAACGACAAAAAGGTAAAAAAAAATTAGTGATATCTCTGCAGACACGCTTCTCTGTTCGGTCCCTGGACAGAACTCTGATTGACTTAAAGGACAACAGCGTGTCCGCGGACATCAGACACGCCCACTGATTGTATGGTGAAAAGCGTCAGATTTTTGGAAACGCCAGCCTTCTTGGATTCACAGACAGCTCTATTTCCTCCTTGCTCTCTCACCTTGGCTGGCTTCCCTTCCTCTCCCAACTTAAGATTCAATTCCTCTGTCTGGCTTTCAAATCTCTCCATGACCTTGCTCCCCCTACCTCTCCTCGCTCCTCTCATTTTACACTCCCTCCCATTCTCTCCGCTCCGCTGACCTCTTCTTACTCACTGTAACCGTCACCATGTGCCTCTTCACTCTTCCGTTCCTTTCAGCTCTTGGCCCCCCTTCACTAGAACGCCTTACCTCTCTCTATCCGCTCCATCCCTAACTACTCCTCCTTCCGCACCGCCTTGAAAGCCCTCCTTCTTCACTCCCCCCATGAATTTCCTTCTTTCCTCTCTCCTCCCATCTCCCCTGCCCCCCCCCCTATCTCCTTCATACCTCCCCCTTCCACTTCTCACACCCACTGGAATTTAAATCAGACAACTGAATTATTGTTCCCCTTTCCTTGACTACCCCCTCTCCCTTCCTTCTCACCCTTGTCTCGCCTCCTCCATCTAAGGAAACTGTTCTACATATTGTTACACTTGTTTGTCTCAGGATTGTAAATATGCTTCTCCCATTATTGTACCTTGTTGTTATATTGTAAAGCGCTTTGAATTAAAGCGCTATATAAACCTAATAAACATAATAATAAACATAACCATATTGTCCCTTTAACAAAGTTTTATCATTGAATTTCATAGGTTTTTATTAGTGCAACTTAACCATAACGTCCATTTAACAAAGTTTTTTCATTTAATGTGTATATGTATATATACACTAAAAAAAACTTTGTTAAGGGGACGTTATGGTTAAGTTGCGCTACTAAAAACCAGTGAAATTCACTAAAAGTTGTACAAACGTGACATAATACAAAAGTCTCA
Organism: Ambystoma mexicanum; assembly: GCF_040938575.1. Taxonomy (NCBI): domain Eukaryota; kingdom Metazoa; phylum Chordata; class Amphibia; order Caudata; family Ambystomatidae; genus Ambystoma; species Ambystoma mexicanum. Next base: position 917,378,638 of record NC_090923.1, read on the forward strand.
TTATGGTTCAAAGTAAAACCGAAAAACTCTTGAAATTCGCCAGTTATGGTACGCTAAGCAACCATAATTCCCTGCAGCACTGTGCACTGCTAACAGTAACACCCAGGACTGTTACATGAGTGTGTGAAGTCCAATGCAGTCTTGTTTTCAATGTATTACTGGCGATATCAGCATACACTAAAACATGAATAAAACGTAAACATTAGAACACACACGCAGTAATTGCTCGTGGAACAGTAAGCAGGAACTTCCATTTAAACGTATAACTTTGGTGACAAAAAAGCTCCACTTTTTCTTTTTGTACTTCCACATCCCTTTCCGGCCCCCTCAAAGATCAACTTACGAAATACTGTTACATGAGTGTGTCAAGTCCAATGCAGTGTTGGTTTCGATGTGTTACTAGCGATATCCGCGTACCCTAAAACATGAATAAAACATAGGGGGGGCACCGAAAAAAGCTCACTTACTTTATGCTGTTGTATAACCTATCAGGGAATGAGTCACATGTTCTTGTACCCAAACTTTTTCCCCCATTCAATCTAAGAGGAAAAGAGACGTTTTGAGTACCCCTCCCCCTTATAACTTGCGCCCCCCTGCACCAAACATCATCAAACTTTCCAAAGAAAGTCACAGTGAGCAATACAATTTTTTTTTTTGCAAACTTTGGTGACGATTCATCCAAGTATAGCACAGGTATAAGGCAGTCAAAAAGTGTTCTTCCTATGGAAACAGCAACTCCACCATAACAACATAGCCACTAATGTGCCTGTCTAATATGCTGTAGTGGTTGTTGGCTGGACCTACAGATTTGGATATATGTCCGCATACATTTGAATGTATACGTGTACATTGGCTTATAACTCCACTGCTTATAAGGTCGTTTCTGGGTGCATGGCCTTATGCACCCAAGACAGTACACCCTCCCCAGAACCATCTGACATGCTAACATATACTATAGGTGTATGCATTGCTCTAATATGATGCAGTGGATGTGGGCAGGGCCTGGGGTTTTAGGAGTATGTTGTATGGGCTACAGCCTGCAGCCATGCAACCAAAACTGTACATCCTGCCCACAAACACCTCAGTGATGTGCAGTAGTAGGGGTGTATTGATAGGTGTAGTTTGCTTCACTTGTTCTGGCCGGAGACTGCACTCCTAGCTGTATGTCCATAGATATTGCAATGTGTGGGTGTGCACTGGCTTACACCTCCAGCGCTTATAACTTTGTTCTTGGGTGCTGTACACACTCCCGACAACCATGTAATCGTTAGTCAATACTACAGGTGTATCTATGGTTGTGACATGCTGCGGTGGTTGTGGCCAGGGCCTACAGTCTTGAAAGTATGGCCCCCAGCCTACGGCCTGCGGCCATGCATCCAAGTCTGTAGGCCCTGGCCACAACCACCGCAGCATGTCATAACCATGGTGGCATACTAATCAATAACAGACCCATAGGAAAATGTAATCTAATAACGAATGAATGGTCTCAATTTGAATGGTCTGTAACACAACACGTTTCCTTCGAACATTTTCAAGGTGCCTCTACAAAGCACGGACTAAAATACCACTCTTATCGCACCTCTCATTTTCTGCATGTACAAATATCCTGACCAAGGCGGCAATGGAAAATACATCATTAACAGTTGCTGCCCAAACAAGTACAGTATTTCAGTAATCTCTTACGCTCTGAACCTCTCCAAGCACTGTAGGTGTTCAGAAGACTTTCCCAAACACCATTTCGCATGGCGAATACATCATTACCAGCTGCCGCCCAAACAAATACAGTATTTGAGCCATCTCTTACTCTGTGATCCTCCCCACGCACTGTAGGAGAGCAAAACAGTTTCCAAAACAGCATTTTGCCTCTGGTGGCGACCGCGCTGTCTTCGGATCCAAGATGTCGGGCGCATCCACATATTCTAACGCACATCACGGCTCGCTGTAGCCAATCGGCGAAGATGTCGCGTGTCCGCGGTTATGACGCCACCCCCCTGGCCAATAGGTATCTTGTCCGCGGAGCGAACATGGAACTGTGACCGCGGAGCCGACATACATATCACTAATTCTTGGAGAAATATTTTTTGTTTGTTTTAAAGGAAACTACTGCACGGAATGGCACTAAATTTACAAAAGCACGCTTTTGGGACGAAGCCCCTGCCCCTGCCGCAAATTTGATGGCAATCCGTCCAGCGGTTTGGGCTGTTTTTCCCCCATTCAGTCTATGGGAAAAAAAGACATTTTTGGACCCCCGCCCCTATAACTTTTGCCCCCCTGGACCAAACATCACCAAACTTTGCAAAAAAATTCAGAGTGGCCCATATGCCTTTTTGCAAAGTTTGGTGAGGATTCGTCCAGGGGGAGTAGAGTTATAGGCTGCCCAAAAAGTGCTCTTCCTATGGAAACAGCAACTTAACCATAACTACACAGCCACTACCATGGCCGTTTAATTACACAGCTCATAGGAAGAGCACTTTTTGGGCAGCTTATAACTTCGCTCCCTCTGGACGAATCGTTACCAAAGGTTGCAAAAAAAATATATGGCCTGCTCTGACATTTATTTGGTAAGTTTGGTGAGGTTTCGTCAAGGGGGGTCAAAGTTTTAGGGGGCTCCCAAAACATTTTTTTTTCCAAAGACGCAATGGAAAAAAACTTTGCTCATGCCTACAGCTGAAACCGCTGGATGGATTTTCACCAAATTCATGGCAGGAGCGGCGGCTTGGTCCCGAAAGCGTGCTTTTGTAAATTTGGTGTACATTCTTCCAGTAGTTTTTTTTAAAACAGGGAAAATGTAGGTGCAAAAAATTAGTGATATCTGGCTCGCTTCGCAGACCCATTTCCCTGTTCATTCTGCACAAAGGACTCTGATTGGCCCGGAGGGCCGCGTGATGTCTGCGGACACCCAACTTGCCCGCTGATTGGCTGGACGGAAGTGTGATGTGTGTCGCATTTTTCCGATACACTCGCCATGTTGTATCCACGGATATCCGTGGATAGCGTGGCGGTGAACAGGGCTGGAAAACATGTTTTGGGGTATCTGGTGTTGGGAAGAGGGGCTAGAAAGGGTGGGGGAGGGAAAGATAGTTCATATGATGTATTTGTTTAGGTGGGAGAAGACTGTGTTGTGTCTGCGGCAGTCCACGGACACCATGGCAGTTTGCAGGTAGTTCCTCCGGCGAGCAGCTTATTAGGTCGCTGCAGGCAGGCTTCATTAGGGTAGGGGAGTGGAATGTAGATGATATGAGGATGTTTGTGTAGGCTGTATTATGCTATGGTGCTTGTTGCAAGCCCCTAGACTCTTGGGTACATGGCCCCAGGCCATGTACCCAAGAGTCTGCACACTGGTTGCAAGTACTGCAATAGTATGTGTACAGAAGTGGACAGGGCCTCAGGCAGCTGGCTTATGTGTGTGGGCTGTGGCCACTGGGCAGATTCTTGGGTGCATGGCTGTATTATGCTGTGGTGGTTGTGGCCAGCTACTAGACTCTTGCATGCTGTCATAAATACTGGAGAGCAGGCAGGGGCAAGATGGGTTAGGGCCTGGCAAACTAGATACCCCTTGCAGGCATCCATCACTCCTTTTCCACTCTCTCACAATAGGTTAAACATTACAATTGACCCCGGCCCCCTTGGAGGAATCTAATTGGTTCAGCTACACTTCCTGTACACCCAAGATGGCCCCTGGCAGCCTTTCAGTGAATCTTGTAGCACGCTCTAGCCTCTGGGCGTGGTTGGCTATATAAGCCATGCCCAAAGGCAGATCCGTGCTTCGTGTTGCATCTGTAGCTTCAAGCAACACGCTCACCGCGATCCAGCTCACTCCGGCCCTCGACTTGGACTCCTTGAACTTCACCTACCTTGATCTGCTTCCGCCCCGGAATCTCCGCACGCACGTTCCTGGACTCTGCACCTAAGAGAAAAGGAAATACAAAAAAGACAATACCTGTAAGTGCTCGTGCTTAGCCCCAACTACTGGCTCGTTCTTGCACGCGTGCACGCAAGCTTCAGCACCACTTACCCGATCTTCTTGGGAGCTCCCGAGCAGCATTCTGAGTTTTCGTGAACGTCCTCTCTCAGCGAACTCTTCAGAAGAAACCTGTGGAGAGAGTATAAGGGTTAGATTTGCATCAGCAACTTTTTTCTCGCGCGCACTGGCATGCAGAACTCGCCGTGAACGCAGCGACCGCTCAGAGTAGCCAGAAAACTTACCTTCAGATACTCACCCATTCACGAGCTGTGAACAGCACCAAATCCAGAGAAGCAACTGGAAATCCGAACTTACCTACAACAACTCCGCTGGGTGAAGAAACTCAGTGAGTGGCAGAACAGAGATACCCGACCCTGGGTCAAGTGGAGCAACTGATCCGTGGGTTCCTGAGACACAGCGCCCATGCCTTGTTCAGGATGGAGAGTTTGTCTAATTAATCCCTAAGGTGAGCGAAACTCCTAACATCCCACCATCACAGCACACTACAAGGGGAGGGAGAAAGAGGGCTCTGTGTCCAAATCCTGGTAGGTTAAGCATCTTACCTCTCTATTTGGCAAGTGCCTGCAGTCCAATGCTAGTGGTCCCGAGAAAGCAGGGAAGGTTTCCAGAAGGCTTTATCGCTCCCGCAGAGACCCAGGTGAGTATGACACATGCACCCAAGAGTCTGCTCACTGGGTGCAAGTACTGTAACAGTATGTGTACAGAAGTGGACAGGGTGTGTGGCAGCTGGCTTATTGGACTACCCCGAGATTCTTGGGTGTATGAAAGTCTGTGCAGTTGGTGCGAGTTATGTAATAATTTGTGAACTGAAGTGGACAGGGCCTCAGGTGGCTGCCTTATGTGTGTGGGTTGTGGCCACTGGGCAGATTCTTGGGTGCCTGGCTGTATTATGCTGTAGTGGTTGTGGGCAGTCACTAGAGTCTGCCATGTACCCAAGAGTCTGCATACTGGTTGCAAGTTCTGCAACAGTATGTGTACAGAAGTGGACAGGACATGTGGCAGCTGCTTTATTGGGCTGCCCTGTGATTCTTGGGTGTATGAGAGTCCGTGCACTGGGTGGCAGTAGTGTAATACTATGTGAACTGAAGTAGACAGGGCCTCACGTGGCTGCCTTATGTGTGTGGGTTGTGGCCACTGGTCAGATTCTTGGGTGCATGGGTGTATTGTGCTGTGGTAGTTGTGTCCAGTCACTAGAGTGTTGGGTGCATGGCCGAGTCCCACTGGTTGCAAGTACTGCAATAGTATGTGTACAGAAATGAACAGGGCATGTGGCAGCTGCTCTATTGGACTGTCCCGAGATTCTTGGGTGTATGAGAGTCTGCCCACTGGGTGCAAGTACAGTAATAGTATGTGTACAGAAGCGGACAGGGCTTCAGGTGGCTGGCTCCTGTGTGTGGGTTGTGGCCACTGGGCAGATTGTTGGGTGCATGGCTGTATAATGCTGTGGTGGTTGTGGCCAGCTACTAGATTCTTGGAAGCCATGCACCCATGAGTCTGCCCACTGGTTGGAAGTACTGTAATAGTATGTGTACAAAAGTGGACAGGGTCACTAGAGTCTTGGGTGCATGGCCTGAGGCCATGCACCCAAAGAGTCTGTTCACTGGTTACAAGTACTGCAATAGTATGAGTACAGAAGTGGACAGTGCATGTGGCAGCTGCTTTATTGGACTGCCCTGAGATTGTTGGGTGTATGAGAGTCTACCCATTGGGTGCAAGTACAGTAATAGTATGTGTACAGAAGCGGACAGGGCCTCAGGTGGCTGGCTCCTGTGTGTGGATTGTGGCCACTGGCCAGACTGTTGGGTGCATGGCTGTATAGTGCTGTGGTGGTTGTGGCCAGCTACTAGAGTCTTGGAGGCCATGCACCCAAGAATCTGCCCACTGGCTGGAAGTACTGTAATAGTATGTGTACAAACGTGGACAGGGTCACTAGAGTCTTGGGTGCATGGCCCGAGGCCATGCATCCAAACAGTCTGTTCACTGGTTGCAAGTACTGCAATAGTATGAGTACAGAAGTGGACAGGGCAAGTGGCAGCTGCTTTATTGGACTTCCCTGAGATTGTTGGGTGTATGAGAGTCTGCCCACTGGGTGCAAGTATGGTAATAATATGTGTACAGAAGTGGACAGGTCCTCAGGCATCTGGCTTATGTGTGTGGGTCGTGGACACTGGGCAGATTCTTGGGTGCATGGTTGTATTATGCTGTGGTGGTTGTGGCCAGCTACTAGACTCTTGGATGCATGGCCATGCACCCAAGGGTCTGCCCACTGGCTGGAAGTACTATAATAGTATGTGTACAGAACTGGACAGGATGTGTGGCAGCTGGATTATTGGACTGCCCCGAGATTCTTGGGTGTATGAGAGTCTGTGCACTGGGTGTGAGTACTGTAATAGTATGTGAACTGAAGTGGAGAGAGACACAGGCGGCTGCCTTATGTGTGTGGGTTGTGGCCACTGGGCAGATTCTTGGGTGCTTGGCTGTATTAAGCTGTGGAGGTTGTGGCCATTCACCAGAGTCTTGGGTGCATGGCCGGATGTTGATCACTTGAAAACCTACAAGAACAAAAAAAGAAAAAAGGCTCTTTTTAACTTTCTCCCCGAAAAGAATGCAATGGTTTACATGCTGCCACCCCCGGCATGTTTTGGAAGTCCGCAGACTACCGCGCTGTCTGCGGACTTCGTGGACTGCGCAGGGGCCTGCACCATTTCATTGGCCCTTCCATTTTTAAACTCTGAAAGGTGGCTCTGAAAAGAGCTGTTTCCTTTGTGTGTTTTCTTGTTTTATATATTTTTTGGTATTTTTTCAACATGACACACAAGGAAGGGAAGGGAGGGTAGGGAAAGGGCACCAACCACAGGGACAAAGGGGCATGTGGAGAGAGGAAGATGTTGGGTGGGCCTCATTGAGGCAGGGGTGACTTTCCGTCATGCTCCCATATTGCAGCCTTGAAAGCACAGCGGAATTTCTCACCCCTGCCGAATGCTGCATCGCTGTACACACACCAAACAGTGACCTTTGAAAGGTAAGGGTCTACTGCAGTGCATATGACCTGCGAGGCTGAGTCAGGGACCTGCTGCCCCACAGGAGTGTCCTTTGCGGTGATAGAAGCAGATGCTGAGGATGCTGCAGAGGAAGTCAACCTACTAGCCTGTTCGAAGGGGACAACCCTCCGACTGCTGCCTTGTGACTCGACCTCAAGTGTCGCCGCATGGAGGTGGTGCCATAACTATAGAGCCCAGGTTTGCCACGACTGGCACTCATTGCAGTGAACATTGGTCGCACAAGCCTTGTCTACCCCCCTCAATGGTGGTAAAAAGCCCCCACACCCAAGACTCACGTCGGCAGCTGGTAGTGGGGACTTCTACTAGCTCATCCTCTTCCACTTCTTGTTCCCCCTCTGCATCATCACGCCTGTTTCCCTCCCCAGGCCCTCCAGCACACACAGCAGCCATGGATGCCATAATCTCCACCAGCAGCAAATCCAGCAATAGCAATGGAAATCACAGCCAAGTGCTCTGAGCAGCAATCCAGCAATAGCAATGCCAATGACAGCCAGGTTCTCTGTCCTGGAAATCCAAAAACAGAATCAGAAGCAGCACTGGGGTGTGGCCTTTTATAGGGTGCTAGGGAACGCTCCGCGAACAGCTGTGCACTTTGTGAACACTTTGAACCACAAGCTGGGTTCAAAAAGTTCCAAAAAGTCTCTAGATCGCCAGGGGCATGGTCTGGGACCTCTGCAAGGGTGAAGCTTCACAGTAAAACACCTTGGATCGCTCAGAAAAGCATGTTTTTTGCTGTTCGGGGGCCCGGACCCTGTTCGTGAATAAGGGCCAACGCTCAGCGTGGGGTCACATGATGACATTGTGAACATTTGCGAATGGGACTGCTGTCCGTAGAACACCTATTGCGCGGGATCTGTTGTGCGCATGCCCCTAGGTGTCCTACAGACAGACTTGGGCTCCCCGAACTAATTAAAAGTGCGACACACGTGCAGTGGACAGTTCCGAGCCAGGCGCAGTGTTTGTAGGACCCAGGGGGTGTGATGCGCATGTGCAGGTGTCCACCGGACATGGGTGGGCTCCCCGAACTAATTCAAGTACGTCACTGCTTTGCGGAAATGCCGGACAACCACAGTGTTCGTAGGTCAAAGGGGACAAGATGCGCTATCTGCCAGGTGTCTGCCAGACAGAGGTGGGCTCCCCGAACTAATTAAAGGTACACCACAACTTTGCTGACATGCCGGACAGGCGTATTGTCCTTAGGACACATGGAATGTGATGCGCGTGCGCTCAGGTGTCCCCAGGACAGGAGTTGGCTCCCCAAACTAATTAGAGGTACATCACAACTTTGCAGGCATGTCCGGACAGGCACAGAGCCCTATGGACACCTCCAACAGGGCTTTTAAAAAAGAAAACACACATACACAGCAACAGTATACACATAGAACTTTATTTATACACACATATACACACAATTATGAAAGGGAAGGGGTAGCGGGAATAGGTAGCGGAAATGGAAACATATACAGGGGAATTGCTTACAGGGACATTTTGGGGATGGTAGGCTGGGACAGGTAGAAGGGGTGCAGGTGCAAATGGGGCAATGGTACTGTATATTTTCCATTATATGCCTTTGAACAAGTAGTTTTAAATCTGTAAAACTCTCATTCAATTGGTCCATTTTTGCCCCCAGACTTACTAGTTAATTGGCCACATTGTCAGTTTGTATGTGCTCATGCACTTGTGTAGTAACTGGTGCGTCTGGGCCATTACCTTCATTTCCTGTATATACTGTTAAACAAAAAAACATGTTCAAGTTACATGTTAAGCAATGTGTATTAAGTCTCTTACTTTTGAAACTGCACTGTGTAACATTGGAGTTACTGTCTTCCCTAAGTTCATCAAGAGGGAAATTCTCCCCAAGCCACTCCAGGGTGCTTGCCATTTCTGTTTATAAAAAGATGCAAATAACAACGGGGCCCTGGGAGTCCCTCTGCCAGACATTAGTCCTGGTTATGAGAGCCTTACACAGAGTCTTTAGCTCACTATCTTACACAGAGGAGAAATATCTAAAACCTATGTTTCAGTCTGGTTGGATCTCATGAGTAGGGTGGAGCTGTGCCTCTCTATGAATAGTGAGCAAGGGGTCCATGTCTGGATTCCGCTAGTAACTTGGGGTGAGAACCAAAGTTACTTAAAATATGCAAATAACAAGGGGGGTCCTGGGAGTCCCTCCACCAGACATTAGTCCTGGTTACGAGAGCCTTACCCAGAGTCTTTAGATCACTATCTTACACAGAGGAGAAATATCCAAAACATATCAGTCTTTGTCCTGTCCTGGGGCAGTCCAGCACCAAAAATTCTAGGCAATTCTCCTCTGAACAAGAGTACCAACAGCAACCACAGACACGTGTTTCGGTCTGGTTGGACCTCATGAGTAGGGTGGAGCTGTGCCTCTCTAAGGATAGTGAGCAAGAGATCCATGTCTGGATTCCCCTAGTAACTTAGGGTGAGACCCAAAGTTACTTAAAATATGCAAAAAACAATCGGGGTCTTGGGAGTCCCTCTGCCAGACACCCAGGACCCCCCTTGTTTGGACTGCCCTAGAGCAGGACAAAGACCGATATGTTTTAGATATTTCTTCTCTGTGAAAGATAGTGAGCTAAAGACTCTGGGTATACCGGGTCTAATGTCCGGCAGAGGGACTTCCAGGACCCTCCTTGTTTTTTGCATGCTAAAAAAAAAGATAAATATTTTTTACTAGTTGTGCATATAGAACAAAATGCACAGTTATAGGAAAAAATATAGTGTACGTACCACTTTTTAGTACGGTTCTGCTGTCACTACTTTGCACTTCTCCCTCTGACAGTTGCTTCTCAGTTTGTATGTAAAGCAGCACTGAGGTAATACTGTTGGAAGCACAGGTTATTTTTCTGCTTGGTGCTTTCCATTATGTTGCACACCCTATGCAATTGCACTGCTGCTTTTATAAGTACAGAGTTTGTAGACCTACTTTTGGGCCACGGGGGTTCAGTATGTTGTATGGTACATCTACACAAATTAAGTGTATCCTGGTAAAAACCTATGAAAATCAGTGAAAACAACTTTGTTAAAGGGATGTTATGGTTCAGTTGCGCTAATAAAAACCTAACAAATTCAGTAAAAAGACATTGTTAAAAGGAACATTATGGTTACAAGTAAAACAGAAAAACCTCTGAAATTGTTTTGGCACTGATGTAGGTGTTTCCCCACTTGCGATAGATACGAATTTTGTGTTTTTATTTTAGCTAGTTCCTTTTACTTTCCAGGCCGTTTTTCTTGGATGGTCATGTATATGATTTATTGTGGGATTACTTGTCAGCCTATATTAGTTTACACGCTATGAATGTCAGAATTCACACGCATCGTAAAGTGCCATCAGAAGTGGCTGTTTGGGCAGGAAGTCCTGAGGGTCTTTACCTCCTGCTACCTGTGTTTTTGAAAGCTGTACACAGGCTCCGTCGACAAGAGGAAGCTCGCTCAACTCTGAAGAGACGGAACGAGGACTATAAACAACTCCTCCCCTCCCTATCATCACGCCGCGTACGCAACACGCCCGAAATTCCACGTGTCAACCTATAATAGTGGGGTGCGCGCGCATCGTGAAGTGCCATCAGAAGTGGCTGTTTGGGCTGTTCGGCGTTGCAGGCGAGCAGTGAGGAGGGGAGATTATAACAATTTTTTGAATCAAAAGGATTGCTTAAATTGAGTGGACTTAAAGGCAGTGCTAGGAAGGAATGCGTACTTCTCAGTGATTTTGGAGACGTATGCGAAACTCCTTCAAATGTGTTGCTGTGTATTTACCTTAAACAGGTTATTGTATGCCTTATGAATGTAAATGCTGAGGTACACGCTAGAAAACTGATTTCAAGTGCTCTCAGAGTATGATAGCCTGGATGCGTAGTGGACATAGAGGGGGACAACCCTCATTGAAGCAGCGCCAAGGGGCTAATCATACTGACAGTGTTGCAGATAACTTAAAAAGTATTATATCCCCTGTAGTGACCATGCAAAAACAACCTACAATTCCAATAGGCTTAAAGAATAACCCCCAAAAGGAAGAAGTCATGAAAGATCAGACTATTTGTCATGAGGTGGCGTTTGCATACTTGAAGTCCTCTTTGAAAGCTCCCCCTTCATCTAATAATGATTATCCGTTATTTAATATTGAGGGGCGAACGCAAAATTTAAGAAAACGTTTTTTGAGTATGAGGGAGTTGGATGAGATAACCAATTCAACTGACCCAGAGATCTCTTCAAGTCTTCCTCCAGCTGATATATCTATCCTGGCACCGGTGGTGCTTAATGAATTGGAAAAAAGGATAGACCTTTCAGATGGACCTTCCACGCCGGTGACGGCACCTTCAGGGCGGATTGCCAAAGTGCACCTACACATGACTGTGCTAAGTAAATCCTTCTCCACATTAAACAATATCAAGGATATTGGTGAGTACTTGCCAATCCGACCAATTGATCTAGGCGAGTTGTCACCGAAATCAATACAACACCCGTATATACAGGAAGAGGTACCTTTGGTAGAGGATTTTACAAGGCCTCAAATTCCAATACTTCAAGAACTCTCTTCCCAGCTAGGACCTGCTCCTTTGTCTCCAGCAGAAGAGATGCAAGTGCTGGAAGGGATGTTAAAACTGCCCTGCCCCAGATTTGATCTAAATTGAACAAACTGGAAGGCTTCATCTTTGCTGAAAACTATAAGAGGGAAGGAGGTTACATATCTCCCCATTGTAATAGCATAGAGAAGAAATCAAGCGCTACTTAGACGTTGCTGCCACTTAATGTTGAATCTCCCTCCGTGCACAATCAAATAGGGGGGGCCTCCCACATTTATGTTTCCCCAAACGTTTGCACAAACGGTCAATGCAATGAAACCCGATGATTTAATTCAAATATACACATACGCACAGTTATGTCAGATGGTGACAGCTCACTCTGAGAAAATTGATCAACTGCTATTCTTCAATTAGCCTAATGAAGGAGGAACGGCAGTAGACACTAGCAGTGATTGAGGAAGAAGAAGAAAATATTTTTTTTTAATGGGATTCCACTTGATTGTGATGCCAATAGTGACACCTCCCCATAGCACTCACAGGGCAAATATTTTGCCTCCCGAAAAGAAAAACGGTCCTATATACGGGCACTCAAAAGACCACAACTACGGAAGGAGGGGCAAAGTGAGGCAAATAAAAAGATACCAATAATAATGAATACTAAAAAAGAGTTAAAAAAAAAGAAGAATGAAAAAAATGATGTAAATAAAAATGAGGCAATTGGGATTGTGCTTAACCCACAGGAAACATCCATTTTAGAAATTGATGCAGAGGAGCTTTCGATGGAAAGCAGAGTAGCCCTCCAACTAAATACAAAGGGATGTATTAAGTCTAAACCCACCTCCATTCCAGTACAAGGTAGGGAGGGAGGTAATTCCCCCTTGAAGGACAAGGCTGAAATAATTCTTGCAAAACAAATTGAATTTACCTCATCATTGACGGTACCACAACAAACCTTACTTTGCACCTATTATAAACCTATTCCCAACAAAAAAAACAGATATGGGGAAACTTATGGTGGAAAATGGGACTAAACGAAGTCCCTTAGGGATGAGTGATGAAAAACAAGCAGTTAACCGCGGCAAATTATTGAAAGGTGAAGATCAGAGTGGTCGAGGCAAACAAAAAAAAGTGGAGCCAGTATTTAATGCTGACACCAATGGCATTGAAATCCTGCACTCTGTGGGTGTACCCTATACTGCCCTGTCGAGTAAAGGGTTACATGACCAACAACCAAATCAGTCCCCGGAGTGTGAGTTGTTGGATGATCATGGTCGTGCAAAAAAAAAGATTCAGTATAGTAGTATGATACAAGAAGAGGAATTTACCTCACCCGTGGTACCGGTATCCTGTATAATTGGATGGATTAGTTCTCCTGAGATTAACTCAAAAGAGAGCTTAAATCATTCATTTATGCTACACGCATTCCAAAAAATTCCAGCTCTTAGAACACTTGCATCGAAAGATATTGAATGGATTACGCTCTCACCTATTAACAACTATAGGATGGTGCTCCAAGTTCAATCTATGATAATTGCTGAACTACTGTGGAAGAGAATTAAAAATGATAGGACTTGTTCTGCAGTTCTTACATTCCATTGAGGAAGCGATAGTATTTAATGAGAAACCAGTGACTATCCACATAACTCTCCCAAATCCTACCCCTGAACATTACCCAGCACAACTGCCTGAAGCAGCATTAATAGCACAATTAGCGGCCATCTCCACAACTAGTAAAGATTGGTCGTGGCTGTCGGCGATTATGACGGCCTCGAAGGAAGTGAACAATCCAATAACTACATAGCAGTAATTTCCGCACTTAGGATGTTATCATGGAATTCATGTGGGATTAAAAATCTATTACGCTGGGCAAGCTTAACTATCCCCACGAAAAGGTGGACATAATTCTTTGTCAGGAAACAATGAGTCCCGTTGTATTTCAGATAAAAGGGTTTAGTGCCACCCACATGGAGGCAACCCACGGAGCTCAGGGAAGGCCCTCGGGGGGAATTGCAATTTTTTTTAATAATGACTTAAAATATGATTTACTAAAAACTTTTAAAGATCACCCATTCGTGGCGATTGTGATTAAATTGGGTAGGAAGGTTAAGGAATGTCTTTTGGTGATCTCATTGTACCATAACCCTACCAAGATAACAAGGCAAAAGATATTTGAGAAACTGGTAATAATGTTTGAAGAGGTATACTGGCAATGGCCGAATTGTAACGTGATTATGGGTGGCGACTTCAATGCCGACTGCTTGAGGTATACACACCTGAAAGAAAGGACAATCAAGTCCCCTTGTACTACACCAGCCAGTAAGCATGGTGAGCAATGGTATTCTTTTTTAATGAACTGGGAAATTTGTATAGTCCCATATAAGATATAAGAACAAACAAGCAGTGTTTACCTTGGGACGTAACTTTATGAAATCCTCCATTGACTATTTTGATGTGTCTGTAGGAATTAGTGGCATTTGTAATGATGTGGAACTTGTAGACCCGGACTATAGTGTTCATAGGATCTTGGAGTTATCGCTAGAACCTGAAACTGTAAAACATGGGAAGGACCCTTTGCAAGCTTTACTGATGAATGATCGGCCTGGGGCATCATTAAAGTGGAGCGCACACACTTGCAATATGCATAACCTCCTAATTGATGATGATATGGAAAAATATTTATTAAAGCACAATCCACCTATTGACTCCCACCTATGACTAGAATTATTTCTATACTCCATTAAGGAAGCAATTAAAAAACGTATCATTAAGCAAAAAATGAAAAAGGAGAGAAATAATGACGCTGTCAATTTCATTAGAGAAATTCAGGTGGCAAAACAAACTAAAAATCGAGATTAGATATCTAAAAACTCTGCTTCTAAGCAAAGAGGAATTTAAAGTCAAGAAAAGACGGATTTGCAATCAATATAGAAACAGGTGTAAAAACTATCGATTGCACCACCATCATGTCGACAACCAATCTGTGATGTTGAGCTTGTGCTGCAATGATAGGCGCTCCACATGGGATATTCTCCGAGATGACAAACTAAAAGCTAATTGGCAACAAACGTCCAATATATCTGAAGTGGAATGGTTCCAATTTTATAAAACAAAATTCCTCCTCCCAGAAAGATTTGTCAATATAAGTGTAAATTCTTGTCCAACAACTTTGGGATCCTGGAAAGGGTGGTTGGTGGCAGAAATTATAACAGCAATTAACAAATTGAAGAATTCGAAAGCACCAGGGTATGATTGTATTCCACCATGTGCGATCAAAAGAAATCCTACCCTATGGGCTAAAATACTAAACCTTCAAATTCAAGAAATAAAGAGAACCCAGGTGATTCCGTAATCATGGCTTAAAGCTATAATTGTACCCATACACAAGAGGGGAAAGACAACAGACCCGCTCAATTTTAGACCGATTGCCCTTATTGATGCAGGGGCGAAAGTGTTTGCGCTGCTGCTTCTACAAGAGCTTCAAACATTCATAAGCAAATTTAAACTATACTCCTACGTCCCGTCCCCTTTCCTCCATACTTATGGGACATCTCTCCGTCCTGTGGGACAGGACCGGAGCACTTTGTAAAAAGCACCCAAATTATTTTTTTTTCAAAAATGTGTCCTTCCTCTCTTTCTTGCGCGGAGCCCGGCACGCGGCCGTAACCACGCCCACCTTGGCTCCGCCCCACGCATCGCCCATCAGTGCTTTTCTCCGCTCGTTTCGGGACTGGACGCACTTGCATCCTCGGAAGATTTTCTTCCCTTTTTTCCTCTCTGGCTCTCGCTAGCGATTGTGTACTAGTCTGTCTATGTTGTTCAAACTAGACTTTCGAGATTGTTCATCATGCCACCGACGCTTCGCGAGGGCGGATCCCCATCCTCTTTGTTTAGAGTGTTTGGGTCTGGATCACCGTTGGGACTCCTGTTTTTACTGCGACTCCCTTTCGGTCCGGGCACTTCAACGTCGGTTGGAGCGGTGGGAGGAGGTGTTCCGACGAACTCCTCCTTCGCATTTTCAAGCGTTCATCGACGAAAAGAAGAAACGCCCGGTAAGTTCTTTACTTTTCAGAGCACCCCGGCCGGGGGATATCTTCCCAGGTTCCTCCCGGGCCGAGAGGAGCGTTGATTGCTCTGTCACCGGGGATTGCCCTGAGGTGCCCGTTGGGCCTAATAATTGTACCGGAGTTTTCTCCGAGGGTCTCCGTAAGGAGCCTGTGGATACCGGAGCACGCTCCGAGGCCCCTCCTCTGGGGGCTATTTGTAGACCCTGTTCTACTGATTCGGGGGGTACCGGAGCTCGCTCTGAAGCATCTCTTTCGGCTTCCCTCAAGAATAAGACCGGGGTGCGCCCCGAGGCCTTGAGTGGGCATTGTGTCACCGAACGGATGTTCGAGGCCCGTGCGGATAAGGCTTTTACCGGACCTGGGTCTTAGGGCCCTCGTACAGAGGCTAAAGTTACCAACAGTTCTGAGAGGCCTGGCCAAGCCTTATTGGTGAAAGCTGTTTCTCACCGTTCCCGCTCTTGCGGCGACACCAGATCTGTTGAGGGGGCAAAGAAGGAAAGTTCTTCTTTTACCGGCAGTACCGAGGTCCTTCCTTGGAAGGCTAATTTGGCGGTTGGTATGTCGCAGAAACATTCCAGGCCTCATAGTACCGGCTCTGCCGAGGTCCCTTATGTTAAGGCTACAGTTAAGAACCCTGATCCATCGACGGGGACCCCTGCCTCACTTCCTTACGTGCCGCAGTTCCCCTCAGGCGATGACAAAATGGCGCCTCTTCCCACCACGACCGCGGCGGCCATTTTGGGTGCTGCCCCTACAACTACGCCATTGGCCTCAGGTGTAGGGCTTGGTTCTGTGGGTGAACATAGAGTCCCTTGTGCGCATTCTTATTGGCCAGTCTATGATTGGAACGCCCGAATGCCCCTTCCGCACACTGTTTCGTTGCCTGCGGGGTCGGCACAGTTGATTTATGTGGATACGTCAGTGGAGGGGCTGGTGTTGAACCCTTCCCCGTTACGTCCCTGGAATTATCCTCCTCATGAGAGGCCGCCTCAGGTTCCAAAGCAGTCCCCAGAGGAAGCCTTTTTTAGTAAATTTCAAACGCTCATGCGTACCGACCCCATGAGGGAATATTTCAAAGGGCTTTTTAGAGAGATATGTCCGCCCGCGACTCTGGCTCCACCCGTTCCTCCGGTGGTTCCACCGGCGGTTCCGCCGGCGCCTCCCTTGCCTACGGTGCCTTCCCCGACTCTTCCGCCTTTGCCCCCATTGTCCCTCGTGGAAAAGGCAGTGCCCGACACGACTCAGCAGGATCCTGGCCTGTCGGATGACGCACAAGGTGATCAGGACAATGAGGACCTGCCCCGCTCTATTAGAGCTTTCCATGACTGGGTACTGGACATGATGGCCTTCTTAGATGTTCCGGTACCCGAGGCACCCGCTCCGCAGGAGGGTGTGCTTTCTGGGGCATTCACCGTGTCTCCTTCGGAGCGTACCGGCCTGTTCTTGCAGAAGGACGTTTTGGCCGAGGTCCGTAGGGTTTGGGAGAAGCCACACTCTGGACTTTTCGTCAATAAGAAAATTGACGTGCGATACAGGCTGCATTCTTCGGAAGAGGTGGCCCTGTCGTCTTGTCCGCCCCCTCCTCCACAGTGGTGGCTGCGGCCACTTTGCAGTCCAGGCCTGCAGCATCCTCTTCCACGACGGCTACTCAGGTTCTGGGAAAGGAGGATACGCTCCTTGACTCCCTTGGGAGAAAATTTTTCGCCAACTCGGCCTTGCAGCTCAGGCAGGCCAATCCGAACTGGTGTTAGCGGGGGCTATTATGCGGATTTGGAAAGGTCTGTCGGAGTTTGAGGAGTGCATCCCGGTTGAGAAGCTGGAAGACTTTAAAACAGGATTATCTGACGCCAGGTCTTGGCCCAGGATCTCTGGAGGCTGCGGCTCATCACGTAGACTCCTCGGCTCGGGGCCTTATGTTGGGGGTTGATACCTCACGACAGGCGTGGCTGCATGCCACTAAATTCTCGAAAGAAGTGCAGGACAAGGTGCTGGACCTTCCGTTTGATGGCAAGGAGCTCTTTCATTCTACAACAGATGTAGAGCTCACCAAGACAAAGGATAGCACTCAGACAGCTAAGTCCTTATCGCTCCTTGTTAAGACCCCTTTCAAAACCCAGAGACCATTGGCGCAGAACTGACCCTCCTCTGGCTTTAGGGGCTTCCTAGATTGGAAATCTCGCTGAGTGGATACCCCTTCGGGGAATAACCGCCGTAGGCAACAACGGACTCGGTTTTTCTCCTGCTCCTCAGCCTCCTCCTCAGGTTCAGGTGGCAACACCACCGAAAAACCTACAAAATTAGGGTTCTCCGCATTCGCACGAGACCCCGGCGTGAGGACGCATTGTGTTTCATTGGGAGGCGTGGCAGACCATCACCGAAGACAGATGGGTCTTGTCAGTCGCTCGGGCGGGCTTCTGCTTACTGCTACCCCCTACACCACCCTTCAATCCTCCCTTTCAGCTATCGGGCTCGCCCTCCCTCAAAGCTGAGGTTCAGAAACTTCTGGACCTCAGAGTTGTGGAACCCATTCCCCTCGGGGAGCGAGGGGAGGGCGTCTACTCCCGGCTGTTTACGGTGCCCAAACCCAACCAGGCTGGCCTGCGCACCATCCTCGACCTTTCCCAGTTCAATCTTTTCCTATCCCAAGAGAAATTCAAGATGATCACTCCCAGCCAGATACGGTCCTCCTTGCAGATATGCATATTCTGATTTGGAATCCACACAGGAATATCTCCGCTTCTCTTTTGGGAGAGGAGCACTTCCAGTTTCGAGTGCTTCCTTTTGGCCTAAGCTCTGCGCCGTGTCTCTTCACGAAGATGATGGCGGTGATTGCGGCCTATCTTCGTCTGCAGGGTATACATGTGTATCCGTATTTGGACGACTGGCTCTTACGCAGCCCTTGTCCATTGGAAGCAGTGGGCAATCTTCAGTCTCTCCTTCAGCTCCTGTTCCACCTTGGGCTGTCGGTGAACTGGCGGAATTCTTCCATGACGGTCTCGCAGGACTTGATTTTCCTGGGTTTTCGCTGGAACACGATCAACTGCAGAGTGTACCTGACCGGGGACAGAATGGCGGATCTGTTAGCCACGTTTCAGATGTTTGCGCAGTCTGAGAGCATGCCGGCCTGGTGGTTCCAGAGGCTTCTGGGCCTCATGGCCTTGTGCGTGTTGGCTCTTCCTCTTGCTCGTCTCAAGATGAGGCGGACCCAGCTGGCTCTTCGGAGTTCTTGGCATCAGGCTGTGGACGCGGATTCCAATCTGATAATGATTCCGGCTTCCATGAGAGTGGACCTGGAATGGTGGTCATCTCTCAGCAACCTATCGGTGGGTGCAGGGTTTCAGGACCCAGCCCCTACGGTGACGATCACAACGGACTCCACCCCCCTGGGGTGGGGTGCAACGTTAGATCCTCTTAAGGTCTCGGATCTCTGGTCGCCTCAGGACAAGCTCCTCCACATAAATCATTTAGAACTTCTGGCAATCTTCCTAGCGCTCAGGGCGTTCAGACCGATCATAGCCAACAAGGTGGTCTGCATACGCACGGACAATGTGGTGTCGATGTATTACATCAACAAGCAAGGGAGAACTAAGTCTCCCCCTCTTGTGGACCTGTCCATCCAGATTTGCGAGTGGGCTGTGCTTCATGGTGTTTGGCTGCTTGCAGTGCACATCCGGGGCCAGCTGAATGTCACAGCGGATGCCCTCAGCCGGCGGACAGTGATCAGCTATGAGTGGGAGTTGAAGGCAGAGGTCCTCTCATGGATTTTCTTGCGTTGGGGCACACCAGAGGTGAACCTCTTTGCTACGGCAGTAAACAAGAAGCTTCCTCAGTATGCCTCCAGAGGGGGGCTGGGAGCCTCCTCTCTGGGGGATGCGCTCGAGATTCCATGGCACAACATGAGAGCTTACGCCTTCCCGCCTCTGCCTCTAGTCCATTGAGCAATTTGGAAGCTGAAGAACTCGGTGAACTGTTCCCTTGTACTCATAGCCCCGTGGTGGCCGGCCAGGTTTTGGTTCTCAGAACTTCAACACCTGTCGATGTATCCGCCGATCAGGTTACCAGTGACCCCTGATCTTCTACATCAGGGAGAACTGCAGATGTGGCACTCCTCCCCACAATCGCTCAGCTTGGCGGCATGGTGCCTGAGTTCAAGGCTTTAGAACATCTTAACTTGTCTGCAGATAACATGCAAATTATCCAGGCAGCCAGGAAACCCTCGACTAGATCCCAATACAGAAGTAAATGGCTCAGGTTCTGTCATTGGTGTTTGGAAAAACAGTTGGACCCAAGGGGGGCTACGATTGACACGGTGCTGTCCTTCATATCCTTCTTAGCAGAGTCGGGTGTTCAAGTTCTGTCATGCAGAACTTATCTTTCAGCGGTCTCCACTTACCTTTCTACGACCAATGTTCTTACTCTCTGTGTAATCCAGTGGTTAAGAGGCATTTTGCAGGCTTGACACGCCTCTACCCTCCAATTCGTAGTCCGCACCCGCCGTGGGATCTAAATGTAGTCCTGACGGCGTTGTGCCATAAACCTTTTGAACCAACGGCCACGGTGGACCTCAAGTACCTATCCTGGAAAGTGTCCTTTTTGGTCGCTGTTACGTCAGCGACGCGGGTGAGTGAGCTCCAGGCCTTGTCGGTGGAGCATCCCTTTTTGTTTTTTCACAAGGATAAGGTAGTCCTACGGACGACTCCTGCTTTCCTGCCGAAGCTGGTAACTGAATTCCATCTGAATCAGTCGATCTCCCTGCCGGTCTTTTTTCCGAACCCTACCTCAGAGGCCCAAAGGGTTCTGCATTGTCTTGATGTCAGAAGGGCTCTTAAGTTCTATCTGGACAGAACTTCCAAGCTTAGGAGTTCTTCTCAACTGTTTGTGACTTTTGGTAACCCTCAGGGTAAGGAGGCGTCTAAGGCGACTATTTCTCGGTGGATCGCTGCCTGCATTACGGAGTCTTTCACCGTCCAAGGGCTGAAACCTCCTAAGGGTATTCATGCACACCTGGTGCGGGGCAAGGCAGCCGCGGTTGCTTTTCAGAAATATGTCCCCTGGGAGTCCATCGCTAGGGCAGCTACTTGGGACTCCCCATCTGCTTTTTGTAAGCATTGTTGTCTTGACATGAGCTCAAGAGCTGATGCTCAGTTTGGTCAGGCTGTGCTGAAGAACCTTTTTCAGTAAGGGGTATTTCCATCCACCCGTAGTTCCTGTTAGGAGTGCTTGGGAATCTCCCATAAGTATGGAGGAAAGGGGAAGGGACGTAGGAGTATAACCAGGTTACTCATCGTAGTGACCACCTTACTCCTAGTTCATAGTCCCCTTTCCTCCATACTCCCGCCCGCCGTCCCCTCTAATAAGGTTCCTCTGTTATTGCTAATAGGTCTCTGACCTGGCGATAGAAAAGGACTGATGGGCGATGCGTGGGGCGGAGCCAAGGTGGGCGGGGTTACGGCCGAGTGCCGGGCCCCGCGCAAGAAAGAGAGGAAGGACACATTTTTGCAAAAAACATTTTGAGTTGCTTTTTACAAAGTGCTCTGGTCCCGTCCCACAGGACGGAGAGATGTTCCATAAGTATGGAGGAAAGGGGACTATGGACTAAGAGTAAGGTGGTCACCACGGTGAGTAACCTGGTTATTCTCTCGCTTTCAAATTGGTTTTTGGGCCCAGACGGGTACAGCGCTAAATGCATCTATATTGGGACACCTGTTAGCCCAGGCCAAAAAAATCAACGCAGGACCGCTATATATGGCATCAGTTGATCTAACAGCTGCGTTTGATTGCGTGGTGAGGTCATTGATTTGGGAAAAAATGGTGCGGAAGGGAATTCCCGATCACCTAATAACCCTTATAGCCAAACTGCATCTGGGCACCTCATACTTAGTGAGGATTAGTAGCACGGGTGCAACCACTAGGCCGATACCAAAAGGGGTGGGGGTTAAACAGGGTTGCAACTTGGCTGCGACCATGTTTAAGCTCTACCTGTGCGATGTTGAAGAAATATGGATGGGGAGATTTCATGTCCTGCAAGGCTCGGCCATTTAAAGATTCAATGGTTGGCCTTCGCCCACGACATTCTGATATTTGACAGAACTCCCTATGGTTTGCAATTGAAGGTGAATATTCTTGCAAACTATCTATCCAAACACAATCTGCAATATAATGCACAAAAATCAAAAATCTTCATATTTAAAAACCTGAAAAAAAAGCAAAGACCATGGAATGGAGAATTGAGAGTATGCCTATTCTAATAGAGTTGTCACTAAAATATCTGGGTTATGAATTGACCAACACCAATTCCAAAATAAGATGGAAGGAGGGGCTGAATTCCAAGGTCTTAGCTTTGGGTTCGCAAATGAAGATGATTTATCAAAGATTTTGTAAATTTTCAAATTTGTAAAAATAATTCTTTGTAAGTAATGTTTTAAAAGTGTAAGAAATGATAAATGAAATGTTTATATGTCGTAAAAGTTTGTTAAACTAATAAACAACTTTTTAATTAAAATAAAGTCAGAATTCGCGGAGACCTTATTGTATGCTTTGGTGTATAAGCTGTGTATACTTTAGCCACTCTTGAACGGTGGGCATTAATAAGTAGTCAATATTGGATCAGAAATGTTATTGTTATTGTTATTTTGCATTTATATAGCGCCTTATATACCATTGGTATGGTCTGAAGTCTGGTTGTGATGTAGACTTTTGCTTCCATGGCTGCAGCCCGTAGCCCATACATCATACTCCTAAAACCCTAGGCCCTAGCCAGAAAAACCACATCGTATTACTGCAGTGCATACACTCGTCCTATAGTTTAGCATGTCAGATGGTTCTGGGGAGGGTGTACAGTCTTGGCTGCATGACCGAAGCCCATGCACCCAGAAAAGCTGATACCCCACCCCTAGCCACAGGCATCTTTAGGAGGATTGTATTCAAATATGAACAACAGTAAGCACTTTATCCATCATTGCCTAAATATATGTATCAGAACAATGACAATTTTGATGGATACATGGTAATTTTTGACATGTTGCAGGTCCATATCGTCTTTTTATATGCACTAGATATTTTACCCAGCAATGTTTACATTTATTCTGAGAACAATGACATTTTATTTTGTTTATTGAGGCACCAGACACTTTATCTAGAAGTGTTAACATCTGTGCTACTGACATGAATTCCATCTGTGATTACTAGAATTATTTAGAATATTAAATTCCAATGTGAGTGTTGGCAGACATTTTACCCATTCCTGCTGATATTACACGGCCACACTAGTGGCCGTGTAGTTATGGTTAAGTTGCTGTTTCCATAGGAAGAGCACTTTTTGGGCGGCCTATAACTCAGCTCCCCCTGGACGAATCCTCACCAAAGTTTTAAAAGAAAGTATATGGGCCACTCAGAATGTGTGGAAGCGCCCGACATCTTGGATCCGAAGACAGCGCGCTACCTACCAGAGGCGAAATGCTGTTTTGGAAACTGTTTTCCTCTCCTACAGTGCGTGGGGAGGATCACAGAGTAAGAGGTGGGTTAAATACTGTACTTGTTTTGGCCGGTAGATGTTAATGATGTATTCGCCATGGGAAATAGTGTTTGGGAAATGATTTTGATTTCCTACAATGCTCGGGGAGGTTTAAAGAGTAAGAGACGGATGAAATACTTTACTTTTTTGGGCGGCAATTGTCTATTACATATTCTGCATTGGCGCCTTCTTCAGGATGTTTGTACATGCAGAAAGTGAGGGATCTAATAAGGATACTATTTGAGTCCGTGCTGTGTACAGGCACCTTGAAAACGTTCGCAGGCCACACGTGGCGTTAGTGACCATTGCTTTTGAGTGTATTTCCCTATTATATTACATTTTCCTATGGGTGTGTTATTGCTTAGTACGCCACCATGGTCGAGACATGCTGCAGTGTTTGTGGGCAGGGCCTAGAGTCAAGACTGTAGGCCCTGCCCACAACCACCGCAGCATGTCACGACCATGGCTACACGTGTAGTATTGATTATCGCTTACGTGGTTGAGGGGAGAGTGTATAGTGCCATGCACCCAACAACAAAGTTATGAGCACTGGAGTTATAAGCCAGTGCACATGAACCCATTGCAATAATATCTATGGACACACAGCTAGGAGTGCAGTCTCTTGCCAGAATAAGTGAAGCATACCACACCTATCAATACACCCGTACTACTGGACATCACTGAGCTGGTTGTGATGTAGACTTTTGCTTCCATGGCTGCAGCCCGTAGCCCATACATCATACTCCTAAAACCCTAAGCCCTAGCCAGAAACACCACATCGTATTACTGCAGTGCATACACTCGTCCTATAGTTTAGCATGTCAGATGGTTCTGGGGAGGGTGTAAAGTCTTGGCTGCATGGCCGAAGCCCATGCACCCAGAAACGACCTTGTTAGCGGTGGAGGTATAAGCCAATGTACACCTATACATTCAAAAGTACGTGGACATATATCTTAACCTCTAGGTCCTGCCATCACCCACTGCAGCACATTAGACACGCACGTTAGTGACTGTGTTGCTTTGGTGGAGAGGCTGTTTCCATAGAAAGAACTGTTTTTGGCTGCCTTATAACTGTCCTACCCTTGGACGAATCGTCGCCAAACTTTGGAAAAAAAATATATCGGGCACTCAGATTTTGGTAGGCAAATTTGGTGATGTTTGGTGCAGGGGGGTGAAAGTTATAAGGGGGAGGGGTTTTCAAAACCTCTCTTTTCCCCTTACACTTTACGGGGGAAAAGGGTCGTGCTCACGACCATGTGGCTCTTTCCCAGATTGTTTGAAGAACAGCGTGAAGTAAGGCAGCTTTCTTCGGTGCCCCCCCCTATCTTTTACTAATGTTTTCGTGTGCGCGGATACCGCCAGAAACACTTCCGAAACAAGAGAGCATTAGACTTCTCAAACTCAAGTAATAGTATTTCACAAGGTCACCTTTGAGGGGGGCCAATGAGCTCTGGAAGCACAAAGTGAAAAAGTGCAGTTTTCTTGTTCAGCGTGTGGAATAAAATGTGTTTTGGAATAATATTTCCCTCACATTGGCCTCTTCAGTTTTTAAAACTAAGGCCATCATCTGCACTGTTTGCTTGAAACAGCGCTTCTGGAGGTGTATGGGAGTATAGGTTCTCATAATTGGATTTCAATATGTTGCTTCAAAGCAAGAATGTATTTGGCTTCTGAGTGAAGGCCACACAAGTTGCTTTTTTGGTTGACCGCTCAATACGCCCACGCATCCGATAAATGTAAAGGGGCAATTGTTTTTTGACCTTGAGCCCAAGAGAAACTTGCTTGCTATTCACGGAATGAAAGGGTCGAAAAAAACAGCAATTGATAAGGTTATGTTTTAAAAAGTTTGTAAGGGACATGCAATATCAGTCAACGAAGATTCTTCGCTGCGAACACATTCGTGACTGATTTGCAGAAAACGAATGGAGGCTGTAAATATTTTGTAAGTTTACTTTGGCCCACTCTACAGCGAACCATCCTTTATTTTTACATAACTGCACATCTAATTGTGCTAATATAATTGACATATTTTTCTGCCCTTTTACAATTTTCCTGTAATGTTGCAGAGTGCACAGGTTGCTCATTTGCAGGGTATGACTGCACTCAACCTTTTTTACCATTAATATTTCTAACTTGAAACGTTTGCTTTGTCCACATAGCTTTGTGTATAACTTTGCACGTTTTTTTGGTCTTGTTTTAAATGACGAGACGTAATTTTTTTTTTATTTGTCCACTCTTTTTAATTTCATACCTAAATTATCGTCTTTCTCTGTACTTGGAATTTTGTTTTCTCTTACGGCGCATGCAAAATCTCGGCGTTTGTAACCTCCACCTGTAGGTACACTTGGACATTAGTAAGATATTACTAGAATGTCAACTTTGAGCACGTACTTTTGTGTAGCACTTTGCACATTTTCTGTGTGATCTTTTAAAAAATGATGCTACAGGTTGGTTACTGACACGTATTTTTTGTAACCTTTCCCACCTAGGTATATATTGACGTACTGTGCGTGCCATGGTTTTCAAATCCCGAGTGAGGGCTTCTTCGGACAGCAAGTACAACTGCTGGTGAGCGGTTGCCTGTCCATAACAATAATGTGGAATGACACTGTAAGCCCGCTTTGTCCGTTCGCTGAACTCGCTATTCAGAGCAACGTGACA
This sequence comes from Ambystoma mexicanum, assembly GCF_040938575.1. Classification (NCBI taxonomy): domain Eukaryota; kingdom Metazoa; phylum Chordata; class Amphibia; order Caudata; family Ambystomatidae; genus Ambystoma; species Ambystoma mexicanum. The sequence goes on from NC_090923.1 coordinate 917,404,470, forward strand.
TCATTTATGGTGCTGTAGGCTCAATGCCATGACGACTTCTGGGAAATAACTGTGGAAACAATGCGACTGCTTCAACGAAGACCCCAAAATGTTTGTTTGAGCAAAAAAACGGCCTCCTCATCTTCAACATTTGCAATGCCTCCCTTACCAGCATTGTAATCATTGCATTGATTATGCAATTATTCCGATGGTGTCTGCAAGTTTGTTATTAAATAAATCTATTTTGTAACCTGTAAAATGGTGACGTGTTCTTTACCATTTCACTGTTTTATTTGCAAATGTAAGTTATTACCTTGTACGTCGCTGAATGTTTATTTACAGGCTCTGCGTCACACCACGTACTTGTGCTTTTTGCAAACTACAATGGAAAGGGAAGAGGGGATATGTATGCAATAACCGCCTTCCCTTCCTATGGTGGCCATCTTGAAAGAGGATTTTCTTTCGTGATCCTTACTGCCAAAGTCGCCTCGAATTACAAGTAAACGTCCTTTTTAGTAGCACACGTTACTACATTAGTAATTTAGACTATTGCTGGCAAAAATTATTTCGTCTATGTACTTTACAGAGAAATAAGGAGTACGTGGAGTGTATGCAATTTTTTTTTCTCCATTATACTGTGAAAGGTCGTTATGAACGCATTGTTATCTTTGTTTACGGGTGCCTTTATTTTTTGCCACGGCAGGCAATAAGGCAATATGCGAACGGCATTGAGCAAAATATGAGTGACTGTATGTGGCAACAAATGTTTTCCGTCTGTTGTGTGCAAGGTAGCGACACAGTTTCTTATGCTTTTGCATTAAACCACTGCTGCTGTTTCTTAGGGAGGAAGGCTGCCTTTAGCTGATGTCTTTTTCAGATAAGTACAACTTTCCCTACCATTATATAATGTGTAGTGCATTGGCAATCGCTGCATACCAATACGTGTTGCCGTTGTGTAAGGCAAATGTTCAAGGTGGACGTTCCTATATGAATATAAAATCTATTTCCACATTGCCCAACAGGCATACTTCGTTCAGGTAAGTGTGTACTGATTCTGGGACATGTCACGGTGCTGTGTGACAGTATATTTTCATGTGGCATTCTTCGGAAGGTGTATACTGTTAACCAAACGACTCTTCTTAAAGGGACCTTGTGGTTATGTTGCACTACTGAAAATCTGTGACATGCAGTACAACATTTGTTCTTAGCTACACCTTATACTTAAATTGTACTACTAAAAACCCGTCCAATTCACACAAAAAAAAGCTTTGTTAAGGGGACGTTATGGTTAAGTTGCGCTACTAAAAACCTGTGAAATTCCCTAAAAAAAACTTTATGATCATGACATTATGGTTCACGGCAAAACCCAAAAACCCCTGAAACACCTGAAATTCGCCAGTTATGGTAGCCTAAGCAACCATAACTGCCTGTACCACTGTGCACTGCTAACACTAATACCAGCTAAGCAACCATAACTCGCGCCACCACCGTGCACTGCTAAGACTAACACCCAGGACATCAAAGATAACATCAAAAATATCATCTATTACGGGAGTGCAACTCATAAAACGGTGGAACGGCACCGAAATATTGGATATATATGTATACATGTATACACTTACAAATAATTCACGGACAGTGATGTTGTTGACGTTCCATATACAGTGCACACAATGGCCGGCCTTTTGTCAGCACATATTCAACTTTAACCTCCCAGCCTGTTTCCTCCCATCCCTCGTAGCTGAAAGGGATCTAAGTTAGTTCTTTGTGTGGGCTTCCGTGATGAGTGTGCACGTTTTGCTGATTGTGTCGTGTCTGTGTAAAAATAGGTCTTCCCCGCATGTACTCTGCAGAGTTTGGCAGGCTAAACCATTTAGTATTTTACATCATTAGACCTCAGGATCCTATTTATTGTGACGAATGTCCGCCTGGCTCACTGAACCATCTGGCTGAATTCTGGGAAAAATTGTAATGTTCAATTTTCAAATGCGACCTTCCCTTTCTTGCCAGCAGCCCTAAGTGTGATGTCCTTTCATCGATAGTTTAAGAATTTCATTATAAGTGGACGAGACTATGTCGCTGGTTTGGGGGGCTGTCACAAGGACATGTGGGCTCATTCCACCAAGTGCTTGGTAAACGGGGCATTGGGCAAGGGTGATTAATATGATATGATATTATGTGGCATTTATAACACACCTGTACACAAGTGTTTCTAGGCGCGATAGAGTTAACTAGTTTTTCAGCACCCTCTTTCAGGCCAATGACACTAATGTTGCCTCAATCTAACTTCCAATTCTTCCACTTTATTATCTGTTTGATAAGTGTTGTGTTCTGTTTGTTTCCAGTTTTTGTGAATTTTGGCCAGTTCCTTTTCTATGACCTCTACATGCTTTTCCATCGCTTCGGTGCGTTTGTTTAACTCTGCCAGTTTGGCCTGTACTATATCTACTCTGTTGTCACGCCTGTTATCTATGTTGACAGTTCGGCATAGCTGGCTTTCACCTTTTCTAAGATTGCTTCAAGCGTTACTTGATGCTCACCTGTTTCGCATTTTGGGTCTTGGTCTGGTTGCATGCTGTTCGCCATATCTGTAGGTTTGAATGAAAACCTCTAAAAACTATTGATGGGGGTTGATTTCCAAGCTTTTTGTTTTTGGGGCATTGTCACAGTTGGCACAAAATTCCTTCCTGGGACTCGAGGAAGGTCCAAGTGTTTTTGTTAATGTTTTTTGCATCCATGGGATTTCCTCCCTAACCCAGGCTTACGTAAACCCTGGTTAGTACTATTATCTGGTAACCCCTATTGTCTGTTTTCTGTCTTAGGCTACATATGAATACCTAAGATGCTTGCTCTCTAACCTTCCTCAGGAACTTCCTACCTGTCCCTACTCTGTTAGAGTTCTGAGAGAATAAGGCAAAATGCCTTGCACTAACTCATGTGGATTCAGGCTTGTTTACTCACGCCCACGCTTACCTGTCCTCTTCTACTCTCGCTGTCTCCCTCCTCCACTTACTCCTTCCAGCAATTCTCTGTCCCGCCGATGTTTCACTCCTCCTATGTATCACATACTACTACCTATATCTACTAATCACTCCTCCACTTTAGTACTCCCTCCTGCACTCTACTGCTCCCTCCTCCACAACTCCACCCTCAAACCACTACTCCACTCTCCAATCACTGCTCCTACTCCAATACCATCCTACTCTACCCTAGCCTTTCTATACGCTCATTACACAAACATATGCGCTCAGACTGCAGTACCCTTTGTGATGAATCTGATGTCATCACTTTTTTCCCATAGAGGTAGCCTCTCCTCATGTGGCCAGAGGATGGCAACCGCTGCCTGCTCCTGACCCTGGCGGTGGCTATTTGAGGGAGGACCACATAGGCGGAAGTGACCCTCAGGGGAGTAGACATCATTGGGTGATATATGGTACCCCCATTCCCTTTTATGGACAACCCTTAAGTACCTCAGGGCTTAATGGCATATTATGTCAGGAACCCTCAATATTCTCCAACACTTGGTCATAGAACTTTTAAACATCACGCAGTTACATCAGTAACAAAGACTGACACGAGGAAGAGAGCAACCGGAATGAAGATTGCTCAGCTAGACCAGAGGGAGCGGTGTAGCTGTTGGAGAAACCCAATTGGCACTTCCCCGCCCCTGGAGTGAGCGAAGGGAGTGTCTTCATCAAGTTATTCCGGTCCATGTGTGACCACGGGACATAATATGCCTTTTGTCAACTTCCTCAAGATCTTCTTCAGATTCCAGTCCCAATCCCTCCTCCTCTTCTGAAGTACTGGTGTTGCTGGAGGGTTCCTTCTTTCATCCCAGTCTGCGGTAATCCTTTTTTTTTGTAGAGGTAAGGCCTACCTCGGAGGGAAGCCACAATGCCTGTGATCATAGCTGGAAGGCAAGTGGCTTCTTCCCCGAAGCAGCCCGAGAAGGGGAAAAAGCCAGGATAGGCATTAAAAAAACAGAACTGCTGGCTCTTCCTCCACTAGCATCAATGCTTCTGGCAATTTTTCCTGCTCCTGCTTTTCCACAGCCTATCTTCTATCCTAGTGTTAAAAGGCACAGTCTCCCCTTTTCTGCCCATTCTAATCTCTTCATCTAGTCTTCCAGTGCCCATCCTCTCTCTCTCTCGCTCCTCCACCCTTAAACTCTCAGCCTACCTAGCAGTCGGGGGGTTGTTCCTTTTCCACCTTCAACCTTTCTACGGCCCTAACCATTAAAGCATTTACCCTTCCACTTTCCTCAATATCCCATCTTTTTGGAATCGTAGCTGATAGAGGCGTTACCTGATAGAGGTGTCCATTTTACAACCACCATTCTGCAGGCGATAAAGGATAGCACCCACATGGGGCGGTGCAGAAGTAATTCCTGCACCCTTCTTTTTTCAGCCTTTCCTCTGATACTTTAACATTGTGGGCCTTCCTGCCCTTCTCATACATACTAAATAACTATAAGATATTTAAACGATTCTCTAACTTTGAACCCTTGTGCCTAGAGACTAAGGGCCTCATTACGAGGTGGGCGGTAAGGGATTACTGGCACCGGTAAGGGCACCGGTGCCAGTAATCCCTTACCGCCCTACTACGAGGTTCCTTAGCGGGTCCCTTCCTTATCGCCTGGTTTTACCAGGTGTTATGGAAGGGACCCGTTAAGGGACTTCAGAGCTAATAACGGTACTGCAACTTGCGGTACCGTTATTAGCACCTTCCCATTGAGCCGTATGGGGGCTGAAATGGGAGTGGGGAATGGCTTTTTCAATGGGGACTTACCGGTCCCGCAAAGGTCGGAATAGACCGGTAAGTCCCCATTGAACGGGACCGGACACGGTACCGGTATTGGAGGTAGTCATGGCGCTAATAGCGCCATGACTACCTCCAACCTCGTAATGAGGCTCTAAGAAAGTATGTAGGTTTTCCAACATTCCCTTATCCTAGGTCCCCTCGTAAGGCTAAGAATTGAGCATTTTACCCATAGTTTCCTGCAGCCATACTCAATGGTACTTTAAAATTGTTACCTTATAGCCAGGAAGTACCTGACATCATGGATTCAGTAGAGTCTCCATACTCCAGAACCAGTCTAACTTTTAACAATTTCACTTCAAAACCAATGACTTAAAACACAGAAGCCGAAACCTGCGGCCCAACATTTCAACCCAAGGAACACCTCTTTCCCCTTCCCAGTTTCTTAATATCCCCCACAATCACTCACCTCGTTCACTTTCACCACATTCACCTCACTTAGCTATTTACTCTAATTATACTTCTCACTCTTTCCTCGAGTAGAAAAGGAGCAGATTTTTTTTTCACTGCAACACTGCTTTCTCTGTCTTTTCATTACTATTACAGCTTTCTCGCCTACAATAGTGTCTGTTCCTGATTACCGGACGATACCCTTCACTACTTCGACTAACCAAAAAAAGCGAGGCGAGGGCTCCGTCCCCACAGTCAATACAGAATGAAGGGTGCCACGGGTATACTCCAGAAAAATATCTATGGGTGGATTTACTATAAATATGACACCTCACCTCTCGGTGATGGCTCCAGCCAACTGGACAAGCAAACTGAAGGGTATCAGGGTAAACCTCACAATTGACGTGCTGGTGGGGATACCACATCACACCTCTAAAATAATAAACTAGGTCAAAAAAATTCCAAAGACTTGCAACATAAAAACAGTTCATTCACTTCTCCAAAAGACTCACCCTTTCAGTCCACCTTACCTAGTCTAACTCCACACATACATGCCTACTTTACCCCTCCAAAAACCCTCTTTTCCTCGATTACCCACCAAAGTGCACTCACGTGAAAAGGATCCCTGAAGCGCTCCAAAGTGGTATTCATTCAATTCACCCAAACAGCTGGACCATAGCACCACACCTCCGGGGAGCAAAAAGGCCTCTAACCAATATGGTGCCTGTAGAACTCTCCTTTTATCGTGCACGAAAGACTGGTCGCTGCAGAGAAGTACTGCAGCCGGTTTGTGCGGACAGGAAACATCCAACGTCTCGGAAAGCATGGGGCCCACCAAGGGACGCCAAATGTGCAGATAGACCTCTGATCACCTTAACTCAAAGTAGGCCCACCTCTTAAGAAGCGAGTGCACGTTTGTCCGTAAAGCAAGTTTATTGTACAAGTGGGTGGGAGGAGCTAAATGACGCCACATAGTCCAACTAACCTGAGTCTCCTCAAACCACACAAGTGTACACATTTTATACATTTTGCAACAGTTAAAAGACTCCCACATATTTTATTACACATCACCCCCCCCCACACATGATTGGTCAAACCTATACAAAAGAAATGTAATCTCCTTTAATTCCCACGCTCTCATTGGACACATTTATTTAACTACCATCATCAGCTCATATTCGTAGCACACTCCTTTTTGGGATCTTTCCATGGTAGGTCATGACGTCATCCCAAGGTTACACATTCAAACAACAAACTTAATTCATTATAAGTTCCAACTGGCCAGGGACCTCTAACCCTGAACGTGATGCACATGGTCTTTGCAAGGACACTTCAACGATACAAAGAGGGAGAGATAACAAGTTCCCTTTGACCTGGCGATAAGTATCTTACCTGCCCAGACTTGCTGGCGTCCTTATTTCACACTAATCTAATTGACTACCAATTTAGCAGGCGTGGCCTATGGGCACATCCTGAGAACCTGATTGAAACCCATAACCATCTGTTCATTCTGCCCTTAAGCATCCCATCACATCAGGTTTATTACTTGGTCCTGAACTGACTCTACCAAATGGCTGGATTTCCGTGGACAATGAATAATAGGATCCCATGTACTTAAAAATATGGCATCTCGTCACCACAATAGTACCAAGTGGTAAAAAACCCAAGCTGGCCATAGCTGACCATCTGATATTATTGCAGCTGCTCACTGCCCTTCCTCACCCTTCCACCTCGCTCAACCAGTTTCCCTAGTCACACAGAGTTCCTCTAGCCACCCCAGGTTGCATGGCCTGCACTATCCCTAGCTTATGAGAGGACTTGTGGCATACACTTTTGTATGTTCGCCATATACCCCAACTGTCCCAAACACATGTCCCTAAATACCCCCATGTATGTATGTCTGTAGGTGCATGTATGTTCAAGACTACCGCGTCCTCTCACAATGATTTATATTGTATCAGGCATTATCTTGCTGTTTGCGTGCAATTCTAAAATATATCATCTTAAACACAAAGTAACACTAAAAGTAAAACGTATCCCATCCTTGTTAACTACACTAGATGCCTGCTAAATTGCAACATTGCATCAACAACACCGTCCTCCGAGTCACCAATATGGCACGCGCAACATGAACCCCTCTTTCCCATTGGAACCTTTATCTACGACCCCAACACTTTCATGCCCCTTTTATATGACCAGAATGCATAGCTCTATGTCATTCAATCCTAGAATGCATTACAAAAGTGCACATTTCCAAATTTGACAGAAATAATAACATACCTCAGATTTAATCCTGAATTAGAACTTGTATAGGTGCTAATCCTAAAGAAATTGGACTATTGCAAGTGCCTGTAACATTGGCTGCCAAAATACTTATGCAAACTGCTCAAGTTAGTGTAGCATAGAGGAGCCAGACTCATATTTAGCTTGAAAAAGTATGAACACATTTCACCAGCACTGAAATCCTTGAAATAGCTGCCAATGGAACAAAAAGATCGAATTGAAAATGCTTTGCATCACCCACAAAGGTTAATGGAAAAAAGGATCCCAATTCTGCCAAACTGACTACCACATTACAAAGCACAAATAACCCTGAAATATTTCACAGTAAAAGGACAAGAAAAAACAAAAACAAGAACTGGTTCGAGATCACAAAAAGTACAAGGCCCAACAAACTGGAATCAGATCCCACCAGAACTACAGGTCTAGAATAATGTCAAAAGATGCAGAAGAGAATTTAAGAGGGAGTGTCAAAAAAGACTTTCACTGAATTATTGCCAAAAACTGCGAGTGACCCTACAATGCATCGCCATAGAGATTGCACAAAGACAAGATAAACATGACTAATTTAAAGGAAATTGTTCCAATAAGTATAAGTTGTATTCCCTCTTTACAGACTAGCACATCTTCCTTCACCTTTTGTACTATTTTACTGTCTAGATGCTCGAAGCCAATACTATTTTTCTAGTGGGCCTGCATAAATCACATGAAACAAATAGTTCAAAGGGGATGGTTGATTTACTCTTTTTTTTTAACAACTTTATTTATTGATCAAAGGCATACAGATTCATAGTGTCATAACATGTTCAGTGAACTGGCAATATTAAACCATGCACTGCATACAGATCTTCCTGTTCAGAAATTGTTCCTTTGCCTTTGATTGTTTTCACTTTTACCCCTTATCCCCCTAGCCCCCCCTTTTTATTCCAACTTTTGGGGTCCAGATTTCGAATAGCATGAGGTCCTTCACGGCAGGTGGAGTTAGGGTTATAACCCCATGGTGGGGTTCAAATGACATGTCTGTTTTTAAGTAGACATGGTTTTAAGTATTGGGCTTCTTGTGCTGCACCAGTTCGTGGAAGGGGTTCCAAATTGTCAAGAATTTTAAGTATTTCCCGGTGCTGAGGGCACATATCTTCTCCATGGCCATTACGCCCCAAATCTTGATCCACCACCAGGCAGTTAACGGACCAGCTTCATTTTTCCAGTTCTGTGCAAGGGTCATTCTCGCCGCCGATAATAGGTGGGTGGTGAGGGTGGCTCTCGCCCCTGACATTGCATGTACGCCCTTCCTGTGATGTCTTTAATGTGGCCTAGTATTTCCTTCCAATAAGCCACTGCTTTGGGGCAAGTCCACCACATATGGTATAGGTCACCCCTCTCGTAGCAGTTCCTCCAGCAGTTGGGTCAGTAGGTCTTGTTGATTTTGTGGATACAGTATGGGGACATGTACCATCTGAGACATAATTTATATGCTGATTCTTTAATCGTGGTGCATCTGGGGGAGCCTTGTGCCCTTGCCCATATTTGATTCCATTCCTCCTCCGTTAGTGTCTCTTACATATCCCTTTGCCAATTCGCTCTATGCGGGAGATTGTCTGTCGGTTGTGCATTGGAGAGTAATCTGTAGAGTCTGGTCACTCCTTTTCTTATCTGGCCCTCGTGTAGGATCAGCTTGAGACCTGACAGTGTCCTCGTGCCCGCTTTCTTCACTGCTGGGTGGGTTATCCAGTGTCTGATTTGTGCACATCTGAAGTGCTCTTTTTCCCCTAAACCGAATTTCTGCTGGCAGTCTGTATCGAGCAGTGTGGAGCCGTTACTGTAAATCTCTTTCAGGATCAGTGCTTCTGCGCCAGCCAAGCCCTCCCAATATTTCTTTTGGAGGCCTGGTGAGAAGTTCGGGTTCTTCATCAGTGGTGTATAGGGGCCTAAACCTTGTGGAATGCGCTTCCATTTCCTGGCTTTATCCCAGCTAAGCAGGGACCACTTAGTTGATTCCAGGAGATTTCCCACTTTTCTCTCGGCTTTCTGCTTTCAGGCCCAGCAATGTTATTAGAAGAATTGACATAGCTGTAAGTTCAATCCGACACCAGCCTTTGTGGTTTTAAGGTCTCACCCATCTCAACACTGGTGCTAGCTGCGTGGCTGATATATATCTGTCCACCTCTGGGACTCCTAGACCTCCAAGAAGGGGGGGCACGTTAGTGTGCATTTATTTTTGAACCCTAGGTTTCTTACATTGCCATATGAACTTGAATATGGCGTTTTGCAGTTCTTTGGTCTTGGTAGGTGGGATAGGCACCGGAATAGATCCTACCATGTAGAGGAGATGGGGGAGGATGGTCATTTTAACAGCTGTGATACGGGCGAACCACGACAGTTCCTGTGTTTCCCATCTGCACATTTCTTCCTGCAGCTGTTTCCATAGAGGAACTATATTTGTCCTGTATAGCTTATTTAGGTCTCTTGTTAGATGGATCCCCAGATATTCTAGTGATTCCCCCACCCAGCTCACTGGGAATGCCTTCTCCAGTCTCTCAATCACCTCTCTTTTCTCTGTGATGTTCATGGCCTTAGATTTGGAGAGGTTAATGAAGAATCCTGAGACTCTTCTGAATTCCTGCAGCTGTGTCATCGCTCTAGGCATCGTGTCTTCTGGATCCCCCATGAAGAGCAGAATGTCATCTGCATATAGCGCGATTTTATGGGTCTTTTTGCCATACGTTACTCCCTCGATCCTCGCAGAACTGCGTTGCACATGGTTCCATTGCCATCGCAAATCCCAGAGGGAAGAGGGGACACCCCTGTCACGTTCCCCGTCTTATCTTGATGAACTCTTCTGAACTTTCCCCGTTGAGTGTGAAACTTGTCGACTGGATCTGGTAGTTAGCTAGCACCATCTTTGTGAACTCTGGGCCGCATTCGAAGCTCTCCAGGACCAGTTTCAGATATTGCCAGTGCCTGCTGTCAAATGCTCTTGTAGCGTCCAAGGCCGCCACTGCAAATGTTTGTTGTGTTGGTCTCCCTACGTCTATTACATCTATTGCTCTCCTCACGTTGTCCTGCGTGTGTCGCCCTGTGATGAATCCCACCTGATCATTATGTATTGTACTTGGTAGGACCTTCATCAGGCGAGTTGCAAAGATTTTTGCATACATTTTCGCATCAGTGTTTAGCAAAGCAATGGGCCGGTAGCTGGAGCATTCGTGAGGGTCTTTCCCCGGTTTCAGGGCCAGTATGGTTGTGGACCTCCTCATATCGGGTGTTACTCGCCCATCTTCTCTGATCGTTTTGAAAAGCCTTGTCAGTGGGGCCAGTAGCTGCGTGCGAAAAGTCTTGTAATAGCAGTTTCCGAGACCTTCTGGACCCGGTGCCTTGTTTGCCGGCAGTGCAGAGATAGTGTCGCTGACCTCCTGCACTGAGAACGGGCCCTCTAGATTTAACCTGTCCTGTTCTGTGATCTGGGGTATGGGAACCGATCGGACATAGGAGAGTTGGTGCTCTGGACCAAGGTTCTCTCTGCATAGGATTTCCTCGTGGAATTGCATCATTATTTCCATTTTTCCGCGTTCTGTCATGTGTGGATTTTAATGCTTGTCATTTAGCTGTGCTATATAGTTTCGGCCTTCCGTTTTCTCAATTTTGCAGCTAGGAATCTATTCGCCTTGCCCACATGTATGTAGTAGTACTGTTTTGTTTTTAGCACTGATTGGGCCACTCGGTCTGCCGTGTGGTTCTCGAGTTGGGCTCTGATCTTCCTGAGTTCTCTGAGGGATTTTCTTGATTGTCGGGCTTTGTGCCGGATTTCTGCTTCTTTCACCTCCTTTTCCAGTTGGTGTGTTACCAGGGCTCTTTCCCTGTAGTATGCCGATGCCTGTGACATGAATTCTGCCCTGATTACCGCCTTCCCAGAATCCCAAATCACACCCCAACCTGTTTCCCCGTTGACATTTTCTTTGAAAAAATTATTAATGGAGCTCTCCATGTGGGCTCTTAGTGCTATGTCCTTCAGGAGTATTTCATTTAGTCTCCAAGACGGTTCTTACTTAAGTCCTATCTCCCCCCACTTCACCCCCACCAGCACCGGCGCACGGTCCGAAAAATATTCCACCCCAATTTCTACCTTTGTTATTTGGGGGACTAGAGTAGCGGAGACCAGGATCATGTCTATTCTGGAGTAGCCTAGATGAACTGCTGAGTAGTGGGTGTATTCCCTGTTTTCTACTTGAAAGAACCGCCATGTTTCTATGACCCCCAATTCCCTAAAGAAGCGACCTAGTGCTTGCCTATTTTTCTGATCAGCTATTGTAAGTGGAAGAGTTTTATCCAGTAGCGGGTCCATAACACAATTAAAGTCCCCTCCTATCATCAGTTGGCCCTCACATCAGCTACCAAGCTTACCCAGTAAACCCGTTATAAATACGTCCTGCCGTTCATTGGGGGCATATATGGCAAGGATTGTGTATGTGCTACCCTTTATCATCCCCTTGAGCCCAAGGTATCTCCCCTCATTGTCCCTACAGATTTGTAGTTTTTTTTAATTCTAATGCCCGCCCTATCAAAATGGTTACGCCCCTCTTTTTCTCCCCACTAGACGCATAATATTGCTGAGTGAAGGCATGGTGGGTCATTCTCTTCTTGTCTTTAGGGAGGAGGTGTGTTTCCTGTAGGATCCCGATCTATGCCTGCATTGCTCTCAGCCTATCCAGGATTACCCTGTGTTTTATTGGCAAGTTCATTCCCTGGACGTTCAGGGATACTGCCATCGATTCTGCCGTTCCTGAGTGGGGGGTGGTCATTTGATGTTTGGCTGAGCCCTGGGATAGCCCGTTGCCCCCTCACTTATCCCATGCTGTCCTTCCCGAACTCTATTTTGACCCTCTGTACTTTGAACTCAGGATCCCTTCCCCGCTTCATTCGCTTCCAACCCTCCACCCGCCCCTACCCTCTCCCCCTTGGTCCCTTCCCCCCTTTGTGACCACCGTGACCGGGATTTCAGAGAATCCCCCCTCTAATCCTCTGGGGTGTTAGGTCACTACACGATTCACAAGGTCCGAGTGACGATAAAGTTACGTGACTCAGAATGGGATCCAAGGTTTGATCTCACGCGCCTCCGCACTGGCAAGCCTTTGGGTTTGTGTAATTGTTCGAGCTGTGACTTTACGTTTCTGTTTAGGGGTTGTGAAAGGAGACTTATTTTATCATCGCTGAGCTTCCTGCTGTGTTTGGCTGCATAGCAGGCTCCTTAGTTTTGGTTCTCTCCTGGGCCTGCCCATTCGTGCTGTGGACCACTCCCAGGGGTTTGCCCCTGTGGGCTGGGTGTTTTGTGACAGGGCAGTTTCCTCACGGTTCTCTTCCAGGTTCAAAATAGACAGGCCATCTTCGCAAGTGATGATTCTTCTCTGTTTGCCCTCCCAGTTAAACAGTAAGCCAAAAGGGTACGACCAGCTGTAGGATACTTGTTTTTCCTGTCGGGCCCTCGTTACCGGACACATGAGTCTCCGCTTGTGAAGGGTTGAGAGCACCAGATCTTGGAACAATTGGATCGGATTACCATTGACCGTTAGGTCAGTAGCGGATCTGGTCGCTCTTAGAATGCTTTCTTTCGTAGCATAGGAGGTGAGGGCAACCAATCCGTCTCAAGGGCATGCGCCCGGGTCATTCCTTCTGGGCCCTACGCGGTGGATCCTATCAAATCCTATTGTTTCTGGCATGACGTCTTGTAGCATATTGCTGAAGGTTTGTTGGAGGGTGTTCCGAAGATCTTCCTCCGGGACCGATTCAGGCAAGCCCTCAACCCTGATGTTGGATCGTCGTGATCTATTTTCGAGGTCCTCCGCCTGCAGTTCGAGGTTGTTTGTGGCCGCTGCTATTTGGTCCAATAAAAGGCTGGTCTGTTTGGTTTCTTCCGTTAGGTTAGAGAGTCCACCTTCCATCGTGTCCATTCTGTCCCCCATCTCATTTACCTCTTTGCGGGCTTCGTGTAAGGAGGCCTTTAGGTCTTCCCTCAACTGGCCGATTTGGGCCTCAAATACGTTTGTCATCCTTGTCTCCATGCCCTTTAAACAGTTCAACAACTCCTCCTTGTCGGGGATCATCGTATCTCGGGGCGTAGCTGTGGTTATCTCCGTTGCCATCTGTGGTGACGAAGCCGATTCCTGTGGCTGTCTTTGACCCCAGCACTTGGCTATTTGGTTCTCTTGTTTTTTGGGGGTGCCTTTTACTCTTGGGGGTGCACTTTTCATCCTGGCACATGGCTACTAGGCTAACCTCTCGATTCCCACGTTCAGTCAATCCCGCCTGGGTGTTCACTACAGGAAGCTGATCTCGAGACTGCTTGTCCGTCTGCGGGGGCCCTTTTATTTTTTTTCGCTAGCAGATTGGGTCTGGGGTCTGTTATGGTGGGGGAGCGCTTCTCCGAGTTCCCAGTTTGGGCCACCCCAAGGGTTTTGCGCACTGGGCCTTCAGGCCCTGGAGGAGTTGGTGGGTTTGTGCTTGCCTCGAGATCTGGGGGTCGTGGGTCAAAATAACTCTGCACTCCGTATGTGTATTGATCTGTGCAGGACGGTATGTCCCTGTGTGTCTCACCAATGGTCTTTTATGCTACGTGTAAGACCCCAGGCATTAGCGACTCACCCTCCATTCGAACCCACTCGCTTTGCCCTTTGTGTTGCTGTGGTTGTACACGTGGTCCCTCTTTTCTTCTTTCCGGGGCGGAGTAGGGGCTGCAGGACTGCTTTTCACTCCCCCCCCACCTCTGCCCCCGGTTTTGGGATGCGTCTTCAGGGAGGACATGGGGGGCCTCTCCCCCGACCCATTGTGTTTGTCAGGGTGGGGGGTGCCTACTTTCTCTCGCTGATTTTGGCTGCCTGTACCTGGGGTCGCATTCTTCACTGTTCTTCTGGCGAGTGTAGCTTCAATTGCGGCCAGCCCACTGGTTCTGCATTGAGGCTCCGCCGCCCCTCCACGCTGCAGGCCGCACCACGCACTGGGGATGGATGCAGGGTGACAGGCAGGGGGCTGCTCTTATCCCAGCCCGCTCTGCCTCACCTTCCACAGGGCTCTCTTTTCCCCCGTTGCACCGCCGATCAGGGAGCAGGGCTCTCCAGCCGTCCTCAGTACTGGGTGAGCACCATCTAGGCAAGCAAGGCCTCAGGTCCTTCGGGGAGGATCCACCCGTTCAGCTCTGCCACTCCACTCTGGCCAGGACACTGTCTCTTACGAGGCGATTTCTAAGCTCGCCATCAGTCTGGTCGGAGCTCCACTATTTGCTGTTCTATGCGGTACACCTGGGCACCCAAGTTGAGCTCTGAACGTTCCGCTCTGTCTCTCCTCAACTGTAGTCACAGGGCCGATCCTCCTTTCTTCCTCGCGTTTCTTCTGCCGGATCCGGCCTCAAGTCAGCCTCCACCTCTGGGCTACCCTTTCTCGGCGGGGATCCGCGAGAAGCCTCCGGTCCCCCACAGGTTCCGTGCCGTTGGGAAAGCTCTCCTTTCCGCCTGGATCGGCAGCTCTGCGCTAGTACGGTCTGGTGCACCGCCCTCCGTGCTCACCGGACGCCGGCCCTCTCACTGACCGCTCGTTCCCGGGAGTTGCTGGAGAGCCTGGGTTCACGTAAGAGAGTCTTCCTTTCTCCCCTCGCCCCTTAGGTCGTCTAGGGTAGTGGGCGGCTGATGTAAAGTCGCTTTTGTCTGCTTTGTGCACCTCACCTTTTGTCATTTGCTGGTGCGTCCACTTCAGCAGGCGGCTATCTTGGAATCTGGTTCATTTAATTTTTAAAGTAGACCTGTGCAATTCCCCCGTTTAGTTATGGGTTTGGAAATGGCACTTGCCTTAAATGGGGTTGAAACGTTGAATCTGGAAATGTGTTTTTAGTGTACCAATGGCAATAGAGAAGGAATGTTGTCATGTCAAGAGTGCAGTGTTTTTGATATTGCGAGAGGGGTCAATATTGCACACACACACCCTGAGGGATACATACATAATGATAATGATGTGTTATTTATATAGCGCCTTTATCCAAAGCGCTTTACAGAGCACATGTTTTTACATACAATGTCACCCAACCGAAATTGGTACTCATTTGTTTAGCTCCACTCCAGGTTTTCACAAAACCCGTGCCATGAGGAGTAGAGCGATTTTAAGGAAATAATGGGGGTTTCGAGAGCGCAGCCCCTAGGTCTGTACGCGAATAAGGTTGCCATAGAACGTAATGGACAAGGTAGCCTGTAAACGAAGACTGGAGCTTGTCTAGACTCTTGCGGTGAGAACCAGGTTCAGCCAGATTCCTGCTTAGCCAAGTGTTGTTTACTCCCTACTATAAACAGAAGTATAGGCAAGGGCCTTCTGCTCATGGGCGGGGTTTGGAGATGTGTTCAGGAAACAGTGCACTACAGACCAGAACTGGCTGATGGAGGCACTCTGCGTGACAGCAGTTATGGAAGAGTGCTGCTCAGTGCTGGCACCGAGTGGACAGAAACTAAGTCAGGGAAAAGCTGGCATATGTTTGAAAGTATGCAGTGCTCAAAGCCAGCGTGTAGCTTGGGCGTTGGGGCAAGAATTGCCTGTGCTCATGAGCGAAAGCGAACAGAGCCGTTTTCTGAACTCGGAACAAATGAATGAATCATATTCCTATGATGGGGGAGCGGCAGGTACGGCGTGTTCCCGCGTCACGTCAAATGCCCTGCTGATGACACACACATGGCTCCGGTGTTGTATGCTATCCTGCCTCCCATGGTAGATTGTGGGAGGCAGTGTTCGGAAATCTTCGGAGTCACGCCCACTTGATGGCTCCAGCCATACATGCAGCACGAAAAGAAAAGCTAATGTCATAGCCCGCCTACAGCCCGCCCTCCAACATCTCTGTTCCTGGGATTGGCCAGTGATCTGCGTAGCTCCACCCCTGTCCTAAAGTGCCCGTGTCTATCATTTAAGCAGTTCTCATATGCAGTGTTGACAGGTGCGCTTATTATAAGCGACTTTGAGATTCTTTTTGCCTAAAGTCGCTTATAATATTTGAAGGTCGCTTGTCGCGGTTTCTGTCCGCTTGTTTGAGCAGATGTGCGCGTGTAATTGGGCTTGTTTGCAAGGCAGCCAAACCCATTACACGTCGCAGCTCCACATCTCGTCCTGCACGGGAATGTGAAGCGGGTTCAGTAATAACCCCCCTGGAGCCGCGTAGTGTCCTTAATGGCCTGCAATTACACCTTTGTCTTCCTCGAGGGCTTCTCTCTCCTTTAACACATGCTTAGACATTTGGCACTGATGGGGCATTCGCATCTGAAAGGCCACTCACGGATCCTTACCTCAGTGCCCCATCAATGCCAAATGCCCGAAAATGTGCAGAACAGAAAGCCTCTTATGAAAGGAAGCCATGAAAAAGGATTGTTCTGCATTTTTCACAATAGCCAGCAAGAAGTTTCTGACAACCATTTCAACACAGTAGTGGAAAAAGAAAATGTAGTTCCGACATGCATTACTTCGCATTGTCATACTTCCAGTTTTCCATTAATTCAGCAAAAAATAAAGCTGAACCAAAAATCTTTTGACTGAGCATTTTATTTCTCGGAATTGATATATTACATGGTTGCTTTGGTAGATTGCAAATATAATTATCAGAGCGCTCAGTTACCATCCCATGCGTGAGGGAGCCATCCAGTCCAGGATTCTGCTATTTGACCGTTTTCCCCCACATTTGATTTAGGAAAACTACAAGTCCCAGAATTCCAATCAAAAACAGGACTGGATGGCTTTCCCGCAAATGGTAATGGAAACGTTTAGGGCTCTGCTCTGTATGGCAATTCTAATTTGGGCCTTGAAATACAAAATGTAATGATTTTTTACAAGGTGCAGCATGAAATATATGTGTTGTATTGCCCAAACTGTACAGTGGGTTAACATTCCAGCTTCACTGTTTAAACTGTGTGATCCTGGGCAAATAAACCCTTCTAGTAAACAGCACTGGCCTGAGCAAAGCTAACATTAATTTCCCCCCCTTTTTGTGCCAGTCACAAATGAGCCTTCCAGAGTACTGCCACAGCAGGAAATGGGTGAATCTTTGCTATGCCCTGTTATGCTATGTCTTGTATAGCATACAGTCTATCACTGTCACGGTTTCTTGGAATTTCAGGATCTACAGGAGGAGTGGTATGGGGCTAATTTAGGAGCAGGCAAGGTTGCTTTGTAGCACTGTTTTATGACTGCAGATATGAGAAGACGGGACTCTCTGTATTCATTTAGTGAGCTGTCTGGAGCAGTAGACAATTTAATATGATATGATACGGCATTTGTAACGCGCCTATACACAAGTGTTTCAATTTGCGTTAACGTAAATTGTTTGATTGTAGTGCAGGCCGGACTGGTGTTTGAGGAGTGTGGAGGATTGAGTTTGTGCATCTGTGGTGAGCTAGGGTACTAGGGATGTTCAGTTTGGACACCTGCCTTCTGGTGGTGTACATTATATTGTGTAACCTGTGCTGTTTCTATTTAACACAACTTAACACTATTGCTGTATTCTCTCTATGTATGTTTATGCTTTTGTGTTAAGTTTCTTACTTTTGAGACCTTTCTACAGCATTTTAGGTGTGTGCTTGTTTTTTCAGCTTCTTTTGATGGGAGGCAGCTTGTTTTGGGCTTCTTTTGGAAGGGCATTCAGCTTATTTTTTCTTTCCGACCTGGCAACACTGCTCATATGTTCTTCTTTTGTAGCAGCCGCAGTGTTGCCATGTCCGCTTATTATAAGTGACTTTGGGCTTGTTTTTGCCCAAAGTCGCTTATAATATTAGCAGGTTGCTTGTCGCGGTTTTTGTCCACGTTTTTCCTTAATTGTGTGCTTATTGTTCCACTTGTTTGCCAGTCTGGCTGACTTGGCCCCATTTACAAAAAAGAAAAATGAATATGAAAGGCGAACATGCCGTCCTGCATAAGCAGTTATGCACACGCTGTGAGGCTCGGGCTGATTGCCTTCCTGATGTGAAGCCCCATGCAGCCTCCTGGACGGGGCTGTCTGCAGCCCCTTAACGACCTGCAAGTACTCCTTTCTTTTACATTGATGGGCTCTTTCAACATGAGACCCTTTGAAGACGCATTACCTAGCCAAGAGGTAAGCACATGGTATTTATAGCAACATGTAGTTTAGTCATGATGGAAACAAGCATAGACAATGACAATAGTTTAGGGTTTTGTGTAGGCATGGGAAAAGCCCTTGCTAGGCACTGCTGTCTTTAGTTGTATGAACGGCATCAGGTGCAAAATGGTGCAAGTACCAGGGCATCTAATAGCAGTGCCTGGCAAATGCCTGATACGTTTGCAAAAGCCAAAAACTGTTAACATGACTTCACTGAAGGACACACACAGTGCTTTTCACTTGATTGGCTGAAGGCAGACCAGGTTAAGACATTTCTATTACACCAGTAGCATTTACAGCTCAAATTAAGTCAGCATTGAGTGCAAAGTTTAATGTTAAGGCTTGATTAAAGAGAGCTCAAAGAGTTCCCATGACAAGGTTTTTTGGGTGGGGAGGGGCAAGAACAGGGTTGAGGATTAGCATGGCAATGAACAGTCAATGGGTGGGCTAGTGATTTACTAGAGGAGCAAGTCATAAGGGAGCCAATGACCAGAGGGGTGATGGACTATATGAACCAAGGACCAGAGGAGAGCAATCAACCAGGTTTACCAATACCAGAAGGACGACAGTGGGAGGGGGGGCATGTCACACTTATCACCATGAGCTAGTCCTGGATTTTCACTTTGCATACTGGTCTTTCTAGGTCCATACATATAATGGGAAGAAGTAAAATACCAGTCCTAGCATTTAATAGGAAATGCCTGGACTGGCTCAGTGTCATGAAGTACATGGGGCTACTTGGCAGGTACCTGCAATGGAGCCAAGGACCAGAGGTGAGCAACAAATCAAGGACCAGAGCAGCCAAGGATCCAAAAAGCCAATAATGTTGCTTTTATAAGTCACACACATACAAAAAATGAAAATAGACACCAATTGTTTGAAAATAACAATTTTAATAAATGCTTTTTGTTAACATATGTTTGAGCTCTCTGTATGTATTCTTTGCATTATAGTTATTTTTCAACTTCTGAGACCTTTCCACCTTATTTTAGAGATGCACTTGTTTTTGCAGCTTATTTGGTTGGGAGTCAGCTTGTTTTGGGCTTGTTTTGAAGGAACATTCAACTTATTTTTTCCTTCTGACCTGGCAACACTGAGCGGCCGTGGAGAGAGGAAGGGGAGACTGCGAAAGAGGGGGTTTGAAGAAATTAAGTCGCATGGAGTAGAACCAATCTCTACACTGTGGGGCTGTGGGGGGAATACAGGAGCTCGAGGCACACACGGGACTGAGCAGGAACAAAGGAGGGACCCTTCTGCACCGACACATAACGAAAGCACAGTATTTGAAAGGCTACCGAGGATTACAAAATCCCTGTACAGTGGTTTAATTGCTGGGATCAAAAAATAATAAAAATCACATAAATGAAAAACATTTTGACTTTTCTGTTTCGTGACAGCAACGTAACATTGTTTACTCCCCCATGTACGTAGACACATCAACACGGAAGAATGTCATATTAAGAGAGGGCTAATCACCATATTGCTGAAACGAAGCACCTGAATGTTTTATGGAAATGCTTAACTCAAGGTGGTCTCTTTAGGGGGCTTCGTGCATGGACAACATTGTGTGATGAATGTCAACTTAACTATTTCATAACGTGTGTCTTTTATCACTGTTCTATAGCCAAAACATTAATGTAAAGAAATATTATACCAAGCAAAAGGAGTGTTTAGCGAACAATGGTTTCACACCTGTCTGCATCAGGCGTGCCTGTAAATAAGTAAACACAAGGTAGGCTGCAGTCTTGTGGCAGGATTAATGCCATATTCCCACTTGTCATGAATCCTCCTTGCA
The DNA here is from genome assembly GCF_040938575.1 of Ambystoma mexicanum. Taxonomy (NCBI): domain Eukaryota; kingdom Metazoa; phylum Chordata; class Amphibia; order Caudata; family Ambystomatidae; genus Ambystoma; species Ambystoma mexicanum. The sequence continues at coordinate 917,424,857 of NC_090923.1, forward strand.
TGTTAATTCCACTCTCTTTATCACGGAGAATGGTCATCATGGTTTCCACAGTTATGTTGCCTGTTTGAAAACCATTATAACGCACTTCAGCAGGGCAGTTTCTAATCCATTTGGTGCCCAGAGCGAAACACTAGGAATACACCCCCCACATCGCATCCCGTGCGCCAGCCCCACCGCAACCCGTGCACCAGCCCCACCGCACCCTGTGCCAGCCCCACCGCACCCCGCGCGCCAGCCCCACCGCACCCCACCCCACTCCCAAACTACACCATTAAGGGACTCCTACCCAAAGTCAAACAGTCCGTTACACAAGGAATGAATTGCCATTTGCAACAGTGGGCCACATTCTCATTGGTGACCAAGACAATTGTATGCTCTAGTCCCACTTAGGCTGCAGATAATGAGGACTGGGCACACCAAGAGAACATGAATATGGCACAGGTTGCAGTATATGCAACCAACAAAGACCACAAGATGCTGAAGGGGGTTTGGAGGCAACCTAAGCCAAAAGGGCAATGACAAGGAGACACCCGAACACAATAAACAATCACTTTAAAATTCTTTCAATGGGAATCAAGTGTATGCTTTGATACAGTAAAGTCTGACTGTTGACTTGTTATAAGGAGACATGGAACCGGATTATTTATTTATTCATGCAATGTTTGTCGGGTACCTATTTATTTATGCAATGTTTGTCGGATACCGGTATCCGACAAACATTGCATAAATAAATAATCTGTGTCCATGTACCCGACAAACTGCATAAATAAATAAATGAACCAGGTCATGGCTTAAAGAATATTTACTCAGCAACACTGATCAAAACTATTATCAGCATAATGAAGTAACTCATCACCAGTGCCATGGAAGTGGTTTAAAGTGGAATTGATATCAAGTTTGGAAAAGAAGCAGCATGAAAGAAATAGCGCCGCTTTAAACTATTATTTTGGGAGAGGCAAAGCTGCCTACAGTGCACGCCCTACGCCCCACACTACCTCCCCTCCCAACACAATGTCAGCACGAAACCATTCAGTGACTAATGGCCCACCATTAGCAGTTTCCTGCCTGCATTGTGATGGGAGGGGCTGGTTTTAGCTGCAGGGGGACCTGAAGTGTTTTTAATTGTTGTGCTTATGCCCCCACCCCAAGTGGCGCAAAAGTGGTCAGAGGAAGCCTCTGACTTCTGTAATGTTACGTAGTGCTTGTGACATTACAGTCAGAAGGGGCAGCGCCAGTACCTGACCCACAGAACCTTCCCCACGGCAATGTGGCGCCCCACAAACTGGGGAATTTTATCCCCTCCAGAGGCTCCAGGGTAGCGGGGTAATTGCGAACTCCCCTGGCGGTTGTGCCCCGGGCAGCTGCCCACCTCGACCGGGCCAAGAAACGGGCCTGCACCTCAGGGTTAACAATTTCTCTCAGTGCATGGATTAGCATTCTTTTTTATTTATTTTTCCATTTGTGCTTTGGTTTCCAACAAACCTTGCACACGAACATGAATATTTAAAAGTCTCCTATGCACAATTAGACAAACAGTACAGGCCATAAATATAAACCATCTCCCCAGATAATACAAAATCATACACAAATATAAACTAGTGAAGTCACACAGCATTCTTGTTGCAGCTCCATTAGCCTACACATTTCACAATATCAGAACAATGAAGTAAGGCATTAAACACAAGTAGTAGCGCAACACCATTGAGTTGACTGGGCTTCAGCACTACCCCCCCGACATTTTGGGCTATATTGACTCAACTTGGCTAACCTTTAGAGCAGTTGCCAGACCGAACAGGACACAGATTTTAAACGGCACCTGGGTTTTGCTGTTAACAAGAACCCAGCAATTACCAACGTAAAGCATTGCACTGTTAGTACCTGCATTCAAATGCCACATTGTTTAGGCAATTGAAATCGTGATGTAGGTTTAGTACTTGCATGCCAGGGGAGTGATTGGAAGGGTAGAGAGGGAACAGGAGACTTATAGGAGAGAGTTAACTGCTTGTAACATTGAATCTGCACTAGAATAGTCTCATTAAAATGCGTAAATAATTTGGATGTGCCCACACAAATAAGTTTCCCCCTCCCCACCGCATGTGAAGTTAGCGCCTCTCCCAACATTTGAAGGGTTAGCCCCCCCGAAATGAAGGTTTTGTTGTGCCCCTGTACACAAGCACACACACCATTCACCTTATACACACCCAGTCAGCCCCACATTTAAGTGTGCACCCTTTCACCATACACTCACACAGGTAGCCACATATACATTAAGTGTGCACCCTTTCACCATGCAGGCACACCTACACAGCCACCCATACATTAAGTGTGCACCCTTTCACCATGCAGGCACACCTACACAGCCACCCATACATTTAAGTGTGCACCCTTTCACCATACACACACAGGCAGCCAGCTATTCATTTGAGTGTGCACCCTTTCACCATAGACTCATACACGCACACCTCATGGAGTTGAGGGGGGGCCCTATTACTTCAAAAAGAAATTGGGGCTCATTACGGGTCCAGCGGTATCCGTGCCGGTGCTACCGGCGGGTTGCCGCTGGACCCATAAAAAATTACTATGGCCTGACTTCCCAGTGCCACCGTGCTATTTCAAGTTCGGCGGCTGGGAAATCAGGTGCCGGTAATTTCGTTAAACCCCAGACTCCACGGGAATGGGGACACAGAAGCACCTGCACCATTGTTAACGGCGCCGGTGCTTCCGTGACAGATCTGCATACCGTGGCTGCTGTGCCTGGCAGGGTCAGACCTGTCGGGCACGGCAGCCCCACCAGGCAGACCCGTAATATGCCGGTCCGGAAACAACAGTGCCTGTAAGCTTACCAGCACCGTTGTTTCCGGACCGGCATGGTCAGAATGAGCCCCATTGTTTCTTTTTTAAGTCACTATAACTTCATTAAGAAATTATTTCAGTTAAGGACCGAACCATAATCAAAATAATTTCTTTATGATGGCTGAGTGGCTTCAAAAACAAGCAATTTCTTTTTGAAGGCATAGGCCCCCCCCACCCCATGACATGGAGGCCTCCAGCCTAGGGTCTTCCATGTCATGGGGTACGGGGCCCTCAGACTTCAAAAAGAAAGTTTCTTTTTGCAGTCACTCTGCCTTCATAAAGAAATTATTTCTGTTACAGAAATGTTCTTTATGAATGCAGAGTGAATTTCAAAAGAAACTTTTTTTTTTTAGAAAAAAAATTTTCATTTTTTTTTTTTTTTTACTGGGGCCCCCTCCCAGCCATGTGCTGGTGGGGCCCCCCACACCGCAGGCCCCCCGCCCCGCGGGGGCTGCGGGGGCCCCTGTTACGCCAGTGCTTAGAGTACAACTTGGCATCCAGGTTCAAAGAAATTGGCCTGTACGGGTGACAATCATGTGTGGGATTCCCCAGCTTAAGTATTAAAATTGTAGTTGACTCCATTGAAGGAGTAACCCTCCCTAAATTCCGGGAACAAGTTGAATAAGTTAGTCAAAGGTTTGAGTAGTTGTGGTTGAAAAATCGTATAAACGATGCTGAGAAACTATCCGGACTAGGGGTCCTGTGTTTAAGAGAAACTATTGCTATTGCCACCTCTTCCGTGGTTACGGGAGTGTCTAAGGTCTCCTGACCAGTAGACGAGAGCCTGATTTGGTAGTCTGGCGTAAGTCGCAGAGATGGGGGGGGGGGGGCGGGCCTGCTGCAGATTCTGTGAGTAAATATCATTCAGAAACCTTCCTTTTCGCCGATTCCCTGTACTGAATATTTATGTCCGAGTCTACCAGCACTGCTATAGTATTCGTTGTATGTATGACCTTCAATTTATGAACCAGAAATGTATTCACCATATTACCCATGGCATAATAAGATTGCTTAGCACGAATAATCGGTTTGGCCGTATGTCCTGCCAAGTGTGCTTCTAGTTTATTTTGCGCTACCCGTAGGCCCTTCCTGGCCATGACAGAATTTAAATGCTTATGAACCATTTCTGAAGCGCGCATCTCCCCCTAAAGTGCCTACCTTAGGGTTCTATTCCTATAAGTGCAAGCAGTCATGTGAGCAATCAGTTCCCATCTAATCACTGCCTTCATAGGGTCGCATACCTTGGCAGTCGGAACGGTATCAGTGCTATTTTCCCTAAAGAAATCAGTTATTGCCTTAGTTATGGAGTCCTTTCAACACCAAATCTGAGAGGGCCGGGTTGTGCAGCTTTCATGGGGGCCTGCTAACGGGGAACAACCTATCAACTGAAAGTGTACACTCAACTGCTGCATGATCTGAGAGTACATTGGTAGCAATGAGTACCTCTGATACAAACAGAATCAGAAGGAACAAGTCACTTACCTGGAACTATTGTTCTCCAGAATGGTTCTGGCATGGATTCACATGCTCATGAATATTCCCCGTCATCAGGCCGGGAATCAAAAAGAAAAAACAGTTTCACTTTCACTTACAAACTGTCTTTCTCCGATAAACCAATCACTGAGCTCTGGATAATACTGCCCCCAGCCAATGACTGCCCTTCTCCCTAAGCCCCTCCTCTGGCAGCCATCTTCAGATTTAATAGCCCATAAAGTGGCAGTATGACCTCCCTGCTGTCTGCCGGCAGCTCATACACTCCAAACCCTAAGGCTGCAGGAGCCAGGCCTTCAGGTTCAGCGATCCTGTGTCGTGATGTAGAACTGCGCTTGCTTCTCTGGCAAGCAGATCCTAACCACCGGCAGCTTGACCTGGGGTAACACTGACAGGCTGAGAAGGTCCGGCTACCAAATCTGACTCGGCCACACAGGGGCGATGAGGATCATCTTGCATCGCCACCGTTTGAGTTGATTGATGACTCGCAGCAGGAGAGGCAACGGGGAAGGGGAATGCTGGCAGAACAGGCCTTCCCACAGAAAGGAAAATGCGTCCCCCATGCTCCTCGGCTGGTGGAACCTTCTGGTGAATCTCTGGCATTTGAAATTCATCGCTGTCGCAAACAGATCGATCTGGGGTCTGCCTCATTTGAGGAAGAGGCTGTTCACTTGATCATGTTGAAGTTCCCACTCGTGGCAAGAGCGGAGCTCCCTGCTGAGGGAGTCGGTGATGGTGTTCTTGACTCCAGCCAGGTGAAAAGGAATGAGGAACATCTCTTGGCTGACGGCCCAGTGCCACAAGTCCTGCGCCTCTCTGGAGAGCGCCGGGTATCTGGTACCTCCTTGCTTCCTGATGTACAACATCATGGTGGTATTGTGCGTGAAGACCCTCACCACCTTGCCCTTGAGTGACAGAAGGAAAGACTTGAGGACCCAGAACACTGCCCGCAGCTCCAGGACTTTGATGTGGAGAGCCCTCTCCTATGGTAGCCACAGGCCTCTGGCGTGGAGACGTCCGGTGTGGGGTCCCCAGCCCTCCAGGGACGCGTCTGTGGTGACTGTCTCTTGGTATGGGGGCTCTGGAAATACGTGCTCCGGCAATGCTGGAGCACACGCCCCATCACCTTAACGCTCGATGGAACTCCTCGTCGAGAACAATCTTGTCTGAAAAGCTTCCAGACACCTGGATCCACCAAGCGTCCAGGAATTCCTGAAGGGGTCCTATCCGCAACCTGCAGAGTCGGATCAGGTTAACGGCGCTGGTAGAGCTGCCGGCGCTGTTAACCCTCTACCGCCTCATTACAAGGTCTGCTCGTGAGTCCCGCTAAGGACGTCTGGTAAAACCAGGTGTCCTTAGTGGGACCCACTAGCAGACCAGGATGTTTACAACAGGCCCGTCATTAACGTGCCCGTGGTTAGCATACTCCCTATTCCCATTGAGCCCTATGGGGGCTCAAATGGGAATCGGGATGTACTGGGTCCGGGGTTCCTGGAATGGGGGAATACTGGGCCCTCCAAGGTCGGAATGGCCCGGTATTTCCCCATTCCAGGAACCCGGACCCGGTATGGCGGTAGCCATACCGCTAAAAGCGGCATGGCTACCTCCATTCTCGTAATGAGCCCCATGTCTTAATCCACGTAATCATATGAGATGGAAATACACCAGTTAAGGACTAGGAGAGTTCTAACAAAACAGATAGGGCTTCACGGCCTTCCGGAATGCCGGAAAGGTTATAATCTCACAGATTTCTCTGGGTAGTTTATTTCTTTTCTCTTGGACCGTAGACGCCGAATCTGCGGTCCCCTTTGCTCATATACCTGGTGTGGTGTATATGAAGCAGAGTTTGATCTGCTGAGCACAATTGTCGGGTAGTGTCACACACCGCCGCAACTGGCGTGCATGGAGCCGATGGCGTTGGAGCGGCCATTAGCCGTTCCACCACGTCCCCATGCAACGCGCAGTTGCGGTCTAGTCTTTCGGCCGGCCGCCGGGAGGGACCGCTTTTTAGCTGCTCCAACCCGGAAGTCTGCGCGTTGCAACCTACTCGCGTCAGGCTTTCGGGTTGGAGCGCTCGTAAGTTTTCTCCCTTTGTGTGCTGCCTTGAGCTGTTTCTCGGCGCCGGCTCCTCTTCTCTTCCGCTGGCGCCCTTCCTCCTGTCTTTCTTGTGTCCTCCCTCCTGGGACTTGCAGGCTCTCGCCAGGTTTTCACAGGGAGCTTATTTCTTTTTCCCTTCATTTTTCCTCCAGCTTTCCCCCTCTTGCTGCAGTGTTTCGCGGTCTGTCTCTGAGGCTTGCCCCCGGTTTCCTCTCTAGGCTCTCCATTCCACTCCATTCCACTCTTATCGTATGCTACTTTCCTGCCGGCATCCCATCGAAGAACGTACCTTCTGCTATTTCAAGTGGAAGACCATCACTGATCATCACCCAGGGGTTTTTTATGCCTACAGCTTTTTCCCCTCTGGTCTGAACCGGAGGAGGGGCCCCCCCAGACCTTCTATTTTGAGGTCTGGGTGGCTTCCCTTCGTAGCATATCCCTTCCACAAAAAAAAAGGAAAGAAGAAAGAAGAGCTGTGGAAGAAGCGGTTCGGAGGATCCTTACACTCAGAACTCACAGGTGAGGAGGAAGGGGATTGGAGTGACTCGGAAGGGGTGAAGGGAACACCTGAACTTGACAGGTAGGAACATGTCTCCTGATTTTATCTGATAGATATCTTGTTCCTGTCTTGTTAACACACCTATAAACCAATCAGAGTACCTTAAACTCAATTATCTCCTTTACTGCCAGCCAATGTACGGCTCTTCTTCAGTTAGAGGTTGGAGCTGATTTTTTACCTATACGCCAGCCTAACTGCTGCATTTTGGGCCGCCTGCAGTCTTCGCAACTGATAGGCTGGTATACCCGACAGCAATACATTTCCATAGTCTAACTTCGAGTTGACCAGAGGGCCAATGACTACCGCTCTGTCCTCATTTGCAATGAATGGTAGGATATGTTTCAATAGGCGTAGTGAGTGTAAAGCTGCTTGTACCTTCGCACTAACCTGAGCTCCACTTCCCATGTTATCCTCCCAGACAGAGCCTACATTTTTTATTTTCTTGGAGAAATTCAGCTGTGTCCCCAGGAAACATAGGGAGTGTAAATGCTCCCTCTGCAGATTGTGCTTTGAAGCGAATAGAGTCACTTCTGTTTTGCTGGCATTCAGCAGTAGCTGGATCGCACACATCCAAGCCTGTATTTCTTGTAGGCACCGGTCAACTATTTCGTACGTCTACTCTAGATTCTGTATCCTCAAGAACACCTGCGTATGAGTGAAACTGTATGCCGTGCTCCCTCAGAATGTCCATGAGTAGTTTAACATATAAATTAAAAAGCAGTGAGGAGAGGGATGTCATGAACCATCGGACATGCCCCTTCTGGACCTCCTGGTCCTTGACGCGTCAGAGCTTACACTCTGTACTACTTCCAACATGGCCATACACACAGAACGCTGCCTATCAGTCTTTACGTCTGAGGCAGCATGATCTATAAAATGACCATGCCCCCGCGGCCCAGCGCATCTCAGCGCTTCTGTTGCTGTGGCTAGACGTGTGCTCCGAAGTTCACCTTGCGGAACTCTGTAGTTTCCTGATTCCTGGACCCTTCGCTTTCCCTTCTATCCTCCCTCCTCCTACTTAGCCTTCTTACCGGATTCTGTGCACCCGCCTCCGAGTGCACTTCTCCTTTCCTGGTCTTCCTGGAGTTTCCTCATTTTTTCACGGACGTTAAAGCTGAACGAACACTGGAAGCCGAAGACGGCAGAGCAGGCTTGTACAAGACCCGATCCGTATGGAAGAAAACTCCCCTGGATTCCATTAAGCAGCGAAAGCAGGTGAGAAAGGGGGAAACCTGTGACAAGGGACGATCCCTGCGGGACTCCACAGCTTTGTAATCCTGAGTCTAACAAGAAATCTCCAAATCCTACTCTTTGTTCTCTTCTAGAGAGAAAAGATTCAAACCATTGAACAGCTTGTTTCCCTACTCCACCCACTTCTCTCAGATGTTTCAGCAGGGTCCCATGGACAACCGTATCAAAGACGGCGGACAGGTCCAACATGACCAACAGGGACACACCCCCCTGATCCGCCGTCTCCAATAGATCGTCCCAGAACGTCAGCAACGCCATCTCCGTCCCAAAACCTGGTCGGAATCCGGATTGCAGATTCTCCTGATACAGATGTTCCTGCAGCTGAGCTGTCACAATGTTTTCCAGAATTTTCGATGGCCATGACAATCCTGCCATTGGCCTGTAATTCTGGAAATTCTTAGGGTCTAAATTAGTTTTTTTTAGCAGTGGCGTGACCACAGATTTCTTCTGAATCATTGGTACTACCCCTGATGTAAGAGATTTGTTAACAAATTTTGTGATAAATGGGGTAATATCTGGAGCTATTAGTTTAGCTACTGAAGATGGAATAACAGAGTACATCATTAGTAGCCTTCAATGCAGAGAGCAAGGTGCAGACCCTTTCCTCAGATACTTTCATAAACATAAATAGCTTCTGATCCGCCCCAGTGTCTTCATCATGAGATATGCATTCTGGGCTAATCTCCTCTGTTACTTCCAGATCCTCTTGGGGATGTAATGGTTTAATTTCCATAATCTTTCCTTGTATTAGCACTATTTTATTTATAAAGTAATTATTAAAACATCCACCTGTGCTTGTGATGATTCAGGTGCTGCTGACGCACACCCAGGATTTGCTAACTGGGAAATAGCAGCGTACAATTCCCGTGGCCTGTTCATGACTTTGTCAATTGTCCCCGTTATAAATTTAGCTTTGGCATCAAAAATGGCTTTCCCATATTCTCTTCAGGTGCTCTTGACCTGTTCTAAAATGCCCTCTGTACGATGTCTTCTCCATTTTTTTCTCTAAAGATCTCACCTGTACCCTTTTCTTGGCCAAATCTGGCGAAAACCAGGGGTTACATGGCCTTGTTTTGTTGGAGAGGGGCCTATACATTACATATCATAGCCATGATTTACATGCCTTTATTGAAGAACTCCTCACATGGAAGAGCCTCTTCAATCTGTGCCAAAGCATGTTTCAGAGTTTCCCCTGAGATTTTCAAAAAATCTTTCAGCTTGCGGAACTGCCCCATCCAATTTTCCATGTGCACTTCCAGAGTTTTCTTATGTATTCTCAGTTCAAATACTATGGCATAGTGGTCTGTCCATGATAATGCGATTGTCCCAACATAACAAATTATCTTCCCTCGATATAGCAGGACATCAAGACAATGGTCCTGGCAATGTGAGGGGGATGATGCTAGAAGTTCCAAAGCATGGGCTTCCAGGGTCTTCTTTAATTCTCTCCCATCCCCAGATGTCACCTCCTCAGCCCATACATTGAAGTCCCCCAAACATAACAGCTCGTCATGCTTATTCCCTGTGTCTGCCAGAAATAATTCTAATTTCTCCAGGAAAGCCTGTGCTGGGCCAGGAGGTCGATACCCAAAGAGAATTGTTATAGTTTTATTTGGAGAACACTGAATACAAGCATGCCCCATCTGACTTGATGGTCCGCACCGTGGCAGTCTTCAGTGTCAACAGCCATTGCACCTTGCCCAGCATGGCCACTATCCTCTCTTCCAAGGGGGTGGTCAGGCAGGAGACCAAGTTGAGCCTGGCCCCCAGAAATAGCACGTTCTGCGATAGAATCAAGCAGGACTTTGGATAGTTGACGGAGAACCCCAGATCTGTCAGCAGCTGGACGGTCCTCTCCATGTGTTGAACTGCTACTTCCCTGCACTTGGCGCGGATGAGTCAGTCATCAAGGTACGTGTACACATGTATCCCTTGTAGGTGCAGATGGGCCGCCACTGGTGCCATGCACTTTTGTGAACACCCTGGGTGCCGAATACAGTCTAAAGGGAAGGGCCTTGAACTGGTAGTGCCTTCCCTGTACTACGAAGCACAGGACCTTCCGATGCTTCTCGTGAATGGGGATGTGGAAGTATGCATCCTCCAGATCCAGCGACGACAAGAAGTCCCCTTCCTCCAGTTGGCCGAGCACGTGCTGCAACATGACCATCATGAATTTTTGGGACTTGAGGTATTTGTTAAGGAGCCGCAGGTCTAGAATGGGCCTTCAGCCCCCAGTCTTCTTCACCAAGAAGTATCTGCAGTAGACTGCAGAGCCCGCAGTCACATTGGAACCAGCTCTATAGCCCCCTTTTTTAATACGGCCCGTACTTCCCGCAGGAGTGGAGGGATTTGCTCCTCCTGCCGGGCCACCAGTGGTATCCGCGGACACTTCTGCTGGAACTCTAGAGAGTGTCCGTGGGTGGGAGCGTCCAGCACCCATCGGTCGGTTGAGATCTTTTCCCACTCGTGGACCAGGTCAGCATGTTTTGCCTTCGAGAGGGTGGCCGCCACCAGCTCGATCCTGAAGGATGACTTAGTCTGGACCACCTGGGCCTTCAGGGGCAGGTCGGACACCTTTCCCTGCGCCTTGGTCTTCTCCGGCTTTTCCCGCAGCTTCCCTGGGTTAACCGATTTCCTCTTCGAGGAGGAGCTGGAGCGATGACGGGCGATGAAGGCAGATGGTGAAGATGAACGTGCGCTGCGTATCGTGGGACCCACTTGAGTGGAAACCCAGATGGAAACAGACTTGCGGTACTTGGCCTTGTCTTGGGCCCCCGCGGATCGAGCACCCTCAAAGGACTTAGAAGCCAGCTCTTCGGACCGGCCGGTCCTGGGTAAGGCATGCGCCTGCTTGCCGCACAGGGTAGAGGCCTTGGCTTTAAGCCATCCCGCCAACCTACTGTGACTGTCCTTGATGGTTCGCTTGGAGAACCCAAGGCAGATTTCACAATATGCTTCGCTGTGGTCCGGATGGAGACAGTAGAGGCACTGAGAGTGTTTGTCCTCCACAAACAAGTTCCTCAATCCGCAGCTGGAGCAGAGCTTGAAGAGGGAGCCTCCCTCTTTCTTCTCCTCCGACACGGTCCGGAGTGGGATGTAGGCCCAATGGCGTTCTTGAATCTTCCATGAAACTCTCTACGATTCTTGCCCTTAAGGGGCGTTGAAAGACAGTGACAAACGGATCCCTGCTTGCCGGTCAAAGGAACGAAAGAACACACAGGCTCTATTTGACAAAAATAGAAACTTTTTATCGAAAAAGCGCAAAAACGTAGAAAAGCTCTCTGAGCACAAGACGAGGACTCCCAACACTTGAACGTGCGGTAAAAATGTGAAGATGGCTGCCAGTGGAGGGGCTTAGGGAGAGGGCAGTCATTGGCTGGGGGCAGTATGACCCAGAGCTCAGTGTTAGGTGTATAGAAGAAAGACAGTTTGTAAGTGCAAGTCAAACAGTTTATTCTTTTACCGAGGATTCCTGGCCTGACAACGGGGAATATTCATGAGCATGTGAATCCATGCCAGACCCCATGCTGGAGAAAGGGAGATATGATCCTGAGATTGATCCTTGAGAAAGTCCTATATGCGTGTAAAATGTGTGTTGTCAAGTTCTCCCTTGTGCAATAGCCTCCATAAGTAAACCAGATTCATTTCCCTCAGAACTTTAATTAAAGACTGGGCCAGTTTAAAGTCTGTAGCAGAGGGTGGGTGTGATTAATCATGGGGTCAGGTACTACATTATAATCCCCCTATCCCCACCACCAAGATCACTTGTCCATCTGCAAAAGCAGTCCTTTCCGACAGAAAGTCCACAAGGAATCCACCCTGCTTCTCACTGGCGGAATAAAGAGCTATGACAGTAAACAGATGACCGCCTAACAAGCCCTTGACCCCTATAAACCGACCCCCCCGCGGGTCATTCTTCCCTCCCAACTCAACTAAGAGAATTCCCCGGGAGAAAACGACCCCTGTTCCACCTTTATTAGTACTGAAATAGGCAAGATATTGTTTAGCAAAGTGTCTATTGCGCAGTCTACAAAAATCAGTGTGACACAGGTGCGTCTCTTGTAACAAGGCTATGGAACATTCCTGGTCCCTCAATCTCTGCAACACAGATTTAAGGGGGTGTTAAATCCGTGCACATTAAGATCGAGTACTTTAACTCTGACCCAACGGGGAGTCCGCTAACACGACCTCAGTGCTAAGTGGAAATAAGAGATAAGCTTAAAATAAGCAGGTGTCACACTCTACAAGTAGCAAACTGATCATGACTCTTACCATCCCGCATCCAATTTTACCTCAACATTTACGAGAACCCTTCTAAAAAAGCCCATCCCATACCCACCAACAAGAAAGACTCGTATAAAAATAAAAACGGTTCAGAAAAGGAGCTATTATCACAGACCGGGGCTATTGCTTGCTGTCGCCAGACCAAAACACTGTTGTAAATCAATAGAGAGAATATTCATGCCATCGCCAAGTCCATCCGCTCACAGAGTCTAGATCGTCCAAACAGTTAAAGTGAGGAGAACCATCTTGAGGAAACTTGTGGAGAACCATCTCTGGTTTCGGAAGCACCTCAAGACCTTCCTCTTTGCTTCTGCCTCCCCCACCCTCTCCCCTGCTGATTCTACTCTCCCTCGGCACCATGTACCTGGCCACCCTCTTTCTTCCGGGCCCAGGTACCTGCTCCTCTTGCCACCCGCATGGACTGCCTCCGAGTCTGTATCTGTACCCATACAGCCCCTACCCCTTTGTTTTGTTCTTCCTGCACTTATCAGACCTACCCAGCCTGCTGCCTTAAACCCAGCACTGCCACTTGCTGGCTGCACTCCCTCTGTTTGTTGCCTTTTTATTTATTAATTTATTTATTATTATTTATATTTTTTTTCCACCTTGATCCGCACTCTCCTTTTGATCCCCCGTCCAGGCACTTCTCCCTCTCCCATGCACTTGCGCGTTCTCAATGTCACTGGGCCTAGTAAGATCGTTGTTTTTGTTTCTCCTCTGTTCCCCTTCCCTTGCCTTGTCGCGCTCTGAAACACTTGTGTATGAGCGCGATAGAAATAAAATATCAATTTCAATCAGAACCTATAGAGATAAGTAAGAAAAAAAAGCATCCAGAACTACTTCACCTGCGTGGGGCCAATCACCTTCATTTTACTCCCGAGAGGCCCCCAGGGTTTCGCGCCTTACCAGCTCTTGACCACAATCCCCTCTGTGGCTTAGGGACCCAACCTCATGAGGGCCAGATGGCCATGATGACAGTAAATCCTAAGCATCCATATGTGATGTTATTGGCCAATGTTTCTCCTCCAAAGTGAAGAAAAGAGCAGTGGAGAAGCCCCATCTGTAGTGAATACCATCTTCCCTGAGCCACACAGTAAGTGGACAAAGCATCCTCCGCCTCTGGATTGTGAAAGTCACCAGATCATGGGATATCTGAAGGTCGGCACCCCGAAAAGTGAAGGCTGGTCTGGACGTGCTGCTTCCATGATGCGCTGCTTAAACGTGAGGAAATTGACTCTACTGAGAACATCAGGTGGCTGGCTTGATCCGTCCCAGAGAGACCCTCAAAGACTATGGGTATGGTCCAGTTCCACCTTGGCATCCTCAGACAGTCAGAGAGGAGACCGGAAGAGGGCGCAGACCTAATTCAGCAAATCTGAGTCACTTACAGATATAGGTATGCTGCGTAGCCTGACATTGTTACGTCGTGAATGATTTTCGATGTCCTCCTGTTTGTGTTCCAGGGCCTCACACTTCGGAAGGCATTGGGAAGCATTGCAAGACTCCAAGGTTTGCTCAGAAAGAGTCCTCAATGTTCCTAATACACTGTTCTGCCTCCGTCACGCGTTTGTCAATTGTCACAACTTTAGAGGAGAGCTCAGCAACACTGTTTTGGAGTGCCCGCTTCAGTTCCCTCAGCAGGTTAGCCAGATCCGGTTTGGCACCAGCAGGACAGCGTTGACAATCTTCTTAGGTCCTTCACAGGCATGTACCAAGCATGCAATATCACCATCTGTAGGGGTATTTCCCCTCTTTGCCATCACAGCCTCCAGGTAACAAATCCAGGGACCGCAGGTAGCCCCAGCACCAATAAAGAAAGATCAGGCAGTATGTGATCTGTGCACAGGGACTGAGGGCTCTTAACTACAATGCTCGTGAAGAGAGAGAAGGCAGCATGTAATCCATGCACAGGGACTTCAACAGATACCACTATCACCCATGTAGTAAGAGTCACCGCACACCCAGGCACCACACACCTAGGACCAACCAAAGCCCTCAAGGAGATGCTCCGTATGCATTAAGCAATGAGTCAGGCATCTGGCAAGTCCTCGCGGGAAGCCTCCAACTGCCAGAGCACTCACCAGCTGGGCAGAAAGCATGTAATTCAAGGCAGCTCCCAAAGGAAGAGCGGAGAAAGATGCAGAGAAAAAACAGGTACCCCAAAGGAAAAGCTCGGGTCAGACAGCTTAGTGCAAGTTACAGTCCCAGACCCACGCATCTCTACCCTGGAGAAGAGGGTCAGCTGCTCAGTTTATAGGAGCAAGGGTTGCAGGCGCCATGTTGCAGTTGGTGCGGTTCCAGGATTCCCAACCCTGTCCAGCGAGGGCTGCGGGTGCCGAAACTCGATCCCTGCATGCCTCGAGCTTCACCTAGCCAGAGTGAGGATTTCTAGGCTCTGGCGACACTTATGACGGTGCCATTAACACTGAAGGCCCGGCGATGTCCAGAAACTGTTAAGGAGGCATCCGTGTGTGGGCCTCCTAAGCCACACCCCCCTCCATAACTTTTAAACATGTTTCACAATGGATATTTAAGAAGCAAATGGTTGTAAATTTGTACCAATACGCATCTTTTTTTATTATGGATAGAATCTTAATATTGGTTCACGGTCTGCTACAGAAATAGAGAATTTCACCTTTGGCTCTTACCCACCTTTAAAGACAGCAAAGATCAAAAGAAAAAAACCTCTCCAAACATCAACCATGCCACCCAACGTTGCTAATCCATACAGTGACTAAACCAGTTTCACATTTTAGAAAGAAATCAACACAGAAATTCTCACCACATTAAACAACTATTCCAGGGTCAAAAAGAACTGAATATGAGGTAGAAGGTATTAAGGAAAAATAGTTATGAAGGAAAAAATAAGCAAGGCACTTAAACCTTTCCTGGAAGAAGAGGAACAACAAAAAGAACAGGAACATAAACATCACTGAAAGCTTTAAGAGATCGTAGAATAGCCCTATCCAAGCCAAAAGCCCAGCTGGCATGGATATGAGAACCAGACAATATTACTGCACCCAAGTGAATAAAGGGAAGATAATGCTGGCCTGTAAACTATGGGTGGCCAACACTATACTGTGAGAGGGCTGGCCAATTACAATGAAGAGGGGAAGCCAATCTAATCCAAATTATTTCTGGGAGTGCGCTCGAGTGCAGTCTACTGCAGTATTGTGACTGTCTGTTTCCCTGGGACCTGGTTGCTGGAGGGCTGGTTTTGGAGTCGCACCATCCTTTGAAAACCTCTCGTAGCGCTGAGTCCTGTGCTGGAGTGCGTTAGAATGCAGGCTGCTGCAGTCCGTAGCGAGAAGCAGCCAGTAGATGAGTCAGCGCTGGACCAAAATTGTGGTGAATGCGTGCCCAGACAGTTATATTATGCCATGATCATATGATTTTAGAAGCAAGACGTTAGGAACTCTGTCTAGCAAGGATTCTGTAATTAGAGACTCAAAGCTTAATGACCCAGATCTGGACAACCTGGATTCTCCCCAAGCACTAAACAGGGAAAGTGTTTTGACTCCAATACTAACAAGCAAGAACGTGGCAGCCAAACTGGCTTGCCTTACCTGCGCTAACGACTCAAGTCTGGGCAACCTGGATCCTATCCAAGCGCCAAACGGGCAATGCTTATTGTTATGATTCAGATGGAGTCATCACTGTTTACCCGGTGGTGTACACTTCCAATGTAGCCAGGGGATGGCAGCCGCTACCTGATCCTGACCCTGGGGGCGGCTATATGAGGGAGGATCACATGTGGGGAGACGACTAACAGGGAGATATCATGACTTAATTGGAGACATGGGTTTTTCCCAGGGGAAATACCCTCTAATGCCCAAGACCTTAATGGCCTATTGCCATCTGTTTGTTCCACCTTGTAGAGGAAGTAAAGAAACCTCTTCCCAATATTCTTGATGTCAAACTCTGACCTATGACCTGAAGAATAAAAGCCCCTTTTGCCTCTTTTGCCTCTGGTGCACCGCTCGTTCGTGTAAAACCATTGAGAGACTATCCAAATACTGTATGTCCAATCACAACCATGGACTTCAACTCCCATAATCACCTAAGTATTGAGACGAGGATGATGAAGGAGTTGGTACAAGGTAACAGGAGCCTGAAGCTCAATGTACATACTAGTTTAACGAAACACCTGTGTGTGACATTTAAAGATGGCAACTGCACAATGATGTGTGGCAGTTCAGGAGAAGGCGTGAGACCTTCCGCAGAGGCTTGTGAATGCTGGAGACACTAACTGGTGTGGCGGAGCAGTGTTGGTTGGCCTCCAGGACAGAAAGAGGGACGCAGTTCATGAGCAGGATGTGCTGTGGAGACGCAAGAGAGTTCCTGGGTGCTTGGCAGCTCAAAGAGGCAGCATGCTCCGTACTGGGACCTGAAGGGAAGCAGGTGTGTGACAGTGGAGCCGTGAAGGAAGCCGGAAGGACGTCTGCATAGCCCAGAGTCGGAAGCAAGTGGAGGAGCCATGCCACAGAAAAATCTAACCAGTCCGGAGACGCTGCAGAGAACCAGCAGAAGCCTGAACAAGACCAGAGATGCCATAGGGAACCGGTGAGTCAGCCCAAAGCAAGTGGGGACCCTGGGGCATTCCGGCGACCGCACCAACGACATTTTGAATGTTATGAGATTGCCAAGACAGAAACCACAAGAAGATTGTTTGAAAGCAGAAAAGGCAAAGTACAGATCCAAACCCCAATAAGATATGAATGCATGAGATGCAAGTGTAGGGCAAAGTTTGAATGAACATTGAAGCAGACAGATATACCGAGCCAAGAACGAAATATGCAGTTTTGGTGATACCGAGGAACTGTCAAAGCACATAAGAAGCCTTTTGGCAAAAAATACCGAAAGAAAATGCTGAATGCGTGGTTAAGGCACATTTGGCATGGGAAAAATAACAAATTCCCATAATGTCGAACAAAGGGCAGGGTATTGCGCGGGTGTCCCCCGCTTCCCTAACAAGGAAAGCGGAGGAAAAACAAAGTAAAACCCTGCAGCAGAAGTTCCGCCCCACAATGGTGAGGCAGAGCTTCCGCAGAGGGAAGAAACAGATGCAGGTAAGTAAAAAAGGTAAGTGATTCCCACCTTACATAGGGGTTTAGGGGTGGTGGGTAGCGGGAATGCTGGCAAGGGCGATCTATGTGATTATTGCAACATGCAGTTTTCGAATTTAATATTTTCGGATTCGAAACTTGCCACGCTGCAATAATCACTAGATCCCATAAGAGGTTCTGGCAAGAAAAGGATACTAGCCACTTGAAAACACATTGTAAGTCCTGGCATGGGAAGGATACCAGGCAATTGAAACACAAGTGGAGTCCTGGCAGGTGAGTATACCAGGCGATTTGCAAAGCTACAAGAAATGCTAAAGAAGGGCAGTGTTTGTTAGACAAATTAGAAACTTGTGTTAAAGAAAGTCGGTTACAGAACTTGTTGCCCAACAGGAGTATTGTTAATCAAGGAAAGACACAAACTAACTGTCAGTAAAGAGACATTGCCATCCCATTTAAGAATCCAGGGGAAGGAATCCACCTTCTGGATCAAAGTTCTTTTCACCTTGGAGAACATTTTTGCTGGCGCCATTTTAATTTTCATTCATTAACTCTTTTTGCCAATATCAGGTTGAAGACATTTCCTTTCTCACTTTGTTATTTTGTTTATACTGTGAGAGTCAGGATAGGACGTTTTGGAAACAAGGACAGCTTTTTAGTTTCTGACACCCTTACACAGACAGTTTGTGGTCTTTAGGTAGGGAAACTCCTCTTTAGAATAGGGCCAGCGAGGCATTTTCCAAACCCATTTTCCTTTAAATACAAGTCTTTAACCAAAAACATGACAACTTTGTGTCTGGTTTCGATACAGATTAGGCAGGGCTGGGAAACAGACTTGCAAGAGCCACTGTCGGACGCAGCCTGGAGTGGAACCATGAGGTATCATAAGTATCCAGAAATGCGAAAATAGTTGATCCAATTATATGTTACACACAGAGCATATTTAACTCCGAAGGAAATCGAAAAATTTAGTAAGGCAACAGAACAAACTTGTCCGAAATGTGGCCTGATCAATGCAGATCTGGTACATATGTTCTGGGCCTGCGAGGAAATACGCTGATTTTGGGATGAAGTGGCCCAGACCTTAACCAGGATTGGCCTATCGTCCGACTCGGTTTCCCCAGGGGCGTGCCTGCTGGGTATGTTTCAGAGACCAAAGCAGGCAAGACACGTCAGCAAATTGAGAGATCTAGCGTACATCTTGGCGAAGCATAGGATTGCAATGGGGTGGAAAGCACACAGCGGCCCAGTCATACGTCTGTGGTTGAGGGACCTCCTGAAATGGTCACTGGCAGAAACAACGGTGTGGCAAGAGGCGTCCACGTCAGGGTCAGGAAAAGCAGGACAGGGACTTAACGGCCTGGAAACATATGATAAAGGAATTGATGCCCTCTGCACAGGAAGACACTCAGACTCAGACACCCGCACCAACACACAAAGGGGGGAATAGAGATATGGAGAGAAGTTCAAGCAAGCAGCTATATACCTTGGTAGACATTGCAAGTGTAATAGGCAGAGGGGAGGGAGGAAGGGTGTGGGGTGGTTGAACAGACAACAATGTGACGTATCATCAGAAGCTATTAATAAAGTCTGTATGTTATTTTGTTTGGAAACATTTATTAAAATTGTTTTAAAAAAGAAACATTGTGCCTGGTTTTCATTTCTGACCTCTGTGAGACAGGCAAGGTATCATGAGAGAGACACAGACACAAAGATTCAAGTTCATGAAAACATTTATTTTGTAAAGAAAGGGGTTTGGAGACTGCTTACTAGCCCTACGTCTATAATGGGAGTATTCTCGACCATCAACTAAAATATAAGTCCAAAGTCAGTCAAGTTAGTCAAAACAAAAAAGTGTCTGTGTTAAACCTATGCTTGCCCTCACACTCTTTAATACAATAATGTGCATCGGATTGGACTAAATAAAAAGGGTGCTTCAAAGTAAAGGTCAGGATAGTAGTGGAGCTGGTCCAAAGCTCCCTTCCCCAGGTCTTGAGCCACTTGGGATTTAGCATGCGCCCCTTGGCTTTCAAAAGCACTGCATGAAGTTCCTTTTCCAAAGTTAAAACAGTTCTGGTCGCACAAGTTCAAAGTTAATTTAGGCAACAATTCCTCTGTGTCACCTCTCCTCAGGAAGTCTGCTACTTCTCATTAATTCACAAGACTTTTTTTTAGTTCACAACAGGTTGGTGTATTGGGTTATCAGAGCCTTTTGACAACACCCAGTACTCCTCAGGCCCAGACGGCCTAGCTGGCCCAAGAAAACAAACACCCATCACAGACTTCACTCTGGAGAACAGTGTTGCACTCAACCCCCTCCTGGCTCCTTGAAGATCCGGCTCCCTTGCCACGCTTTAGTTAGCCCTTTAACACCATAGGCTCCCAACATATCGGCCTCAGTTCACTCTCAGCAGGCCTCGGGTTCTCTGGGCATCCCAGTTCGCCTGTGCTCTCGTACTCAGACTCCTGTAGCTCAGGCCCCAGCTCACTCATTCTGTTTCTTTGGCTCACTCCTTTTATACACCTGTGGTATGCTAACAGTTCTCAGGTGTGCTTGTTCTGAATTCAGTGCCTGACCTTGCCTGTCCTTCTTAATTGGACATGGATAGAAATTAAAAAGTGCCTCAGTTGGTTTTCGCTGTGTTCTAGCAGAGCGGGGAGTTTTGTCAAAGGGAAAAGTCTGCGGTCATGTATTAGCAGGGAATGTCGGTTAGGGGGCCATTGGAAAAAAGGGTGCACCATGTCTCGCCCTCAGGGAATCCCTCCCCAATCCCAAAGGACCCTCCACCCAGGTGATCCTCCCTCGCTCGTCCACCCCCTGCGTCGGGATTCAACAGTGGTGGCCCTTCTCTGGCCACTTGTAAAAAAAATTCCCCGGGAATGGGGGGGGGAGACCAAGTTTTCCACACCCCTTACAGTATCGACTCCAAAATTGCTGAGTAACGCCATGGCAGCCAAACAGGCTTGTCTTACCCGTGCTAAGGGACTTGCCTCATTAACTGTCACTGTGACAGTGACGTATTTATTTATTTTTTGACTGTTAGGTGTTTATACAGTAAGAAAATACTGTTTCAAAGCGCCCCCAGGGCAGGGAGGGAGCAAGGGTGGGAAATACAATAAAAAAAACACAGTATTTAAGAGCAGGGGGGAGGTAGAAAGAACAAACCTACTATGCCCTGTGAGTATTCAGAATGTGCAAGTGCAGCAAGGAAGAGGGAAAAGGGATTTAAGTGCTGGGGAGTCCGAGCTCATGGGTGAGCCACCAATGAAGTGCTAGGCATGTTGAGTGCTACACGGACTGGGGCCGCAGGAGTGTGAACCTCGTGTGCAGATGCAAGTGCTGTGGAGAGACAGGAGCTTGGCAGATTGCTGTGGGAGATCAGGGCCCCGAGGATGCATAAGGGCCCAGGACACCAATCACAGGAACTGTGACAGCGTTGTATGCAAAGATAACTACTTTCTTTGCTTTTGAGAACATTGAGAACCTGCCAGAACCGCATAAATTGGGCTTATTAGTTAACCAAGACCAGGGAACTCCAAATGAAATTCCGCACGCAGACTTTTCAAGCCTGTGCTAAACGGAGAAGGAGTTTTTAACAAAAACAGAGTCCCTAGTAGAACCCAAGCGCTTTTCTCCAGATTTACTTGTTGGGAATTCTTGTGTTTTGTGCACCTACCTCTGGACTGCAGCAACCACAATCTGTTGGTGGCAACTGATGGTCTGCACTCCTTGGAATCACGCCCTGTGAAGGGAATGAAATATGCTGCAGGAAGCTGAAGCAACCACCAATTCCATGCATAAGGGCCACACCTTTCAGCCAAAGCCAGATCCACACCCTGAACAGGCTAGACAAGGACACATCACTTCCATAGCGAACCTGATCCAGGACGACTTGGTCAGCCTGATCCATATCCGTACAGCCATACCCCCCTCTTACTCAAGGTAGTGTCTGTGCTACACTTCATAGCCACAGGCACATACCAACACACTGAGTGAACTGCTTGGGATAGTGCAACCCTGTTTTTTGCATGTCCTGTTTCAGGTTGGAGACCACATCATCCTACCCAGGACTGCTGACCAGGTCAATGCCACTAAAATTGCCTTCACAGGGGGCGATTCCAAGGAGCGCAGACCAACAGTTGCCACCAACAGATTGTGGTTGCTGCAGTCCAGAGGTAGGTACACAAAACACAAGAATTCCCAAACAAGTAAATCTGGAGAAAAGCGCTTGGGTTCTACTAGGGACTCTGTGTTTGTGCCCTTGCAGGCATGACTGGATCTCTCTTCTGCCTTTGACATGGTCAACCATGCCATCCTGCTCAACTGTCTCCGTGATAACCTGTGTATCACTGATCAGGCCCTGGCTTGGATGACCTCTCTCCTCTCCGATCGACACTCCCAGGTCCAACTAGGATCCTTGCTCTCCTCTATCTCTACCTGTGGTGTTCCCCAGGGGTCTAACCTCTCTCCCTGGCTGTTCAATTAATACCTGGCACTTCTTGGCCACCGCATTGCTGCTCTCTGCCCGAACTTTCAGTGCTGTGTGGATGACACTCATTTCAGGCTCCCTTCTGCCACGTCTTCTCCCTTTCTCATCTCTGACTGACTGTCCGCTATCCAGGAGTGGTGCGTCGCCAACGACATCTGCCTTAATGCCAGTAAGACGGAGATTCTCCTCATCGGCACACCTGCTCCCTCCTTTACTGTCGCTCTCTGGCCAGCCTCTCTTGGCCCTCTTTCTGCTCCCAGCTGTGAGGCTAAAAACCTCTGGGTCATCTTCGACTCCCCACTCTCCTTCTCTCCTGACATCTCTGACATCTCTAAGAAGTCACACTACCAGCTGCACCTCCTCAGAGGTATTATTCCTTTCCTCTCCTTCCTCCAGAAGTTCACTGTCTCTAGAGCTCTGGTTCTCTCTAGGCTGCACTACTGCCTCTTTCTTAAACTGCCTGCTTTTACTCTGCGCCCTCTGCAACTCATCCATAACAGGACTGCAAGACTTGTCTTTGGCCTCAAGCCCAGGATCGTATCTCTCCAGGAGTGAAATCTCTGCAATGGCTCCCAGTGGCTGCGAGGATTAAGTTGAAAACCCTCTGCATTGTCCACAAGGCCTTCTGAGGCTTGGGGCCTCAATACCTTCAACTCTCTCTTCCTAAATATCTTCCTTGTCGAGCTCTTCGCTCATCCGCCTCGAACTCCCTCAGGGTCAGTCGCTTCTCCACGCAACGAGTTTGTGGTAAATCTCTTCCTTCGGCTGGGGCCTCCCTCTGGAACAGCCTCCCTGAAACTTGAGGAGAAAGATCTCCAGTTCCGGAAGGACCTCAAGACCTTCCTCTTTGATTCTTTTCTCCCCCTTTCCCCTGCTGAACTCCTGACTGAAACTGCGTTGGTCACCTGGCTACCCTCTGATCTTGGGCCCAGTTCCCCTCCCCGCCAGTTGCTCACCTGCACTGCCTCCCAGGCAACAGCTGCACTTGGGTGGCTGTTTCTGTATCCCTAAAGTCCCCTACAAGCTCTTGACACTTGATGTCTGCACTTACCCCTGCACTTGCCACAAGATGGCTGCACTTTTACCTTTTTTTTTAAATTTAATTTATTTTTTACTATT
The DNA here is from genome assembly GCF_040938575.1 of Ambystoma mexicanum. Lineage (NCBI taxonomy): Eukaryota > Metazoa > Chordata > Amphibia > Caudata > Ambystomatidae > Ambystoma > Ambystoma mexicanum. Next base: position 917,448,064 of record NC_090923.1, read on the forward strand.
GATCCTATGTATTGCACAGCCACCTCCTCCGCCGCACTTTTCCCTTTACCCCCTCCCCTGCACTTGCGCGATCTCAATGTCACCTGGCCTAGTAAGACCTTTGTCTTTGTCTTCCCTTTGTTTCCCCTCCCTTGCCTCATCGCGCCTTGAAACACTAGTGTATAGGCGCCTTGTAAATCCCATATTATATCATAGGTGTATTGGCCGGAACACATGTGGAGCTGGTGGCCAGGCATGCTGTGGAGGCAGTCTACCGGAACAGAAAACTATCACTCACTCAACATGCAGATGGTATGTGATGCCTGCCACCTCATCACCCACTGCTGTGCCAGATGTCCTGGTTCAACCCACGACTCCACGGTGCTGCGCAACTCCACGCTGCCTGGGTACATGGCACGTCACAGTGGACTGTGTAACTGGATGCTGAGTGAATGTAACTACAAGGGCATGTGCACTGTTGAATTATGGGCATGTATAACACCGATCAGCAGTGGCTGTGCGCAGTGTATGCATTATATTTGTTGTTCAAATATTCTGCGCTCATGCAATTAGCAAAACACCCTGAAAGCGCACAGAGGGCAGACAGGGTGGGTAAAGGGGAAGGTAGACCATGAATTAGAGCCAGGGTCAATAATTGCTACAATAGTACAAGTAATGATAAAAAAGGTAAGGGGAGACAAACTTACTATTGCTAGTGAGTGCATTGAACGTGCAAGTGTAGAGGGGGAAATCAAGGTGCAACACAGTAATAGCATGCGTGAGTGCAGGGGCTTGACAAGTGTGTCTCAATTGAAGAAAATGATCCAGTGCATGCGTAACAACATCCATTCCGTACACCAATACGAAAATCACTACATGTACCAGAATGCACCCAACCAAAGTGACAAAAAGAAGCACAAACACAGTCAAGAAAACCCACACCACCTGATGCAAAGACAGAGAATAGATATGCTCCCACCCACATATCACCATTGGCCTGCACGCCAATTACCCAGGTCCCCTGCCTGTTAGAAGTGCACAATCACATATGCTTTGGATTGGAATTTAAAATGATTTGCAGTACATATCCATGATTTAGTGCCACAGACATGATAGTATTTTTGCATTGTAACACAATAATAACACATACATCAGTTCCCTTTGTGTGAGTTGTACTGAAAGGGTCAGAGGTCATGTTGGCTGCTGCAAAATGGGCCAATTCATGGTCTCCTGTCATGTGAGCCTAGGATGGAAATAGAGTTCAGCTTGGAGTCCTAGAACAACGATAGTGAGAGCCTGCACTCCCATATATTCCCACAGACAAGGATACTTTGCAAGGCCAATTTGTAAAACAATCTTCATGGCAGAAGCCATGGTTGATGAGAGATGCTGGGCTAATTGGGTGGGGAGGTAATGTCCAGTCCACCTCCTGGCACCTGGGTTTGAGTTTACGTGCTTGTAAGTGAACCGAATGTTCCAGACATGGCACGAGCGTGCGAACCAATTGTAGAGGGCCATATAGTGAAGGGCCTTATAGTTTGAAGACCAATGATAAACTGTGTACTCTACAAGTTTTAAGAGGTAGGCATAAGTTTTCCACCTGACAGTGGGCAGCAAATCCCAATCCTAGTCCCTATGCAATGTATACTTAATTGTTGCCCTTAAGCCTATCACAGCCTTTGATAGGTTTCCTATTATTTGCCTTGCAGTATGACATCACGTCTGACGTGTTCTTTGCATATAAGGATGTTTTTATGAGAAAATCGTCAAGAGCCTGAGCGAACGTCCGTTGATGTTCGTTGTAACCTCCCTGTTTTGGATAATTGTTAATAAAACAGTACCTTTGCCATCTTCCCGAGTTGGTTCCATTATTTGGACTCAGAATTATTCTGCAACCCCATCCATTGCATGCACGTTACTAAAGAGCCATATGCTCACGTGGTAGCGGTGCGGATGATTGAAAAAGATCCAAACAAGTTTGTCTCCAGAGTTTCGGACGATGGGGCATCGTCCGCCATTAGCCGGAAGATCACAGGGTTTCCTGTGGGGAGCGGCGGATAGAATTAAATTTGAAATAGGTGTGTTTGGGCCATGATATCTTGCACCCCCACTATCAAAAGGTATCTGGGCGTCCAGGGAGGGGTTAGATTGTGCATCTACATTGATTGGGAACAGATTAAACATAAAACAGGATGACCACTTGTGTCAGTGTGAGTTTACCCCAGGGAGGTAGGGGATGCAAATTACCATAGGTGTGTTCAGGCCATGACATCTTGCACCCCCCACAATCAAAAGGCATGGGGGTCTCCAGGAAGGGGTTAGATGGTGCATCTACATTGACTGGGACCAGAGTAAACATAAAACAGGATGACCACTTGCACTAGTGTGAATAGCCCCAAGAGAAATAGGGGATGCAAATTACCATAGGTCCATTCAGGCCCTGATATCTTGCACCCCCCACAATCAAAAGGCATGGGGGTCTCCAGGGAGGGGTTAGATGGTGCATCTACATTGATTGGGACCAGAGTAAACATAAAACAGGATGACCACTTGCACTAGTGTGAATAGCCCCAAGAGAAATAGGGGATGCAAATTACCATAGGTCCATTCAGGCCGTGATATCTTGCACCCCCTATAATCAAAAGGCATGGGGGTCTCCAGGGAGGGGTTAGATGGTGCATCTACATTGATTGGGACCAGAGTAAACATAAAACAGGATGACCACTTGCACTAGTGTGAATAGCCCCAAGAGAAATAGGGGATGCAAATTACCATAGGTCCATTCAGGCCGTGATATCTTGCACCCCCTATAATCAAAAGGCATGGGGGTCTCCAGGGAGGGGTTAGATGGTGCATCTACATTGATTGGGACCAGATTAAACATAAAACAGGATGACCACATGCGCTAGTGTGAGTTTACCCCAGGGAGGTAGGGGATGCGAACTACCATAGGTGTGTTCAGGCCATGACATCTTGCACCCCCCACAATCAAAAGGCATGGGGGTCTCCAGGGAGGGGTTAGATGGTGCATCTACATTGATTGGGACCAGATTAAACATAAAACAGGGTGACCACATGCGCTAGTGTGAATAGCCGCAAGAGAAATAGGGGATGCAAATTACCATAGGTGCATTCAGGCCATGATATCTTGCACCCCCCTCAATCAATAGGCATGGTGGTCTCCAGGGAGGGGTTAGATGGTGCATCTACATTGGTTGGGACCAGATTAAACATAAAACAGGATGACCACTTGCGTCAGTGTGAGTTAACCCCAGGGAGGTAGGGGATGCAAATTACCATAGGTGCATTCAGGCCTTGTTATCTTGCACCCCCCGCAATCAAAAGGCATGGGGGTCTCCGGGAAGGGGTTAGATGGTGCATCTACATTGATTGGGACCAGAGTAAACATAAAGCAGGATGACCACTTGCACTAGTGTGAATAGCCCCAAGAGAAATAGGGGATGCAAATCACCATAGGTAAATTCAGGCCGTGATATCTGGCACCCCCCACAATCAATAGGCATGGGGGGTCTCCAGGGAGGGGTTAGATGGTGCATCTACATTGATTGGGACCAGATTAAACATAAAACAGGATGACCACATGCGCTAGTGTGAGTATACCCCAGGGAGGTAGGGGATGCGAACTACCATAGGTGTGTTCAGGCCATGACACCTTGCACCCCCCACAATCAAAAGCTATGGGGGTGTCCAGGGAGGGGCTAGGGGGATGCCTCTATATTGGTTAGGACCAGAGTAAACATAAAACAGGACGACCGCTTGCGCTTGTGTGAATTACCCCAAGAGAAATAGGGGATGCAAATTACCATAGGTAAATTCAGGCCGTGATATCTGGCACCCCCCACAATCAAAAGGTATGGGGGTGTTCCGGGAGGGGGTAGATGGTGCCTCTACATTTGTTGGGACCAGATTAAACATAAAACAGGATGACCACTTGCGCTAGTGTGAATAGCCCCAAGAGAAATAGGGGATGCAAATTACCATAGGTCCATTCAGGCTGTGATATCTTGCACCCCCCCACAATCAAAAGGCATGGGGGTCTCCAGGGAGGGGTTAGATGGTGCATCTACATTGATTGGGACCAGATTAAACATAAAACAGGGTGACCACATGCGCTAGTGTGAATAGCCGCAAGAGAAATAGGGGATGCAAATTACCATAGGTGCATTCAGGCCATGATATCTTGCACCCCCCTCAATCAATAGGCATGGTGGTCTCCAGGGAGGGGTTAGATGGTGCATCTACATTGGTTGGGACCAGATTAAACATAAAACAGGATGACCACTTGCGTCAGTGTGAGTTAACCCCAGGGAGGTAGGGGATGCAAATTACCATAGGTGCATTCAGGCCTTGTTATCTTGCACCCCCCGCAATCAAAAGGCATGGGGGTCTCCGGGAAGGGGTTAGATGGTGCATCTACATTGATTGGGACCAGAGTAAACATAAAGCAGGATGACCACTTGCACTAGTGTGAATAGCCCCAAGAGAAATAGGGGATGCAAATCACCATAGGTAAATTCAGGCCGTGATATCTGGCACCCCCCACAATCAATAGGCATGGGGGGTCTCCAGGGAGGGGTTAGATGGTGCATCTACATTGATTGGGACCAGATTAAACATAAAACAGGATGACCACATGCGCTAGTGTGAGTTTACCCCAGGGAGGTAGGGGATGCGAACTACCATAGGTGTGTTCAGGCCATGACACCTTGCACCCCCCACAATCAAAAGCTATGGGGGTGTCCAGGGAGGGGCTAGGGGGATGCCTCTATATTGGTTAGGACCAGAGTAAACATAAAACAGGACGACCGCTTGCGCTTGTGTGAATTACCCCAAGAGAAATAGGGGATGCAAATTACCATAGGTAAATTCAGGCCGTGATATCTGGCACCCCCCACAATCAAAAGGTATGGGGGTGTTCCGGGAGGGGGTAGATGGTGCCTCTACATTTGTTGGGACCAGATTAAACATAAAACAGGATGACCACTTGCGCTAGTGTGAATAGCCCCAAGAGAAATAGGGGATGCAAATTACCATAGGTCCATTCAGGCTGTGATATCTTGCACCCCCCCACAATCAAAAGGCATGGGGGTCTCCAGGGAGGGGTTAGATGGTGCATCTACATTGATTGGGACCAGATTAAACATAAAACAGGGTGACCACATGCGCTAGTGTGAATAGCCGCAAGAGAAATAGGGGATGCAAATTACCATAGGTGCATTCAGGCCATGATATCTTGCACCCCCCTCAATCAATAGGCATGGTGGTCTCCAGGGAGGGGTTAGATGGTGCATCTACATTGGTTGGGACCAGATTAAACATAAAACAGGATGACCACTTGCGTCAGTGTGAGTTAACCCCAGGGAGGTAGGGGATGCAAATTACCATAGGTGCATTCAGGCCTTGTTATCTTGCACCCCCCGCAATCAAAAGGCATGGGGGTCTCCGGGAAGGGGTTAGATGGTGCATCTACATTGATTGGGACCAGAGTAAACATAAAGCAGGATGACCACTTGCACTAGTGTGAATAGCCCCAAGAGAAATAGGGGATGCAAATCACGATAGGTAAATTCAGGCCGTGATATCTGGCACCCCCCACAATCAATAGGCATGGGGGGTCTCCAGGGAGGGGTTAGATGGTGCATCTACATTGATTGGGACCAGATTAAACATAAAACAGGATGACCACATGCGCTAGTGTGAGTTTACCCCAGGGAGGTAGGGGATGCGAACTACCATAGGTGTGTTCAGGCCATGACACCTTGCACCCCCCACAATCAAAAGCTATGGGGGTGTCCAGGGAGGGGCTAGGGGGATGCCTCTATATTGGTTAGGACCAGAGTAAACATAAAACAGGACGACCGCTTGCGCTTGTGTGAATTACCCCAAGAGAAATAGGGGATGCAAATTACCATAGGTAAATTCAGGCCGTGATATCTGGCACCCCCCACAATCAAAAGGTATGGGGGTGTTCCGGGAGGGGGTAGATGGTGCCTCTACATTTGTTGGGACCAGATTAAACATAAAACAGGATGACCACTTGCGCTAGTGTGAATAGCCCCAAGAGAAATAGGGGATGCAAATTACCATAGGTCCATTCAGGCTGTGATATCTTGCACCCCCCCACAATCAAAAGGCATGGGGGTCTCCAGGGAGGGGTTAGATGGTGCATCTACATTGATTGGGACCAGATTAAACATAAAACAGGGTGACCACATGCGCTAGTGTGAATAGCCGCAAGAGAAATAGGGGATGCAAATTACCATAGGTGCATTCAGGCCATGATATCTTGCACCCCCCTCAATCAATAGGCATGGTGGTCTCCAGGGAGGGGTTAGATGGTGCAACTACATTGGTTGGGACCAGATTAAACATAAACAGGATGACCACTTGCGTCAGTGTGAGTTAACCCCAGGGAGGCAGGGGATGCAAATTACCATAGGTGCATTCAGGCCTTGTTATCTTGCACCCCCCGCAATCAAAAGGCATGGGGGTCTCCGGGAAGGGGTTAGATGGTGCATCTACATTGATTGGGACCAGAGTAAACATAAAGCAGGATGACCACTTGCACTAGTGTGAATAGCCCCAAGAGAAATAGGGGATGCAAATCACCATAGGTAAATTCAGGCCGTGATATCTGGCACCCCCCACAATCAATAGGCATGGGGGGTCTCCAGGGAGGGGTTAGATGGTGCATCTACATTGATTGGGACCAGATTAAACATAAAACAGGATGACCACATGCGCTAGTGTGAGTTTACCCCAGGGAGGTAGGGGATGCGAACTACCATAGGTGTGTTCAGGCCATGACACCTTGCACCCCCCACAATCAAAAGCTATGGGGGTGTCCAGGGAGGGGCTAGGGGGATGCCTCTATATTGGTTAGGACCAGAGTAAACATAAAACAGGACGACCGCTTGCGCTTGTGTGAATTACCCCAAGAGAAATAGGGGGTGCAAATTACCATAGGTAAATTCAGGCCGTGATATCTGGCACCCCCCACAATCAATAGGCATGGGGGTCTCCAGGGAGGGGTTAGATGGTGCCTCTACATTGATTGGGACCAGATTAAACATAAAGCCGGATGACCACGTGCGCTAGTGTGAGTTAACCCCAGGGGGGTAGGGGATGCGAACTACCATAGGTGCATTCAGGCCATGATATCTTGCACCCCCCACAGTGAAAAGGTATGGCGGTGTTCCAGGACGGGCTAGGGGGACGCCTCTACATTGGTTAGGATCACAGTAAACATAAACCAGGATGGCCACTTGCGCTAGTGTCAATAGCCCCAAGAGAAATAGGGGATGCAAATTACCATAGGTGTGTTCAGGACATGATATCTTGCGCCCCCCACAATCAAAAGGTATGGGGGTGTTCCGGGAGGAGGTAGATGGTGCCTCTACATTTGTTGGGACCAGATCAAACATAAAACAGGATGACCACTTGCGCTAGTGTGAATAGCCCCAAGAGAAATAGGGGATGCAAATTACCATAGGTGTGTTCAGGCCATGATATCTTGCACCCCCACAATCAAAGGGTATGGAGGTATCCAGGGAAGGGCTAGGTGGTGCCTATACATCATTTGGGACCAGAGTAAACATAAAACAGGATGTGTGTTACAGGTTTTGTGAATTACCATAGTTGCGTTCAGGCCATGATATCATGCACCCCAACAATGAAAAGGTATGGGGGTGTCAAGGGAGGAGGTAGGTGGTGCCCATACATTGGTAGGGACCAGATTAAACGTTAAACAGGATGACGACTTGTGTCATTGTGAGTTAACCCCAGGGAGACAGGGGATGCGAATTACCATAATACATGTAGGGGTGCTGATGGTGTCTCTCCCAGCATATATATGAGGTGAAAATGGGGTTGAAATAAAAAAGTCAACATTTTGGGGGTCATAGTAATTGGGGCACAGTAATCACATAGATCCGTCTTGGAAGCAGACACAGAATTGATAGTTGTAGCTGTAAATGGAAGGGCATCTTTCGGTTGGAAATGCCCCATTGTAGTGTGTGATGGCTGAATGCATGCTGAAGAACAGCACTGCTGAGGAAAAAAGGAAAGGAATTACAAAGACTCTCACTAGTCTGCATTTCATCCCCATACAAACAGCCCAAACTTTAGGTAGGGGGCTTGAGCCTCATTAACCCAGTGGTGTTGTATCCATGACATAGCGCAGCCCATACCAGTCACTTGCAGCAGTGTGTAATAGTGTGCAGTTTACCAAGCCGCGGGTGAACAGGGAGCTTAACACCAATTACGTAAAATACTGTTGACTTCCCTTCCCAATAACACATGCTGAAGGGAGACCCTACCGTGCACCCCCCTGCATTATGACAGAGTTGTGTGACTGAGCCCAACCTGCCCCTTTATCCTTAAGAGAGGCTCCGGCAGTGATTCCTCGTGCTTTGATGTTGGAATCAAATATAGAAAGGTTAATTATGCCATAAAAAATTAAAAAATGTTTAAGCGCCCCATCTACTGTAACAGTACAAACTTTCTTATTATTATACCATTTAAAATAATACGTGCGCCTGTCACAGTACAGCATTTCTTATTTTGCCTGTAGTGTGATGTTGGAATAAAATATAGAAAGGTTAATTATGCCATAAAACATGTTTAAGCGCACCATCTACTGTAACAGTATAACCTTTCTTATAATTATACCATTTAAAATAATAACATGTGCGCCCTATGTGCTGTCACAGTACAACCTTTCTTATTTTGACTGTAGTGTGATGTTGGAATAAAATATAGAAAGGTTAATACAACTGAACGAATGCTAGGCTCCCAGACTTTCCACAGTATTAAAAAAAAAAAAAAAAAAACATGGGAAGCAGTATATTATACCATACTGTATGATATTCGGCTTCCCATGACAGAGTGAAGGCCCTGCAACAACGCCCACCTGGTAGCTCTGGCCAATCCCTCAATAGAGATGTTGGAGGGCGGGCTGTAGGCGGGCTATGACATTAGCTTTTCTTTTCGTGCTGCATGTATGGCTGGAGCCATCAAGTGGGCGTGACTCCGAAGATTTCCGAACACTGCCTCCCACAATCTACCATGGGAGGCAGGATAGCATACAACACCGGAACTCCTACTAACCCCTCCCAAAAGAGGTGAAGGGAGCCTATGGCGGCCAAATCAGGGGATCGTGACGACTTTGAAAGAAAGACCGCTACACTTCGGGTTAACCCGGCGGGCTTGAGGTGCTTTCTCTACGCAAACATATAGCACCCGCTCCGAAAGGGCTGGTAGAGTGCTGCTCATCGATGGCACTAAGTGGACAGGTACAAAGAAAAAGCGGCAGGCAATTTATTACAAGTCAACATGCCCCATTCCATCCGCGACATGCTAGCACATCCTGTTTTCATTGTTGCATTCTAGGACGTATAGTCATGGCTTTATAATGCGGAAATCTAGGGCAATAAGTCTCAGAATGTAAAGTTAAAACCAGGAATATACTTGCCTCTCCTGAATGCAATTGAGCATGTTGGCATGCATGTTTTTTTAAAGTATGCAATTCAGCTTTCTTTTGTGGTGGTGCAAAACTAGGTGACATGAGCTCGGTTGTTTATGTACAGCTTGAGGAGAACCATCTCCGGTTCAGGACGCACCTCAAAACCTTCCTCTTTGCTTCTGCTTTCTCTCTCCCTCTCCCCTGCTAATTCTTCACTGAAACTGCACTGAATCTGCAACTGGGCCACTCTCCCCGACCCTGGGCCCAGCCACTCTCCACTTGCACTGCCTCCCTGGCAACCCCTGCACTGCGGGACTGTCTCTGTATCCCTCCAGCCCCCCCTTCCCAGCACTTACCTGCACTTACCTTGCACTTGCCACCAGCTGGCCCTCCTTATTTATTTATTATTTATTTTATTCTACTTACCTTGTACTGCACCCCCCTTGCACCTCCCCCCTCCCCCCCTTGCACTTCTTCCCTTCCCCCTACCCCTGCACTTGCGCGATCTGAATGACACCTGGCCTAGTAGGATCGTTGTCTGTCTTCCCCCTGTTCCCCTCTCCCTGCCTCGTCGCGCCTTGAAACACTTGTGTATAGGCGCGTTACAAATGCCATATCATATCATATCATAGCTTATGAAACGTGTCTTCCGAAATAATGTTATGCATGTTACCAGACACTTATGTAATTTGCCAAGAACATCATAAAACTGATATTTAACCTCATTAGGAGTTTGGTGGTGATTCCTACGGTAATGTAATGTAATGTAACAACTTTTATAAAGCACTAAACTAAGGCCTGAAAGCTAGAAACAGCCAGTGAGATAGAACCTCTATGATAGGCAGAAAAAGAAAACGAAAAAAGATAGGTCTTCAGAGGTTTCCGGAAGCCCAGGTGGTTGCTCACCACCCGTAACTGATCCGGGAGAGAGTTCCACATAGAAGGTGCAAGGTTAGAAAAAGCTTGGCCCTCCGATTGTGCTTTGCGAAATCTAGGGACTGTCAAGAGTTTCTGGGAAGAGACCTGGGTGGGTACATAGGTGTTCAACTTAGCCTGCAAATACTTGGCACCAGAGTGATGAAATGTATGGTGGGCAATGCAGAGAATCTTGAACTTGATTCGACTGCTCACCGAGAGCCAATGAAGTTGCTGAAAGAAACCCTGCGAATGAGACAAACGGGTAGCTCCAAGTACCAGCCGGGCTGCATCATTTGGAAGTAGCTGCATCCATTGAATTAAAAAGGCTGGTTAGCCTAAATAGATACCGTTGCAGTAATCTAGGGACCATAGAATCAATGCCGCTACTACTTTAGCTCAAGATTCAGGTGGTAAGAATGCAGTGTTGTTTTCTGAATGTTCCACCTCAGAAAGTCTGAAATAAATACTGACGAGATGTGTAGCTCCCCAGAGCCAGAGGGTAAGATTTTTACACCAAAACTTTTGACGGATTTACTAGGTGTAGGACGTGGGTCCAGAGAGTCTGGCCAAGAGTCATTGGTCCAAGCTGTCTGCAGTGAAACAGAGTCAGTTACCATAATCTCTGTTTTCTCTCCATTTAACTTGAGCCAGTTTTTGGCCATCCAATCCCCTACTGTCGCCAAGCAGCTTCTCAGCTGAGAAGGGGGTCACTTTCGGGAGAATTCAACCGAAAGAGCAGCTGAGTATCATCAGCATAAGTATAAAACAGTACCTTGTGCTCATGGATAAGATCTGCAATAGGATGTAAAAAGAGATCAAAAAGAAGCGGGGAAAGAGAAAACCCCTGAGGGACACCAGACGAGAGAGCAAGTGATGGAGATTTTAAAGGAAATAGAGACATAGGCCCTCATTAGGACTCCGGCAGTAAACCATGGTGCTATTAGCACCATGGTCGATGCCGGAGTCCGCCATGGCGGAATGGGGAATTACCACGCCATTCCAAGGTTGGCGGGGCGGTAATTCCCCATCCCGCCATGGCCCTTCCCCATTCCCATTTTTGCCCCATAGGGCTCAATGGGAATGGGGAAGGCGCTAATTACGGTACCGCAAATTGCGGTACCGTAATTAGCACCAAGGTCCCTTTGCGGGTCCCTACTTTAACGGCTGGTAAAACCAGCTGTTAAGGTCGGGTCCCGCAAAGGGACCTCGTAATTAGGCGCTAGGTGTTTAACGGGGCCGCAGCCTTTTATGGCGCCGTTAAACACTTAGCGCCTGGGTCATAATGAGGCCCATAGTTTGAGAGTGCTAAGTGAAAAAAGATGTAAACCAGGCAAAAGGAAGACCAGAAATTCCTGCCCTATCCAGGCATTGAAGCAAAATGTTATGATTGATAGTATTGAAAAGCCGCAGAGAGGTCAAGGAGAATTAAAACGCTGACCTCTCTGTGGTCCTGGAGTAGGACAAGGTTGTTCAGAACAGAAATCATCACAGACTCAGTACCCTAGTAGGGCGGAAGCCTGATTGAAAAGGGTGTAAAAGAGCCTGGGATTCCAGGTTGCGCTAAAGTTGAGGGTTAACAATATCTTCCATGAGCTTCATGACACAAGGTAAAAGTGAGGTAGACTGATAATTGGCTGCAAGAGAAGCATTGAACTGTGGCATTTTCAACAATGTGGAGACACGTACGTGTTTCAAGGCAACAGCAATAAAGCCTGTAGTGAACAAAACCTGAAGTGCTACTGTGAAGAGCATAATAACTTCTGACGGCAGAAACTGGGTAAACCAGACAGGAATCGAATCAGCTGATTTCAGCTTCCGGAGGGCTCCCATGACAAGGTCATCCGTGACTGGCTAAAACTGAACCATCCCGGGGGACATTTATTTTCATATGGGGTTGATCCAGGAGCCTTTCCTCTGGGCCATCCATCCCACTGCCAGAAATTGATTTCTGCATCTTCGGAATCTTTTAATTAAAGAAAAAGCTAATTGAATCACATTGTGCTTGTGAACGGAATGGGTCAATTGGGGTGTTTCAGTTGAGAGCTCCTTAGCTACTTCAAAAAGTTCATGTGCTGAACAGGAGGCTGATAGGATCTGATGACCGAGGTGTTGAGATCTGGCCACCTTAATGGCTGCCTGGTAACGGGAAACTGACAGTTTATAGGTACGTTTAGAAGGCATACCATATTCAAGGCACCATTTACGATCAGTTTGGCGACAGACTTGCTTGAGAGTCCTTAGCTCAGAATTAAACCAAGGTGCTGAAGGTTTAGCCTGAGTTTTACTAAACCTGGCTGGTGCAACGACATTTTCTGCATGGCCTTCAAAAGAGCATTGCAAAAGTCTTGCTTATCCCTAGAAGTGAAGTGATTTGTGCTTGACACAGGATATTTAGCTACATCAGCTGGGGAAACCTTGCACCAATGCCGCTGCTGTAAAGACATTTTTGACGTGCAACAGGCAGAAGCAGAAAAATAAATAGTAAAGGGGAAGATAAAATGGTCGTACCAAAGAACTGGCAGTGGATTAAATACTGCCACCAGGTTTTTTCCCGAAATAATTCAATCAAGCACATATCCCCTTTTATGTGTAGGGAGATAATTATATAGCTCAAGACCAATGTCCGCCAATGTGCTAATCACATTTTTTGCATGAATGTCAGTAGGGCTATTATGCTTAACATAAAAGTCTCCCATGATAATCAGGTAAGGGTAAAACAGAACTAAATCAGCAATAATGTGTGCTAAATTATAGGCAAAATTGACCAAAAATAAGGAAGGGGGCCTAAAAACCAACAAAATATAAATGGAGGTTTTACACGACCTCTGAAGCCGAATTAACAGAAGTTCACAAGGTAGTTTATAATTCAAAGCCACTGATATACAGTTAATGGATGCTAAGTATATCAGAGCCAACCCCCCACCCTCCCCTGGTAAGGCTCTGTCTAACCAAAGAATGTTATAGTTGGGTAGAAGCATCTGAACAAACATCGGGGTCAGATCTATATGTAAACCAAGTCTCAGTCAGGCACGTAAGGTCGGGAGAAAAATGCTCTAAAATGGAAAAAAGTATCATGACTATGGGCAACTGCAGACCTAACATTAATTAGAAGGTCCATAAGGGTAGATGTCGGGAAATTCCCAGCATTACCTGCATAAAGTTCATTAGGCATGTTTAAGCCCACTACAAAAAGAAAAGGGGGAAAACTCTCAAAACCTGCTGGAAGGCTGACCTCAACAAAAGCAAGAGCAAACAACTCTACAAGAGCACAATGCACTCTTGCATTAATGCTTACTTTAGGCAGTTGTGGGGAGCCACAGCCTGCCCCTTGTTGAGCCTCTTGGGCCCAAGGCCCAGTCGGGCACAGACAGGCTTGCCTTTAGTGCGCCTTCAGCATGCTGCAGGCGCACCCGCTGCGCCCATCCAATGCGCGGGTGGTCTCTCTGGCACATGAATGCAGTGTCTGGGGATGACACGCTATAAGGCGTGAAATAGTAAAAATAGACTGATGGAATTACCGTTACCCACAAGGAGTCTGGCGGAATTACCACCATATTACAAGGTGACGGGAGCACACACAGTCCATCCGTGGTAACATTAATTCCAGTCAGCTGAATATCGCTGAAAAAGCAACTTCGGATGTAATTCCGCCATGCATGGGCAGAATTACCATTGCCATCAGGCAAATCATCACTAATTCCGCCAGTGACCGGTATTGCCACTGGCGGAATTGACGCATTGTGGGAAATGGGAAGTCAGGCGGTGGTCATCTTCAAAACTCCAATTTGGCCTAAATCTCCCTTTTCCTGTTGCCATCCAAACACAGGAGTTGCTGGAAAAATGTCATATGGCAAAGGCAAAGCAAAGGTGCCTCATATGAGGCCGCGGATGCAGAAAGAGAGAAAGAATACTGTTTGCAAGCTGCAGAGATTGCATCCTTTTAATGCAATGCCACTATTGACATTGCCGGCATAAGAATATGCAAATTTGATATCACATAATGTGGTTAACCAGCTGGAAGATTAGAGGAGCCCAGTGGAAAGTACAGTGCTAGAGCATGAATTAGCTAAGCTGAAGTTCAGAAAGTATTACCCACCCTAAAATGTCTACATCCAGAGGGATAAAAGTACCGGAAGAAATGGTTATGCACTAACACTCAATTTGATCAACATGCCTCTGCCAGAACAAAGGAAAAGAACAACTGCTGGTGCCCTGATAAAGCCCACCACTGCAATAGATGGTGAAGAAAGGGAGAAACTCTATTAATTCAGAAGTAGGGTTATGTATGGTACAGAGGGGAGTATCTATTTTGGCTTAGCAGGCGCATAGCTCTGGGTTGGCTGGCTGATGATTTGAGAGTTCAGTTGTCCTTCTAACTATGTAGTGACAGCATTCGGGGTTGGCTAGCTATGGATTAGTTAGTGGACTTCTTTTTAGCCCTGAGGCAGAGTTATCTCCTAGTAATCAGGTAGCTACAGATGGGGATTGCACTCTCAGCTCAGCAGTCATGCAGCCCTCTCTAGGAAGGCTGTGGATTGGAGGCGGCAGTCATTCGTCTAGCTCAGTTTTAGCGTAATAGCCAGTGGTTTAGAAAAGAAAAATGCAGACCTTGTTTTTGGAACAAAGAGCAATTTATGGAACCTGTTTTTCTTGTCCAGCATCAGACCATCTAGTTGGTATGAAAGGGCCAGGTGAGGTAGTTCTAATATCCTCGCGGTATACACTTATTTTTCGGTACCCAAAATTCACCATACACATTTTTCAGTGCCAAATATTCGGCCCCAAGAAATTCACCTAGAATATATATATATATATTTAAAAAAAGGTACAGATAGTAAGTTTGGGAAAGGTGAAAATGTTTTTTAGGGGGTGTTGGCTTTCCCGTGCAGTTTGCTGCTGCTCTGAATTATGTAAAAATGGTAATAATTAAAAAATAAATATGTCTGGGGATGACAAAAATCAGGGCTACAAACAAATGGAGCCACTTGTACAGACACAAATCTGCAAATTGCCTCACTAACCTTGCTGAGATGTGGCTTGGTCCAGCTCCCATTGATTGTATGTCTTGCCAGCTGGCTCGGGCTCCCAGCTGCAAAGTTTATTTTTCCCGATGTGAGGGAAACGGCTGGCACTTGACCTCAGCAGCCTCCCATCTCCACTGTTCTTCTCCAGAGACGCTTGCTCAGTGTTGAGAGCTGGTTCAGAACTGGAGGAGGGGGGCGCTGCACATCCCCAGTCAGGATTGCAAGAAGGGAACTTGCTGAGCTGGAAGGACAAGCCTCCTCCCACACTCCCTTCACTTGATGTCTTACTGGGTTTCCGTGGTATCCAAAGGGGGCATCCTGCTGGTCTTTTCAGCTTGTTCATATTGGATTGCTGTGCCACATCTGGGGTCCTGGTGACAAATCGGGAGGAGCGTTGGTTTCCATAAGAAGGTAGGCGAATATTTGAGACACACCTCTGTCGCCTCTCGCTACGATGCATAGTTTTGAGAGCAGCTACCAGGCCTTTCCCTTGATGGGGGGAAATCAATAGAAACTCAGTAACATTGATCTCCCAACCACAAACAACTCTTAAAAACAAATACACACTTGTTTTGGAGTTAATTAGCTTGCTGAAGTGGTTGGGCGGTGTCATGGAGAGGCTTTTGAGGGACTAGCATGGGCAGAGCAAAATAACTTGTGTGTACAGATCCAGTATGTACTGCATGCACTTTAAAGAGCTACACATTTTCCATGCAAAGATGAAGATCACAGCAAGGGAGGTGATCAGGGTGGGAACATACATAAGCACACTTCCTGTCACTCGCTGTCCAGGTCATATTAATGTTATCTTTTTAGCACAACGCAAAGACAAGGCTGTGGGTCCATCAACAGTTTGGGGTCGGGATAGGCACTTGTGGTACAGGTAGTCTTTTGTGCAACAGGAAAAAAGTAAGGAGTAGATAATGTAGCTACTGTTATTGTTTTGGCACCATTCTTACTTCATAAACTGAACAACAGGGTTACTCCCCCAGCCCAGATCAATATACAAGTGACATGTATTAACTTGGTAAAACGTCAATTTCTTTTATGTCATCTAATCTGCCTAGTAATATCACGAGTTATTAATGGAATTAACAGAAGCACTCCTTTTCTTTCTCCTAAATATGTTACCAGAAAGTTAAACTATGTATACGATCTGTGACAGGGTCAACAAACTGACCCTGTCAAGAGTGGATGGCGCCCCTCTCAATTTAGGATGGGCTGCCTACCAGGGTTTTGTCCAGATCCAGTTTAGCCTCTGAGGCATGCTGTACGAGGTGGGCGGGCCCCAGTCTCTGCCCCTTCTACTTGTGCCTGTTTGCATGACATGAGTATAACCTTTTCTTACCACATACCTGTTCTGCACGATGCTGGGCAGTCTCTTTTTGTTTGTCCCTTAGGACTGCGGTTCCCAGAAGGCCTTGTGGTGAAGAAGAAAAGGAGCAACCCCAGACAGAGAGAGAGCCAGCGAGAAACTATCAGCCTGCGGAGCAAGCCGCACAGCAAACTGAAGATATAAATACTGCTCAACATAAAAATATGCAGGATAAATAATCCCACCTTCGACGAGAACGTGGAGCGGTCCGCACAACAAACTGGCGAACCCAGCGCATGATATGCACAGAGACAATTTGCTTACCTGCTACAGGGCGGTTGAGCCGTCTGCATATCAAATCGGCAGCCCAAATGCTCCTACCATCTCTATTACCAACTGGGACATTGTGGTTCAAGCGGGCCACCATTTCCAATTGCAGGCAAACCCAAATATCAGAAGAGGGCAGTGCTAATCCCCCCTTTTATGTCTCTGCTTACTTGTAACCCCTACCTATGGAAAAGAAAGCCACAGTTGGCCTGGGGAACCAGCTGAGGGAGAGAACCAACGGGGAGGGTAGAGTAGTAGTGGCGTAGAGGAAGAGAGTAGGAGTAAACTGGAGAACATCGTAACAACAGAGGGGAAGAGCGAAAGAGGGAGACACAAAGGAGAGTGTTAGTAAGAATGGGAGGAGAGTAGAAGGAAGTGAGAGGAAGGATAGAAAACCAGAGCACAGAGGACAGGACCAAGTCGGACCTCAGTGTCTAAAAGGCATGTGTTCGTGCACTATTTCTATTGTAATTGTTTTTGGGATCTAGGTTAGGATAGAGAAAGGGTATTCCCTCTTAGTCCATCACAATCAGCTAGTCAGTGGTTAAAGAGTAGGGGTTACAGATCTGTAGAGACCAGTCTGGAGTTGAGGGATGCCTGGGCTAGACTAGAAAGGGAACTGCCCACATTAGACCAGAGACCAGGAAGGCCCTTTGTGAGCCTTATAACTTCTTTAATAAAATGCCTTGATCTGTCTTCGAGATTTGGTTTGATCTTGAGCCCATGTGTACACATCATAAAAGCAGAATATGTGGGGATTATTAGACTCATGTTATTACTCAGTGATGGTATAAAGTCATAGAGCAATTACAAATGTGAATATACAAATGTCCATCAAACAATGCTCCTGTGTGAGACAGTGACGTAGGTATGGAAGTGCCAGTGACTTGCATGTCAATCACTGACGGGAGAGACATGAACAATAATACAGCAAATACCTATCCTGAACTGAAGTTGCTTATCCTTTTAAGTGCAAGAGGTCATCCTTAGCTGTCACTTCACTCACGATGGCCTGGGTGACTCCTCCCCAGCCAATCTTTGAAACTTGTTTTACCCTCCCTGCTTGTCCCTTGCTCCCATCAGGAAGTAAAATACAATTTTCATGATCAAAACATCTTTTAATCTAACAATATGAAGCCCTTCATTGTCATGTCTTCTCCATTCTCCATGTCTAATGGCTATTTACTGAATATATGTTAAGTGGCAGCTCGTTTCTAAGTTGGAGTATTTGTTTCTATTTATAGGTGGACTTGAGAACTGTAAAATGTTGGTTGAGAGTTACAACAAAAATGTAAGCCAGTCCCAGAGGGCTATGTTCCGACTTTGGATCTGGGAGGTCCTGGCCCACAGTGGTGGTTTTATCCTGGTCATGAGGAGCCTAGATTACGGGTCGGTAATCTTCATTAGACAACCGAGTCCGACTCTTCCTTGGCCCAGTCATTCACAAGGAGGTGAGTCCAACTCTAAGACTGCATTTACTTGTACACAACTTGTTGGCGAAACTCAGAGTTGAGCAAGCTCCCCCAAATAGGAAACATAGCAGATAGATCACCCATTCCCTATCCATTTACTTTTATTTACTTTTATTTGTACTGAAGCTTAGGAAAATATAGGCTGGACAACAAACAGGAATGGAGGACTGGGACGAGAGCTGGGCGAGTAATGCAGAATTCATCTAATAAAGGCATTACCCCATTGCCCATCTTCCGTGTCACAGTGAAAAAAACAGGAAACAGAAAATAACTACTTCACAATTCATTAAATGGAGAAAAATAAACATGAAGAGTATTTATCCCTGGCTAGGAGAAGCCTGTATCGCTTCTGTTCAAAGTAAAGTTGAAAGGGAAGTCCAAGTAGAAGATGTACACATCCCTGGACTCCACAAATTATAACACTATTCCTTCACACAACTGGTAATGAAAATTGTATATGCCCATCGGCCAAAGCAATGCCCTGTTTTGACTCACAGAATATAGTAGCGCCTGAGGGTTTATAATCCTTGCAACCAGGGCTAAAGGACATTCAGAATGATGGAAGAAGGAGGTCACATCCTAATTCTAACTGTCATGGCTACATCCAAAATATGGAGGTGAACATCCTCAAGGGCTGAAGAAAGAAACACGAAATCTTGATGAAGGAGGAACAATGAGTTCATCTAGGTGACGCAAGAGGGAGAGGGTACAGAACTAAATCCTTAGGAAGATGAACACACAATCAGGGGTGTTGCTAGGTCTGGAAAAGATATGCGGCTACACTAATGTCAGGATTGTCGAGACTCAGGGCTAGCTAGCCTTTTGGTTGTAGACCCTGAGATTCTATCCGGGGCTACAACCAAAAGATCTGGGGCTATAGCCCCTTAAGCCCCCCCCCTAGCAACACCTCTGCAGACAATCGTCCCCAATCTACCCAGATAATGAGCAGATATAATGTTAACAAGAACTACAATCCTCCAGATAAGAAAATATCAGCCAGATCCCGGGAAAGGTTTAAAAGGAGCATCCTAAACACCTCTGGAATCAAAATGTGCTCCCAGACCAGTAGAGAACAATGAACGGGAGGGCAAGTCAATAGAAAAGTACTCCCAAAAGAGCATTCAGAAACGAAAGGATTCAATCCTACCGCAATCATCACAAAAGTTCCAATAGAAGTCAACTGACCGTTCAAACTGGAGGATGCCAGGCCCAAAAGGACTCCCTCTCGTTTTAAAAGAAAATCTGTTTATTGGTATTTATAACAACATAAGCACAAAGAAAAAACACGGCAATCAGCCCATAACCCTTCACCCCCTTCTCCTCCCACCCCCCTCCCTTCTGACCTATGCATGGATCATAGCATTTGTTTTCATCTTTCAAACATCAATGAGACCTAGCCCGCTGGATATCTTTTACAAGTCCGGTCTGTTGTAGTGTCACCTTAGATGATCGTTTGAGCATCCTTTCAGTGTCAATGTTCTCGCACATTCTCAGGGTGGCTGGTCATCAGGGGGAGGTTTGTAATGCATTAAGGAGTGTGCTCCATTCCAGTTCCACATCGTTCTCTTCCTCTCTCCCCCCTTGCTCGTCTATAATCAGTTTCTCAGCCGCCACCCATCTCTGTAAGTCTTGCAGCCACTGGCTCAATAGGGGGCCTTACAGGTATTTCCAGGAGTTAGCCAGTTGATGCCTTACTAGCAGTAGCAGGAAAGCAGCTATCTTCCTCCTACACCCACTCCTTTTCCTTCATAGCAAAACCCCTAACAAGCAAATCTTAGGTGCACATTCAAATTGACCCCCTAGTATGTCATTAATTTTAGTAATCACATTGTGCCAGAAATCCTGTATTAATGGGCACCCACAAACCATGTGCCAGAACCCCGTCGAGTTGCATTGACACCTCAGGCGTGCATGTGAATTATCTGGGTTTATCCTGCGAAGCTTTTGAGGGGTCATGTAGACACTGTTCATATGGGGGTGCAACGTCCTCAATGTAAGAGAAAATATAATCTGCAAGATCGCTATTAAAACAAGGGTTTTTCCATTTTATTGAATTAGGCCTTGTTTCTGGGTCACTCAAACAAGCTTTTCAGCTGCCAAGCACGCGGCAGAGAGAATTATCCACACACAACCATTTTAACAAGAAGCAGGCCTCTCGGGGGGCGCTGTTGCGCACGAGACGGAATGGTCGCACTCGTGTGAGCTCCTGCGACGACCGAGGCCTGGAAGCCAATACGATGAATAATTCGACTCGGTTCGCATGAAAAACGTGAATAACTTATAAAGCAACACCTCATCCAACTGCAAGCGAAGTCCCGTGAAGAAACTCGCTCAATTGACAGAGTCGCGCCGTGAGAAAGATCATACGGCTCAGAACGCTGCTGGAAGAGGGGAGGAGCCCGGCGACGGTGGCGCGGGCTGCCGGGGACGCGGAGAAGGCACAGCGGGTCGGGTGGGGGACGCGGGCGCTCCGGAGACCGTCGGGCGCCTGCTGGCCTCCCCCCTCCCACCCCCGCCCGGGCACGAGACAAACCGGAGGATCGGAGACAGGGCCCGCGGCCCGCAAGGTAGGAGGGCGCGGGTGCCTGGCTGAACTGCTGCTCCCCGGCGGCCAACAGAGGTACGCGTCTGCAGTCTGGCCGGGGGCGCACGGGAGGTCCGCATCGAGGGATTGGGCCTCCCCGCACTAGCGCGCATCGGGTGACACTGAGGAAACCCGTACTCTCCCTTCCCACCCATGCATGTAGGCGCCTTGGCGCGTGCCCCATACCACATCCCTTCAATAAACGTGGACACTCGGCGACAAAAGGCCCCCCCGGCCCCCCAACGGGACACCCCACGGCTGGCTCGAGTGCAGACACTCGATAACTGGGCACGGACACTAAGGCACATTTGGAGGGGGCTGGTGGGCAGAGGCCCTCGGAGGCGGTGGTCATCGGAGGCGGCGGGCCTGCGGCGCTCTGGAAGTCACTGGCGGTGGGGGAGTATTGCAACAGCCAGCAGCCCCACGTGCAGGATAAGGGCCTATTACTCCGGTGTGGGCTGCGGATCTGAAAGGCATTGCAGTGTTTTTTCCCTGGCTCACCGCTACCACAGACATCACACCCCAACACGCTGAGAGGGTACGGAAGAATTTGGGGCCAGAGGAGTTGTGGAGCTGATGGGAATGCTCCCTGTTGGGGGCTAAACGTGGTCGCAGCGATCACAGCGGACACATAGGTCCAGTACCTGAGGACAAGGCAACTAACTAGGTGGGGTGGCAGGAACTGGAACGTGCTCTCTGGCCACGGCGGTTGCATAAATCAGCCTGGAGGAAATACCACAAGCTTCACGCATAAGCGGGTTGCGGGCACTAGACAATCCCCAGAGCCTCGAGAGGAGGGGGGTGAGGAGTAGACTCCGTACAGACAATGCCCAATCGTCCTGGTCAAAAGAAAGTGAAGGGATCCATTGAAAGATTCACGAAAGCACTCGACAAAGGAGCACAACCCTTGATGTCTAAAGACGTGCCTCCACGTGAACAACCGGCGGCTCAAGCGGCCATGATGGATCCGCAAGCGGTCTTCCAAGCTATGCAACAGGGGTTTGCCGCGCTCAATGTCAAATTGGATGGCATAACAGCTGAGGTTACATCCATTAAAACCAAGCTAGACAAGACAACAGCGCGCATTACAGAGGCGGAGACAAGAATTTCCGGAGCAGAAGACGCACTTGAGGCTTTGAAGACCACGGTGTCAACAATGGCGATCGATCTGGGAACAGTGAAATCTAAGTGTGAGGATTTGGAGGCCAGGTCTCGACGGAACAATATCCGCATTATCGGGGTTCCAGAGGAAGCTCTAAAGGGGTCAATAGAAAAGGCGGTGGAAGACCTCCTCCGTAACCTACTGGGGGACCCTGGCTGGTCGGCAATGTTCATCGTGGAAAGGGCACACAGATCTCTGGCACCCAAACCGAAGCCTGGGGCATATCCCAGGCCTATTATCGCACGCCTGCTCAACTACAGAGACAGAGATCTGATATTGAGAACTGCCAGGGAGAAACAGGAATTAAGGTGGGAGGCCAACATAATCCGCATCTTCCCAGACTTCACTATGGCAGTACAGCAGGAAAGGAAACTGTTCACGGGTGTAAAGAAGCTACTACGCGAACGCCAAGTAAAATACGCCATGCTCTATCCGGCAAGGCTTAAGATACAGCATCAAAACAAGACATACTTCTTTACGTTCCCTGAGGAGGCGGCAAACTTTGTCGAGACACACATCCCTGCCCCTGCCGGGAGGTCTAGAAACGAGGAAGACTCATGAAACATGCGGAAGACAAAATGCTACTATGGTGCTGATTCAGAAGGGACTGCAAACAGATAAGGCTCCCTATTGGGTGGCCCACATGTGGGAAGATTAAGACTAAACTGAACAATCACATATGCTAGCTCCACCCGCATGTGCCGACATGTATGAGAGTAACAACTGAGAACCAGTCATATTGGAAATGACGATGAGAGGTCCGGGCAATGGTGGTCGCTACAGCCCCCCCTGTAGCAGGTGCACGTTAAATGTTGGGAGGAGGAAGGGTGGGATTAATAAGCATAGTTAAAGTTCGGGGAACTATGAGGGAGGGGGGAGGGAAGGGGCAGATGGGTTGGGATACTAGTTATGAAAAAGTTGAGGTTAAAATGAAAAGCGCACAAGCCTTCGACACTACAACTATTAAATACACAGTTAGGTTACACATCCAAGGAAATGGTCATAATCAATGGCTAGATAATGGCTAGACCAGGCACTGACGGCTTGAAAATATTGAGCTGGAATGTACGCGGTTTGGGTATCCACATGAAGAAGAGAAAGATAATAGCATACATAAACAGGCTAGGCCCCAAAATAGTTTTCCTTCAGGAAACACATCTAGGGCCCCAACTAGCTGGACATCTAATCCCGAGTTGGGGGCCTCATCAATATTTTACAACCTACTCGAGAAGGGCGAGGGGGGTGGCGATCCTTATTCATAAAACACTTCAATTCAACTGTATACATTCAGAAACAGACCCTGAAGGCAGATACATATTGCTACATGGAACCCTTAGTGACAGCGAAATGGTCCTCCTTAATGTGTATGGGCCGAACATAGATGACCCAGAATTTTATGCTGGAATATTCGAGAAATTGGCAAACTACCCGACGGCCCATTTAATCTGCAGGGGGGATTTCAATACCATCCTTGATGTGAACATAGATCGCACGTCAACAAGGTCTAGGACACTCACCAAGGCGGCACAGAAAATACGCCTTCACATGTCTGACCTCAACCTGAAAGATGCATGGAGAGCGCTAAATCCGTCCAAAAGGGAATACACATTCTACTCCTCAGTCCATGACATGCACTCAAGAATAGACTTATGGCTGGTTGACAATGAGTTGCTGGGTTGGGTTGCAGATACACATATTTACCCCAGGACGTATTCGGATCACTCCCCGATACAGCTAACAATAAAGGTTCCCGGAATCAGGGCATGTAAGCCACCATGGAGGTTCAAGCCACTGGCTCTCCAAGATCTCGTCTATAGGAACGCAATGGCTAGTAAAATACAGGAGTATTTTGAGATCAATGAGGGAACGGTGTCTAGTCCAGCAATACTGTGGCAGGCGTTCAAGGTTTGCATCAGAGGCAGCTCTATAGCTGTTGAATGCGGAGTCCTGAGGGACATTAGGGGCAGACTGTCACGACTAGAAACACAGATAGCTACCTTACAAACTCAATATGCACACTCTCCTTCAGCGCAAACAAGCGCTGACATTAAAACCAGACTGGATGAATACAAAGAAGCAGCGGAGCAGGAGATCCGCTATTTCGACAAACCAGTGGCTGCACGAAGGTATGGGGAGGGTGAAAGACCAGGGAGGCTGCTGGCGAGAATGGTAAGGGGTGAGAGAGGCATGACAACGATACCGTGCGTACATCTGCCGGATGGCACAGTGACCACTGAAGATGATAAGGTGAAAAAGGTATTTTATGATTTCTATAAGAAATTGTACTCCCCTCAATGTGACAGTACTGATGAGGAGATAGACACCTACCTATCCCAAATACCGACAACGCTTCTGGCTGACACCACCAGGGAGTCCCTCGAGACCCCGATCACAGAGGCAGAGATAGCCGAAGCGATAAAAGCGCTGCCCAACGGGAAAGCCCCAGGCACAGACGGTTTGGGAGCAGACTTCTACAAAGAATTCAGCGATCTCCTTGTGCCCAGGCTATACACTGTGTGGATAGAGGCCTTGAATAAAGGAGAACTCCCTGAAACAACAAGGGAAGCAGTGATCACACTATTGCTCAAGCAGGGGAAACCACCTGAGGAATGTGGGTCGTACAGGCCGTTGTCACTAATGAACACAGATGCGAAGATTTTCGCTAAAATGCTGGCAACCAGATTATCATCGTTAATGCCATACATGGTACATGACGATCAGGCAGGGTTTATTATGGGCAGATCCACAGCAACCAACATCAGACGATGCCACAAGATACTAGCAACAATATCCCCAGAGACCCAAGGAGTAGCGGTCTCACTGGATATGCAAAAAGCGTTCGATACGGTTTTTTGGCCCTTTTTATTTGGGGTGATACGCAACTATGGCTTTGGCCCCAATATCATAAGGTGGATTCATGTTTTATACGCTCACCCCTATGCCAGGATCAGAATCAATGGTGCTTTAACGGAAGTCCTGGAACTGTTGGGAGGCGCTCGACAGGGTTGCCCCCTGTCGCCATTACTGTTCGCCCTAGTGATAGAACCGCTGGCTGACATTCTCAGGGCACGTTATAGCGGAATATGGTTGGAAGGCAGGAGGCAGATCATCACGTTATATGCCGATGATATTTTATTATATCTTAGGAACCCGGACCGCACACTGGGCAAGGTGCTGGCGGAGGTGAATAAGTTTGGCGGGTATTCTGGATTGAGACTCAACCCTAGTAAATCGGAGGTATTCCCACTCACGAAAAATACAACGAAACCCAGGGACTTATGCGGTCTCATATGGAGCCCCACACATATACTCTATCTGGGAGCATACATAGCGAGGACGGCCCAGCTCACACGAGCGCTAAACTATAATGCATTGTCTGACTCCCTGTGTGCAAAAATGAAACGCTGGAGCGCCCTTCCTATATCACTAATGGGGAGAATAGCCCTCGTTAAGATGATCATACTGCCAAAACTTTTCTACCTGTTCCACACAGTCCCGGTGTGGCCGGGGCGCACACTGTTTTCCAAGATGAAGAGTGCCTGCACATTGTTAGTCTGGGGCGGGCACCCCAGGCTTAACTGGAATACATTAACTAACACATACCAACGGGGGGGCTGGCGGCTCCGGATTTGGAGCTATATTACCTCTCGGCGCAGGCTTACTATGCTGCATACTGGGCCGCAAACTTTATTGACCCGGGGCCGCCGCCACATGGCCAACAAGCTAGAGAATCAATACTGGCTCTGCATAAGATGCTGGAACCGGCCCCTAAACACCATAATTCCTTAGACCCCACGAAGGTGACAACCACAGCATGGGCTAAGATAGCGGATATATTTGGCAAGGGCAGGCTGTATCATCCGAGTATGCCGATATGGGGGGACCCGCGTTCACCATTCTCTCTTGATGGGGAGGTGGCTATGCACTGGAATTCCAGAGGGATTGCGCAGTGTGGCCAGCTGTTCCGGGATGGGCTATTTGCCACATGGGACGACCTAAAGGAAGTAGTGGGGAACACGAATAGACACAAATGGCAGTACCACCAAATTAAAGACTCCTTTCCGGGAGAACCAGAAATAAATATGGGGCTGGGCTATATGTTCACGAGTGGGATCCAAAAAGTCACAGCTGCTGCACTCTATAAAATCATAACCCAGACACGCCCAGAAGGGGTCCACCAGTCCAGGACCAACTGGGAACTAGACTTGGGGCAACAAATAGAGGACCACGAATGGATGCAAATATGTATGCTGACCAAAAGTATTTCATGCAACTCCAGATTTAAGCTTATACACTATAAAATAATACATAGGCTGCATTACACACCTGCAAAGCTTCAGCGAATCTACCCCTCCACCTCGGGATTGTGCCCGAGATGCCATGCCGAGGGCGCAAATATCTACCATATGCTTTGGGAATGTATAAAATTGAAAGAGTACTGGAGGGAGGTCTGTGCTGCGCTTGATGAAATGGCGGATCTACCTGTCCTGTGGACACCAAAGCTATGTTTGCTGGGTGTGGTGGGGAAGATGAACCCAATGTGGCGTAAACTATTAAATTTGAGCTTGCTAATTGCCAAAAGGGCAATATTGTTGAAATGGAAAAGTGTAACCCCCCCAACTAAGGCAGATTGGGAGAAAGACATGTTGTGGACTAATGACACCGAAGAAATGTATATAGACTCTGTACTACCCATAGCCAGACCCAGAAATATATGGGACCGGTACAAGCAATACCTTGCGGACAAGGCTATAGCGGAAGAATCAGAATCGGAGAATACCTGATTGTGTATCATTATTGAAGTGTAATTACGTTGGGATGGTGAAATGTATGTGATTGGCTTGTGTGCACCAATAAATAAAGTTTTTTAAAAAAAAAGAAGCAGGCCTCTCAACGTTCAGCCATTTTAGTTTAGTGTTACTGCCATTTTGAATAAAGTTTCATTTCTACTGCATCCTAGAGAACCTTCAAGCTGCCGAATATAGTCAGGTAGCACAAATATGAGCTATTATTCTAAGAGTTGGGCATCTGGTACAGTTTCTCATGGGAGCCTTCCTAGGGAGGCAAGCACACAATTAAATCACGGGTTTGGGCCTTCGCATACGCAGACTCGAATGCGATAGCAACACAGGGACGCTTTAACGTGGGAGAGCTGCAGGTGTGGGGAGTAACACAGGATGCCACGTTATCTGGTCTCACAGAGGAGGATGGTCTTGCATATAGTTTATTGCCAGGGATGGTAGATTTCGCTCTTCTTGCTGACTGAGCATGATTAGGTCACCTGCTGGGGGATTCACATTGAAATGTAACATGTTTTTATACTAACCAATGGAAGTGCGGAAATGCACTAACCAATGGGATTGGGCAAATGTACTAACCTATTAGCATAGGGCAATTTCAGATGACTTAGGTAGAAGCCAATAAGATACTTGGAATGTAGTTTGTTATTATTTGTTAATTTTGACATTTGTATATCGCCGAACCCACAAGCATCTGGGCGCTGGGCACTGTAAGGAAGTCATGTTGGCAACAGTAAAGACAGACCCAAGTGATCACAGTTCAAGGGTGTTTATTAAACTGTAAATACAAGGTGGACAAGCACCCAAATTAAACCTAAATCTAAGATGGGAGCCAGCTTCATACCATCAAATGAAAAAGAAGGCAGTCCTTGTGGCGTCTTTTCAAAATAAAATGCCTATTCTAAAATAAAGCTATTGCTAAATCCTTACAACTAATTACAGAAAGAGTGTGCGATAGGGTTTTCAATAAAGAAAGAAGTGTTCAAAAATAATAAGTCAGGATGTGATTGCCAGGGTTCTCCCTCCCCCACGTTTAGAGCACGGGAAAAGGTGGATCTCCTGCGCACCACACACACTCGAGCTTTCCCAGCACGAGCCGACAGTTCCATACCAGCTATCAGGTTCTTCATTGGTTAAGTCTCTTTTCAACAAAAGTCTCTTGCCTTCGAGGGCCTGATATTCAACAAAACAAACAAACACAAAGTTCCTTTCCAATGGACTTTGGGTGATGACTTTCCACCCCTGGATCTCCCTCCTTCGGGCTCAGAAGCCTCTCGGACGTCAGCCTCCCTCCTTTGGGTTCACTATGGCTTTTCTTGCATTCACAACTCTTAGTGTCTTTTCAAACAGTTCACTGTGGACATCCCTCGGTCGGGTTCACTCCTGTCAACACACTGTTCATAAGGACTTCAGGCTTTGCTCCTTTTTGTCAGCATCCCTCCGCTGGGTTCACTCTTGCTAACTTTATCAATTGTGCCTTTCTCATTCAATTCTTACAATGCAGGATTCACTTCCCCAACTCTTACGATGTGCGATTCACTTCCCTTAACTTCACAATCATCTGTCGGTTAAAGACTTTCGACTGTACAGAGGATTTTACAAGACCCCTGTATGACCACTTTGACCCCCTTTTCGCCTTTTCCCAAGACCTTGTGTTTATGGCAGTTTCAACAAACGGGTAATCGCCCAGAGTTTCCTTAGTAAGCACCAACGTGGTGTCGGGCTCCTCTGTTGCTGGTTTTCCCACCTTCTAGCATCAATAGCTCTTTATGCTTCCACAGATCAACTATCCGCTTGCTACTTTTCATTCAACACAGTTCACTTTCTTATCGATTCTCCTCTCGACTCACTGGCTGTGATGAACCGCTTGGATTTCTCTCTCTTTCGAGTCAAGGTTAGTACCACGGAGACAAGCGTCTCTCCCCAGCTTGGTTATCAGCATAGGAGGGTCTCGTGTACCGTTGCCATCTGCTGCAACACACGCTGGCTATTGTTCACGGTCTTACGAATCCTTCTCCTGAGGGTTCACGGGCATTGTTCGGAAAGGGAAAGGTCGCTTCTCTCCTTGTCACCCTCTTGGTATGCGCCATCTTTCTCCTCCTCTTGAAATGCTGTGCTGAGTTATTGTTAAAATGGATTTCTGAACTCTGACCTGGTGGGCAGAGGTTCAGAAGGCCAGCCTAGTTTCTTGGAACAGGGTAAGCTTCTGGACAAGCCAGACCAATCAAGGCGGCAGCGGTCAAGACTAGGTCTCAGGAGAGGTGAGGTTGATCGAAAACCCACAATGAGCACACACAGTCAAGGACACTAAAAATCACTCTCAGTCAGGTGTATATCAAAAATACATATACATGTATTAAAGGCCTTTTAAATCAAACACAAGCAAAGATCAGCAGTAATACTTAAACCAACACAACACTACTATAAAAAATATATACAGATACCAATGGCCTAAAGGAATGGCACACAGTGAGGGTGCACAACCTGTAAGGAAAGGGAGCAAACAGTGTGAATATACTTTAGGCAGTCCTTCACTTTATCAACCCTAACTGAGAGGCAGTCCAATCCCTAAGAAGAGTGGAGCCTTGCACTTAAAAGTGTAGACAGACACGATCGTGCGGTAGAGTGAAAAACAGGGTCTCTTGTAGGGGCTGTAGCAGCTCAGGAAGGTGGATGAGGCAGTGAAGAATAAGTTCCCACTATTCACGGAGGGTCTCCCCAAGAGAGCAGAACAGGATACAAGAGTTGGGAATAGGACGGTAGCGCAGGCTTAAAGAAGAGTGGCCCTCAGGGGACACTTGTGCGTAAAATTGATGGATGTTCCAGGGGGCACTGGTAAGTGTCATGATCTCTGCTTCCAAAAGGTCAGGGTTTTCCCAACTCCCTTGGAAGCAGATCCATAACCCAGGTTCCGAGTGCCAACCAGTCCCGATTGGGACCTTTTGGACCCAGTCCTGGCGCCAGTGGCACCAGGCTCATAAATATGCCCAGTCCCAGCGCTGGAAGCGCCGGGCTCATAATGCTTGGGTGGACTTACCTTCAGCAGACCATGCTGCTTACTTGCCTGCCAGTTGAGCCTCTGATCCTCTTCTGTTTGGAACTACTTTTCCTGTTGGGTGGGGCTGGAGCCACTCCCTAGATTCAGAACACTGGAACTCTTCTGGAAGGCAGGAACTCTTTTCTTACCAGGAACTCTTTTCTTACTTAGGCGTGGCTGTGGAAGGAGACACCTAAGCACTACAGGAGGCTATTTAAACCACACCCGGTGGATGAATCTTGCTTTGCGTTATTCTGCAACCTCTGCAGCAGAACGCTCATCGTGTCTTCTGCATCCGGTCCTGGGCCTAAGGAAAAAGGCTTACCATCCTGAATCCAGTCTTCAGCAACACCTATAAAGACAAGAAAGAACAGGTTAGCATTCCAGCATCTGAAAGGCAAAGGCTTACCATCCTGAATCCAGTCTTCAGCAACACCTATAAAGACAAGAAAGAACAGGTTAGCATTCCAGCATCTGAAAGACAAAAGTTTACCAACTCTTCGCACGCTCCGGAGGCCTTCGGCGCTGCATCCCGCATCTGAAAGACAAAACAAGGTGCGTTTAAAGACATTGGGGAACTTTAATACTCACGTGCCATTACTCCTTTCCACATCTAATCCAGTGGGTATTCCGGCACCCTGCAGCCGCTCCGAACTCGTACCTGCAAAATAAAAAAGACAGTTAGAGCGCATAGTGAAGCAGGCAACAAGCGCTTACTTACGTGCTTCCAGGCGCTTCTATTCATCACACGGGCTCCATCTTCAACTCACTTCAGCCCGTCATCCGCCATTGCCGGAACCCTGCAAAACAAGAGACATCATTACTAAAGACTTTAAAGACATTTGAATGACTCGAAACTTACCGTTCGTGCAGTAAACGACGGACAGCAGTCCTCTGAAGTCAAGAGGCCTGCGCTACCTATCCAGTGAAGAAACTGGTTACAGCACCCTGCCCCGAGGCAGATGGAGAGCTCGGCATTCACTTACCTAAGGTGAGAGCGTTAACCTTTGGGGGTCTACAGGAGAGGAGAAGAGGAAAGAGATAGGGACACCCCAATAACCACAGTTCATTAACCCCATATTTTCTATCTGCAGACATCTTACTCTACACGTCAGGCATACAGTGCACAGAGGTCCAGCCCAAAGAGCCAACCGGGTGCTACACATCACCTTTGAAGATACGGTAGTCGCCCAGTCAAGACCGGCGCCTCTGCGAGAATCAGGTGAGCGTTACAGAAAGGGTCGCAAGTACTCTCTGACCCAAGGTGCACTCCAGACCAAACTTCGGCAGTTGAGTCCACTTCGGTTGCGGGTTCAAATGCTGCAATTGTGTGGCTCTGCAGCTTTCAGCGGCTGAGTTCCAAGGATGATTCCTTGGTGGGATAGTGGTGATTTCTCCTCTCCTGGTGAAGGGATCAACTCGATTTCACTGCAGCTCATTTCAGGGCAGAAAGGGGCACAGCAGCATCGTACCCACGACGTTCGTCACCATGGCTGGGCGACACAGTGATCGCATGCACTTGGGTTCAGGCGAACTCTCCTAATTCCAGACCTAGGGCACCTAGGTGTATCAAACTCGGCAGGACAGTGCCTTGGACCCAGTGCTTACGATCTCCAAAGTCTCAAGTGTCAACTCCAGTTGAACTGAAGAGAACGATCTGGTATGGGTGTTTGGGCCCTTCTCTTATCCAGAATTGCACCAAAACAAAGAGGACCGAATGAGAGATCTGCTCACATACAGCCACATCAGACGTGGAGCAATCACGGACTATGGTGGTCCCAGTCCTTCCCAGTACACCAGACTCTCTGGCACCCAGGATGTGTATTGGAACTAGACAGTCCAGCCCACATCCTGGAGGCACATACCCAAGGCATGCAGAAGCCTGCGAAAGCTTCGGTTTCCACGGGAATCTACATGACCAAATAGGGGTTTTCGACCTGGGGAAGGCAAAGGGACAAGATGGTGAAAGGACAGAACAAAGGACCTTGTGGAATGGCCATTTTGGTGCCAAGCCACTGTCCAGGGCCAAACACGGTAAACGTGATATGGACCACAAGAAAGGGTTCAAAATATATGAAAAATAACAGCTGCCACCAGTTCTGTCCAAGGCACATTTGAACTTCTAACGAAAAATACTTTGAGAGTGTCTAGGGTCTTAAAAATGAAAGGAAGACCCCAGCGCACTACACTGTAAGGTACTTTGTGCACTGGTAACATGTTGCTAAAAAAACTAGCAACAAAGTAGAAAGCTAAGGGAAACAAAGTCTCCCAGTACTGACCGTCTTTAAGGGCATGTCAGTTTCCCCATAACAAAGTGAGTGAAAACCCATCAGAGTTCAGCCGAAGGCTGTGCTCCACTGGCAAAAGTCAGGCTAGGATGGTCGGACAACAGCAAAAAGTTGGGGGGTTCACAACTGGAGGGAAAATTACACATAAATGGAAATCTTTCCTAACACTTGCCGTTCCCAGACCAAGGACAGGGGGAACTTATACACCCCTGGATGAGCTTCTTGTTCAGGTGGGTTAAACATTCTAGACAACCCATCAGCATTGCTATGTTGAACACCTGGCCTATGCTGAATGGTGAAGTCAAACCCTTGCAGGCTTATGGACCACCTGAGCAACTTAGGATTCTCTCCCTTTTTGTTCATCAGCCCCTTTAAGGGCTTATGGTCAGTTTGCACTGTGAAGTGTGTCCCATAGAGGTAGGGCCTCAGATTCCTTAGGGCCCACACAACAGAGAAACATTCTTTCTATACTGTGGACCATCTAAGCTCCCCGTCCTTAAGCTGTCGACTGTTCCCTACCTTTCTTATCTACTTGTGATAGTACAGCTCCTATCCCAGTGTCAGAGGCATCTGCCTGCACAATAAAAGGTATTTGGTAATCAGGGGCCCTGAGAGCAGGGGCCTGGCACAAGGAGTTTCTTAAGCCATTGAAGGCCTTCTCACAATCCTCAGACCAAGAGACCTTCTTGGGTTTCTTTAGAGTTGTGAGAGCAGTCAGAGGGGCAGCTATGGTGCCATAAAGTTTCTGTAATACCCTGTGATTCCTAAAAAGGTTCTCACCTGGGTTTGTGTAGTGGGGGTAGGCCAGTCTTGTACCGCATCTACCTTACTGGGTAGAGGCTGTATCCTCCCTCCACCTACTTCATGCCCAAGGTAGACCACTGAATCTTGACCAATCTGGCACTTGCTGGCCTTTATAGTCAAGTGGGCCTTCTGAAGGGCCTGCAACACAATTCTCAGGTGTTTCACATGATCCTCCTAGGTGGCACTGAAAACTGCTATATCATCCAGATATGCTAGATGGAATTCATCCAACTCATTAAGGACATGATTCATAAGCCTCTGAAAAGTGGCAGGTGCATTCTTCAATCCAAATGGCATTACCCTGAACTGGTAAAGACCCTCTGGAGTTGAAAATGCAGTCTTCTCCTCTCTGCATATTCTGCTAGGGCTATTTGCCAATATACTGCAGTGAGGTCAAATGTGCTGAGGCACTTGGAGGCACCCAAAGTATCCACCAGCTCATCAGTTCTAGGCAAGGGGAGTGCATCTGTCTTGGTGACAGCATTCAGAGACCTGTAATTCACAAAGAACCTCAGCTCAGAGGCACCTGCTTTTGGAACCAAAACCACAGGGCTGCACCAAGGACTACTGGAGGGTTCAACCACCCCAAGATCTAACATCTTGTTGACCTCTGTCTTGAAGTAGGATCTTACCTTTTGTTAATGTTAAAGTTAAAGGTATTTATATCGCGCACCGTCACCAACAGAGTTGGTCACCAGGCGCTCAGGCAGATCTGTAACAAGAGGGCAGGGGGGTTAGGTTAGTCAGGTGAAACGGGAGTAGGAGAGTGAGAGAAGTGGTGTGCTGTTGGCGGCTTCAGTTCGGTTTCCACCGTGCGCTGAGCTTTGATGCAAGTATCGGATCGGCGTGGGACCTCGTGTTCTGTTGATGCGGTTTATGTGTTGTTTGTTGTTGTTGCGGTGTGGTGAAGTGTGTGCGGTTTTCTGGGAAAGAACAGGTTGTCTGGGTTTTCGGATTAATTAGGTATCCAGAGATTTGAAGTTAGATTAGTGGGTTGTATGTCCAGGTTCTAGCCAATCTTATTCTAATTAAGTAGCATTCCTGTGGGTACGCTTATTAGCTGGTTAAATTTCTTGGCCATCTAACCATTAGGTTAGATGACACTGCACGTTCCTGGTTGTGTTGTATGGATCTTTGGTTGGTGGGGCCGGTTATGTCTAGTCTCCCCCCTCTGAAGTGGTGCTGTGGATTGGCCGTCCCCTGTTCCCTCGCTGTATATATTGAAGGTGGTCTGCTGGGCTTGGGCGTGATTTGGGCCAGGGTACTATTGATGGATCGTCCTTGGCCTTGCATCTTGGTCTAACTATGTATTCAGTCATTAATGTCGTCCTGTTATGGCTAACTCTCAGTTTGTAGTTTGATACGTTGTAGAATGTCTTCCTTAGATTCTATTTGTAGTTGATAGATTGTTTGGGCCCGGGATCGATGTTTTCACTCATGGTTATTGCCAGGTATGTGTGTGCTCCTGTGGACGTTCTTCTAGTTATGCAGTGAAGAGCCACGATTTGAGCAGTTTCCTGAATAGTAGGTGGTTTCTTGTGTTGCGTGTATTCTTCGATAAGTCGTTCTACATTTTTGGTGCGATGTGAGAGAAAGGATCCTGCGAATTTTCTCTTGTTGTAGGGTTTTGGTTCCAGGCGAATGACGTTCCTTGATCTGAGCGTTCTTGTTGGGTGATGTAGGTGTAATTTGTCTCTCAGGAATTCTGCGCCTTGATTCTGGATTGCTCTGTGCGTGATGCACATTGATTTGAATTTGATTCAACATTCTGTATGCCCTACTTTTGGTAGGTGCACTATCTCATGTGTCAATGTCATGTTTGCTTGTGAGAACAATGGGGAGAATTGCCTCAGCAAACGTCTCACCTCTTCTTGTTGAACAGAAGTCAGGTGAGGGGCCACATGGACACCCTCAATGGAGCTGTCAGAAGGACTGCCCTGGAACATTCATGCTGACCTGCTTCCCCCCACATGTGATCATCCCACAGAACACCACCCCCAAGCTCTGGATCGGGCATTGTCTGCCTTTCCCAGGCCACATGAGAAGGGTCCCAGGCCAGGTTTTCTGGGGGAATCATCTCTGATTCATCACAACGCCTTCTAAGGCCCCTACTAGGCCCACACAGTCGCTCTACGTGTGGTCTTCAGGAATAGGATTAAACATCTGCTACCCCTGGCAGGGCTCAATCTGTGGCTAATGATCTTAACCTTTCCCACCCAGGCATAGTTCACCTGTAGAGGGAGGCAATTTCTACTCTCATCCTTGAAATGGCATAAGCTATTCGCACTACCCCTCCCTCATACTCTGCAATTCCTCCTAAGTGTATTGCATCTTACAATACTAACTGACCTTTTCAAACTATTACCTCCATGTCCTTGTTTTTCAACAAGTCCTTACGCATGTGAGGGAAATCCTGCTTTGCCGACAGGTTGCAAAACCTTAACCAATAAGAAAATGATTTGTCTCTGCAGACTTCTGCCTTCTTGTTCTCCCTACTATAAGAAGTTTGCTTGCCAACACCGCATCCTGTTTTTTCCTGTTGCCCACAGGATTCCCAACATCAGATCCATACTGGACTTGTATCTGTCTTTGATTTGTATCCCATAGGTTCTTGTATGCCAGAGGCATACCTGCTAAGTTGAGAGAGTTTCCTGGGGCCCAGCCTGGGTAGATCCTAGGTTGAGCAGATTACCAGGGACCAAGGTCAGCTAATCTTAGCTATCCTACAACAAACCATTCACCTTCTTGCATTGTGCACCAAAGACAAAGGCTGCTCCATGACGTCCTTTGTAAGAGGAAAAGGACCTCCAGGTAGTGATCAGACTCATGCATGTGCACTGGTGACTGTGGGAAGGAGCCTTTTCTCTGTCAGGTTCATTTGCAGCCCAAGGGACCAAGTAGGAGATTGGAGTTTCTCTATGCCTGTAGCTGCCATTTGAAAATGTTATCATGGGCAAGAAATCTAGATATGGGGAAAAGATTCGACCCATTTGACTTACACTTCCCTTTTCCCCTCCTCGCACAGATCTGGGAAATCTTCTAGGGAACATTTTAAATGATCTGACTTCTCTGAGAGAGTAAGGACGATTGTGAAAAAGATGATTCTCCTTCTCACTCTGGTTCAGATAGTGGTACTGGGCCAAATGGACACCACCCCAACATAAATGCATTTCCTGAGTTATTTTCCAGGGTAAAAATGTATCTAAAGCTCGCTGATCCTGTAATTGCAGAGGCTCCTTCCATTGGCTGGTTATGACAATATAAGAAGTCCGCTAAAGAGGCGATTCCTCTCTTTCCCGGTATTTCGGAAAATAATTCACATGTATGGAGTGAACCAGACTGTTTTTCATTTACAATGTTAATGTCTGCATAGTACCCACTTGTATGGCCTGA
This sequence comes from Ambystoma mexicanum, assembly GCF_040938575.1. Taxonomy (NCBI): domain Eukaryota; kingdom Metazoa; phylum Chordata; class Amphibia; order Caudata; family Ambystomatidae; genus Ambystoma; species Ambystoma mexicanum. Next base: position 917,484,650 of record NC_090923.1, read on the forward strand.
TGCGATGGTTTCAGACTCAGTCCAAAGTGACTTTGTTTTGTCCAGCCTCAGAGAGAGGCCTTCCTTTGCAGTAGAAGAGGCTACCATTTGTGATCCTGTTGATAAAAAAGTGGATGCAGCAGTTAGAAAGGCTCTTCAGAGTCACTTGGGACACACTTTCAGGTTCTTTATACTGTTATTGAAGAGGAGAAAGAGGGTTCTTTGCTATTGACTGCCTGCCATGCAGAAAAAGGCAGAATTTTTTAGCCGATTTGGCTTTAGATGGAGTCTGAGCCATGGACATCAGTCAAGGACTGGAGCACCAACTATGCAGATCCCTTTCCAAGTTAAATGCTGTTTGAGGATAAGTAGGAGACCAAGGCTACCTATGTGCCCAAAAGAGGTAAACACGCAGCCTGTGAGGTTAAAAATCAAGTTTGTGCTGGCATTGGGCATCAAGAGGATTCATTTTCATTTCCCTTCACAGAGGTGTCATAGTACATCTATGGTGAGCCACACCAATGGAACAAGCTCTTCCCTAGGTCTAAGGAAGCAAAGAAGAAACCTTAACTGCACGTCTCCTGTGCAAAAAGGTCCAGTGGGTGCACATCTCCAACGAATCTAGGAAATCGGGGAGAGTTCAGTTGCAAATTATCAGGAGGCTCTTCACAAAAGGGTAAACATTCAAACTTCCCTCAAACTTAACAGAAAAGAAAATGGTAATTTAAGTCCCCCCTCCAGTAACTGTAAAGGGTTTACTTTATTATATTAATGATGAAGAAGGTTTCTGGGGGCTTTTGCCTACTTTTGGGTATCAAGGCACTGACAGATTTAACAAAATCTGACAGATTCAAGATGGTCTTTAAACAGAGAATCATTCCACTTATTTCAGAATAAAATCAATTAGCATCATTAGAGTTGATTGATCAAAAATCCCTGAAGTTCCTCAGGTTTACTGTGGGGTCTCCTGCATTCCAGTTCGGAGCTCTTCCATTTGGTCTGAAGTTGGCTCCACAGTCTTCTGAAAGATAGTGGCCCAGTCAGTGGCAATTCAGCTTGGGGCAGGCATGCTCCTATTCCCATTCCTGTACTTGCACCATTCTCAGGTCTGATTGTGATACAACTGCTCTACCAGCATGGTTTTATGTAGAGCTGTGAAATGTCCCATCTTTCCCAGACAGAGGATCATTCAATCCTTTGTCTGGGAATCAGAATAGATCTGGCTAGGCCTTTCGTCCAGGAAAACTGCGCTGTGACCCTTGTGCGAGTCCTTCACTTGCTGCAGTCTCTAACATCTACACCAGTGAGACTGGTTGAAAATGCAGGTGAATATGGTAGCTTCTGTGTTTATGTTTCCATGTGCAGACTGCATGTTTACTCACCATGGTGAGATCTACACGTTCATTGGAACTTAGTGGGTCAGAGTTTTGACTTTCTGGTACAATGTTCCAGGTAGTGAAGGAGTGACTATGCTGGTAGATCATTCCCTCCAACCCCGGTAAGGGAATTCCCTTCACTTTTCTATCTACAGGGTTAATTGCAGTGGATGCCTGATCCTGGGGGTAGTGTGGTAATCCTGGGTTTGATAAAGATACAGAGAAGGGGGCAGTGGGCACCGGACATACATGGATCACTCCTCCAATTGGAACAATTGAAGGTATTTCTTGTGCTCAGCATAAGTTCCTGCCTCTCATTTAGAAGCAAGCAGCATTCTTTAGGCCGGCACTGCAGTGGCATTATCATATGTGAAGAGGTAGGGGGGCCCGGTTGGATGTGCCTGCCACCACTTCTTACACTCACCTAATTTTCTGCCTAGCACTGTTGTGCTGCACAACACACTGTTTCTTCCTCTCCTTTGGCGCTCACAGACCCTGTTCCTGTCAGGGGGGGCCAGATCCAGCAGCAGCGTGAGTCTCAGCCTCTGACTCCTTCCACACATGTTCATGTTCTGTCACACTACAGCCGTTTCGGCTACGGGTACTGGCCTTTTTCGCTAGTTCTGAACATTTGGAAACTTCCCGAAGTGCATAAAAACTAAGATATGCACAAACGAAAAGTGCCAGTGAGTGGAAGAGAAGAAAACGAGACGAGAAGGAAAAGCATTTAAGCAAGAGATACCAACAAGTTGTTTCAAAGGGAACACATCAGAAAGGCTAGAAGACTTTGACGATTTCCATAAGTGCCTCTGGAGAATGACCCCACCATACAGCTGGGAACCTTCATGAACATGTTTGGCAAAGATGGAAAATCTATTATGAAAGATACATTTTCAATCAGAGCAAGCAACAAGAAGGAGAAATCATGGACGAATGTGTTGCAAGTTTACAAAACATTGTACTACATTTTGATTGGTATAATATTTCAAATGAATAGGCTGTACAGCTTCATGTCATTGGAAGGTGCATCTCATCCACTAGTCGGGGCCAAAAAGGAATGCTTGACTAGCGCATGGGCATGTGAATACATTCGGATAAACTTCATCTATGGGAAGACATTTAAACCGGTTACAAATCACTGAGTGCTTGCCACTATATCTGTAAATCCTAAAGTCAAAGCAGCTCCCTCATTAAAATGATTGAACCTCTGTCTGTAGGATTATGATTACACAATAATGACCAAAAACCAGGAAAGAGTTGAATCCTGTCGATTGCATGTGAATTGCATATCAAGGCATCTCATTCATTAAACCTCAGACACTGGGGAAGAAAGCAGCTGGAAGACTATCTAAAATTCAAAATACTTCATTCTATCGCTGTCCGTTAATGAGGTAAGCAAAGCCACGAAAAAACAGACCCCACACTGAGAACAGCCAAGACCTTAAATTGGGAACACAAATGGAAACACTTCCTTTTTAAAAAAAATCAATCTGTTTATTGTTTTCATAACAGAACGAAACAATACACAACAAAAGTACGACATATGCATATTACAGTAGAATCCATACATGTTATTGGTGTTGAATGAGAGCCCCACCTTCCAGGGCACTGGCGAGGTAAATTGGTAGGAGGAATGTTCGAGGTCGTGGCAGTCCATACTGCCAGGCCACTTAGCCAACATCTTCCCACTTGCCCCATATCTTCCCGGGACAGCCACTAGCTCTATAAACTCTCCTTTTGAGGGCCATAAAGCGGTCCAGTTCCGCAGACCACTGACTTAAGCTTGGGCGCTCCGCTGAACCCCAGGATGATATGATATGGTATTTGTAACGCGTCTATACACAAGTGCTGCTATCAGTCTTTTAACAAGTCCCATTGCTACAGCCAGGAAAGTTTTCTCATATTTCGTGAAGTCTGTGTCCTCCCATGTTCCCAGCAATGCCAGTTTCGGCTCCAAGGGGACCCGGCTTCCATCACAGTGGCCAATTTATGTGTACATTTAGCCCAGAAGATTCTGATTTGTGCATATTCCCAAAGTGTGTGATAAAAAGTACTTCCTTCCCTATCACATCTGAGGCATGCATCACTATTTTACCCCATCTGGTGAGCATTGTGCGGGAATAGTATACCCTATGAAGGATTTTAAATTGTATTAGCCGCAGCCGTGCCGCCATTCCCACCTCCCTCTGGAACATTAAGGCCTCCACCCTTTCCTCCGGTTCCATCCTTACCAGATCCTGCTCCCACTTCTCTCGCATACTGGTAAATTCTGCAGCCCCGAATGCTGTAAGCACTTGGTATAGAGTGGACGTAACCTTAGCAGAGATTCCTGCTGTGAATAGGTTAGCCTCGAGCGTGGAACTACTTGGAACTTCTCCCAGGGAGGGGAATTGGGCTGTGTTGGCATTTCATATACCGAAATCCCTCCCCTGTTGATAGGCCGTATTGCACCTGCAGCTCCTCAAATGACCGGAGGGGTCCATCTTGTGTGATGTCCGCCAAGGGATCTATTCCGCTCGTCGCCCAGCTCTCAAAATACCCAATCTTCAACAGCTCCCCGAGGTGTGCGTTGTACCATCTGGGCTGGTCAAGAGTCGGCTTCCGGACCCACCCCATATCCTGCTGAGCCTCCGCCCACACTTGGCACATGTGTCTCATTGGCCCAGGTAGGTTCCTCATGTATTGCTTCCCCCATATAGGGCCTGCGTAGGCGTCCGGCCTTTCAACATTTTCCACTCCGCGACAATGTGTGGGTGTGATTGGTCCCTGTGTAGCCAGTCATTTACCGTCCCTAGCTAGGCTGCCCAGTAATATCTGCGCAGGTTGGGCAAGCCTATTGCTGCTTCTTACACTGACCGCTGTAGAGTCTTCAGTGCCACCCACAGTTGTTTCTCCCCCCCCCCACCATAGGAACCCCCCTCAAGGATCCCTCAATTTCCACAAAACCCTTCTTCGGAATCGTGAGCGGGGCGTTCTGTAGGACAATAAAGATTTGGGTAGTGTCAGCATCTTAAACAGAGCTGCCTTACCCAGTAAGGTTAGTGGGAGGGATTGCCAATGGGTAATATCTTGTGCAAATTTGTTCATTACAGGGGTTGGATTGAGCCGGATATAGTCCACTGAACATGAGCTAAGGTGGATTCCTAGGTATTTGAAGCCTGTTTCTGCTATCGTGTATGGGCATTCCTGGCGAAGCGATGTTATCTCTTGGAAGCACTTCCTTGATGACACAAATAAGTGTCCAGGGTGTGGGCTAGAAAAACCGAAGAACATAGTGACTATAGCACCATAGCTGTGAGTCTTCAAAGATGGCATATTTGTGAAAGTCACCCAAATATGAATCCCAAAAAACCTGAGAAACCAAGTTGGAATGGCATGTCATGAAGTTCATCGAGGCATGGCTGCCACAAAACCGACAGAACATGGTTTCCATTCATGGATGACAAGATCTGTCAATAAACTTCTACAAGTGACCTATATCCACGAAAAAACATAAATCGGGATCTACTAGTAGGGTCATGGAGACAAATAGCTGCTGACCTATATGGACCTGCTGACACATTTCCCAGTGATCAGAACTGTCGAGTCCTCCGCGTACCAACCTCTGGCAGCAGCTCTTTACGAAATATTCAGTGAATGGAGAGTTCCATAAGTTGAAAAAGCAGCAATGGTCCATCTTTTTAAGAGTCAGGATTTCGAAAAGTAAGTTCAATATCTAGGTTTCAAACACAGAAAAATAACTCCTTCATGACCACAAGCCAATGGGAGGGCAGAATGATTTCTGGCGATGATGAAGAAGGACATGTAACGAGCCAAAGAAGAAGAGATGTCGATCCATTAAACACTGTATATATGTATGTATGTAGCTGATTTATACAGCACAAACGTAGCTAGAAAGAAACAGGGCACAGTACAATAGAGGATGTGGTACATTTTAGGGGCGGGATGGGGAGTATCGTCTTGTCAGTCTATGGGCCTCATTTTTCAGTGAAGTGTTATTGCTTGAAGAGCAGGGTCTTCAAATCTTGCATGAATCCATGGTTGGAGTGAGCCAGTCTAATGTTAGCAGGATAGATGTTGTTGGGAAGGGAATGACCCCATCCCGCAGCCCTAGAAAGCTTTATGGTGAGGCGAATCCCACTGGAAGACCTGTGACATGCCAGGGGGAGGGAGCTTCCCAAGGATCCCTACATAATCATAATGTTATATGTAATTTGGACATAAGGCGCGCATATAAATAGACGCCATTTTGAAGTCATGATAAAAGTATAGGGCCTGCATGGCCAAATAGTATTCAGCATGTTAAACACAGGCCGCATGCCTGAAGAGAGAATCTAAATATGATCAAGAACTGATGAGAGAGGCCCACGCTGCTGCTAACTTTCACAGAAATCCCTCTTTGTTCTCAAAGTGTTGGCAATATGTTACCCTAAGAAAGAATGTGCCCTGCACGGCCATGAGACAGTGCTGGGTGCCTTGGTGTACGTGTTATCACAAACAGGCCTCCGACTCCCACCGAGACAACCATGAGTTATTGCCCCAGCCTATGCCTCAATCCTAAAACCCCTGAATTTCAAGATACTAGTCATTCCCAGGCCAATGACCATTAACCCATCAACCATAAAACATTCAAGAACATGGGTGTCTCACTTTTTTCCTACAATGGCATGATTTGTAATGCGAGGTACAGGGAGGGATACATTATAGTTCAATAGCAAGGGTTGAAGCCTTGGAAGCCAACAGACGCGATTAGGATAAGTGAAATGTGTGTGTGTGGATTAGTGTGATCTGGAAACCCCCCCTGTGCTCGTCTTTGAGCCTACCAGGTGCACTGTTTAGTGATAAAGTAGCACTATTCTTCAAATCTGTCTAATTGCCTCTTCAACTTCCCTGTAGATGATGAGCTCAGTTGATGGAAGACGGACTGACTGGGCTAGGGCCAATGGCCTGACATTCCCTATGGTATGGTATGGTATAGTCATTTGTATTTATAAAGCACCTATACAGAAGGCAAGTGTTTCAAGGAGCTCAAGGAGGGAGGGAACAGGGGGGAAAAGACAACAGTCATTCAGAGTCCTTGAGTTTCTGAACGATAACCAGTCTGCTGAGGGAGAGTATGTGCATATAATACAATTAACGGTGTAGATAACAGCAAATAGGCATGATGACAATTCGGCAGTTTTCCAAGAGCATATAACATATAGGTAACACCATGCAAGAGGGGAGACAGGAAGGGAAAGCTAGCGATTGTCAAGGTATGGTACGTTCAGATCGTGCAAGTGCACAGACGGTACAGGAGAGGGGAAGGACAAGTGCATGGGGCGGGATGAAATCCAGGTACGCCCAGTTGGTCAAAGACACAGAGTGCAGTAGCAATGAGGCAAGTGCTGGAGAACTGGCGAGGGTGCCGGCGACATGTGGGACTCTGAGGTACTCCCGGCAGCCAGTCGGCATGCTGTGTGGAAAAGGAGGGAGCGAGGGATAGAGCTGAGAGAGAGAGGTAAGCAGGGTAGAGGGAAGGAGAAGGAAGAGGAGAAGAGGAATGTTTTAAGGAGTTTCCGGAACTTAAGGAGATCTGGCTGAAGACAGAGAGCGGCAGGGAGGCTATTACAGAGGGAGGTCCCTGCTGAGGATAAAGATCTCCCTCCAAATCTCTGCTTAGAGAACCAGCTCAGCCGTAGAAGGTTGGAGGTAGATGAGCGCAGGGCTCGGGAGAGACATTTAGGAAGGCATTGGTGAAGATAGGTGGGTCCCAGCACCAGAAAGCTTTGTGGACAATTCAGAGGTTCTTGGACTTGATCCTTGCAGCCACTGGAGCCAGTGGAGAGATTTCACCACCCGAGAGATGCAGCCCCTAGGTTTGAGGCCAAGGTCTTGCCTCTTGCGGTTCTGTTTTGGATGAGTTGCAGGGGTGCAGAGCAGAAGCAGGGAGGTTGAGAAAGAAGCTATTGCAGTAGTTAAGCCTTGAAAAAACCAGGGCTCTGGAGACGGCGAGCCTCTGGGGGAAGGTGAGAAAAGGAAGAGGCCCTTTGAGGAGGTGCAGCTGATAATTGGACTTTTTAGAGATGTCCGAAATGCGAGTGGAGAAGGAGAGAGTGGAGTCGAAGATGACCCATGTTTTTTGCCTTGCATGTGGGTGCGGGCGCAGGGCCAAGGGAGACGGCCAGCGTGAGAGTGGGAAAGATGGAGCAGGAGCCCAATACAAACAATCTCAGTCTTACTGGCATTGAGGCAGAGGTTGTTTGCAGCACACCAAGACTGAATTGCAGACAGACAGTCAGATATGAGCGAGGAAGAGGAGGTGGCTGAGGGCAGCCTGAAGGAGAGTTGAGTGTCATCCGCATAACACTGGAAATTAGGGATGAAGCTGGCAGTCTCACGTGCCAGGACAGCCATGTAAACATTGAAGAACCAGGGGAAACGGTTAGAGCCCAGGGGGACGCCACAGGTAGAAAGAGTGATAGTGGAGAGAAAGCACCCAAGTTCCACCTGGGATGGGCGGTCAGACAGGAAGGAGGTTAACCACACCAGAGCCTGACCAGTGATTCCCAGGGTGTCATGGAGATGTGCGATCAGGATGTTGTGGTTTACCGTGTCAAAGGCAGAGGAGAGGTCAAGAAGAAAGAGGATAGGGGGAGTGTTGGTGCCAAGATTTGAGAGCAGGTATGGAGTAGGCCGACCGTGTATTGGGTTGCACCAACCAGCTGCGCAGGTTTTTACTGTATATGAATGACGCTGTGCCCCCTTTTAACTCTCTGCTCACACCCTTTTTCCTCAGAACATTCTCAGCAGCAGAGTTCTTTGCTGGCGTACCTACATTTTGTAAAAATAAAACTTGTTATCCTTGCAAGAGTTTCTTGGGCCTTTTCTTCCTAGCAGGTTGTATTTTTTCTGTGTGAGCGTTTAGGGGCGTGTCTTCATTGTTCCAGAGCTTGGGAGCCTAGCAGGAACATGCTTATGTTCTTGTCTCCTGTACTTCCTGTCTAGCTATAGCTTGAATATGAGCCTTGCATTGTCTTCCACAGACGACGCTCGCCTCAGGGACGTATGATAGTGTCTTGGATATAAGAGTTTTATTTATTTATTTATTGTGCATTTATGGGGTCCTTATACATCAATTAAATTGTGTTTGGGGATGAAAATCAAATATGACAATGAAAGATAGAGGCAGACCTACTAGGCTTTGTGAGCATTCAGAACGTGCAAGTGCAGAGAGAGGGAGAGAGAGAGAGAATGGATGAGGGAGTGGAGGGGTAAGTGCTAAGTGCTAGAGAGTGAGCAGCTGTAAGTGCCTATGTGATTGGTCAAGAGCCAATAAATAGGTGCTAGCATGTGGTGGCATATGCCGGTGGGTTCCAGGGCAAGTGCTGGGAAGTGCAGGAGACTGAGGCGATTGGGTGTGGGAAGCCAGGCCCCAAGAGGACACATGCAGGCTGTCTTGAAGGTGATGCACCTTTGGAGGGGTAACCAGTGCTATACCTTGAGAGTCGAGGAAATGTGGTCACATTTCTTAAGACCTTGAATGAGGCATGATGCAGCATGCTCGACAGCTTTCAGGTGGTCACAGTTGTGTTTGGCACACCTACCAAGAGAGCGTTGCCATCATCCAAGTGGGGCAGCACCAGGACCTTCACAACAGATCTAATGTCCAAGGTGTGTATGAAGGTTGTGCTTCAGCACAGGAGTAAGAGCTACTAACATGCTTCAAAGCAATATTAGCTTTGAAGGAGAGGTCATAATTGACGGTGAAGCCGAAGGACGTTGCACTAAGGGAGAGTTGAGGGGAGAAGTCGCTGAGCTACATCTCTGTCAGCCAGTATAGTTTTCAATTTCCTTGCATTGATCATTGCACGACAAAATAATACCTTGGACTACCAACAAGATATAGTTTACACTTGGCAAGAACACTATTCCCAAAATAGACCAGATTTTAACAATAAAAAATCACCCTATAAACCGAGAACTCAAGAACCAAGAACAAGTGACCCCAGCAGTGAGATCCCAACAAGTGGAGAAGAAACCACCGACACAAGAATCAATCAACCTTCTACCACTATAATACATACATCTCAAGAAGCAACTACATCTAACACCCCACCGATTCCTTTTTTAGAAAAAAGACAAAGAGAAGAGGCCTCAAGAAATCTAAGACCAAGACACAAACCGAACAGTTAATTGTGAATATTTCACAGGGAAATCTTACAAATGATCAAATAAACACACTAAATCTTGGTTTATCTTTTATACCTACTCAAAACTCAAATCTGTTGGAAGAAAAAATCAACTTACACAGACTTGCACGGAAAATGAGACTGAAGGTATTTTTCGATACACAGATAGGTATGGAATATCCACAGAAGGAACATAAATATTTGGAAATCAAACCAAAGAGTTCTTTTGATCCACAAACTAATAATTTGACCATTAAGATGTTTGAAGAACAAGTACTTAAGGATTTCAGAAGGGTAAACTTTACAAAATCCAAGTACTACAATATCAGGAGACGACAAAGTTCAATCATAAAAGAAATAGCAGATGATCGAAGTCTGACTTTAAAACCGGCAGACAAGGGAGGTGCTATAGTCATTATGGATACCACTTACTATGACATTAAAATCAATGAATTATTGTCAGATCAAGATACATACATTAAAATTGACCAGGATCCTATTAAAGACATCACAGCTATGTTGAAAACTGTATTGGATCAAGCCTTGGAAAATGAATGGATCTCTGAGAAAACTAGAATATTTCTAACTAACGAGCATCCGATCACTCCTGTCTTTTATGGACTCCCTAAAATACATAAGGTACTACAAACTCCACCGATGAGACCCATTGTTGCGGGAACGAATAGCGTCTTCAACCCCCTTGCAACCTATGTGGATAAAGCCTTACAACCCATAGTACAGAGTACTAGCACCTATTTGAAGGACACTACGGATTTTCTCAACCATCTTGCTACACTTACAACCATCAAGGCGGACAACACACTAGTCTCCTTTGATGTACAGAGTCTATATACATCGATTCTGCATCAGGACGGACTGGAAGCATTAGAGTGGGCATTGCTGAATAACAATTGTGAAGCTAACAAAACTTTTATTCTGGAACTTAGTGAGATCATACTGGTTAATAATTATTTCAGAAACAAATTACAATTTTACTTACAAGCATCAGGTACATCTATGGGTTCTACGATGGCCCCAGCATATGCTAATCTGTTTATGTTTCATTTAGAGAGCAAACAGATACTTAATGCACAACAATGGCAACAGAACCTTATAACATGGAAACGCTACATAGACAACATTTTCGTCGTATGGAGAGGTTCAAAAGAGGACTTACAAACCTTTTTGACATTCATTAATCAACTTCACAATCGGATTAAATTCACAATGGAGGTGGGAGAACCAAAACTACACTTTTTAGACGTTGAACTGTGGATTGGACAAGATGGAGTGATTATTACGAATGTTCATCACAAACCGACAGATGTGAACAACTCATTACACTACCTGAGCCATCACCCAGATCATCTAAAGAATAACTTACCATATAGCCAGTTCTTACGGCTTAAAAGAATAACGTCAGACACTACGACATTACAACAAGAAAACCAGTTACTGATCAAGAAGTATAGACAAAGAGGCTACCCTAGCGACATCATTGAAAAGGCTAAAGATAAAGTCGATAGACTGGAAAGAAAGGATCTCCTTATTAATAAGAACAAATCAAAGGATATTCCATTTCTCCATACCTTGAGATACTCTGCACAAAGTCATCACATTACCAGAATTATCAATAAAAACTGGAACATCATCAAAATGGATCCACAACTGGACAGACTATTTCCAAAACCTCCCCTTATTGCATACAAGAGGGGAAGGAATTTTAAAGACGAACTAGTGAAAGCAGAAAAGATCCAACAAGACAAACAACGGACTTTGAAGACGAAGATGACAGGCACATTCCCATGCTTGAACTGCGGGAACTGTAACAATGTGATGAAGGGGAGCTATGTGAGGCACCCCAACAGTGGACAAAAAATTCGATTGAATCATTACACCACATGTGATACTAAATCAGTTATCTATGGGCTCAGTTGCCCCTGCGGTATTTTTTACGTAGGTCAAACCATCAGGAAAGCTAAAGAAAGATGGAATGAACACAAGAGTAATATCCGAACCAACAGTACCAAATCTCCTGTCGCTAGACACTTCTCTTTGAATAAACACACAGTAGCTCAACTTAAAGTAATTATTTTGGAGGAAGTGAAAAAATTACCTAGAGGGGGAGACCACGACAGAAGAATGGGGCAGAGAGAATTATATTGGATTGAAAAATTGAATAGTCTTTCCCCCAATGGTATGAATGAAGAATTTAATTTGGGTGTTTTCTTATAAGCTTCCTTATGAGCTAACTGCTATATTATCAAATGTTTTTTTGATGACCAGCTGTACCAACATAGAAACATTTTTTGAATTGATGCTTTTAAATAACTAACACAAGCATAGCTCCCTTACCATCTAAGGAATAGTCTCTCTTATGGTAAATATATCTAGACCATTAGATTGTATATGTCCTAAACACCACCAATATTTGATAGGACTTATATTTTCATTGTTTTATCCTTTTTTGTCTTGAAATAATGAAATGTATACACACATCCACATTAATGCTACATGTTTGTAATTAATTGCCATAAAAGAAAGACATTCAGTTTCAACAACAGATAGACTGTGAGCAGGCTGGATTTTTCCTCTAATCACGAGTCGACGATAATTCTCAATTCTATTCTAGATTTATGTTAAAAAACAAGGAACCTACATTACTGATCAGCATATATGTTCAAAATATAGATTCTAATTTAGCATTGAAGACTCTATCCTATTCTGCTTATACCACACATTATATTGCGTCAAAAGTAAACATTGTGACGTCATGACGTTGACACGCATTGATGTCATCACGCTATATAAACATCAGAACGGCCATTTTTGTTCAGTTGCCGTGCGTATGATTTTGAACATATGATACATGCACAAAGACGTCCCTCTTTGAGGTAAGCTAAATTAGAACTTTACACCCACCACAAAGAATTATCTTATAGGATTTCGGTAATTGATAAAGATAGCCCCTGATAAACCTCTTTCCGCTTTACAGGGCCCACGTTGTCATTGATCGCGTTTCTAAGATCCACTACAGGAGCGTAGAGCTTTAACAAAGCGGGAGATTACCCAAAATCCCGACTACGACCTACTGATCAGGTAAACATCTATACCCTTTCTCTAATGGACATGTTTGAGAATGCAAACATGGTTGCAGTTATTTGACATCTTTACTTCTCATAATGATAGGGACTCACAACCCTCTTTGGTATTTTTTTAAATATTCTTTTAGGATTGACAAAGATATACCGATCAAGATGGAATTTGTATCTCCAATTGAGACCACACTAAGAAATGAACAGGTGATTATACATTAAGAAAAATCCAGTCATGACAGACAGGGACTATGATGTATTATTATGATTTAAATAACAATATACTTTCTACTGTTAATACAGATAAATTGAAGAAAAACACGTTTAGTAGACATCTTCTGAAGAAGGGGTTCTATTCGCCCCGAAACGCATAAAGGATATAGTATCTTGAAAACTTGGACTCTGCCTACTAAGACACATTGGATTGGGAGTTCAAATCAAGTACAAATTGTCTACTATAAGTCATTTGAACTATAAAAAGTTAATATTTAGTTGTCTGGACTATGAAAAATAGTTACTGTGAATACCATGTATTGTAAAAATCAATTTTCTTTAGGTTTTATATGTTGATTATAAACTGTGACAAATTGCACGTTGAATTATCATTTGTCTAAACTAACCCCATGAGGGGCACACAATCCATGGATGACGTTATCATCCCTTTATAAAGATTTATTTTTGAAATTACTCAAGAGAATTTGGTTGTATTTTCAACTACAAGGGTGTGCAGGGGACAGGAGTGTTCCACAAAGATTGTGGACACCTGCTGTTTTCACATAATTTAGTACAACCCAGTGTCAGGGTTGATATTCTCCACTGCACCCCACTAAGTATCGTAATACTCATACTTCATTTAAACTAAAAGGTGTGCACTAGGCAAACTTGCTTGAGCTTTTGATAGGTCCTCTATGCATAGAGTGTGACACAAAAGCCGTAGTTGCACCCATTTGTAATATTGTGGTATAGTAATGTCATTTTCTAAAATCAGTACATTAACAGAGAAACATGCATCCACATTTGCATTTGATGAAAATGAAGCGAATCGTATATTAGGACTCATTAAAGATATTGAAAGCAGCACACCTGTAACAACTAGTCCAGATAAACTAATATCTCAATTAGAGAAAGTAATCAGACGGGAGATATCACAGAAACTACATGCCACCACCTTGGCACAATACTATCGAGCCCAACGGATACCAAGAGGTCTCAGGGTCTATTTGAGACCCACACTATGCAAGGACAACCCAGATTTCGTAAAGAAGTGGGAACAAATATTAAATAAATGTTCCCTAGATTTGATACTATTGACCTTGGAAGAATTATCGAAATCGGTAAACAAATTAGATAAAGAAATAGAAGAATTATCAGAACAATTAGCATCGTTTAAAACCAAAGAGGAATTAACAAGTTTGATCGAAGAAGTGAACCGGACCCTAGAGAACTACAAGAGGGACATTGAGCAACGGAAAGTTCGCAAATTCCGCCGAGATACCTTGGACTACCAACAAGATATAGTTTACACTTGGCAAGAACACTATTCCCAAAATAGACCAGATTTTAACAATAAAAAATCACCCTATAAACCGAGAACTCAAGAACCAAGAACAAGTGACCCCAGCAGTGAGATCCCAACAAGTGGAGAAGAAACCACCGACACAAGAATCAATCAACCTTCTACCACTATAATACATACATCTCAAGAAGCAACTACATCTAACACCCCACCGATTCCTTTTTTAGAAAAAAGGCAAAGAGAAGAGGCCTCAAGAAATCTAAGACCAAGACACAAACCGAACAGTTAATTGTGAATATTTCACAGAAAAATCTTACAAATGATCAAATAAACACACTAAATCTTGGTTTATCTTTTGTACCTACTCAAAACTCAAATCTGTTGGAAGAAAAAATCAACTTACATAGACTTGCACGGAAAATGAGACTGAAGGTATTTTTCGATACACAGACAGGTATGGAATATCCACAGAAGGAACATAATATTTGGAAATCAAACCAAAGAGTTCTTTTGATCCACAAACTAATAATTTGACCATTAAGATGTTTGAAGAACAAGTACTTAAGGATTTCAGAAGGGTAAACTTTACAAAATCCAAGTACTACAATATCAGGAGACGACAAAGTTCAATCATAAAAGAAATAGCAGAGGATCGAAGTCTGACTTTAAAACCGGCAGACAAGGGAGGTGCTATAGTAATTATGGATACCACTTACTATGACATTAAAATCAATGAATTATTGTCAGATCAAGATACATACATTAAAATTGACCAGGATCCTATTAAAGACATCGCAGCTATGTTGAAAACTGTATTGGATCAAGCCTTGGAAAATGAATGGATCTCTGAGAAAACTAGAATATTTCTAACTAACGAGCATCCGATCACTCCTGTCTTTTATGGACTCCCTAAAATACATAAGGTACTACAAACTCCACCGATGAGACCCATTGTTGCGGGAACGAATAGCGTCTTCAACCCCCTTGCAACCTATGTGGATAAAGCCTTACAACCCATAGTACAGAGTACTAGCACCTATTTGAAGGACACTACGGATTTTCTCAACCATCTTGCTACACTTACAACCATCAAGGCGGACGACACACTAGTCTCCTTTGATGTACAGAGTCTATATACATCGATTCCGCATCAGGACGGACTGGAAGCATTAGAGTGGGCATTGCTGAACAACAATTGTGAAGCTAACAAAACTTTTATTCTGGAACTTAGTAAGATCATACTGGTTAATAATTATTTCAGAAACAAATCACAATTTTACTTACAAGCATCAGGTACATCTATGGGTTCTTCGATGGCCCCAGCATATGCTAATCTGTTTATGTTTCATTTAGAGAGCAAACAGATACTTAATGCACAACAATGGCAACAGAACCTTATAACATGGAAACGCTACATAGACGACATTTTCGTCGTATGGAGAGGTTCAAAAGAGGACTTACAAACCTTTTTGACATTCATTAATCAACTTCACAATCGGATTAAATTCACAATGGAGGTGGGAGAACCAAAACTACACTTTTTAGACGTTGAACTGTGGATTGGACAAGATGGAGTAATTATTACAAATGTTCATCACAAACCGACAGATGTGAACAACTCATTACACTACCTGAGCCATCACCCAGATCATCTAAAGAATAACTTACCATATAGCCAGTTCTTACGGCTTAAAAGAATAACGTCAGACACTACGACATTACAACAAGAAAACCAGTTACTGATCGAGAAGTATAGACAAAGAGGCTACCCTAGCGACATTATTGAAAAGGCTAAAGATAAAGTCGATAGACTGGAAAGAAAGGATCTCCTTATTAATAAGAACAAATCAAAGGATATTCCATTTCTCCATACCTTGAGATACTCTACACAAAGTCATCACATTACCAGGATTATCAAGAAAAACTGGAACATCATCAAAATGGATCCACAACTGGACAGACTATTTCCAAAACCTCCCCTTATTGCATACAAGAGGGGAAGGAATTTTAAAGACGAACTAGTGAAAGCAGAAAAGATCAAACAAGACAAACAACGGACTTTGAAGACGAAGATGACAGGCACATTCCCATGCTTGAACTGCAGGAACTGTAACAATGTGATGAAGGGGAGCTATGTGAGGCACCCCAACAGTGGACAAAAAATTCGATTGAATCATTACACCACATGTGATACTGAATCAGTTATCTATGGGCTCAGTTGCCCTGCGGTATTTTTTACGTAGGTCAAACCATCAGGAAAGCTAAAGAAAGATGGAATGAACACAAGAGTAATATCCGAACCAACAGTACCAAATCTCCTGTCGCTAGACACTTCTCTTTGAATAAACACACAGTAGCTCAACTTAAAGTAATTATTTTGGAGGAAGTGAAAAAATTACCTAGAGGGGGAGACCACGACAGAAGAATGGGGCAGAGAGAATTATATTGGATTGAAAAATTGAATAGTCTTTCCCCCAATGGTATGAATGAAGAATTTAATTTGGGTGTTTTCTTATAAGCTTCCTTATGAGCTAACTGCTATATTATCGAATGTTTTTTTGATGACCAGCTGTACCAACATAGAAACATTTTTTGAATTGATGCTTTTAAATAACTAACACAAGCATAGCTCCCTTACCATCTAAGGAATAGTCTCTCTTATGGTAAATATATCTAGACCATTAGATTGTATATGTCCTAAACACCACCAATATTTGATAGGACTTATATTTTCATTGTTTTATCCTTTTTTGTCTTGAAATAATGAAATGTATACACACATCCACATTAATGCTACATGTTTGTAATTAATTGCCATAAAAGAAAGACATTCAGTTTCAACAACAGATAGACTGTGAGCAGGCTGGATTTTTCCTCTAATCACGAGTCGACGATAATTCTCAATTCTATTCTAGATTTATGTTAAAAAACAAGGAACCTACATTACTGATCAGCATATATGTTCAAAATATAGATTCTAATTTAGCATTGAAGACTCTATCCTATTCTGCTTATACCACACATTATATTGCGTCAAAAGTAAACATTGTGACGTCATGACGTTGACACGCATTGACGTCATCACGCTATATAAACATCAGAACGGCCATTTTTGTTCAGTTGCCGTGCGTATGATTTTGAACATATGATACATGCACAAAGGTGTCCCTCTTTGAGGTAAGCTAAATTAGAACTTTGCACCCACCACATAGAATTATCTTATAGGATTTCGGTAATTGATAAAGATAGCCCCTGATAAACCTCTTTCCGCTTTACAGGGCCCACGTTGTCATTGATCGCGTTTCTAAGATCCACTACAGGAGCGTAGAGCTTTAACAAAGCGGGAGATTACCCAAAATCCCGACTACGACCTACTGATCAGGTAAACATCTATACCCTTTCTCTAATGGACATGTTTGAGAATGCAAACATGGTTGCAGTTATTTGACATCTTTACTTCTCATAATGATAGGGAATCACAACCCTCTTTGGTATTTTTTTAAATATTCTTTTAGGATTGACAAAGATATACCGATCAAGATGGAATTTGTATCTCCAATTGAGACCACACTAAGAAATGAACAGGTGATTATACATTAAGAAAAATCCAGTCATGACAGACAGGGACTATGATGTATTATTATGATTTAAATAACAATATACTTTCTACTGTTAATACAGATAAATTGAAGAAAAACACGTTTAGTAGACATCTTCTGAAGAAGGGGTTCTATTCGCCCCGAAACGGATATAGTATCTTGAAAACTTGGACTCTGCCTACTAAGACACATTGGATTGGGAGTTCAAATCAAGTACAAATTGTCTACTATAAGTCATTTGAACTATAAAAAGTTAATATTTAGTTGTCTGGACTATGAAAAATAGTTACTGTGAATACCATGTATTGTAAAAATCAATTTTCTTTAGGTTTTATATTTTGATTATAAACTGTGACAAATTGCACGTTGAATTATCATTTGTCTAAACTAACCCCATGAGGGGCACACAATCCATGGATGACGTTATCATCCCTTTATAAAGATTTATTTTTGAAATTACTCAAGAGAATTTGGTTGTATTTTCAACTACAAGGGTGTGCAGGGGACGGGAGTGTTCCACAAAGATTGTGGACACCTGCTGTTTTCACAAAATAAAGTACATAGACACACATATTGGAATAGTTTGGTTGGCATCTGAATCACAATAGTAGTAAAGACAAGAATATTAACACAAGTATAATCCACTGTCAGTAGAACCACTCCAAAAACATAGGAACCATTAAAGAAGACACAATCACTCAATCAGTATGTCTAGTTCAATGTGTTGTGCTATGGGAAAAGGACAGCACCCTTGGCACAACAATCATTTGAAACATTACCTACCTTCATCTAGGCCTTTATTGCCTAAAGATGAATGCTCTTGGAACAGGGAGAGACCTAATGGTTCCCATGTATCATTTGACCTCTGCTTGATTGTAAGGAGTGTACAGTATATTTCTTCCTGGTGTGGCAGGGTCATAGATCTGACCCTGTTAAGGGGCATGGGGACCCCTCTCATCCTGGGGCAGGAGGCCTACCAGGGTGTTTGCCAAAGCAAGTCCTGGCCCAGAGGCAGGGTCAGGGAAGTGGGAGCTCACCAGTCTCTGATTCCACAACATGTGCCTAGTTACATTTGTGAAGTAGCACTGACAAGCACCCCATTCCTACCTTAACCTATGCTGGCCAGCGTTTTCTCTCTTCCTTTTCAGAACTACCAAGCCCAGAGGTCCTTGCACTGAAAGGAGGACTATTCAACACACGAGCGAGAGATGCAGTGATGGACACCAAGCAGACAAAGGTTTGCATCCTGTAAACTGAAAATCCAGATACTAGTTTACAACCAGATATGAATGCCGAAAAAGACAATTACTGTAGAGGGCTGCACCACGAAGAACCAGCAGATGTGTGGTTGGAAAGGGAGTGGTGCTTAAAGGACACTTTGTACTTTCCCACTTGTGTAACCTAGGGTAGAGAAAGGTTGAGATTGGCTCGCAAACCAGTTTAGCCTGAGGACCAATGGAAGGAGGAGGAGGAGGATAATAAGGGAAGAACACAACGTAAGAATGTGGGTTGTTCGGGTGAAGTCAAAGGAGAAGGTGGACTGAGAGACCAGGCAGAGGAAGGACAGTGGATCAGAGCATTAAAGAGACTGATAGAGAGTGTGAGTAAGGTCAGGTATTGGTTGGTGAGAGAAGGTGTGTTAGGCAGAAACCTGTGCAGTTCCCTTAGGGACCACTGCAAAAAGTTTAAGACTACAGGAGTTAGCAGTAAACCCAATTGGTAGCAGTCTGCACAACCCAGATTTACCTGGTAGCTGTGGCTGAGCAGTCAGACTTCTCTAAAGAAGAGTTACGCAGTATACAGAGCATACACAATAGGGCAGGTAAATACAGTAGAACAAGCAAACACTGACCAGAGCTTTGGTGTAAAAGATATATAATTATTTATTTAAAAACACATTTATAAAAACACACTGGCATTAATATCAAGCAAGTTCAAAAACACAGTCACTTAAGTATATACACTCCCTTAAAAGAATATTAGACAAGTCTTAAGTAAAGCACCACTTATTTTCAGACAGCGGTGAGCGCTTAATGCAGATGGCACACTAATAATTGGGTTTAAAAGGGAGAGAAAGGCAGAGCATAAATGGAAACAGATCCCAACACCTTCACAAGAACACAGCAAGAGAGGAAGGCAGAATAAAACCGTGAAGTTAGAGTTCAGAAAGCCGGACCCACTTTAAGAGGGTCAGAACGAAATGTGTCCAAGGTCACTCGGTTGAAAAGTGCACAAAAGTCTCGAAAAGGTTCAGAAAGGAGTTTGACCAAAAGAAAGGGACCAGTTAGATGGTCAAGAGACCAGCCCAGTCTAGAAGGTTAAGGATTTACTGTCACCTTGTAGCAATCTATAGAAAGGGAGGCCAGGCGGACACAGTAACTTGAAATGGTGAGAACACTCCAGCGGGGGCAGTTGTTCCTGGCAGCGGTTGCGAGTTTATTTATTTATTTATTTATTTATTTATTTATTCGTATTTGTTAAGCGCACAGAACAGCCCTGAAGCATCGTGGCGCTGGTTACAGAAAAAGCGAAACTTAGTACCTTAGTTACATCATAGTAGCATACACACATACAAGTTTGACAATAAAAACATTAGCAGTGTGTTTATGTTTGACTGTGGGTAGAAGAGGTTTTAGTTGAAGAGAGAGGTTTTGAGTTTTTTTCTAAAAGCTGTGAGGGAGCATTCTGCTCTTAGAGCGTGAGGGAGATTGTTCCAGAGTCTAGGTGCAATGTAGGGGAAACCCCGACCTCCTGCTGTAGTCTTGTTGATGTGAGGTATCGTGAGTTGATTAGTGTAGCAAAGTCTTGTGGGTTTGGATGAGGCCGGTCTGTGGATAGTGTCTGAGAGATATGTTGGTGCAGTGTGATGGATGCATTTGTGGGTAGTGGTCAGTACCTTGAAGGTGATGCGGTCTTTGACAGGGAGCCAATGAATGGATTGTCTTGCGTGTGATATGTGGTCCCTTTTAGGGATGCTTAAGGCTGCTCTGAGAGCGTTGTTTTGGGTGACCTGAAGCTTGTTTAGGTTTTTTTCAGAGGTGCCAGCTAGAAGTGCGTTAAAATAGTCAAGTTTAGCGCCTATGGTAGCTCTTGCTATTGACAGGCAATTTTCTTTGGTAAGGAATGGTTTGATGGCGTTGATGAGTTTGGTGCTTAGTGTGGATGCGGAGACAATGGCATTGACTTGTTTGTCCATAGACAAGGTAGCATCAATGTAGACCCCTAGCGTTTTCACTGAAGATAAGACTGGGATGGTGCAGCTGTCAATGTTAAAATTGACATAGAGACTATCCAGCTTGGCAAGTGTAGACTTTTGGCCAAGGATCAGGATTTCAGTCTTATCCTCGTTAAGACATAGGCTGTTAGTTGCCATCCATGCTTTGTTGGTGCTTCGTCCAGCAGAAGAGAAGATCTCGTCTGGGAGGAAAACAGGAGGTCATTGCCAGGGAAGAAATCAGCCGCAGAGTTTCTCAATTCAAAGGAGCGGTCCTTTCTTTCGTGGTCCAGTGGTAGGTGGCTATCCGGTGGCCGGGGTGCTTGGCACAGGCAATTCGACCACTAGACGTCCTGGTAGGCGAAAAGGAAAGCAAACTGGTTGTCCCCACCAGCTCAAGGGGAAGAGACTCTCCGGCAAGAAGATCTCCTCTGTCGTCGGGAAGTGGTGAGACGATTCAGCAGGGCTCCACCGGTGGTGTCGTCATTGCAGGTCGGCTCAGCTTCTCCCTCTTCAGGTCCTGTGGCGACTTCTCAAGTTCCAGTCCCAAAAGCCCTGCTTTTATGCAAGAAACCCCCATTCATTCAGCCTAGCTGTCAATCAAACATGCCGGCTCACCACTTGGGCCAATCACACAAGAGTGCGACTTGAGTTGCCAAGGCAACTCCATCCAGGGTGCCTAAACCCCCTCCCGCACCCCCTGTGGTACCCAGACTTCTGTGGAGAAGCCCGCCAAAAAGTGGAACAAAGGGCTCGACTTGGGTTGGAGTCACAGAAGAGAACACAAATGCCATTTTAGAATCGAGTTCTGGCAAAAAATACCAACCAGTGAATTAATATTGAATAAATAACCCGGTGGTATGTTCGAGGCTATAGGAATTAAATAATTAAAGTTGTTAGCCTCGAACAATGGGAAAATCCCATAGAGATATATTTGCGGTCGAATATAAAAAGTAGTATCCACTGCCACCAGCCAACACTCAATCAGGGGGGACGGAGACGTGCCCCCTCGAATAACAGACTCCAGGGCAATCGAATTGCCCCGACCAGTACGTCCACAATATGATGGTTTGTACTGGTTTCTGTTCATAATTTGGGACTAGTAAAGCCAACGGTGACTTTACATTCCCTGGGAGACAGTAGTCAGTCCCAGGGTACGGAGTCTATGGTAGGGTGTCACTATGACACCCCTGTGTCACTGCACAGAGGGTGCTGTGTAACACACATAGTAAAAACACATGAGACCCTATGGGGTAAAAGACCCCATAGCCCATAAAACACATTAACAGTCAAAGGTACCCCTCAAATCATGTCCAAGAGTGTGAGGAAAAGAGTCTGACTCTTGGCAGGAGAAAAAAACAAACTCCAGAAATCCAGCAAAGCTGCTGGGGGACTCACTAGGTTAGGAAATTTAGCCTAAACAGAGAATTCTCCCTAACAAGGTGGTACTTGGGTGTGAGAGGGCATGTATGACGAGTAAGGTGAGTGAGGCTAAGTGGGAGAGTAGGGGAGTAAGTGGGACTGATTGAAGAGGATGATTGGTAGAGTGAAAGGAAGGTGAGTGTGCAGGAGCAGAAGGGGTGGAGAATAGTGTACAGTGGAGCATAGGGGAAGTGTGGAGTAGTTTAGAGTAGTGGAAGAGGAGAGTAGTGGGAGCAGAGAGTGGGGAGTACAGGAAGAGTAAAGTAGGTGTGAGAAGGGATAACATCAAAGGGAGAAAATAGAGAGTGGGAGGAAGAGAAAAGGGGAGCGAGTAGAAGGAAGGGAGAGGAAGGCAAGAACATCAGGGTGAGGAGTATTACAGTGTGAGAGGGGCAAGAACAAGTGAAACCTGGACAGCTGGGAGTCATTGTTTCCTCTGGAGACAAATTGTCATTTTTGTGGGGCCCCAGGTTTGGATCCACCTAGAAGGCACTGCAGGGAGAACAATCTATAAGGCTGTTGACTTTAGGCCTTCACCAATAGCGAGTAACACTTTAGATCATAAGGGTTACCAATCCCTAGTTACTATCATGGGGATTAGGGAATTCTGGGTTTGGGTGGAGGGAGACCATGGGCAATCAAAAGAGAGAGGGATGGTCCTTAGTTTTACCCACTTGAAATTCTTCATAAAAACCCTTGAAACTTCCTTGCAAATTGGTATGTTCTTGAGGCCATCTATGACAAGTAGTGTCATTGTGGGATTCATTAACCCCAGATACATAGGCTGCCCACACCAGAGAAAAATTGACAGGAAGTTAGAAACAGGAGATTCCTGGGTGACTGCAGACACTGAAACCCTCGACCGAGAGAACTGGAAGGTGGGAGTAGAACTGGAATTCCTTAGATGTGACACTTTAGCAGAAGAATCGGATGACTCCTTGGAGTGAGCTGGGTCTGACAATACCCCATTGACAGCAGACCTTCCAGAGGAACCCGCCTCCGAGGCGGAGGAACCGAAGTAGAGCTTGTTAGAACAGCTAAGAGAGGCTGTGGAAAGAACCTGCTGATTAAAGCAAACCCAAGCTAGTGGAAGCGGACTGCCAAGCCTCCTGGGCGTTTCCCTACTGCTGAAGTGTAGAGGTCCACATAGACTCAAACTAGGAAAGGGAAGAAGTGGAAATCCTGGTCAAAACCTCTGAAAAGAATCTCTGTTATAGGGAAGTAGGCTCTGCCCCAGCACTCATGGAAGACCTGTCAATGGCTCTTGTGGGGGGGCAACTGGCAAATAGCCATCAACATCAATAGAGGCTTACCGCTCTACGGGGAGCTATAGGTGATAGGGACAATTGTCTGTGCCACCCACTATCCTACAGAAATATAGCATAGCCACCTTCTTTGTGAATTTTGAACGAGTGGCACCTGCAGCCTGGCATTGAGATCATTGGACCCAATATATCTGACCTTTTCTCACAGGAAAAGCCCAGCGCGCCTTTCAAGCATTAAACCCTGGCGTAACTACTCAGTATGAAGACCTGAAGCAGGGTATTCTGGAGAGACTGGGGCGGGATCGGGAGCACTATAGGATCTGACTACAACATCTGCGACTACACCAAGATGAAACTCCTCATCCAATGTCGTATAGAGGGATTGAACAAATGGTTGAACCAAAATAACCCATGATGAGGTCAAAGAAATGCTGGTATTACAACAATTCTTGGATTCCTTGCTGTATTATGTTAAAAAAATTGTTAAACAGCTACACCAATTCTCATTAGAAGAAGCCATTCAGATGGCTAATGCGCACCATAAAGATATGCATGCTCAGGAACCAGCTATGGCCTAAGAAGACTGTTGAAGTGGAATTTTGGGTTCGGGGGAGAGAGGAGAGTCCAGCCCTGAGTAAATTGAATCCTGCCTAACCTGTTCTTGAAACTCAAGACAATGCTTTCCTTACCTGCCAAGTGGATAAAACCCTGATCGAGTCTGCGTGGATACATAATGTCTGTGGAAAATCTGGATATTTCGGCAGGTTTTACCCAGAAGAACATAAGGAAGAACCTATGGAGATCGAATTCCTGAACCCAGGCCTACAAGAATAACCCCCATATGAAAGTACACCGGAATGCAAGATAACATCAATAGATCCAGAATATCTACCCAATCTGTACCTGGATGATGAGGACGTGTCAGAGTCTCCAGCCTTGGCCCTTTATACTACAGGCGATAACGATTGGAAGTTCCATTAATAGTCCAGGGGAGACCAGCCATAGTATTGTGTTAGGAATCCATGGAATGTGCCCACTCTTCCCAGTGGGAGCCACCCTTTGCGAGTCTAAGGATGTGAGCCTACTATGCAAAACCCTTCCTCAGGGATTGGGCAAGGAGGATCTCACTGGTTGTGATGCTCACTTGGGGGATAAGGACTCCTAAGCCAGAAAATATGTAACACCTCTCTTACCGCCCATACCCCAAAGAGTTGTTGCGTATATGGGCACTGATAACAATATTGGGGAAAAGGGCCCTTTAAGTGTATTGAGTTGTGTTGCTGACCCCTCCTGGAGGCCTGAATTATGGAGCCAATTGTGTTGTATCTCTCTTTACAGGGAAAGGCATAAAAGCACTGAGATGGCGAGAAGAGGAGCAGCTGACGAAGAAGGCGTTGACAGCTTGTATCAAGACAGCTGGAGGAGAGCTGTGCAGAGGAGATCTTGCTGTGGCTGCGTGGAGCCATCGTACCATGGAGGCACACTATGACGTATGGTGGGTAGGGAGCCCATGGAACACTGCTGAGACCAGGAGCGCCGGATGCCCCAAGCTCCTGCAGAGACCGGCCCTCTACCAGAAGCAGAAGAGCAATGTGCCTGGAGGGAGGCACCGAGCAGAAGGAGAAGCAAATTTGCTACATGAGGAACAAGGTTCGACCCTAGAGAGTGAGAAACCGAGCCCATCAAGCAAGGAGACCGTAAAACAGTAGGTACGTGGGTCTCAGGCAGACGAGGGGGAGGGGTGGTTAAACTATGTGGCTCTCCGGTGAGAACACCAAAAGGGATATCAAATCCACAAGGCCTGAATTGCAATGCGAAGAGCTGGAGTAAAAGCAACCTCCCAAAAATGGGGAATTGAATCTATTAAGCCATATGAAAGTATCGAGAATCAGAAAAGATGTAAGGCCCAACAATTGGGTGGCACTGAGCATCAGCAACCAGGAGAGCTTATTATATGTTGCAACAAAAGAAAAGCACTCCAAAGGGGGGAAATCAAGAATCTCAACCCATGAGAGAGGTTACCACATGTCAAACAGAAAGATGGGTAATCCAAGGAGGTGAAATTGAGAACCTTAGCCTACGAGGGACTGCTAATCAAAATGTGAAAGACAGTCCAACATTGCTGGGGTGTACCAGAATAGAAGGATTTGCACAGTCAAGTTGCAGATCTGTGTAAAGACCTAAGCTGCTTGTATCAGATGTTGTTAGGACATTCAGAAGACCCCTTATCTTTCTGAAAATCCAAAGAGAACTTTAAGCGTGAAGTGTATGAAAAGACTAAGGGCCTCATTACAAGTGTGGCATTAAGTGGTAAAATTGGTGGCAATTCTGTTACCGTCAACTTCCCACTACGCCCAATCATGAACTAGAGAAAAATGTGCGTTAATTCCCCTGGCGGAATTACCTCAGGCTGTAATTCCTCCAACAATTGGGGGAATTTGCACCGGGGCTAATTCCTTTAGTCGAACTACCCCCAAAAAACAAAAACCCATTGCCATTGCAATCAGAACTGCCAACCTGCCACTGCTGAAGCTTATGTCAACCATGCCATCCTGCTCAACCGTCTCCGTGATAACCTGGGTATCACTGGTCAGGCTCTGGCGTGGCTGACCTCTTTACTCTCCAATCGACCCTCCCAGGTCCAACTGGGGTCCTTCCTCTCTGACATCTTTTTCTCTACCTGTGGTGTCCCCCAGGGATCTAACCTCTCTCCCTGGCTGTTCAACCAGTATCTGGCACTCCTTGCCTACCGCATCGCCGCTCTCTGCCCCAACTTTCAGTGCAATGCAGATGATACCCAGCTCATTTTCAGGCTACTCCCGGCCTCCTCTTCTCCTTCCCTCATCTCTGACTGTCTCTCTGCTATCCATGAAAGGTGTGCCGCCAATGACCTCTGCCTCAATGCCAGTAAAACTGAGATTCTACTCATTGGCACTCCCACTCCCTCCTTCCCTGCGGCTCTCTGGCCGGCCTCTCTTGGCCCTCTTCCTGCTCCTACCTGCAAGGCAAAAAACCTCGGGTCACCTTCGACTCCACACTCTCCTTCTCTCCTCCCATATCTGAAGTCTCCAAGAAGTCACACTACCAGCTGCACCTCCTCAGAGGTATCCTTCCTTTCCTCTCCTTCCCCCAGAAGCTCACTGTCTCCAGAGCCCTGGTTCTCTCGAAGCTGGACTACTGTAACAGCCTCTATCTAAATCTGTCTGCCTCTACACTCCGCCCTCTGCAACTCATCCAGAACAGGACTGCAAGACTTGTCCTTGGCCTCAAGCCCAGGGACCGTATCTCTCCAGGACTGAAATTGCTACACTGGCTCCCAGTGGCTGCGAGGATTAAGTTCAAAACCCTCTGCATTGTCCACAAGGCCTTCTGGGGCTTCGGGCCAAAATACCTTCAACTCTCTCTTCCTAAATATCTTCCTTCTCGAGCTCTTCGCTCATCCGCCTCCAACTCCCTCAGGGTCAGCCGCTTCTCCAAGCAACGAGTTGGCGGTAGATCTCTCTCCGCAGCAGGGGCCTCCCTCTGGAACAGCCTTCCTGCCTCGCTGAAACTTGAGGAGAACCATCTCCGGTTCCGGAAGCACTTCAAAACCTTCCTCTTTGCTTCTGCTTTCTCCCCCACCCCCCCGCTCCCCTGCTAATTACTGAAACTGCACTGAATCTGCAACTGGGCTATTCTCGGTCCTTGGCCCAGCCACTCTCCCCTGCACTGCCTCCCTGGCAACCCCTGCACTGCGGGATTGTCTCTGTATCCCTACAGCCCCCCTTCCCAGCACTTGTCTGCACTTACCTTGCACTTGCCACCAGTGGGCCCTTATTATTTATCCTGTATTCTACCAACCCTGTACTGCACTTTCCCCTCTCCCTTCCCCCTTGCACTTTTCCCTTCCCCCCTCCCTTGCACTTGCACGATCTGAATGACACCTGGCCTAGTAGGATCGTTTTCTGTCTCCCCTTTGTTCCCCCCTCCCTGCCCCGGCCCGCCTTGAAACACTTGTGTATAGGCGCGTTACAAATAACATATCATATCATCTCATATGTCAGTCTTACACTTCTGTGCCATGGGCAGATTCCAGCACACAGTTGGGACAATGCATGGGATGTCACAGCCCACTTTCTCCAAGGTGCTGGACCAAGTCCTGGATGCGCTCATGAGACATGCCCATCAGTACATCTCAATGCCCATCACCCAGGCGCAGGTGCATGCAGCAAAGGCACGTTTCTACACCCTTGCCCATTTCCCCAATACCATAGCGGCATTGGATTGCACACACGTGGCATTGGTCCCCCCTACCTCGGGGCAATCAAATGACATGTGATGCAGACCTCACAATCAACCACTGCTATGCCCGATACCCTGGGGCCACACATGATGCCATGAAACAGCACCCTGCCATCGTACATGGACAGACACAGAGGACAGCTTGCCTGGTTTGGGGGTAAGTAGAAGGCAAACTAGATTACAGAAATCACTGTCACACACATGAAGCAACAACAGAAATGCGCAGAACAGTCCTATACCTCTGACTGTCCCACCCCAGTACACAGACTGAACTCATGTGATGACAAAGGACATCATGCCATGAAAGGCAGCAGAACGCAATCAGAGCACCCATCAAAACCATGAAAGCATGGTCATGTTCCGTACATGGCCTAGATCATAAGTGACAAGTGCATTGGTGATGACATTTCATTGACAAATACTTGATGACTGCCGACTACCAAAATGTGAATGATTGCATGTGTACCATGTAGGTTCAAGTCCCATCAACCTCAATGCACCAAAGGTGCACGCTACACATGCACTGAGTTGTGCACAAAGGGTTAAACACATCAGGACCATATACATGTTCCCCGACCCAAACACTACCATGTCTCACACAGTACAGTCATGTCTTGCAGGTGATGCTCGCTATACGCAGTTACCATTACTGATGAAACCTTGTGAGGAACCCTGGCACACCACAGTAGATTGCCTACACTGAGGCCCAGATGAGGACCAGGTCATTCATTGAGCACACATTTGGATTTCTGAAAGCCAGATTCAGGTGCCCTCATGTACAGCCCTGAAAAAGTTGGCAAAATAGTAGTAATATGCGCAGTGATGCACAACTTGTGCATGCCAAGGAACATAGGAATGCCTCCAGATGAGGACCATTCCCCCATTGCTCAGATGAGGAAGACGTAGCAGGTGAATACAGGGCACCACAGGACATACGTTGGGATGTGAGGGAAGGACGAATTGGCCACCAGGACCTCATGGACAATTTCTTCTAATTTGGCACACATGCAGCCCATACGTGCACTGAATGCACATGTATTGACACCATTGAAAGAAAACTGTTCAAATAGTCATGATTCAACAGTGTTTAATGATTAAAACAAGTAACTAACCCCGAGCCCCAACATCATCACTCACCCCACACTCCAGCTCTAACACCATTACTCACCCCACACCCTAGCCCCAACACCATCTCCCACCCCACACCCTAGCCCCAACACCATCTCCCACTAGCGCTTCCTCTTTTCCCCTTTGTCTGCAGCACTTGCATAATGTGATGCACGGCGCTGTGAGCGCCAGGGTGGGGTGCTCGTGAACGACCCCTCAGTAGGGGTAGCGGATGGCATAATCCCCTGCACACTTCCCAGGAGATGGTCAATGGTGAATGGCCCTGACAATGGCTTCATGGGAGGACGGCAACTGTTCTGCCAGCGCCCTCACCCTATGGCTCATGAGACACTGGCAGGCATTTCTGTGAACTGTGCTCCTGCACAGATAACCTATTGACCTGGACAATCATCTTGATGCCCCCTGTATGCAATCCTGCATAGCCTAGGAATGTCTCAATTGTTCTCGCCTGCTCCACCCCATCTAGCCGATCTCAGATGGCCTGCAGTGTGGAGCCCGGCACTGGCTGTGGTGAATGTCCACTTCCATGGACATCATGGTGTGCAGAACAGTGAGCAGGCTTGGCCTGCTCATCGGAGGAGGACTCCTGTTCATACTGCAGAGCACAGCGGGATGACAGATGGGAAGGAGGTGAGTGCAGTGGGGAGAGGCTTCGCAGGGGGTAGGATACCAGGGAGAAAAGGTGGATGGGGGATTGTGGCTGTCTCGATGTGGGGGATGCAGACTCAGACAGCATGTCTGCAGTGCTTGCAGCGGTGTGTTGGCATTGTATGCTGTCATCCCCACTCTGGCTCACGTGTGAGACCAGGGTTGCCCCAGCTGTAGTGGTGTTTGGCCCTGTTGCTGGTGGCGCAGCTTCCACGAGTGGGTCCTGTGGCGGCCTCGTGGCCATGCCTTTCTCGACAATGGGTGTGCCAGTAGATGGCACGCTTACATGGTGCCTTTTATTCATTGGTACACTCCCACTCCCTGAACTGCCTTTGCCTGTTTGCTTGCTGACACTGGTTGGTGCTGGTATCGTGGAATGTCCGGCCACATCAGCTGTTTACTAGGTGTCTTGAGTGCCTGTTGTGGGACATTGAAATGTGCGTTAGCACTTTGGTGCTGAGGTGCATGGCGATTCAACATTCACTGCCACTTGTACTATGTCATCACAGTGTGTTGGGCCTCCTGGGGGGCATGCATCATGTGTCAAGCAGTGTGTTAGTAGCATGCATTGTATCTGGGAAACCATGTGCCAGTTGTGGGGTGCCCTGCTTTATTCGGACGTGCAACTCTGGGACAGGTTGTCGTACAGGGTGTCCTGTCCACATGTGCATCGGGACGGTTGATGCTTGGTTTCTGGTAGTGCAGTCAGGTGATTGCTGTGCATTTAGTTGTGTGTGAGTCAGGTGGACATCATGTTGGTCATGTATTTGAGAATGTGTGTCTACATGGAGCGTTGCAGTTGATGGGCTCATGGGTCTGACACACACACACCCACCGATGTGTGTTCATGGATATGGGCTTTGCAAATGATTACATGATGGCTGTGTTGCCTTTGTATGGGTGACTAGTGTGCAGGGCAAGGAGGGGTTGTGATGTGCAGCATAGATGTGCATGGAGGGGAGGTAGGGCTCCTTTTTGAAGCATGGAAAGCATTAGTTAAATCTGTCCTTTATCCCTCTGACAACAAACCACCATGAATTACCCTAGAGGACGACAGGACATGTTTTAGCCCTTTTTGAAATGTTTATCTTCCGTGCTGCATTGTGTATAACCCCTCTTGCTGTGTGGGCTACAACCTTTCAAATAATTGCTCCTCAAATGCAATAAGTTGCAGCACTAACTGAGAACAAACGAACACCTACTACATTTGCACAATTTGTTGGTTTTGGTTATTAATTTTTCCTTTGTTTCCGTTCCTTTTAGTATTTGTTATCCCGCTCCCTGTTCTGTTGTCTCTTCTGTTATAAACATATTAGTCTGTCATGCTGAATTGTATAATGTTGCGCTTGTGCAACCTAATGTTGTTTAACCACTGTACTTGACAAAATGCCAATAAACACATTTCTTTTTAAAATTGATAAGCATTGTACCTTCTAACTTGCATTGCAATTCTGATACTTGGCTACGTCATCCCCTCCCCTTCCTGGGTGTCATGTAAGGGGTGTCATGGCTTCACTTACTCATGTTGTTGTGGCCTGCTGCCTCACATGGATTGTGTATGCTTTCCGGAGTTGACATTGCATGCATGCATAGCAGTCTGTGTGTTAATTAATGCCTGCATTATTAATCATGTATGGGATCATATTTCACTCAGGTACTCACCAGATTCCCACTGGCTGCTGGCTCCTGGCTCCAATCTCGGCCGTGCCCACGCCATCGATCCCGACCATGTGGAGGATGCCACTAACCATGTCCTCCCAGGGTGTGAGTTGCAGTGGTTCAACTGTGCCACCTCCAGTGGCAGCAGTCTCCCCGTGGTGGAGGGATATTAGGCTCCAGACCCTGGCCTTAAGGTTGTTTCATTGCTTCTTCATAGCCTCCATGTCACTTTCTACGTGGCCTATGGCCACCACCTTGTCCCTAATCTCTGCCCATATTGTGTTTTTCCACTGTTGGCTGGTCTTGCGGTTTTGGGCCCCATATAGATTCTCTGAGTGGGCCACCACAAACTCTGCAAGTATAGTCAGCTCCTGCTCCGAGAATGGTGGCTTCCCCAGCCTCATATTGGGCACCCTGCATTGGCCTTTCCTCTTGACATTTTTGCAATTGCCTGGGTATTCGGATGGCACACCTCTGTGCAGATATTTGACGGATTGTGATTTCCAAAATGGCAAGCGGTGGAAATTCCGCTAACCGACATGGTTATAACGGTGATTCCACTAAATAGTGAGTTAAATTCCGCAATGTACCCGGTTTTCGGGTTGCATTACTGTTACTGTTGTTGTTCCGTGCACAAGCCCACCCACCAGGTTGGAATACAGCAGTAATTCCGCTGTCCACATGGCAATAAAGCTAATTCCGCTGCAGCCGTGTTATGGGGGCTTTTGGCCTAGACTCGTAATGAGGCCCTAAGAGCTGAGAGATACAGAGAAAACTCAGACACACTTGGACTTTTAAACTATACTAGCAGCTGACAGCCTGAGCCACACGAGAGACACTTTTGGGGAGGGAGTCAAGCACCAGCCAGCACAACTGAAGAGATGGAAAGTAGGGACATTTCTTCCAGCTAACTGTCATATTCCTTTTTATTAGTTGTCGGGTCAGATAGAACAGTGGAATAGGTTCGGACACAGGACTAGAGTTATATTTTGTAAGACATCCTGACACGCACACTTTTATTATTTTCTAGAATAGGGAACTTGCACTGTAGAAATACTAAACCAGTTGAATCATGTGTCGTTGTCTGTCTTCTTTGTCGGAGTTAACTCAATTGTTAAACTTGGGAAGCCGATAAACTAGGTCAGACCTGATAACTTTGGAAGATCTGAACCCGGTCACCCTGCCCAAATTATACATGTACATGGGGACGCTGACCTATATCTGCAAGCAACTGCGAGGCTCTGGATATTGGAGAAGGATCTCTCCATGTCCATGATCGTTATGCCATGACTTCCTGGAGGGATTCTCCTAGGGGCAGACTCCCCCCCTCCACGTTTTACCAATGCCTAAAAGTTGGAACAAATTCCAACATAGACTTTACTTTCCAGTACCCACAGGGAGCCAGCTTCCCGAGGGAGTTCGAGGGCTTGGGAGAAAGGGTGGAGGTGTCTGACGGTCCGGGTTGAGGTCCTGTCAATGGGTGATAGGGAGCCCTTGCAACATGGGGCAGGAGGCCTACTCGGGTGGTTGCCAGAGCCAGTCTAGCTCCAGAGGTGGGGTGAGGGAGTTGGGAGGGCTCCAGTCTCTGTTACCTCACATGTGCCTGGATGCAACTGTGAAGTACCACTGACAATGACCCTGTACCTATCTCATCCTATGCTGAACAGTGCTTTCTCTCTTCCTTTTCTTTTTCTTTTTTTTATTATTGTCTTTTGATTAATGAAACAATTATACATCCTTCACATCATAGATATATAGTACAAAAGAGAAAAGAAGAAAAAAATAGAAAAACAAGTTGTCAAATTTTCATAAAGGAAAAAGAAAAGATAAAATACAATTCTAACTGTCTTAACAATTTCTAGGAAAGTGTGAAGTAGCATGAATACTCCATACATTTCATTTTCCATTGTATACCATGTCACTCTCTGTTAAAATGATAGGTCCATAATTGTTTTATGCTGGGTAGGTTTCGGTTCGACAGGTACAACCTCAACACCAAGTTCCCTGTCACCATACCGCCCACTCTAGCCATTCAGTAAGGGAAGGGTCCCGTTTAGGGACGGCGAGGAATTGTGCCTAATTATGGCTAAATGGCCTCAAGCCTTGATCTTAGAACTCTTAAAAAGGCACGCAATGATAGTATCAAGGTTTGAGAGGGGGGCGTGGCTAAGGAGCCATGTGAGAGGACGTATCTCCACCGGAGCTCTTGCTGATCCGCATAGCATCCGTCTGAAATCTGCGTGATTAATGCTGCAAATGTCCTATGAATAGAGGATCGTGCGTGTAAGGCCCCGGGGCACATGGTGATGCATTGTGGCGTCAGACGGAGAGCGGCCGCAAAATAAGAAGCTACGAGAGTTTTCGGGATCCAGAATTACAAGCTGGATTCACGCCCTGAACCCGCCGAGGCAG